>NC_059327.1:55252852-55987852 GCF_018350155.1 Leopardus geoffroyi | reverse complement strand
ACTTTTTGCTCCATATGGGTCTCATAATTCCTGTTTATTTTTTCTTGAAAACAAGGAACTGGCACTTTCAGTGGATCCCAGAAATAAATACATAAATAAATAAATAAATAAACAGTTCTCAGTACATTGCTGGTCTAGTTCGTTTAGTTCATTGCTGAAGAGGTGCTTCCGTTTTTTCCACAATTGTAATAATTGCGAAGAGGATGGTGACATCAGATGGATTTCAAAGAACAACAGCAAGTCTGGAACTGGTTATCATTGGTGAGCAATGGGAGCAAACCAGCAAGGTGTTACAAAAAGAAGACAAACAGTAAGCAAGGAATTCTACAAACAGTGCTGGTTTTTATTTGTTTGTTTGTTTTTGCTTTTTTTTTTTTTTCCCCATTGGCCTAATAACCAATCCAAAAGAGGAGAAAGCCTTGTGATAGGTACTCTAAAGTGAGCTGCTGGCTTTCAAATTTACCTAGAAGCAGAATGAGGAAAATGAAAGAATACAGTAAGCATTAAAATGGGGCTGTCGGGCTACTGTAGCAATAAAGATGGTTATGAAAGACTTAACTGTATATAAAACATTGAATACTGCCTCCAGATAGTTCAAAAATTCCTTTTCAGATTCTCTTGTCCTACTTAACTGATCTAAGATCTAAAACAGAACGTTCTTACTGTCACAAATTAGAAATTTTATGACATGTTGTCTGGCATTCAGAATCTTTAGAAGCTCTGCTAAAGGATGATACTCTTTTTTTTTCCCCCAAACCTTGAGCAAAAGATACAAATACATAGTCTTCATAATCACTGTAATAGCATGCAAAAGCAGATAATGATTTTTAGAATAAAACAAGAAAGTTTACTTTCTTTTAGGGTTTATATAACTATTGTATAGACCGATCAAAACTGGAATATTTATCTTTTCTTCTGCAGACAAGAGAATAGTAAGATATTTTAGAGGCTGTGTTGTGACTTACAGCTTGAAATGTGGGGGGTGGATATTTAACTCCTAAAGCAAAGTAAACCTTATATATCCTTGCCTATTATTCTTCACCTGAAAATTTCTCTGTTGTTAGTGTTTCTCAACCATGGCTACATTTTAGGATCATTTGGGAGAACTGAAAAAATAATAATAACAACGATGAAAAATGTTTTGCTTCCTTCCACTCCAGCGCAGTTAAATCAGAATTTCTGAGCATGGGGCCCGAAGCATTGGTATGGTTTTAAAAGTTCCCCAGGTAATTGTACTATGGAGTGGATTAACGTGCGGTGGTTGAGAGCAGGGCAGCATAGATTCCAAAGCCTGAGCAGGGGAGGGGTAGGCAAACTGTATTACCTCAGCCTGAGAGGAAGGCTGCTTAAGGACACATGTAGCTTGTCTGACCGCTCTTTACAAAGCATTTGGGGGATTTGCCTGGGGAAATTAATGCTTCAAGTTACAGTTACAGTGGTTCCAAATACCCTCAGGTTTCCTTAGAAGCAGCTGAAAGCGCAGTTTATATAGTAAGTTGATCCTTCTCCTATTTCGGCAACTTCAACGTCGACTAAAGAGAGAACATTTATAAGGAGATTAAATAATTCTCCTTACATTATGCCTAGGTGAAATAGTTGCAAAACACTGTAGCTATAAAGAAAGCATGTGTTAAAAACGCTAATATACATTAAGTACTAGTCTTATTACTAATTGTTACCTGTTTCCTGACATGAGTAAAAACATTGTTACAATAAATATAAAAATGACTTCTTTTTAATATATTACCCCAAGAATATTTTTAAGGTTATTTTTCTATTTCACTTTTTATGGCAATTTTTAATTTCTTCCTATTTCTCTAGTTATTTTAGTCATCTACATACAAATAAAAGATCTCAGTCTCTCCCTCTTACCTCTCTCTGTTTCTCTCTCCAATTGAGTCAGAAGTTCCCCCGGATAATAAACAATATTGCCTGAGGTACTCGTTAAAATGCACATTCCTGAAGCTCAGACCCAGAAGTTTTGACTGAGTGGATGTAAAATGGGGCCCAGGAATTTTTACTTTTACAGTACTACTGTTGATTCCGGTTCGTTGGGTTCTTATATAACACTTTGAAAAAAGGGCAGCATGGTGTTCATTCACTCATTCAATGAACACTTTTTGATGTCCTGGATTATACACTGTGGTTAAAAATACAAATATAGATAGATGTGAAGTGGATCTTGCCTTCGAAAAGATACATTAAATATTACTGATGCTTACAAATTCTAAGGGAGAAGTACATATACGTTTCTAAGGGAGTTTAATGAGATCAACAAAGGATTATTCTGGGAGGTAGCACTCGTACATCTGGCTACAGCCATGGAAGTGAGATAGAGTTAAGAACATTCTAGGTAAATAGAACATTGTAAGAAAAGGCACAGGCAAGAGAAAGCCGAGGGTTTCTATCAGCAATAGTGCAGAGGTCTGACCAAACATCATGTGTTATCGGTTTGGGGGCCCAATTTCTAGTAATTTTTTAGTAGTTCTTTCAAGACTATGGAGTAACTTAAAAGAAGATTAAATCTAATTTTTCTCAGAGAATCATGAAAGCACCTATTGATATAATGGTTTCTATAGCACCATAGGAGCTAAAATCTATTTCTCACCTATTTCAAAAAAAGACATTGTGAACAAGGTTAACAAATAAAAGAGAAGAAAAAAAATCCCACCCCAGGCTGGATTCCTCTCATGTTTTCCTTGAAAGACTTAACATCTTGAGACATTCAAAACAACAACCTAGCACCTATGCTTCTCCCCTTTGTCCAACAAGGAATTAAGCCAGAGGCACATTCATTTTATTTCTCCCACCCATATAGTCTCATTCCCAGAAATCTGTAAGACTTCCCAAGAAAAATTACTAGCCATTAGTAGATGAACAAAATGAGCCATTTGGCAAACAAAGTTACTCAGTGCAGAATAATGACCCCTACAAAAGAGCAAAATGTTACACTTTTCCACTCCCCCCCCCCTTTTATTCTCTTTTCTGGCACCAGTTAATTACCCTGCAACCAACACATACAGTTTCTCAGTCTTTAATGGGTCATGTAACCTTCTGATAATTTATTAGTGACCTTTTCTTAGGGATTAGGTAAATACAAGGGCCCAAGTATCTGGATACACAGTTCTAAAGTTTTATACCTCAATGAATTCCATGTGAGAAAATATTTTGGGTGATAAGGGTTTACTCTTAAATCTTCAAATATATATTCCCCACAATAAACTTGCTATGTTATTGCTAACTACTTCTGACTCTACCTTTTGCATAACACTTTGGAACCTATCACAAGTTAAGTGATCCAGGAGGCAGACTCTGAAACATGCAGGCATGCAAGAGGTTTATTGGGAAGTGCTTTTGGGGTTACCTCATGTGGATGAAAAGGAAAGGAAGCAAGATTGAGAAGAACAGATATTTGGGCTATGGTGTAATCTCAGTGAAAGTCTTGGCCAAATCAAGCGAAGCTGAGGCAGCCCTTCGGTGTTGTCACACTCTGGGGCAGGAAAATTACACTACCAGGGACCAGGAGTTGGATGCAAATTGCTTCAGGAAGAGAATTTGGCCCGGGTCAGGCATTTCCAACGTTTATTTATTTTTGGGACAGAGAGAGACAGAGCATGAACGGGGGAGGGGCAGAGAGAGAGGGAGACACAGAATCGGAAACAGGCTCCAGGCTCTGAGCCATCAGCCCAGAGCCTGATGCGGGGCTCGAACTCACGGACCGTGAGATCGTGACCTGAGCTGAAGTCGGACGCTTAACCGACTGCGCCACCCAGGCACCCCCCGGGTCAGGCATTTCCATTCAGCAAAGGCAGTTCCCAACTCGGGATGAGAACTGGGTGTTCTTTGTACTGAATACCCCTTGAAGTTTGGAGAAAAAGGTCCTTCAGCCCTGAAGGAGGATCTGTGTAGCACATCGCAGGATCTGCTGTAGCTCCATGTTACCTCATTAACGCAACAACTGCCAGTTGCTCCCTACTGCCTGCCAGTTAAGTGCTAAATCTGAAGTCCGAACGTTAAGAATAAGTTGCCGTATTTTCTCACTATTATTTCTCTATTAACTTTACATTCCACTATTTCCACTCTAGCTACTAATAACCTTCCTTGTTTTCTTATCCACTCTGTGTGTGTTTATGCCCAGAGGTTCTAATGGATCCATGCTTTTAAGATATCCCCAGTTTGGGGGTGCTTGGGTGGTTCTGTCGGTTAAGCGTCCAACTTCAACTCAGGTCATGATCTCACAGTTCATGGGTTTGAGCCCTGTGTCAGGCTCTGTGCTGACAGCTCAGAGCCTGGAGCCTGCTTCGGATTCTGTGTCTCCCCCTCTCTCTGCCACTCCCCGGCTCACACTCTGTGTCTTTCTGTCTCTCAAAAATAAATAAACGTCAAAAACAATTAAAAAAAAAAGATATACCCAGTTTGTTTCTACCAATTTTATGTTTTTCTTCATTCAGTAAAATATCAAAACTATGTAAGTCCCATTCTTCTTGAGAAAATTTAATTGACCATCCTAGCCTATATTTGCATAGAGAATTCATGCAGCTATATTAAATGCTATTTATTTACAGTACTTCATTTTATATGATTTTTCTTCATTTTATTAAATGTATTGTCATTTATTTTACCTACATTATAATATTTTGCAGTACAGAAATATTTTAGTACCTTATTTCTTTAAAAAAAATTTTGATGTTTATTTATTTTTGAGAGAGACAGAGACAGAATGCAAGTGGGTTAGGGGCAGAGAGAGAGGGAGATGCAGAACCAGAAGCAGGCTCCAGGCTCTGAGCTGTCAGCACAGAGCCCAACGGAGGGCTTGAACCCACGAGCTGTGAAATCATGACCTAGCCGAAGTCGGCCACTCAACCGACTGAGCCACCCAGGCACCCCTTTAGTACCTTATTTCTAAGAATCCCCTTTTACATATTATCTTTTTGCAAATATTTTTGGAAGATGTAGATCAAAAGGCTAGCTACAGACACTACTTGAATAAGTCAAACAAAATCTGCTTCTCTAGAAGATAGAGAAAAATATGTGCAGTCCAAATACCAAATATCAAGATCCACAGGCAAGCACAAAAATTTGAAAAGGCATTCCCACTCCTATATCTTGTCAGCGAGCATGACTTTATGGAAGAGATGTCTGAATTAGTGAGGATTCACAACAGAGATTCCAGAAACTCTGCAGTGCTTTTCTAGCCCCACCTTCTAGTCATAGTCTGGAATAGTTTTTTCACAGAGGATATGTGGATATGTGCTGGGGACCTTCACATCCGACCAGGGGTACTTCATCAGTCTGGGCGTTATTCAGTGTATATCATGGCAACAGACTGTTTCATACATTGCCCATTAGCCTGTGTTCAGCCCACATTTATCACTCACTGTTCTCTATGCTGACAGAGCCTAGGCCAAGCGCTTTCCAAGACTCAGAGCTGTTAGAATAGGACAAAGATCAATTACCAGTATATCACTTGGCGTCATGCTAACGATGCTTAACAAAGCTACAAAGCCTATTCTATGTCTATATCTGTATCTGTATACCTGTATTTATATATCTGTATATTTATATCTACATGTGTGTGTGTGTGTGTCTCAGTCCATTTGGGCTGCCATAACAAGATACCCTAGACTGACTAACTTATAAACAGCAGAAATTTATTTCTTATGGTTTCTGGAGGCTGGGAAGCACAAGATCGAGGTGACAACAAATTCAGCGTCCCATGGGATCTCACTTCCTGGTTCATAGAGTGATCTTTCTACTATAACATCTCATGGCAGATGGAGCAAGGGAGCTATCTAGGGTCTCCTTTATAATGACACTAATTCTGTTCATAACCTAATTACCCATCAAAAGCCCCACCTCCTAATACTGTCATGTTGGGTATTAAACTTTCATGTATTAACTTTGGAAGATGCAAACACTCAGATCATAGCAACGTGTATGTATTCTTGTTATTTAAAGAAATAAAAATTCATAGCAGTGTGATTAAAGCAGGACACCCAGACTATTTCCTTTATTATCTCCAAAATAATCTAACACTGCAGAAAAAGTAAATTACCTATCTATTCAAAGATTGTTTACCTTTCACTAAGATTTTTTTTGAGAAAAAAGGTACCCTTTTTAATCTTTCACTTTCAGACTGCTAATCTAGGTATCGTACAAATGGAGACACAAGGTCTTAAGCATTTTATAAAAGGGACTCCCACTTGCAGGAGACACTTGGTTAGGATACCTATGACACAATTCTGACTCCATAATCTCATGAAATGTAGAAATCAAATAAAAGGAAATGTCATAATGGATATCCACTATTTGAAATTTCTTTAGATTTTATAAATATACAATTATGTAGTATATACATTGCCTTGTCAGAAACTGTTGTAATGCTTAGGGGTTAGGTATATAAAACATCCCTTGTGATTAAACTTGTTAACATCTGTAATTAGGGGGATGTATATAAATCCAAGAGTCATGTTCCTTATGTATGTGTGCATCTGTCTATATAATAAACACACACAATTAGAGACTCACATCATTTATGTGTGAGTATATATAAAAATATATATGTATACATACACATACATTCATGCGCAAATTAACAAATTACAAACATATGTATTTATATAGTTACCCATACACATACTTGTACACATACATGAAAACACACACATGCATATACACACAGATGCATATGTGTGCATATGCACACATGTATGTATGTGTGTGGCTGTGTGCACAGCTATGAATGTATAGGTATGTGAAGACATGCATGTATATGTGCAGGTACCTATACATGTGTGTGCATGTACATATACTGGTGTGTTTATGCATGTATGTATACATACATATTAAAATGTGTATATTTATATATGTGTGTGTGTATATATGTAGCAAGAGAGAATGGGAGAGAGAGAGAGAGATAAGGAACCTAAATATTCCATCCTCATTCGGGGTAAATAATATTAGAAAGTACATTCATTTTTCATGATCCAGTTCATATTTAATAATTATAAAACTTAAGGTTGCTTTTTTGAAAAATTTTGTATTAAAGTAGAGCCGCTATATTTTGATGAAGATAAATTTATTATCAGTATGTCTTCCAGTGTAACACATCCCTTGATATTTCCCAATTTTTAAAGAAATATGGATACAATTATACCTATAAGCTTTATGTTTTAAAGGAAAGTAATTTCCTCAAAAGGAATATCTCAAATGAAAAATAATCCTGATAAAAAGATTAGAAAAATGTCTATATATATGAGAAATAGCATAGGTGCATTTTAAAGTAATTTTATTTATATTTTTCCCTGGTTTGAATTTGCATTTACTCTTCTACCCTATAAGGAAGAAAGAAGAGGGAGGGTAAGAGAGAACAGGGGAAGAAAAAAGAGGAAGATAGAAAGGGAGAGACAAAAATCTATGGATTAAAATAAAATAAAATAAAATAAAATAAAAGACATAATTCCTGCATGTATTTACTAAGAGTTAAAATACTTTTCAGGAGTATAGAATGTCTAAGGACTTCTCTTGCTTTTTTTTTTTAATTTTAAATATTTTTAGTAACATAGATCATCTCTAAGAAATTACTAAAACAAATTCCTACCCCCAAACAGCCTGTACATAGAAAAGGAAAATACACCCTGTAAACCCATATTTTATCTTAATATAATAAAAATTACAAAACATTAATTCCAACAAATATTTGTTAAAAATCTAATGTATGTTTGATACCTGCTAATGTAATGTACGTGTTAAGTTGTTGGCTCAAAAGTGAATGAGATGGCTTTGTTCAGAAGATTGAAGGAAAGAATGAATATAGTGATAGCTATAGATTTATAGACCTTTATTTCCATGTGAGGGGCTGAGGGAGAGGGAGAAAAACAGTCTTAAGCTCTGTGCGCACAGACCCTGACGTGGGACTCAGATTCAGGACCTGAGATCATGACCTGAGCCAAAATCAAGAGTCATATGCTTAACCAACTGAGCCGCGTAGGTGCTCCAATTCTTTATTCAAGAATAAAAATGAACTACATTTCCTAGGAAGAAATCTCAATATTCTACATTTTCATGTCAGATCAGAGGCTTGGAAATGAAACCTAATAGCCTCTTTTATCCTTAAAGTGTTTTTCAGTAGGTTTCAGAGCTAGAAATAATAAAGCTGAATCTTTTAGATCTGTGATGAAAGCAGAGTAAAATCAAGACTAGTTGGGAATTCAGTGGTGTTTTCCATAAGTTCAATTATTGATTAATTCTTCCTGGAAGATGTAGGGAAGATATGGTTATGACATTTCCCCAGAGTAGATTTATTAAGGGAGGAGTTTACATTAGTAGTCTGTGTTCTGTACTCCTTTTGTCTCTCCCTTTAAATGGTTACAAAAATACATCCTAACCATGATTACATATTTTACTGAGAAAATCGGAGCACTCAGCAGAAAAATTCCCACAAGTTTCCATCATCACAGCTATCCAACAATTTACGTCTGCTATGAGCTTCCCTAGACATAGCTGTCCAAAAACTTAGATCTACACTTGCTGCTTGTCCATATGCTTTGTCTTTGCCACAGGTACCCTGAGTGAACCATCTATGTTCTAATCGAAAGGCAACCATATTGTGTATTCAATAAGTCCCATATTTTCTCATCTGTTGAAAGACAGCTCTCCGCTAATTCTCTCCCTTCTCACTTCTGCATTTGCAATTTGTGTCTCTCTACTCATCATTTCCATCAGCCTGTGAACATGGTATTGTTCCTCCCTTCCCTCTCTGTCACCTTCCCCAACTCCTACACCAGTTTTATATTCTCCTTCTTTAGAAAAACTTCTCCAAGGGGTATTTGTATATACTTCCTGCCTTCTCTCTTTGAATCCTCTCTTGAACCAACTTCAACCACTTTATCCCTACTACTTTATCAAAGCATCTCATCAAATTTGGCAGTGGCCTTCGAATTGCTACAAGTTATAATAATAACTGACCTATCAGTTATTGACCTATCAGCAACACCGATGCCATTTGATTACTTGCCTTTTAAATACTTTTTAAAATTGGCTTCTAGGGGCACCTGGGTGACTCGGTCCATTGTGTCCAACTTTGGCTCAGGTCATGATATCGTGGTTTGTGAGTTCGAGCCTGGCCTTGGGTTCCGTGCTGACAGCTCAGAGACTGGAGCCTGCTTCAGATTCTGTCTCCCTCTCTCTGCCCCTCCCCCGCTTTCAACCTCCCTCTTTCTCTCTCTGTCTGTCTTTCTCTCTCTCTCTCAAAAAAAGAATAAACATTAAAAACCTTAAAAATAAATAAATAAAATTGTCTTCTAGCACCATACATCAGGTTTTCTTTCCATTTCTCTGGCTACTACTTGTTAGTCTCTTTGCTGTTTTATATTCTTCATCTCTCATCCTTAAAATTTGGGAAGCTCTAAGGCTCAATCCATAGACGTTTTTATTTTCCATTCTTTTCTTCATGTACTCCAAACTTTGGTAACGCATCTAGCCTCATGACTTTAAATGATAGCTATTTGCTGGTGATTGCTATATTTAGATCCCTGGCCTGACCTTTTTCCTGAACTTCAGATTATGGATTTAATTATTTAGAAACTGATCAGATATCTGATTAGGGACATCAGACTTAGGTTATTTAAAACTGTCCTGATTTTCACCTTAACCCTTCCTCCAAATTTGTCCCTTCTGCAATCCTCACCGTCTCAACTGATAACATCGTATTTCCATATGTTCGGAAAAAACAAGCAAAAGTTGTTCAATAATAGTGGTTATAGCTTATTGTATTTTATAAGAATTGAGACTTCCCACTCTTGACACCTTAAGAAACTGATAACATTCTTCAATTTTTGAACTAAAATGTTTAATGCATTTAAAATTCCTTTTTTCCCTAATGAACATAAAAATTTAAAATGAGGCTGTTTATAAATATCAACTGGGCAACAAATATACTAAACATTACTAAGATCTTTAAGATGATCAAGCAACAATGGATATGAAAGAATAGGTGTGTATAGTTTTATGTAACTTTTTATTTTCACTATATGGATTGCTTAAATTAATCTTCAGGGCATTTACATGAACTAAAAAAAGAAATAAATTATTATCATTAAGAAATATAAATGATGGAAATTGAACATGGATTCATGGTCCATGTGAATTGAAAATAAAACATGGCAAAGAAAACACGAGTATTCTGCAACAGTGGAAGTTTATGAGAAATCCTGCCTGCAGGTTCCCATTTAACGGGTTGAAGTTGTTACATGTGCCCAGGAGCTATCATGATAACGGGTCTGTTGCTATGGAAGCAAATTCAATCTTAGTAACACTTGGCAGCCCCAAGAATGGTTTTGCATGATTTTTTTTCCTAAACATTAGGGGAAAAAATAACAACCAATAAATGAAAAACATATAAACAATGGAATAATCTGGAGTCCAAGAGTAAGCACCACTTGTTTTCATATAATTCAGCCTTGCAGGGAAAATGGAATATCAAAAATTGTGATTTTGCGTGTGTGTGTCCCATAATAACATTCCCAAAAGCAAATTCAGCCAACTATGTTGCATGGTTCTCCATCCTGACAAACGTTAATGTTTGCTTTCTATGGCTGCACCTGCCTAGAGCAAAGTCTGTATGGTGTTAGGTTTGTTTCTTTGGTAAACTGTCTGATTTTCTGAATGTGGGAAAAATAGAATTCTATCCTTGAAAGCAGTGGATTTTTCAAACTTTATTTGCATATGCTGTTTTTATCAGTCTTCATTAATTTTAATGTTACAATATAGAAACACCAATCTAGAATATTTTAAGTTTTTCTAATTGTAAATGGGATACATGTACACGAATGGTTAAAACATAAAATAAGATAATAAATTTACAACATTAAACCAGAACTCAATATCACTTTCTCCCATTTTCAATTTTCCAGAGTAACACTTAACTCTTTAACTATTTCTGCTGCAATTTATCACCATATTTTTAAAATAACCAAGTACTGCTATCTCTTGATTCATTGATGTATATTATCATCCATTGACTTCCTATTATTATAGATGAGAATTTTATGTTTTATGTCCTCTCTTATCTTTCCGTTTCCACTTTCTAGATTTTTTATCACAAATTTTTTTCATAACTATAATGATTTATTTTTTTAAATTGAGCCAAATGGTTTAATAAAATAATATTTCCTTTCTTATGAAACTGTTTGACCTAGACTTAATAAGTGCAACTTTTTTTTTTCCTTTGTGTAGTATTCTCTGTGTCTCTGGCTAAGTCTTAATATACCCTTTCCAATAACTGTAAATTGTCCATCAAAACGGTTTTAACATGTCTATCATATCTGATAGATAATCTACTTGTTCTATCCACACCCCCACCTTACTGGGGTGTCCTATTGTCCTATTCCAATGTTATCTGATTATTCTCTAAATCTGTTCTATTGTCATGGGTTTTCCCTTCATTATCATCCTGGGGAATTTTGCTTCTATCCTCTATTAGATCATCTATTTCTTGGATCTTGTCTTAGCCTTCTGGGTTTACCCCCATATTTTGATTAAGAAACTCTTCCAGGGGCACCTGGTTAGCTCAGTCGGTGAAGCATCTGACTTTGGCTTAGGTCATGATCTCGCTGATCGTGAGTTCTAGCCATGCATCTGGCTCTGTGCTGACAACTCAGAGCCTGTAGCCTGCTTCAGATTCTGTGTCTCCCTCTCTCTCTCTCTGCCCCTCCTATGCTCATGCTCTGTTTCTCTCTGTCTCTCAATAATAAACATTAAAAAAAAAATTAAAAAAAAAACTCTTCCAGTAACTTCCTGATGAAGAGCATATAAGAGGTAAATTTTTGAAGTTTTGTCTCAAAATGTCTTTTTTCTATGCTTACCTTTGATCAATTGATAGAACTCAGCTTTAAAAGAAAAAGTCTGACCCCAAATAGTCAATCTTGAAAAAGAAGAATGAAATTGGATCATTTACACTTTCTCACTCTGAGGTTTCCAGAGTAGTCAAATTTATAGAAACGGGGAAGTAGAATGTTGGTAGCCAGAGTTTGAGGAGAGATAAAAATGGAAAGTTATTAATAGGTATAGAGTTTCAATTGTGCAAAATGAAAAAAGTTCTGTAGATTCATTACACAACAAAGTGAATGTAATTAATACTATTGAACTGTACACTTAAAAATGATTACAATGGTAAATTTTATGTTATGTGTATTTTCCACAATTAAATTTTTAAAAATGTAAAAACATTGTAGGGATGCCTAGGTGACTCAGTTGGTTAGGCATCTGACTCTCGGTTTTGACTCAGGTCATGATCTCGCAGCTTTGTGGGTTTGAGCCCTGCACCGGCCGCACATAGCCTGCTTGGGATTGTCTCTCTCTGCCCCTCTCACCTCACACCCCCCAACCCCACTTTCGCTGTCTCTGTCTCTCTCAAAATAAATGAATAAACCTAAAAAAGTATATATGTACATGTATTTTATATGTATACTAAAGACCATTGTCCATCAAATACATTAGAATATGCATAGAACTGTACCTGAAATACATAGGATCTTCATTTAAATGTTAGCTATATTGTCATTCTTAGTACTACCTTTTACCTCCAGTGTTGCTTTTAAGAAGTCCAAAGTTATTCTCATCTCCCAGGTTTTGAACATGTGCTTTACCCTTCTGTTTCTACTTAGCCCATCACTTAGCCCACACACTGTCCTGCAGAGATCTGGTTTAGATTCTACCAAGGAAAGGCCTTTTGCCAGACCCAGAAGACAAAAAAGAAGTAAAAGCTTTATTGTCTACTTGACATTAGCAAGCAGGCACAAAAGCTTCAGCAGAGGGCAGATGTGAGTTTTTATAATACCTCTTGGGCATTCTCTTTTCACTTACGGTCTTTGTGCTGCAGGAATCAGAGATTGTCAATAGTGTTTTTATTAGCTCTTCAAGTTTTCATTATTTTCCGAGGCTTTATAAACAATCAGTACTCTATATTAAATCCTTTCTTGCCTGACAATCTTAAAGTAATTTCTCTTTTCCTGTAGAAATCTGAACAAGTACCAAGATATGGTTACCATACCCTACCCAAAAAAAGATGGTGAGGGAAGAAACATTAGCTTAGTGGTGGGTTTTGAAGAATCTACTACTGGAAGCAGGGCAGGGGATTTGTTACACAGAGGTAAAATATTTGGTACTATTTAGCTAACTTGGAAGGAAGAAAGACATCTTGTAAGAGTCTGAGTGTTTGTGTGTTGACTCCAGTTGGTTATATTTAATATGAGCTGAGCCCAGGCTGGGGCGTTGGTTTATTTGCAAATAAAAATGTAAAAGAAAAGAGAGTCCAAAAGGGAGGGATCATTCACAATGTTGGAGTGCCTTTTTCTTTCCTTTTTCAAATGCTCGTGTGCATGGAAACTTGTCTCTTTTCATTCTTGTTAATATTGGGTGAAGGAAAAAATAGTT
Source organism: Leopardus geoffroyi (assembly GCF_018350155.1). Classification (NCBI taxonomy): domain Eukaryota; kingdom Metazoa; phylum Chordata; class Mammalia; order Carnivora; family Felidae; genus Leopardus; species Leopardus geoffroyi. Next base: position 55,974,418 of record NC_059327.1, on the reverse strand, counting down.
TTTAGTTACTAATTCTTTGGTCCTAGAGGTGTCATATCTAGACCTCCAAACCACCCAGAGTTCTAAGTTTTGACCATGTATGAACTTTTTAAAACTATTTTTAATGCAGTTTGAATGAATTTCAGATATTTGTTTGCATCACTAGATTGAAGTATTTTATCATCACTATTAGTTCATTAAAGAATCAATTGATATGAGGATTGCTTTTTTCCCAGATGCAAGATAAAGCATCAACGACTAAATGCATCCTTTATGTAGGGTATTTGTGTCTCCTTGAAAAGATAAGAATTTGAGATTTGTCTCTAAAGTGTGTTATTTTATCCCTTAGATTCATTGTAGTCCCTTTTATTTCCCTTTTATAACACACTAATTTTAATTAAATCAAACAATTAAAATAAATAAATGAAATAAATTTTAAAAATGTAAAATAAATCTCTTTCTTTATGATTATTCTTTAAACACAGACTTTGGCTTTAAACATTTCAGTAATATAATATCCAAGGTTTTATTTTTATTACATTACATTTAAAGAGTGCAAATTAAAACAACTTTATTAAAGACACTTTTTTATGAGTCTAAATTAAAAACAAATATTTAAAGTATTTTTAAGTAGTCCTTGAATTCTGAAGCATTTAGTCTTGAAATGGATTCCACACAATTAAATCAAACAAGCAGGTGAAATCTTCTTCATTCTCTTGACTTTATCAATACACAACTTTATTTAATTGTGAGAAATGTAATACACACACACAAAAACTGGTTGAAGAAGAAAAATGGTACAATAAACTCCATTGGTTCTAATAAGGCATGCCATAGAAAACAAAATATAAGGTGCCATTCATTTATTTAATTAGAAAAATCATTAGCTAGGGTTTATAAGATACATTAGTATCACTATATAATATCCATCGCAAATCAAGAACCAGCATCCCAATTAATAGCAAAACCTTGAAAGCACCCCCATTAATAAGCAGGATCAAAATGTTAATATTGGTTTTTAGCTTTCTCGTTTAATCTTGTGAATTTTCTTGCAAATTCAATAAGGCATGGAACTCAAATTACAGACATGTATTTGAGACATGGAGCACAATTATTTATGAATCTTAATTAACTAAAGAGTTATTAAAACTAGCAAGAGAGCTCTGAAAACTGGCTAGAAAAAATGTACAAATATAATTAATTTTACTGTTAGGAAATAAAATAATGAGATTCTGGAACACTAGTAATACAAATATTTAGTTGATATAAAAAAATGACAATATGTATAAGAATTCTGTGAAAAAAATGTAATACTGAAAAATATGAAAGGAATGAATTTTGGTTCCAGTAATGATGGACTGTATTTCAGGCCTGATCTTCAACTAAGAGCAAACAAAAAAACCTGGAAAACACATCAAAGGCACATTTTTCAAGGCTTAAGAGAGCTGTAACAGGCAATGAATAATTACAAGGTCAATATCTTTGAGAGAAAAATTCAGAGAGCCAGCCCAGCATTTGGATCCATACTTTTATTATGGGCATCTATCTATGGTGGAAAAAGTCTAGGCCAGTTTACAGCCAATCTCACTCACAAATGTAGAAGTAATATTCTAACAAATTGCTAACAAACCAAATCCAGCAATGTATAAAAATGATTATCTCCACCAATGTGGACTTATTTCAGGAATGCAAAGTTGTTTTAACAATCTAATTCTCCACGTTAACAGAATGAGAGAAAAATTATATGACCATCTCAGTAAATACAGAATAAAAATCTGTTACAATTATATATCTATTTATGGTTTTTGAAAAATAGCCACATAAGAAGAGAAGAGAGTTTCCTCAATCTGATAAAGGATCTTTACAAAACTTACATCAATCATACTTAATTGTTAAATAGTATACATTTATCCTCTGAGATTACATAAGGGGAAGATGCCTGCTGGGACCACTTCTATTCAACATTGAACTGGGGGCATCATAGTCAGTGCAATAAAGCAAGAAAAACAGAGTGTATGAAATTTGAAAAGAAAAACCTGTAATTATTGCTGACGGTATAATTGTGTACACATAACTGACATGTAAATTATAAAAACTAATAAGTGAGATTACCGAGTCTATTAATTGCACAATAATTACCTGGGGTGGTTGAGTGTTGAAAGGACTCACAGGATTGAGTTTATAATCACAACACTGGTTCAGAGATCTCAAGTACAGGTTTCTGTGTCCTGTCTGCACTGAGTCATTTAGTACATACTTCTGTTTACATGTCTCAGATCACCACTGATACATGTGCAAAGCATTTTAGTTTTGGGAAGTCCACAGTTGTCTTATGGTGGGTCTCTAACAAGGGGCTGGTCAAGAACCACATTCCACCCTAAGACCAGTCTCAACTATAGAAACTCCCCCACGCTCCACCAAAACCAGGTGCAAATCATAAATCTAATAATTATTAATAAGCAATGCTGACAGGTCTGTGTGTCCTGCGCCCATCCCCAAAGCTCACAGACTCACATTACATAATATCAATTACATATCATGTAATGTAATATTACAAAATATCAATTACCTTTAGGTAATATATTCTATAAAATTGGTCAAGGGTCACCATTGTACTCCAGGCATCTCTGAAAATAAACATGTGCTCTATCCAGACCAATGAGATTAACTCATGTTATACAGCAAGATTGCTTTATTCAAAGTCAATACAAATACACACAAATTTATCTCCTTATACAGTAGTATATATTTAACAAAATTATAACATATTTACATTAGCATTCAGAATTATAAAAATAAAAATAAAACAGAACAGATCCAACACAAGATATGCAAGATACAAAACTTCTGCACCCACAAAGGACACATATACCCAGATGTGAAAAATTAAAAAAAATCTGTGCAATACTATCAAAATAAATTCCAGGTAAATTATATTTCTGTATTAATTTTCTGTTGTTGCTAAAACAATTTACCACGCACTTAGTAGCTTAAAAACAATGAGTTTATTAATTTATGTATCTGGAGGTCAGAAATCCAAAATGGATCAGAAAGACTGCATGCATATCTTATGGAAGTTCTAGGAGAAAATATGTTTTCCTGCTTTTCCCAGTTTCTACAGCCCTCCTGAATTCCTTGGCTCAGGGCTTCTCATTACTCCAACCTTCCTTCTGTTTTCACATATCCTTGTCTGACTCTTGATTTTCTCTTTCCTTTAAAAGGGCACTGTGATTATATTGGTCCCACCTGTATGATACTGGCTAATAATCCATGCTAGTCTACCCATCTCAAGACCCTTAATTTAATCACAGTTGCAAGGTTCTCAATACCATGTAAAGTAACATGTTCACAGTTTCCTGGTGACGTTCCTGATGGACATCTTTGGGAGACCATTATTCTACCTACCACAAGATCTAAACAAGAATGGTTGTAGAAGACAGCATAAGAGAATGCCTGAGGTAGATTGCATTATTATTCCCAACTATTTTTCATTACCTTTGTCATGTGATTTTGAAGTTCCTTCTGTCAGTGTTAAAAGGTACATCCCTGCTTTTTAATTTTGGACTCAGCCATGTAACTTGATTTGCTCAATGGGTTATAAGTAGGTATGAAACGAGCAGCTGTGTGAAATGTACTCACTTTCTAAAACTCTGTCATCACTGTGGAGAACAAAACAAAACAAAACAAAACAGCGGTAGCCAGCTCACTGGTTTAAATCCTGCATGAAGCAGACATAGATCTAGCCTTAGTTTAGAGCCAAATCCATTGGAGCCCAGCCTAAATCTGCCAAATCAAAGCTAACCTGTAGACCTCTGAACAAGAATAGATGATCTGTAAACAACTGAATTTTGTATTACTTTATTGTGTAGCATTATTGCGGCTTTACTTGACTAATGAAATACCTTTTTTAACATCAATTAATTTTTTTTAGGAAATTGGATTTTAGAACATGAAACTAAAAGCACTAACCACAAAGGGAAATTTTCATAAACTGGATTATAACAAAATTAAAAATTTGTTCATCAAAACAGTTATTGTGTGAAAATATAAGCATAATAACTGACAAAGGGCTTACATACAATATATATGAAGAATCTATAAATCCAGAAGAAAAAAGTAGAGATAATCAAAGAGAAAATGATCAGGAAATTGGAGCATGACCTTTACCAAGGAGGTATTCAAGTATCCTCCGTACATAAAAAACATTGTTGTGCTTTACCAGTCACCTGGGCAATGCAAAATGAGATCACAATAAAATACAACGATATACCTACCAAAATGACTGAAGAGATGTACAACTGGAATAATTCTTACATGCAACCCACACTACCATTTACTACTATTGGCAAGCAAATTGCTACAAATATTTTGCAAAGCTGTTTAGCACATGTTATAAATCAGAACAAAGGCATAGCTTGTTTAAGAAACAGAAGGAAGGCCAGTGTAGGTGGAGCGTCCCAAGGTAAGGAGAGTCTGTTATGAGATGAGTTTGGAGAGTATGCAGAAGCCAAGCTAAGCAGAGCCTTGTAGGATGTGGTAAAAATGCCAATTTAAGTTGAAGTGCAATGGGGAGACACTGTGAGGTTTTAAGCAGAGATGAGTAATTATACAAATTACACTGTAGTTTCCCACTTTGTTGTTATATATGGAGAATGAGTCAAATGGAGGCAAAAATAAATGCAAGAAGAAAAATTAGTAAGATTATATTAGAGATCTGTAACTAAGAGAATTGGGTTGATGGTAATGAAACCGGAAAGAAGCCGCTGGATTCAAAATATATTTTGGAGGCATACTCAAATTAATGATGGGTTATTTTGGGGCCAGGGATTGTGAAAAAAGAAAGAGGAATAAAAAAGGTCTCCTAATTTCTGGGATGGAGCAATTGGGTACATGATATGGTTTGTCCGCTTATTAAGATGGGAAGAAATTTAATGTGCCATTTAGCTCTTAACTTTTGTCTTTCTTCTTACTTTGGCAGATTTCTTTTTGTTTTCCTTTGGTCTACATTTCTTGCTTGTATCATGCATGGCTGGGATCTGGTTCAATGAGGGGGCATGTCAGGAAGAATGCAGTTTGTGTAGGTAGATAATCCAACATCTCCCTGTAATTCAGCCCAGTAAAGTTTAGAGTAGAGATGGGAATCCATTTTGCATACTTCTCTGTAAAAGCATGGATAAGGCACAGGATTTTTGTGCATTAGTAATTACCTCATGAGACAGTGTTTATAGAAAAAAGGTAAGGATGTTAATGTATTATAGAAGAAAGGTAAGTATGTTACTACTAGTACTATATAATACTAGTAGTAAAGATTTTACTTTGAATTATTAATTAATTTTTGCTTTACCTAAGTAGTTCAAGAAAAAAAGTTCCACAGACTAATAATACATTTTATATAAAATATGCTAATTTCTTAGAAAATAATCAGTGTGTAGCTTCCAAATATAGTAGTTAATTATTACAGTGACTTTTATATTACTCTTTTATGAGCATAATTATCTTCATAGTCTATCTGGAAAATGTACACTGTTAATTATTATCTCGTTTTTCTTTTTTTAATGTTTATTTTGAGAGAGAGAGAAAGAGCACACACAAGTGGGGAGGGACAGGGAGAGAGGGAGAGAGAGAAGCCCATGCTGGGCTCAGTCCCATGAGCTGTGAGATCATGACCTGAGCCAAAGTCAAGAGTCGGACAATTAACCAACTGAGCCACCCTGGTGTCATTATTATCTCATTTTTCTAAACAGAAGTTTCCACTGCTAAGTGATTTAAACAAAAATAAAGACTAGAACAAAGCAATGTGTTATGTTTTTTCAAAAAATATATCTTTTGCATTCTATTTTGTTTTTATTTTTTTATTTTTTTTTGTTTTTTTTTTTTTTTTTGAGAAAGAAAGAGCAAGCACAGGCAGGGGAGCGCAGAGAGATCATGACCTAAGCCAAAATCAAGTCACATGCTTAACCCACTGAGCCACTCAGGTGCCCCTGCATTCTATTTTCTGTATGCAAATGCATTTGGTCATGATAACATGGCAGATCAATTTAATGCTAATTAGTAATTAACATTAAAAACTGAACACACTGAATATAATACCATATTTCTGAGGGAAATTCATTACAAATAGTGGCAATGTATTGTATGTAAATAGTTTGGATTGCAACTTACACAGTAATTATCACAGAAGGAACATTAGCTTTTCACCTCTTACACATTTGATTGAAATATTTCACATTGTTCCTCACCTTCAAGAGAATGCCTGTGCTTCATTTTTATAATTTATAGTGATTACAATGGGAGAAAATATTGATTTTTAGGTCAGTGAATAATTGAAAAAAGTTAACTTCTAAACTAAAATGTGATGTTATTTCTCACCAAGTCCTTCCTCTTGGCTCTTTCATAGCCTCAATCAATCTTCAAAAATAAGTACATGAATATGAATATGAATATATATAATATATATAATCATATGTATATGATTGAGGGTTGAACTTTAAATGCTAAATTTACTATAAAAATCTTACTCATCTCTCCTCTAGGATCCTTCATTAAAAGAAAAGATTTCTAGGCATTTTGCTTTATTTCTGTCTATTATTAAGGTGAAAATAAATTGACTAAGAATTTATATTGGTAAAATTAATCTTCTATAACTGCCTCATCTTATTTCAGAAATAGTTAAGGCAGAAAGTAAAAATTTTGTTACAGTTTAAATTTACATTTGTTGAGGTGATCTCTTACTGAAAAATTCTTTCCTACATACCTGTAATGTTTACAAGTTTGAACAGGAATTTAGAGAAGCATTTCATATTCTGAATTTATGGATAATAAAGTTGAAAAATATATACAACATCTGAATATTAGTTTACAGGTTCAGGTATGCATGAAATATATATTCTTGTCTAAAGTAAATTAAATTGACACTTAATTCCCATCCCACCAGACTGACAGGAAATTCAGTCAGTTACTGTCCCTTCCTCTCATACAGATAATCTACTAAAAGTCTGATGTCTTATGCGGGGTAAAATATGCCACAAAGCCCCTCTGTTGTGTTGTCCATGCTCTTGATGATTGTGCCCTTGATTCAAGTGAACAGGATCTTTTGTCTCTCAAGTCCAAAAGCTCAAAAGATATTCTGCTGTGCTAAATCATAGAGCTATTTGGGAAGGTGGGACTCCCTCATTCCTCAGGGAGTCTCCCTAAATTCACCTTCCCTCTTCAGAGTGACATACACTGTTTGTGCCAGACTCTGACATATTCCTTATGTCTGTGGCAATCTGTTCCCTTTCCCTCTAGTTGTGATCTCAGACACTCCTTTTCTTTCTCTTACTCCCAAATGTAGCTTACTTTCTTCCCTGTCTGGAAGCTTTAAGTTACAAAGACAGGCAGACCTTGCCCTTACATTTGTCAAAATCCCTGAGGCAAGTAATTCAAAGGAATTTGTGTCTGCATGGAAAATACAAAGGACAGATTAAAAATTAGCATCTCAAAAATTATTTTGCCTAAAAGAAAAAAGAAAAAAAAACTAAAGTGATTTAAATTCATGGCATGAGTCCAAAGCATTAGAATCTTGGCTTACTAAAGCAAATATAATTTTTACTATGTCATTTTGTGGATTTTTCCCCCTCATTCAATCAGTATCTGTTCTGACTTTATCATATATTCTTCTAACTAGTTTTAGTTTTCTTGTTAGCTTATAACCTAGGGAAAACAAACTGAAAGGCTCTCACATTTGGTTGTTCATTTGAGGTCGGGATGTCTTCTATTTTGAAGAAAATACTTAAAAATAGATAAATAAGCTAATGTTCAACTTAATGTTAAAATTAAGGTAATGATACGTTTTTGGGCCTCTATCATCTTTATAAATAGATTCATTTATTCAGCAAGTCTACTGAGCACCTACCCTAAGCCAGGTGCTATACCGGTAGTGTGAGGAACAAAGTCCCTACCTATGTATGAGGAAACTGTAAGGAAGGCACATTGTGTCTACCTGAAGACAAGAATCTCAGCTGAGAACTGAAGAATATGTAGGTGTCACCCAGATAAATGGGATGTTGGATAGAGGATACAGGGATAGTGTTCCAGACAAAGGAAAGCACAAGTTCAAAGGCCAAGACAGTTTATGGGCCTTTGTTAAGAATTAAAGAATTAAAAGAAATCCAATAGAATAAATCTTAAAAGGCTTACAGACCAGGTGAAGGAATTTAGATTTTATCCTAAGGATTTTAGAGAAATATCCTTAAAGGGTTAAGAAGTTCTGTAAAGGATTTCACAAAATCAGAGTAGCATTTTTAAGAGGATAACTGAATGGAGAATGAAAAATGGAGAAAAGAAGAGGCTGATAGTTCGGGGAGGGAGAGATTGGCTTTGGGTTGACCATTTAAGAAGCTATCAGTGGTTCAGTTGTGAAAATACTTGCAATTCGGAAGCTAGGTTTAGATATGTTGGGTTTGGAGTATAGGTGAGACAGGCACCTGGGTGGCTCAGTCAGGTAAGCGTCCAACTTTGGCTCAGCTCATGATCTCATGGTTCGTGAGTTTGGAGCCCTACATCCGGCTCTGTGTGGATATCTCAGAGCCTGGAGCCTGCTCTCTCCCTCTCTCTCTGCCCTCCTCTGATCACACTCTGTCTCTCTCTCTCTTTCAAAAATAGATAAACATTTAAAAAATTGTGAAGTATAGGTGAGACATACAAGTGGAGATGCTAAGTAGGCTTTGAATTTGAGGAGAGAAATATGGACAAGATAAATATACGTGATTGTTATAAGTTGATAGATCATATTAAAGGCATAAAAAAATAAGCCAGCTCATATAGAAAGAAAATGTGGGAAGAGAAGAATGTCCAGGGTAGAAACTGGAGAAACAATATTCAGGTAGAGAAGAAGCAGCCTACAAGCATAAGAAGAACAAATGACTAGAGGAAAAAGAAGAAAATCAAGAGAATTGATTTCTAAGAAGGCCAGAGAAGAGTTTTAAGAAAGAAGAATGGTCAATTCAAATAGAGTCAAGGGTCAGAGCAAGGTAAAGATCAAGTAAATCCATCAGATGAAGAGGCCTGGGGATGATTGTTCATTACATTGGTGAAAACAGACTCAGTGGATTTAGCAGGCATTAGCCAGAGAGGAAGATGTGAAGGTGTTCGTATGAAAGGAAGAAATGGGAGGAGAGGGATCAAGTGTTTGTTTGGAAAGGGGGGAAACTCAAGGGAGGGTGAATCCTGTTTAATTTTAAAATGATATTTGATCAGGTTTGCATATCCATTGGAAAGATGAAATAGAGAAAGAAAGGCCAAAGAAGAGGTGTGCATTGGGCGATGACACTGTCCATAGGACAAGTGCCCTAAGGAGGCAGGAGAGGAATGGAATTAAAAGAATAGATGGAGAAATTAGTTATAACTATGATTAGAGGCAGTTCTTCCAATGAAACAGGGAGAAGGTAGAAAATAACAAATGCTGATTTAAGGAAAATAACAGATGCTTTGAAATAAAAATTACAACAGCAACAAGACACTACGTACCTACACACACTATTCCCTTATTAGAATGGCCAAAATCTAGAACATAGACAATATGAAATACTCGTGAGCATGTGGAATAAAAGAATCTCTTAATGAATATATTAGTAACATATACTAATGAATATAGTTCTGCTAAGAATGCAAAATAGCCACTTTGGAAGACACTTTGGTGGTTCCTTACAAAACTAAACATACTTTTACCACACTATCCAGCAACAGCATTCCTTGGTATTTACCAAAGGAGTTGAAAACTTATATCCATACAAAAACCTCCACATGGATGTTTATAGCAGCTTTATTCATAATTGCCAAAACTCAAAACAATAAAGATGTCCTTTAGTAGATGAATAGATTAACTATAGTATATCTATACAATAGAATATTGTTCAGTGTAAAAGGAAGTGAACGATCAAACCACAAAAAGGCATGGAGTAAACTTAAACGCATATTACTAAGTGAAAGAAGCCAATCTGAAAAGGCTACTTACTGTGTCATTCCAACTATGTGATATTCTACAAAAGGAAAAACTATGGAGACAGCAAAAAGATCAGTAATTGCCAGGGGTTGTGGAGTGGACAAGGTTAGGCAGAGTGCAGAGGATTTTTAGGGCAAATATTTTGTATGACACTGTAATGTTAGATCCATATCATTATACATATGTCCAAACTCATGTGCATATCATTTTACATAGGTACAACACCAAGAGTGAATCCTAATGTAAACTATGGATTTGGGGTTATTATGAAGTGTCAGTATAGGTTCATCCATTGTAACAAATGTACTACTCTGGTGGGAGATGTTGATAATGGGAGAGGCTATCCATGTGTGGGGGCAGAGAGTATATGAGAAATATCTATAACTCCCCCTCAATTTTGCCGTGAGCCTTAAACTGCTTTAAAAAATAAAGTCTTAATAAATAAAAAGATAGGTGCTTTATAGTTCTAGAGGTAAGTGCTGAGTGAACTCTTCTTTTGTTTTATTAGTACCTTTATGAATTAGGGAATAAATTCACCAACCACGAGTGAAGGAGTGAAATAAGGGGCATCAAAAGGTTGACAAGAAATAGAAAGCCACCCTGAACTAGATATATTAAAAAACGATAGAACAAGGCAACTAGAAAGGCAAAGCAATGTTGCTGGATAGAATTGAGGGCTCAGAAAAAAAAAACAGTGAAAATTATTAATGGTACTAATCTGCCCCTGTGTCGGTCAGTAAACAGACAACAAATAATTACTGGGTGCTTACTATGAGTTAAGCATGTTTCCAGGCACCGGGGAATCAACAGTACTCAAGACATGCAGAATTTCTCCTGTCCAGAGATCACATTAGAGTGGAGTAAGGTAATTGCAGGTTCTAACACCTACTGCAGGTAATGCAGTAGGAAGAGCGAAGTAGAGAGAGAGAACTGTTTTACTTAGAGACAGGCATCTTCAAGGAGGTGCCTTTTTAAATTGAGATGTGCAGTATGTGGCCATGATAGTATCTCAGGGAAGACTATTCCACATTCATGGGGCAGCAAGTGCAAAGACCTTGAGATGTAAGTTAGTTTGGTGTGTTAAATGGAGAAGAATTAGACTGGTGTGGCAGGGTCGAGTGAAGCAGAATGGATAGAGATGAGCTCTGAGCAATAGGCTGGACTCTATTCTCTAGTGGCTGGGACACCATCGTAGTAATTTGGGTTTTATTTTAAGTATCGTTGAAAGACATGCAAAGGTTGTAAGACCTTTTCCTGTTGATGTGAACTGATTTGTGCCTTTATATGAGCATACAAGCTATTGAGTGAAGGATCTGAAAGCTAGACTATGTTGGAGCAAGAGTAGATTTTGGGAGACCAGTTAGATTAAGCCCAGGGTAAAAATGCCAGTGCCTGGACAAGTGTATTGTATCAGAAAGGATAGGTAATGATGTGGAACAAACACCAGCACAGATCTCAGTAGCTTTCAACAAAGAAGTTTCTTTTGTGACTTTTAACAACAAAGCTTCTTTTGTGGCTCGCTCTAAATATCCATTTTGGGTGTATATATCCAACTCTGCTTCATATCATCTATACCTTGTAACACAGCCTCTATCTTGATCATTGTTGGCATGAACAAAAAAGACAGATACAGTAAATCCTGCCATTAGCTCTTAAAGACACTGTTCAGAAGAAACATATATCATTCTGATCACATTTTTTTTCCTGTTCAAATTATATCAACAAGCCTGGCATTAGTGGGATGAAGAAATTGAATCCTACTCCAGTCAGGGCCATTAAATATTTGTGAACAATAATACAGTGTGTTGAAGATTTAGCAATGAATGTGAGGATTATAATGTAAGTATAGCCAATGCAAATGACTTGTGAAGTAGATGTGGAATGTGAAGGTAAGAGAGAAATCAAGAATAATTCCCAGCTTTGTGGCCGGAAATACTGGGTGGAGGATGTAGGATGTGACTTTCCCAGCATTGATCAGCAGTCAATATATATCAGCAGTCAAGATATCAGATATTGATATCAGATCTTGACTGCTGATATCAGCAGTCAAGATATAAAGTAAGAAAAAAAGCAAATAAATGGACTTACCCAAGTTTGGTTGTGTAAGAACACTTCAGCAAAATATTAGTCTAAGTGATGGGCAATGATACCAACCTGGATAGAGAGTAAAGTGGAACCAGGAGGGAGATGAAGGATAGGAAGAAAAGAGGAGAGTTAGTGGGCTGGGGATTTAATGGGGTTCAAGGACAGGTAAAAGGGAAATAAGTAAATGAGCAAACTAGAAGGATAGATTTTTTTTTCTATTAATTTTTGTGGTAGATGAGTTTTGGATAATGGCAGTGCCAACAGGTGATCATAAGCTGATAACTGAGATAGAATAAGAAAGTCATTTGGAGAGAACAGTATATTTGATGAACTATGCATATAGAAGATAAAACCAGAAAGCATAATGTCATAGGTAGAACTGTAGTAGATTGGGCAACTAGATGCAGTGTGCTAAAATATTGATTGAATTATAAAGTATTAAAGGTGGAATCAAATGACAGTGACAAGGATAAGAATAGGGCCTAACAGCCAAAGTGAATGGGTAGTAGCAGATTGTATAAGGTGTGTGAAGATCTGCTTTCTGACCAGAGCCTTCCAGAGCTTGAAAAGGTTAGTGTCTGCCTCAGAAAGCTATTAGTAAAGCTCCATATCCAGGGGACAAACAAGTTTTCCTTGATGGTGCAGTGAAGAGAATGGGGATGTAGGCAACTCTGTTAATTATGACATGAAAGATCTATTAAGAATAACTAGGAATGGAAGAGAGGAGTACTGTTTTCAGAGTCAGGGGAGAGGAGCCACAGGGCAGTGTTAGGATAACAGAGATTGATCACCTGCCTGAGGACTCATGGGCCTGGTGCATTGGTGTTGACTGTCCTTAGTAGCATTTCTAAGCACTCAGATCTCACTGGATCCAGCTGCCAGTTGGAGGGAGCCCAGGCATCTGGCTGTGTCAGAGCCTAGAGAGGTGGGGAATGGCAGGACAGGGGACAGGAGGAAATCAATACCCTGCTATTTCTTCTCTTCACTAAGTTTATCCCGGAGACACTCCCTGTACAGCAGAGCCTTGGCCCCATCAGTCTGGTTGCCTTAGGGCCAGTGCCCCAGAGTTGGAAAAGGCTTTCCTGAGGCCCCACCCCTCCCTTCAGATAAAGCTTAGCCAGATTTATTGTTCTATCCTTTTACTTCAGAATGAATATTCTTAAAAGATGATGTTTGGAGAATACTTCATTTTTCTGTGCTATTTTGATGAAGGAAAGCTTACATTTTCCAAGTGCAAAATGGCAGAGGAATAATTGCCATCTGGCTTTTTGGATGAAAACCTGACAAAATCCAGAACTCTGAGTCAGTTCTCCCTGGCCCTTAGCCCACGAAACCAGGGCTACCAACCATAGCTAAGAGGCCTCACGCTGAGTGAGTGCCCAGAGTACATGGGCTTCAAAACTTCTGATTTGAACCTTAATTAAAACCATATTTATGAAGCAAATATCAGACTGGTTCCCTGAGGATATCTACAAAATAGTGGTTTATATATCACTACACATATCTATAGATACACACACGTTATAATTTACAACAAAATTGTTACATAGCTCTTACAGGGGTGTCTTATTAACCTAAGAAATAGTTACTGCAGGAATAGAGGAAAAAGTACTTACAAAACCTAAATTCCTACTCATTCCACTGCTTGTGGTTAGATGAAGTATTTTTCCTTGAAGAGCTAGAGTGGTAACTGTTCTTAAATAGACCTAAAAGGATCTCTGTGTATGTGCCAGGAGATAGAATAGAGACACTCTGCCTTTGGAGCTTCCTTGTAATAGGAATGAGTTATCTCTATCCCTATCTCTATCTATCTATCTATCTATCTATCTATCCATCTATCTATACATTTTAATTCCAGTATAGTTAACACACAAGGTTATATTAGTTATTCATTTAGATATACAAGATAGTGATTCAATAATTGTATATATTACACAGTGCTCATCATGATAAGTGCATTCTTAATCCCCTTCACTTATTTCACCCATCTCCTCACTCACCTCCCCTGTGGTAACCACAGTTTGTTCTATGTAGTTAACATCTTTTTGTTTATTTGTTTGTCTCTTTTTTTGTTTTGTTTCTTAAATAACATATATAAGTGAAATCACATTTTTTCTGGTTTCTTTTTTTTAATTTTATTTTTTATTTTTTAAAATTTACCTCCAAATTAGTTAGCATATAGTGCAACAATGATTTCAGGAGTAGATTCCTTAGTGCCCCTCAACCATTTAGCCCATCCCCCTCCCACAACCCCTCCCGTAACCCTCAGTTTGTTCCCATATTTATGAGTCTCTTCAGTTTTGTCCCTTTTCCTGTTTTTTATATTATTTTTGTCTCTCTTCCCTTATGCTCATCTGTTTTGTCTGTTAATGTCCTCATTTGAGTGAAGTCATATGATTTTTATCTTTCTCTGACTAATTTCACTTAGCATAATACCCTCCAGTTCCATCCACGTAGTTGCAAATGGCAAGATTTCATTCTTTTTGATTGCCGAGTAATACTGCATTGTGTGTGTGTGTGTGTGTGTGTGTGGTGTGTGTATATATATATTATATATATATATATATATATATATATATATATATATATAGACCACATCTTCTTTATCCATTGATGGATATGTATGTAAATATCCATTTATCCATTGATGGACATTTGGGCTCTTTGCATACTTTGGCCATTGTTGATAGTGCTGCTATAAACATGGGGGTGCATGTGTCCCTTCGAAACAGCACACCTGTATCCCTTGGATAAATACCTAGTAGTGCAATTGCTGGGTTGTAGGGTAGTTCTATTTTTAGTGTTTTGAGGAACCTCCATACTGTTTTCCAGAGTGGCTGCACCAGCTTGCATTCCCACCAACAGTGCAAAAGAGATCCTCTTTCTCCACATCCTCACTAACATCTGTTGTTGCCTAAGTTGTTCATGTTAGCCATTCTGACAGGTGTGAGGTGGTATCTCATTGTGGTTTTGATTTGTATTTCCCTGATGATGAGTGAAATTGAGCATTTTTTCATGTGTCAGTTGGCCATCCTGATGTCTTCTTTGGAGAAGTGTCTATTCATGTCTTTTGTCCATTTCTTCACTGGATGATTTGTTTTTTGGGTGTTGAGTTTGATAAGTTCTTTACAGATTTTGGATACTAACCCTTTACCTGATACTCATTTGCAAATATCTTCTCCCATTCTGTTGGTTGGTTGCTTTTAGTTTTGCTGATTGTTTCCTTCGCTGTGCAGAAGCTTTTTATTTTGATGAGGTCCCAGTAGTTCATTTTTGCTTTTGTTTCCCTTGCCTCCGGAGATATGTGGAGTAAGAAGTTGCTGCAGCCAAGATCAAAGAGGTTTTTGCCTGCTTTCTCCTTGAGGATTTTGATGGCTTCCTGTCTTACCGTGAGGTCTTTCATCCATTTTGAGCTTATTTTTGTGTGTGGTGTAAGAAAGTGGTCCAGGTTCATTCTTCTTCATGTCATTGTCCAGTTTTCCCACCACCACTTGCTGAAGAGACTGTCTTTATTTCATTGGATATTCTTTCCTGCTTTGTCAAAGATTATTTAGCCATACGTTTGTGAGTCCCATTTCTGGGTTCTCTATTCCGTTCTATTTATCTGAGTGTCTGTTCTTGTGCCAGTACCATACTGTCTTGATGATTACAGCTTTGTAGTATAGCTTGAAGTCTGGGATTGTGATGCCTCCTGCTTTGGTTTTCTTTTTCAAGATTGCTTTGGCTCTTCAGGGTCTTTTCTGGTTCCATACAATTTTAGGATTATTTGTTCTAGCTCTATGAAAAATGCTGGTGTTACTTTGATAGGGATTGCATTGAATATGTAGATTGCTTTGGGTAGTGTTGACATTTTAACAAAATTTGTTCTTCCTATCCAGGAGCATGGAACCATTTTCCATTTTTTTTTTTTTGTCTTCTTCAATTTCTTTCATAAGCTTTCTATAGTTTTCAGTGTATAGATTTTTCACCTCTTTGGTTAGATTTATTCCTAGATATTTTATGGTTTTTTATGCAACTGTAAATGGGATCAATTCCTTGATTTCTCTTTCTGTCACTTCATTGTTGGTGTATAGGAATGCAACTTATTTCTGTGCATTGATTTTATATCCTGCAACTTTGCTGAATTCATGAATCAATTCTAGCAGTTTTTTGGTGGAATCTTTTGGGTTTTCCATATAGAGTAACATGTCATCTGCAGAGTGAAAGTTTGACCTCCTCCTGGCCAATTTGGGTGCCTTTTATTTCTTTGTGTTGTCTGATTGCAGAGCCTAAGACTTCCAATACTATGTTGAATAACAGTAGTGAGACTGGACGTTCCTCTCTTGTTCCTGACCGTAAGGGGAAAGCTCTCAGTTTTTCCCCATTGAGGATGATATTAGCATTGAGTCATTCATATATGGCTTTTATGATCTCAAGGTGTGCTCCTTCTATCCCTAGTTTCTTGAGGGTTTTTATCAAGAAAGGATGCTGTATTTTGTCAAATGCTTTCTCTGCATCTATTGAGAGGATCATATGGTTCTTGTCCTTTCTTTTATTGATGTGATGAATCACGTTAATTTTTTTGCAGATATTGAACCAGCCCTGTATCTCAGGTATAAATCCCACTTGGTCATGGTGAATAATTTTTTTAATGTTTTGTTGAATCCGGTTGGCTAATATCTTGTTGAGGATTTTTGCATTCATGTTCATCAGGGAAAATGGGCTATAGTTCTCCTTTTTAGTGGGGTCTCTGGTTTTGGAATCAAGGTAATGCTGGCTTCACACAAAGAGTTTGAAGTTTTCCTTCCATTTCTATTTTTTGGAACACCTTCAAGAGAATAGGTGTTAACTCTTCCTTAAATTTTTGGTAGAATTCCCCTGGAAAGCCATCTGGCCCTGGACTCTTGTTTTTTGGGAGATTTTTGATTACTAATTCGATTTCCTAACTGGTTATGGGTCTGTTCAAATTTTCTATTTCTCTCTGTTTCAGTTTTGGTAGTGTGTATGTTTCTAGGAATTTGTCCATTTCTTCCAGATTGCCCATTTTATTGGTATATAATTGCTCATATTCTCTTATTGTTTGTATTTCTGTAGTGTTGGTTGTGATCTCCCCTCTTTCACTCTGAATTTTATTTATTTGGCTCCTTTCCTTTTTCTATTAGAACAAACTGGCTAGGGGTTTATCAATTTTGTTACTTCTTTCAAAGAACCAGCTTCTGGTTTCATTGATCTGTTCTACTGTTTTTTTTTTTTTTTTTTTTTTTGTTTCGACAGCATTAATTTCTGCTCTACTCTTTTATTATTTCCTGTCTTCTGCTGGTTTGGGTTTTATTTGCCGTTCTTTTTCCAGCTCCTTAAGGCATAAAGTTAGGTTGTGTATCTGAGATCTTTCTTCCTTCTTTAGGAAGGCCTGGATTGCTGTATACTTTCCTCTTTTGACCACCTTTGCTGCATCCCAGAGGTTTTGGGTTGTGATGTTATCATTTCCATATACTTTTTAATTTTCTCTTTAACTTCTTGGTTAGCCCATTCATTCTTTACTAGGATGTTCTTCAGTCTCCAAATATTTGTTACCTTTCCAAATTTTTTCTAGTGGTTGATTTCAAGTTTCATAGCACTGTGTTCTGAAAATACGCATGGTATGATCTCAATCTTTTTGTACTTACTTAGGGCTGATTTGTGTCCCAGTATATGGTCTATTCTGGAGAATGTTCCATTTGCACTGGAGAAGAATGTATATTCTGCTGCTTTAGGATGAAATGTTCTGAATATATCTGTTAAGTCCATCTGGTCCAGTGTGTCATTCAAAGCCATTGTTTCCTTGTTGATTTTTTGATTAGATGATCTGTCCATTGCTGTGAGTGGAGTGTTGAAGTCTCCTACTATTATGGTATTACTATCAATGAATTTCTTTATGTTTGTGATTCATTGATTTATATATTTGGGTTCTTCCACATTTGATGCATAAATGTTTACAATTGTTAGGTCTTCTTGGTGGATAGACTCCTTGATTATGATACAATGCCCTTCTGCATCTCTTGATACACTCTTTATTTTAAAGTCTAGGTTGTCTAAGTATGGCTGCTCCGGCTTTCTTTTGTTGACCATTAGCATGATAGATGGTTCTTCATCCCCTTATTTTCAATCTGAAGGTGTCTTTAGGTCTAAAGTGGGTTTCTTGTAAACAGCATATAGATGGATCTTGTTTTCTTATCCATTGTGTTACCCTATGTCTTTTGATTGGAACATTCATTGACTTTTAGAGTGAGTACTGAAAGATATGAATTTATTACCATTATGATGCTTGGAGGTTGGAGTTTCTAGTGGTGTTCTCTGGTCCTTTCTAATCTTTGTTGCTTTTGGTGTTTATTTCTCTCTCTCTCTCTCTCTCTCTCTCTCTCTCTCTCTCATCTTTTCTCCCCTCAGAAAGTCCCCCTTAAAATTTCTTGCAGGGCTGGTTTAGGGGTCACAAACTCTTTTAATTTTTGTTTGTCTGGGAAACTTTTTTTTTTTCAACGTTTATTTATTTTTGGGACAGAGAGAGACAGAGCATGAACGGGGGAGGGGCAGAGAGAGAGGGAGACACAGAATCGGAAACAGGCTCCAGGCTCTGAGCCATCAGCCCAGAGCCCGACGCGGGGCTCGAACTCACGGACCGCGAGATCGTGACCTGGCTGAAGTCGGACGCCTAACCAACTGCGCCACCCAGGCGCCCACAGTCTGGGAAACTTTTTATCTCTCCTTCTATTTTGAATGACAGCCTTGCTGGATAAAGAATTCTTGGCTGCATATTTTTCTGATTCAGCACATTGAATATATCCTGCCACTCCTTTCTGGAGTGCCAAGGTTCTGTGGATAGGTCTGCTGCAAACCTGATCTGTCTTTCCTTGTAGATTAGGGACTTTTTTTTTTTTCCTTGCTGCTTTCCTGATTCTCTCCTTGCCTGAGTATTTTGTGAATTTGACTATGATACGCCTTGCTGATGGTTGGTTTTTGTTGAATCTCATGGGGGGTCTTCTGTGCTTCCTGGATTTTGATGTCTGTGTCTTTCCCCAGGTTAGGAAAGTTTTCTGCTATGATTTGCTCACATAACCCTTCTACTCATATTTCTCTCTCTTCCTCTTCTGGGACTCCTATGATTCTGAAGTTGTTCCTTTTTAATGAATCACTGATTTCTCTAATTCTTAAATTGTGCTCTTTTGCCTTAACCTCCCTCTTTTTTTTTTCTGCTTCATTATTCTCTATAAGATTGACTTCTATATCACTGATTCTCTGTTCTGCCTCATCCATCCTTGCCGCCACTGCATCCGTCCATGATTGCAGCTCAGTTATAACATTTTTAATTTCATTCTGACTATTTTTTACTTCTTTTATCTCTGCAGAAAGGGATTCTAATCTATTTTTTACTCCAGCTATTATTCTATTATCATGATTCTAAATTCTGGTTCAGACATCTTGCTTGTATCTGTGTTGGTTAAATCCCTGGCTGTCATTTCTTCATGTTTTTTCTTTTGGAATGAATTCCTTTTTTTTGTCATTTTGAAGGGAGGAAAAGAATAATGAGGTAGAAAAATTGAAATTAAAAAGAAAAAATTAAAAAATATTAAAATTAAAACTTAAACACACACACACAAAATCTAATAAATGATGCTGGGTCCTAGGTGTGTTTTGGTCTGAGTGCTGAAAGTGGTTTGAGAGATTAGAGGGAAAAAAGGGGGGGGAGAAAAAGGAAATCGTTTGAGAATTTGAAAAAATGAATACACTGAAGTAGACTAAAATGAGATGATGGGAGTAAAATAGAATTTGAAAAAATTTACATAAAGGTAAAGAATATACTAGAAAAAAATTAAGGAAAAATATTTTTAATAAGAATTAAAAATAAAAATATATTTTTTCTTTTTGTGTATTCAAGAAAAAGAAAAGAAACGAAAAAGAAAAAAGAAAAAAAATCATTTGAAAATTTGAAAAAGTGAATACACTGTAGTATACTAAAATAAAATGTTGGAAGTAAAATACAATTTGAAAAAATTTACATAAAATGAAAAAATATAGGAAAAAATTAAAGAAAAATATTTTTAATAAAAATTGAAAATAAAAAT
Organism: Leopardus geoffroyi; assembly: GCF_018350155.1. NCBI lineage: Eukaryota > Metazoa > Chordata > Mammalia > Carnivora > Felidae > Leopardus > Leopardus geoffroyi. Next base: position 55,954,294 of record NC_059327.1, on the reverse strand, counting down.
GAATTTTTTGTCTTTCTGTATTCAAGAAAAAGAAAAGACATGTAAAAGAGAAAAAGAAAAAAAAGAAAAAAGAAAGAAAATTGAATAGATGGACCTGCTAACAGATTGAAATAGGACTGAAATTACTTTGTTTTCCCCTAGAAGTCAGTCTATGTAGCGCCTTATAGTCCATAAACTAAGCCAGCAGTGAGACGTGTTCTTGAAGAGCGAAGTTGGCCCAGTTGGGCGGGGCTCAGTGTAACAGCTCCGCTCTCCACTAGATGGCGCTGCTAGCCTACTGGGGTGGATTGTTGCGGGGCTCGTAGGTGCGTATGCGCATGCGCGGGAGCGCAGACAATGGCTCGATCCAACTACCCATTGTGTTCTCCCGAATCAGCAATTGTGCACCTGTCCTCCGTCTTTAGCTCTTGTCCACTCCCTGCTTTTTCACTCTCCGTGACCAGTCCCCAGGCAGTACCTCTCTCCCAAGTTTTGTCTCAGATGCGGTCGTTTTCCCTGGCCCCTTACTTCTGAAGGACTGCGGCTTTGACCCGTTCCGCCCCTCTGCGGGAGGGTCTCACCGAGCAATGGCTGAATGAGCAATGGCTGAATGTCGGCTGCACCCAGAAACACTTGCTGGACCCTGCTCCTGCCGGTGCCCCGAGACTGCAGCCAGGTGCCAGCCTGTCCCAGAAAACGTTCGAGAGAGAATGTAGCAGCAGCTTTTCAGGGATTATGGAAAATCACAACACACATCTGGCACCAGGCTTCACCCCTTAAGGACTTTGTTAAAGCACCAGCAAATGTGGCCGTTTTCTGGGGTCTGCTGGGACCAGGTGGCTTCAACAGTCTCCACCACATGTCCTTCCAGCAGTGGAACTGCTTTTCCCCATGTGGCCCAAGAACCTCCCAGACCCCACTGTGTTCCTGGGGATTCGCCCTTCCCACCAGAGCACCGCCAGGTATCGAGCTGAGGAGTTGCAGACTTTGCACTTGTTTCCAGTCTTAATGGAATTTAAACCCTCTCCTTTCTCCTTTCTCCCTCTTTAGTTTAGTCCCTGCGGCTGTTTCCAATTTTTCACTTTCTCTCCAGGGGCTTTTGGGATGGGGTGCTTTTCCCATATTCTCCACCTCCCCAGTCTCCATCCTCTCTCTGCCTGCAAAAGCGGCTCCCTGCCCACCACCGGCTTCTCTCTCCCCAAGTTCACCTCTCCGTGCCACATACCTGCTGAATTCTGTGGTTCAGGTTATGCAGATTGTTGTGTTAATCCTCCAATCAGTTTTCTAGGTGTGCAGGGTGGTTTAGTGTTGATCTGGCTGTATATCATGGACGCAAGATGCAAAAAAACCTTCCATGCTGTTCTTCCTTCCATCTTGGCTCCTCCTTCTTTTTTTTTTTTTTTTTATTTAAATTCAAGTTGGTTAATATACAGTGTAGTCTTGTTTTCAGGAGTAGAACCCAGTGATTCATCTCTTACAAATGACACTCAGTGCTCATCCCAACAAGTGCCCTCCTTAATGTCCATCACCCATTTAGCCCGTTCCCCCACCGACCTCTCCTCCAGCAACCTCATTTTATTCTCTATATTTAAGAGTCTTTTATGGTTTGCCCCCCTCTGTTTTTATCTTATTTTTCCTTCCCTTCCCTGATGTTCATCTTTGTGTTTCTGAAATTCTACATATGAGTGAAATCATATTTGTCTTTCTCTGACTGGCTTATTTCCCTTAGCATAATACCCTCTAGTTTCATCCATATTGTTGCAAATGGCAAGATTTCATTCTTTTCATCTCTGAATAGTATTCCAGTGTGCGTGCGTGTGTGTGTGTGTGTGTGTGTGTGTGTCTGCGTGTGTGAGTGTCTGTGTGTGTGTGTCTGTGTGTGTTTGTGTGTATACCACATTTTCTTGATTCATTCATCTATCTGTGGACACAGGCTGCTTCCGTATTTGGGTAATATAAATAATGCTGCAATAAACATAGGGCTGCATATTTTTTTTTCAAATTTGCGTTTTTGTATTCTTTGGGTAAATATCCAGTAGTGCAATTACTGGATCATATTGGTAGTTCTATTTTTTAATTTTTTGACAAACATCCATACTGTTTTCCACAATGGCTGCACCAGTTTGCAGTTCCACCATCAGTGCACAAGGGTTCCTTTTCATCTACATCCTTGCCAGCACTTGCTATTTCTTGAAATTTTGATTTTAGCCATTCTGACAGGTGTGAGGTGATATCTCATTGTGGTTTTGATTTGCATTTCCCTGATAATGAATGATGTTGAACATTTCATGTGTCTGTTGGCCAGCTGTATGTCTTCTTTGGAGAAATGTCTGTTCATGGCTTCTGCACAATTTTTATTATTTGTTTTTTTTTTGTTATTATTTTGTGTTTTTGTGTTGTTTTTGTTTTTGTTTTTGGTGTTTAGTGGTATAAGTTGTTTTTGTATTTTTGGATACTAACTTTTTATCGAATATGTCATTTGCAAATATCTTCTCCCATTCATTAGGTTGTCATTAGTTTTGTTGATTGTTTCTTTCCCATGCAGAAACTTTTTATTCTGATATAGTCTCAAAAATTTTATTTTCTTTTGTTTCCCTTGGCTCAGGAAATCTATCTAGAAAAATGTTACCATGACAAATGTGTTCTCTTCTAGGATTTTTATCATTTCTGGTCTCACATTTAGGTGCTTATTCCATTTTGAGTTATTTTTGTGCATGGTGCAAGAAAATAGTCCAATTTCATTTTTTTGCATGTAGCTGCCCGGTTTCCCCACACCATTTGATGAAGGGATTCTATTTCCCACTGCATATTCTTGCCTCTTTGGTCAAAGATTAATTGACCATATAATTGTGGGTTTATTTCTGGGTTCTTTATTCTGTTACATTTGCCTATGTGTCTGTTTTTGTGCCAATACCATTTTGTATTGATTACTACAGGTTTGTAGTATATCTTGAAACTGGGATCTTGAAAACTTCAATTATGTTCTTCCTTTTCAATATCACTTTGGCTACTCAGGGTTTTTTGTGGTTCCATAAAAATTTTAAGATTATTTGTTCTAGTTCTGTGAAAAATGTTGGTGTGTTTATAAAAATTGCATTAAATCTATAGATTGTTTTGGGTGATATGGACATTTTAATCATATTTATTCTTCCAATTCATAAGTATGAAATATCTTTCCATTTCTTTGTATTGTCTTTAATGTCTTTTATCAATGTTATATACTTTTCCAAGTACAGGTCTTGCACTTTCTTGGTTAAGTGTATTCTTAGGTTTTTTATTATTTTTGGTGCAATTGTAAATGGGATTATTTTATTAATTTTCCTTTCTGTTATTTTGTTATTAGGATACAGGAATGCTATGGATTTCTGTACATTGATTTTGTATCCTGAAACTTTACTAAATGCATTTATCAGCTCTATGTTCTGGTAGAATGTTCTGGTAGAATCTTTAGGGTTTTCTATATATAGTATTATGACATCTGCAAATAATGAAACTTTTACTTCTTCCTTACAAATTTGGATGCCTTTTATTCCTTTTTGTTGTCTGATTTTGTGGCTAGGACTTTCAATACTATGTTGAATAAAAGTGGTGAGAGTGGACATCCTTTTCTTATTCCTGATCTCAGAGGGAAAGCTCTCAGTTTTTCATCCATGAGTATGAAGTTCACTGTGGGTTTTTCATTTACGGCCTTTATTATGTTGAGGTATATTCTCTCTAAACCTACTTTGTTGAGGGTTTTTATCATGAACAGATGTTTTCCTTTGTCAAATGCTTTTCTTCATCTATTGAAATGATCATATAGTTTTTATCCTTTTTCATGTTATGATGTATAAGGTTTATTGATTTGCAAATATTGGACCACCCTTGCATCCCAGGGATAAATTCTACTTGATCGTGTTGAATAATTTTTTTAAATGTATTGTATTGTTTGCTAATATTTTGTTATGGATATTTGCACCTATGTTCATCAGAGATATTGGCCCATAGATTGATTGATTGATTCCTTTCCTTCCTTCCTTCCCACCTTCCTTCCTTCTTTCCTTCCTTCCTTCCTTCTTTCTCTCTCTCTCTTTCTCTCTTTCTCTCTTTCATGTCTGTATCTGCCTTTGGTATCCGCCCAGGGTAATACTGGCCTCATAGAATGAATTTGGAAGCTCTCCTTCTTCTATTTTTTTTGGAATAGTTTGAGAAGAATAAGTATTAACTCTTTTTTAAGTGTTTGGTAGAGCTCACCTGTGAAGCTTTCTGGTCCTGGACTTTTGTTTGTTGGAAGCAAAGGATAGGGATTTATCCATTTCTTCTAGGTTGTCCAGTTTGTTGGCATATAATTTTTCATAATATTCTCTTATAGTCCTTGTATTTCCATGATGGCCGTTGTTATTTCTCCTCTTTAATTTCTGATTCTTATTTCTTCGAGTCCTCTTTCTTTTTTATGAGTCTGGCTAAAGATGCATCAATTTTGTTGATCTTTTTCAAAGTACCAGCTCATGATTTCATTGATCTGTTCTGTTTTGTTTTGTTTCTATTTTATTTATTTATCCTCTGATCTTTACTATTTTCTTCGCTCTTTTGATTTGTGGTTTGTTCTTTTTCTAGCTACTTTAGGTGCAAAGTTAAGTTGTTTACTTGAGATTTTTCTCGCTTCTTGAGATAGACTTGAATTGCCATACATTTTTCTCTTAGGACAGCTTTTGCTGCATGCCAAAGATTTTGGATCATTATGTTTTCATTTTCATTTGTCTCCATGTATTTTTTTTTTTAATTTGTCTTTGATATTTTGGTTGGCCCATTAAGTGTTTAGTAGCGTGTTATTTAACCTCCATCTATTTGTGCTCTTTCCAGATTTTTTCTTGTGGTTGATTTCTAGTTTTATAGCATTGTGGTCAGAAAAGATGCATGCTGTGACTTCTGTCTTTTTGAATTTGTTGTTACTGTTTTGTGGCCTTATATGTAATCTATTCTAGAGAATGGTCCATGTGCACTTGAGAAGAATGTGTCTTCTTTAGTTTTAGGATAGAATGTTCTGAATATAGCTGTCATATCCATCTGGTCCAATGTATCATTCAAAACCACTGTTCCCTTGTTGATTTTCTATTTGGAAGATCTGCCCATCGATGTAAGTGGGATGTTAAAGTCCCCTACTATTATTCTATGACTATCAATTAGTTTCTTTATGTTTATTATTAGCTTCTTTACATATTTAGGTGCTTCCATGTTGAATACATAAATACTTATAATTGTTATATCTTCTTGTTGGATTTTGCTCTTAACATGTTTTTTTTTAACATTTATTCATATTTTGAGAGACAGAGCGTGAGCGGGGGAGGGGCAGAGAGAGAGGGAGACACAGAATCTGAAGAAGGCTCCAGTTTCTGAACTGACAGCACAGAGCCTGACACGGGGCTCGAAATCAGAGATCGTGAGATCACGACCTGAGCTGAAGTCGGACATTTAACCGACTGAGCCATCCAGGTGCCCCGGATTTTTCTCTTTATGATTATATAGTGCTCTTCTTTTTCTTTTATTGTAGTCTTTGTCTTAAAGTCTATTTTGTCAAATATATGTGTTGCTACCCTGGCTTTCTTTTAACTTCCATTTGTATGATAAATGCTTTTTCATCCTTTCACTTCAAATCTGCATGTATCTTTAGGTCTCAAATAGAGATGGGTTTTGCATGTAGATGGGTTTTGCTTTTTTATACAATCTGTCGCTCTGTATCTTTTGATTGGAGTGAGTAGTCTATTTACATTCAAAGTAATTATTGACAGATATGTACTTGTTGCCATTTTGTTACTTGTTTTATGTTGTTTTTGTAGTTCTTCTCTTTCTTTCTTCTCTTGTTCTCTCATGGTTTGTTGACTTTCTTTAGTGGATTCCTTTCTCTTTATTTTGCATATATATTTTTGGTATTTGATTTGTGGTTACCATTAGGTTTGTGTATAATATGTTATGTATATAGCAATCTATGTTAAGTAGAATGTCGCTTAAGTTCAACCCATTATTTACTCCTCTTCCCCCCACCCCCCATATTTTAGGGATATGATGTCATTCTTTACCTCCTTTTATTTTGTGAATCCCTTGACTTATTTTTATAGGTACAATTATTTTTACTGCTTTTCTTGCATATGTTTCCAGCTTTTTTTTATTCCCACTTATGGTCTTTCTTTTCTACTCAAAGAGTCCCCTTTAACTTTTCTTATAGAGCTGGCTTAGTGGTCAAGAATTCCTTTAACTTTTGTTTATCTGGAGAACTCTTTATCTCTCCTATTCTGAATGATAGCCTTGCTGGCTAGAGTATTTTGGTTGCAGGGGGCTTTTCTTGTTCTTTCAGCACTTTGAACATATGATGCCACTCCCTTCTGGACTGCAATCTCTGATAAAAAATCAGCTGATTGACTGAAAGGGTATTTATTGTATATAACTGTTTTCTTTTTTCTTGAAGCTTCTAAAATTCTTTCTATATCACTACGTTTTGCCATTTTAATTACTATGTGTCTTGGTGTGGACCTCCTTGGGTTTATTTTGTTGGGGGATATCCGTGCCTCCTGGATTTGGATTTTTGTTTCTTTCCCCAGATTGAGAAGTTTTCAGCTGTTATTTCTTTAAATGAATTTTCTGCCACCTTTTCTCTCTTCTTCTTCTGGGATTCCTGTAATGTGAACGTTATTCCTCTTGGAATAACACTGAGGTCCATAAGTCAGTTTTCATTTTTTTTATTATTATGTTTTTCTATCCTTCTTAGCCTAATTGCTTTCCATTACTGTGTCCTGTATGTAGGTTGCTGATCTGTTCTTCTGCTTCCTCAAGTGTACTATTTATTCCATCTTGTATATTTTTACTTTCATTTAGTGAGTTCTTCATCTCTGATTGGTTCTCTTTTATGTTTTCTGTTTCTTTGTTAAGGGTCTCATGGAGGTCTTCCACTTTCCCTAAGTCCAACAGGCATCTTTATGACAATTACTTTAAATTCTCTAGCAGGCATAGTTTCAGTTAGCTCTTTTGCTATGACTTTGTCCTCTACTTTTATTTGGGACATATTCCTCTGTTTCCTTATTTTGTCTAATTCTCTGTGTTTGTTTCTATGTGTTAGGAAATTCAGGTATATCTGCTGCTCTTGAAAGTAGTGGTCTAATGAGGAAGAGGCCCTGTAGTGCCCTACGGTGCAATATCCCCTGTTCACAAGAATCTAGCACTTAAGGGGTGTTTCCTATGTGTGTTGTGTGCACCCTACTGTTGTGGCTGATACACTTTTGCTTTCAACCCAGTCATCTTCAATGGTTCTCTTTGTCTTTTGTGAGCAGGGTTTGGTTGCTCTGTTATTAATGGTCCAGTCTGGGGCTGCCTTGGGATTAAGTTGAGTCAGACCAGGCATTTGCCAGAGATGCAGTAGCACTAAAGTGCAGGAGGATGTTGGGGTGGGGTGTGTGGTGCCAGCAAGGTCCATACTAGCAGGAGAGGACCTGTAGCTGCCAGTGACAGAGGCAGGTAAGTTTGGAGGGGATGGATCCACAGAAGCATGCAGGAGTGGGACGTGTCGTGTTAGCAAAGTTTGTGCAAGTCTTCTGTGGAATGGGACATGGAGCCAAGGCCTGGCTGGAGGGGGAGCACCCACAGGAGAACTTGCAGGTGAGGGGCACTGTTAGTAAGTAGGGGGTATTAGTACCATTCTTATTACCACAGGGGTCCACATGCTTATGCTGGGGAGCAGGGGAGGGCAATAGCACCCACCAGGTCCTTTATTACTGCAAAGTCTCCCAAGAAACCCTGTCCCTCTAACAGACACTCTGAGATTAGTAAAAAAATAATTCCCTCCCACTTACCTCAGACATTTTTCAAACTGCTGCTTCTATGCTGTATCTCCACAGGGCTTTTTGTTGTGCTGTCTCTTTATAGATGGGGACACAATATCTTCTGTCCTCCTGGCTCTCCCAGGAGCCTGCTGACTTTTAAAGTTCCAGGTTTTAAGCTCCACTGATTGTAAGAACTTGTGAAATTCAGCATCTCTGGTTTTTAAAGCCAAATGTTATGGAGATTCATCTTCCCCTAGCAGGCACGTGGTGTAAGAGTCTGTTTCTCTCCCCTCTCTGCACCTGCAGCCTCCTTCCCTCCTATGAAAGGCCCATGGTCCATGTAGCTCCCAACCACTTTTCTGCCCTTCCTACCCTCTTTGATGTGGCCTTTTCTCTACATTTAGCTGTAGAGAGTCTGCTGTGCCAGGCTTCAACTTGTTTTCTGTATTATTTAAACTGATATGGCTATTATCTAGTTGTAGCCATTGAACAAGGTGAGCTTAGGGTCCTACTCTACCATATTCCCGGAAAGTCTGACAGGAATGACTTTTGAGCTTGAGAAGTTTATGGAAGCTTCCAGAATCTTGGGAAATGGAGTACAATAGAAAAAAAAAGAAAGAAAGGATCAGCAATTTCCAGCCCTGAAGCACAGTCCATTCTTATAAGAGCAAATGGATTTTTTTCTCTTAGGGCACAGAAATGACCTCATCAGTCAGTTAGAAAAGTGGAAAAAAGCTTGATCCTGAATTATTCCACTGTTTCCTAATATATGTTAATAATAAATCTTGAAATAACTGCATTTTTTGAAAGAAAAAAATAACTATTTTCCGGCCAGAAGAGAATAAAGAAATAGTAAACTTCTTGGTGTGATTTCTAAAATAGAAGTAGTAAATCACCCAGGTAAAAGATAAAATATTAACTTTTTTAGAAGAGAAAAGAATTATGTAATTAGAATATTTTTGATACTTGAACACCTTAACTCATTTCCCTACTTAGGATATTTCTATCAGGCTGGAATCATCTATGTTTCGTGTCTATTCTCTATGTTCTACTGCAATTTCTAGCACATAACGGGTATGTAATAATTTTTTTCCGAATGAATGAATTGTTTTGTAAAAACTTTTGGAGGGCTCCGGGTGACTCAGTCAGTTAAGCCTCTGACTTCGGCTCAGATCATGATCTCACAGTTTTTGAGTTCAAGCCCTTCATCCAGCTCTAAGTTGGCAGTGTAGAGCCTGCTTGGGATTCTCATCCACTCCTCTCTCTCTGTACCTCCGTTGGCTCACATTTTCTCTCTCAAAGTAAATAAATAAACTTTAATAAATAAATAAATAAATTAGAAAGTTTTTTGATCGGAAAATTCTTTGAGACTCGTTTTTTTGACAGCAAATTATAACTGAAGGATTAGCCGAATTAGACATAGAACCCACATAAAAATTATTGGTAATTCAAACATCAGCTGGTCAAGTTATAAAAATTCAGTGTTTATATCAGCAATGTAAAATGCCAATTTCAGCTCCTATTTGCATTTCCTTTTTCTTCCTCTATTCTGTTCACCATCGGATAGGGTGATAACTTTGCTTTATGCACTTATTTAAAAACTTCTACAAGGCAAAGGCTATACTTATCCTCTAGTGGCCCTATGGTTGTCCTTCATGAATGTTTACATTATTATATTTAAAATATCATATATCAAAATGTTAAAAGATGTTTCTGTGTATAGCAAGTTCTGAAAAAGATCAATGCTTCCATATGCACAAGGTTTCATTTTTTGATGCTTGTTTCTTTCAACCATCAGTTAAAATTTGAAAATCAAAATTAGGTTGATAAAGGGATAACATTAGTTATGAAGAAAAGGTAAGACTTTTGTCCTCTAAGTTTGGCTATGTCTTTTTGAGACACCCATTCTCTCATTATGCAGGGATGTTATGATCAACTACTCATCATCAGTCTTTAATTGTCTCGTGACTACACTCTGAGTGACCTTCTATAATGACTTCCTCTTTCAAGGATCATTTCCTCCTCACGTTTGAAAATATCATAGTGTTTTAATTATTATTTTTCTATTGTGTGTTATCTGGTAATTATCACAATTTACCTTCCTAACTGACAGTATAAAAAAGGCTTTTTTCTCATACATTTTTAATGACAAAATTGTTTTGGAAAGAACGCATGTGAGGATTATGGAACCGACTGACATCTCCAAAACCTATTATTTTGACATCCTCAAAACAAATTGTCATTTAAAGTGAACTGACAAACTACAGCCCCTCTGGGCAGGCACAAACCTGGCCCAGATTCACTCTCAAAGAGGCTGGTGCAACAAAAGCAAACTCTCCTGGCCATGAGTTATTAAGTGAGATAGAACAAAGAACTATAAACTCAGATTTCCCTAATCTCTGCACAACTAAAAGCTCAGTAAGTGAGTAGGTATATGGTCCAGAACCTTCCTTAGAAGATAAAAAGAATCCTTCCTTTCACAGATGCTTAACTACTTTTATCAAGGGAATTAATGTCTTTTACAGACCTCTCATTATTACCCATGTAGTTAGTAGACAGTCATCTTACAATTTATTCTTTGTAGTTCTTTGCCTTCTTATCTAAATCATATTGGAGAGCATTAGGTTTCTTTCCTAGGATTCAGTTTATTTTGTCACAGTTTTTTTTTTCCATTTGGCCCTTTATGATGGATTTTTTTAAATTATTTTACCTGCTTTATTTGGGAAAAAAAAACTATTGCAACTATGGATCTAGGGACTTACTCTTTTATCTCTGCTTTGGGAGCAGTTTGCTTTATCTGGAGAGAGTAATTTACTGAGTTCCTCTGAGATTAAGGAGTGGAGACAATTCTAATTGGAACACTATGAATTGCAACTTTCATGAGAAAACCTTTCATTTGTATTTGGATCATACAATAGTGTCTTCTTTAACTCAGTATGAGACAACCATATTTATCTGTGTAGACTTTTGATTAAAAAAAAACACAACAAGAGTACAGTTGACCTCTGAACAACACTAGTTTGTTGGATCCACTTGGATCCAACTTGGATCTACTTGGATCCACTTATATACAGAATTTTTTTAATAAATATATTACAGTACTATAAATATATCTTCTCTTCCTCATGATTTTCTTTATGACATTTTCTTTATGTTGTTGTAAGAATACAGTATCTAATACATATGACATACAATATATGTGTGTTGATTGATTGTTTACATTATCGTTAAGACTTCAGGCTAACTAACAGTAGACTATTAGTAGTTAAATTGGGGGGAATCAGAAGTTATACATGAATTTCCTACTATGCGGATGTTGGTCCCTTAAGCCCCGCCATTGTTCAAGAGTTAGTTGTATATATCTTTTGGTGGCTAATTATGGTAAAGAACCTAGAAGGGTTTAAGTAGTTTATCCTTACTTCTTTAGCTTTGGTTGTATTTTATATTTTGATCAATAAAGGCAAGAAGTGTATATTGAATCTCAATATGCCCTCAGTCTGTCCTCAAGGATCTCATAGCTCAGGCCCACAATAACCTCATTTCTTCTAACAGATTGGCTATACGACTAAGTCATATAGTTTTTCCTTTGAGATTAAAAGTACTTAAAGCTTCAGATAATATTTGTCAAGTTCAGCTCTTAAATGTGAATCAAGGGGTATCTGGGTGGCTCAGTTAGTTAAGCGTCCAACTTCAGCTCAGTTCATGATCTCACGGTTCATGAGTTCAAGCCCCACATCAGGCTCTGTGCCTGGAGCCTGCTTTGGATTCTGTGTCTCCCTCTCTCTCTGCCCCTCCCCTGCTTGTGCTCACTCATTCTCTCTCTCTCAAAAATAAATAAACATTAAAAACAATGTTAATTAAATATCTGGTGGTATGTGGTGATTTAGAAAAAATAAATGAATGATTTGCAGCTAGCGTAGAATATTAGATATAATAAATCTAGTCATGCCTTTTGTTGTTCTTTACAAATGAGGAAACTGAGGGTAGAAATGTGAAAGAACCCAATGAATTCTACAGCTTTTTCATAGGAGAGTTTGATGTATAATTCAGGGCCTACCTATTTGTCTTGCTCCCCAAAATCTATTAATGTAGTGCAGTCATGACATGCAACAATTTCAGCAATTTGTTTAAAATAGCATTTTATTCCTTCCTTCAATACAGTTAATGTGAAAGTACCTCAGTACCTGAGTAAACCTGAAAGGTATGATGAATGATTCTTTGGGACACTGCATCCATTAGAATTATACCGTCAGTCTTTGCTTGTGAAAGTCAAAGAGTGGATCACAATTATATTAATCAGAGTTTGGATTTGTACAAATGAATCTCAACAGATAATTTTGTGAACTACTGTTCAAAAAATTTTTTAATGTTTATTTATTCTTGAGAGAGAGAGACAGAGCATGAGTGGGGGAGGGTCAGAGAGAGAGAGAGAGAGAGGAGACACAGAATCCGAAGCAGGCTCCAGGCTCTGAGCTGTCAGCACAGAGCCCGACGCGGGGCTCAAACTCACAAACTGTGAGATCATGGCCTGAGCTGAAGTCGGACACTTAACCGACTGAGCCCCCTGTTCTAAAATTTTAATAGTTTATTTTATATATGTTATGATAGGTCTAAAATGATTTTAAATATGCTTATTTTAAACGTATCTTTTCAATATATTCATTAAATTGTTTTTCTATAACCTCTTCTCCTGAAATAAACATTGATTTTATTAGAATATGATTTTTGGCAGAATTTTTCAGGCTTCTGTATATTACAGCTTTGGATGGGTTAACAGAAGAGAAATGTACCTGAAATTCATATTTTAGAGTGAGATAAGTGTGACATGGCCTGTAAACTTATATGTAATTAGTTCTCACTAATGGTCCTTTTTCTTTAGGCTGTGTGACAGATTGCTACATGAATCTTACAGACATATATTTCAAAGTATAAAATTCCCATTGAATTTAAGAATTTGGAGGAGTAGCACTGCATACTAGGAAGGAAAAAAGAGCTAACTTGTCTGGAATAATCTGGTACATTCAGATATTGTTCCTTTGGCATAATTCTAATAATCACAGTATAAAGAATTTGTTTTTTTAATAAAATTTATGAACAAAGTATTGAAGTGAGAAGGATAACAAAGACTCCATTTGTAATTTACAAAGTATAAAAGATTTGATTTTCTGTTTCACTTCTATTTTTAAGTATATTATGTCACATGATTTCTCTCAAGAAATGTCAATGGGACATTTCTCTCTCAAGGCTAGTTTTAGATTTTTATGAAAAAAGTATATCAAAAACTTAAAAGTAGTACAGGTTTCTCAATGCAGAGATGTGATATTCTTTTGACTGCTAGTTTTATATATTAAGATCCTGGAACTTTGTTTGCAGAATTATTTTGTAAATGATTTGAATAATTCAATTAATTTCATTTCCTCCATTTGTTGTTGGAAGGGTCGGGGAGGGAAGTGGATGATGTTCTAGCTCCAGCTTTATCATTTATAAATAAGCAGTGTGGCTGTCCTCAAACTTCTCTTCTTCCTTTTTTCTCTTTCATATTGTTTTTGTTTGTTTTTATTGTAATATTTATTTATTTATTTGTTTGTTTGTTTGTTTGTTTTAGAGAGAGAGAGTGCGAGTGGGGAAGAGAGGCAAAGGGAGAGAGAGAGAAGCCTAAGCAATCTCCATGCTCAGCACAGAGCCCGATGTGGGGCTCAATCCCAGGATCTTGGGATCATACCCTGAGCTGGAAACAAGAGTTGGGCACTCAACTAACTAAGCCACCAGGCACCTCTGTTTTTATTTTTATCTGAGTTTTATGGCATTGCTCGTAAAGCTAACTTATTCATAATGCTTGTTAAGAAGAACATTGTTATTAATCATCAGTCAACACAAAGCTGAGTTGGAATTCTCCTGGTGGGTCAGGTTGGTCTCATGGTAGGTTTGGCTGTAGGGTGACTGAATAATGGATGGGGAGATGGCTACTACATAAGACGAGTGAGATTGGAGTCTTGACTATTTAGTGTACCGAATTTCAGTTATTCTGCTAATGTAGGCTGTATATTTCAACCCCACCCTTTTCAATAGCTGGTCTTGACATGTTCAGAAAACTTTTGTATTTATATAGTACAGCCTTGTTTCCTCTCACGTCCATTTGGAACTTGGCTATGTTTCCTCCCCTTGATTTATCAGTAACCATGTACCCATTTTCTTTCCACTTTTTATGGATATGTGTTTTACAGATATCTGTTTTATGCTGATTGCTTCCCTTTCTTTCTCTTCTTTGCTCTAGATCTCTAATCTTTTCATTGTCTTTTAATGTTTTATTGTGATCCCCAGAACGAAAGCAAAAAACAATGTGTATGTTCAATTCACCATTTTAATGGAAGTTTATTTATGTTCCCAAACTTTTTTTTAACATTTATTTATTATTGAGAGACAGAGACAGACATAGCATGAGCATGGGAGGGGCAGAGAGAGGGGGAGACACAGAATCTGAAGCAGGCTCCAGGCTCTGAGCTGTCAGCACAGAGCCTGCTGACATGGGGCTCGAACTCACAAACTGTGAGATCATGACCTTAGCAGAAGTCGGACCTTTTACTGACTGAGCCACCCAGGTGCCCCTATGTTCCTAAACTTAATAGGAATGTTTGAGTTAACATCCTTTGAGATGATAAAAATTGAACTACCATGCATAGCATGGCCCAGGCTTTATATAGTCATTCAAAAGTAATCATCCTTTGATATATTCAGAGAGAAATGTTTATAAATAAATACCTAATATTTGAATGATTAATGTTAAAAGATAAGATTTGGAGTGTTTTACTTTTAATTTCTTGTTTAATTGTGAGTACATTGTTTTTAATGTTTACTTATTTGTGTGTAGTGTGTGTGGGGCAGACGGGCAGAGACCAAGGGAGAAAGAGAATTCCAAGTAGGTTCCATGCTCAGCACAGAGCCTGATGCAGGGCTCAATCCCATGACCCATCTCTGGGATCTTTACCTGACCCAAAATCAAGAAAGAGTAGGATGCTTAGCGACTGAGCCACCCAGGTGCCACCCCCTTTTTTAAACATTTTTTTTCATTTCTATAAAAATGACAAAGATCTTTAAAAAAAAATCTTTGAAAGGTATAGTTGAGCCCTATAAAAAACTGTCAGCTAACAAAAGGGAAATAAATACTGATAAAATTAGTTGAGATATTTCGATTCAGTTGGAAAGTTTTAGTTTTAATAAAGTAAAGTTTCAGTTTTTAATCTAAATTTTGGCCAAATTGATGTTGGAAAAAGGGCTATGTGAAAGAATTAAAGAGAAGAACATTGTAAAGTGATCATGTTTTACTGAAAAGTTTTATTTTATTTTGGCTTTACAGTTTGCAAAGCCTTTTAAGACATATTGTTTATTTAATCATTATCATACATCCTGTAACTTAGGTATGTTAGCCCCTTTTTAAAGACTGATTATGATTTTTCAGGCAAAGAACTAATATAGATTATAGTTTAAAGAAAATTAAGACAAACAAAAAAACTCTGACATCTGAAAACAAATCTGTTCCTTAAGCAGAAAAAGAGGAGGTTATTGAAACCAAATTTATCAGGAATCCACACAGAACCAGTTTAGAAAAGAAAAATTTACTAGGTTTTCCACAGAATAAGCTAAATTTGCATGGGTGTTTTTTATATATGTTCATAGTGATAAAATTCAATTTTTTAAAAACAAGTTTTCAGTTACCACTTCCATGGTAATTCAGTCAGACAACAAATTTCCTTGAGTGAGGCATGGAATCAGGATTGAACCCAAGGAGATTACACTCCAGGAAGTGTATTGGCATGACACAAATTTTTCCTTCTATAACTAAGACAGCTAGTTACCTGCTTAACTAGTTAATTAATTCCTTATGAAATAAAGAAAATATCATAAAATACACATGAAAACAGTACATTTTAGTGTAAACATAGGGAAGCTATTGGATCAATTTAAAATATAGATGTTTCTGGTATTAATGAATTTGAACTTAGTTATTCTTTAAGAGCTTACTCTAAAGCACGTCTATATTTCATTAAAATTTCTTCACTCAGGGGCGCCTGGGTGGCGCAGTCGGTTAAGCGTCCGACTTCAGCCAGGTCACGATCTCGCGGTCCGTGAGTTTGAGCCCCGCGTCGGGCTCTGGGCTGATGGCTCAGAGCCTGGAGCCTGTTTCCGATTCTGTGCCTCCCTCTCTCTCTGCCCCTCCCCCGTTCATGCTCTGTCTCTCTCTGTCCCAAAAATAAATAAACGTTGGAAAAAAAAAATTAAAAAAAAAAATAAATAAATAAAATAAAATTTCTTCACTCAAAAACTTCACTAGAATTTTATTTGCATTTTTCTGGTTTCTATGCTGCCTATGCCCTGGCTGTTGGAACAATGGGAAGTTTATGAGACATGGATCACTGATAATTTTTCATTCCATTACTACAGACCTGAGGGATAGAGACATACTTAAGTGAGCAAGTTGAAAGTGTTTTCTGGTACCATAGAAATGTAAATCCAATCGTATTCAAAATAAGAATTATATATTGCACATAGCTCTTAGTGCAAATCTTTCACGAGTTGCCTTCTTTTGTCTATTTGATACATAAAGTCAGCCTTCTCTTAACCGCACCTCTAACTACCCTGGCCCTGACTGAGAGCATGATGTTTGTGATGTTTTTATTTTTGAATGCCGATTGCAAGTAACATTTTCATTTTTTACCATGCATCCTCCTTTATAACCTATTTAGAATTCACTTGTCCTTCAGCATCATGTGAAATTTGATCACAAATGGAATAAACTCTTCTAAGGTATTTGTTGTCATTTGTAATCAAAACATAATAAGATGTTGATTGTTCTGTAGGAACTATTTTAAGTGTGACATGGGACATATATTCATCATTCACTTAATCTAAAAGCCATGATCATTTCAGGGTGCCTGTTAATATTTAACCAAAATAATATTTTCCTTGAACTTATTAGGGATCACAAACTCTGTATTTTCCTCATCATACGGTATAATTTCAGTTGTCTCCTTAAGCTCTATACGATGTTACTAGTAACAGATTATAAAATTAACTTTAATTTTATAAATGAATAAAATTTTATAAATTTTATAAATAAGTTAAAAAATTTATAAATTTTTTAAACTTTATTTTATAAATCAGACTCCTACTCCTTTATTGCTAGAAATCAATTTATTAAAAATCCCCAAATCTTGTCTTCACTTGTAGTTTTCTTTTCTAACCTTTTTTTTCCTTTGCTGCTTTCATTCTATTTTGTCCCTTTACCAGTGGCCTCTTTAATTTCTTTATATTTCTTTCCACTCTCTGGTAGTTTTTATCTCAATTTCTCTGTATGCTTCAAATGACATATGGAATACTTCATGATTGTGTTGCCTCATTTTTTCAGAAGTGGTAAAAATGTCCAACCCATGACACTCTGACAGTTCATGATTTTTACACAAAGAAAAATACTAACAGACCAAGTCAGACACATTTGACAATAATGTTCCATTTAGTTTGAATCCATCAAAAAAAAAAAAAAAATAGTTGTCACTTTCTGGAGAATGCACTGCATGGGGATTAAATCAAGCACTTCCCCTTAGGAGGAAGTAAGGGTAGGGAGGGGAGAGAGAAAAGGCAGAAATCCTATAATATATAGGATTATACACATCCCTTTTGGAAAAGGCTTAAAAGACACTTTTTACCATTTGTCCACAATAACTAAGAAAACCTTATAATTATATCTATGTAAGTAGAATACATACCAATAATGAATGAAACTAAATAAGCTTTAAAGTAATTGGAAGGTTGAGGCAAAATATTTCTTAACATGATTTCTCCTGCATTGGCTGCAGACAATGCAGCTTTTTGTGATAATTCAGAGAATAACTACACAATTAGGAAATAAAACCTTTTCACAAGCCCAGAATGAAAGCTGAAAAATAATAGAACAGTGGATTTCTATACAAACATATCTATTTTAAAGTTAATTTTTTAATCTTTTGTAGTAAACTCTTATCAACAACATCAATCTGTGCCATAGATTTATGTTATCTTCACTTTAAAATCTGTGCACAGAACCAATATAGATACATCTTGTTATTTAACTCCTTGTATGCTAAATAAAAATATATAGTTTTTTTTAATACAAAATTTACTCATATCTCTAGATGTTAGACAGACAACTGTTCTTTTATTTTTTTTAAGTTTATTTATTTATTTTGAGGGGGGAGGGGCAGAGAGAGAGGAAGAGAGAATCCCAAGCAGGCTCCATGCTGTCAGTGCCAAGCCTGACGCAGAGCTCAATGTCATGAACTGTGAGATCATGACCTGAGTCAAAATCAAGAAGTCATATGCTTAACCAACTGAGCCACCTAGGTGCCCCCAGACAACTGTTCTTTTTAAAAAAGAAGTTTCTATAATCAGAAAATGGAGACAATATTATTACCAGTAATGATTGGTATTATTACTAATATGTATATTACTAATTATAGTATTACTAATATAATATATATCATATATATATATATATATATATATATATGAACTAGAGCTGTTCCTTGAAATATCTTTCATAT
The DNA here is from genome assembly GCF_018350155.1 of Leopardus geoffroyi. Classification (NCBI taxonomy): domain Eukaryota; kingdom Metazoa; phylum Chordata; class Mammalia; order Carnivora; family Felidae; genus Leopardus; species Leopardus geoffroyi. The sequence continues at coordinate 55,935,951 of NC_059327.1, read as the reverse complement.
ATGTGTCTTTATGTTCATGTTATCATTTTTATGTAACTTAATTAGTTCTGGTTTATTTTACAACTAAATGTGTATAGTTTTAATTTTCTCCAACTATGCCTTTCTTCTTTAATATTGTCTTGGGGCTTTAGGCTCTTTGCGTTTCCAAATTCATTTTCAGTTGAGGTCCCCCATCTCTCTACACACAGCACCTCACTCACGCACACACACTGTTACCACCACCACTACCACCAAGAAACAAAAGCTCCCACGATTTTAATTTGAACTGCTGTTAATGTGAGATTCATTGATTGATTTTTAGGATTAAGCCAACATTGCCTTTCTAGAATAAATCTCAGTTGGTCACTATATAATGTCTTTTAAAATATTGATAGATGTAAATTGCTACTTTTGATATGGATTTTCCACCTATACACATGAGAAACATAGCTCCGATACATATTCGTTTCTTATAATGTCCTTGTCTGGTTTTGATATCAGGTTTATACTGGTATCATATAAAAAGTTTCTCTAATTTCTAAAATATTTGTGTAAAAGTGGAACTATTTCTCACTTTAATTTTAAAAAAAGTTCATCAGTGAAACCATGTGGGCCTAGAATTTCCAAACTTTTTTTAAAAATATTTTTTAATGTTTATTTTATTTTGAGAGAGAGACAGAGTATGAGTAGGGAGGGGCAGAGAGAGAGGGAGACACAGAATCTGAAACAGGCTCCAGGCACTGAGCTGTCAGCACAGAGCCCAATGCAGGGCTCAGACCCAAAAGCCGAAGATCATGATCTGAGCTGAGCCACCCAGAAGATCCTAACCGACTGAGCCACCCAGGTGCCCCTAGAATTTTCAAACTTTTTAAAACATAATGCCCTCAGGATTAATCCAGGTTGTCATAAATTGAAAAATTTCTTCCTTCCTTATGGCTGAATACTGATCCATTGTATATACTAAGTGAAATAAGTCAGAGAAGGACAAGTATGTTATGGTATTTATATATATATAATCTAAAAACACCAAACTAATAGAAACAAGAAGCACAATGGTAATTGCTAGGGATTGGGACATGAGGGAAATGGGAAGATACTGATCAAAAGGTATGAACCTCTAGTTACAAAACAAATAAGTTCTGGGGATCTAATGTGCATTGTGATTATAGTTAATATTGTATTATATATGTGAAAGTTGCTAAAAGAGTGGTCTTAAACACTTTCACTACAAAAAGAAAAGGTGATAGAGGTGTTAGCTAGTAAGATGGTGATAATAATTTCTCATGACATAAGTATATAAAATCAACACATTTTACATTAAACTTATACAATGTTCTATGTTAATTATATCTCAATAAATTAGAAAAAAACACTTAAAAAGATGAAATGTGCCTTTCATTTATTCAGTAAATATTTATTGTTAATTTAAGAAAAGGAAAAATTTTTAGAGATGCAGGACTATTTTGGTAGTAAATGTCTTCTTGTCAATTTTGGTAAGTTTTTGTAAAGAATTAATCTATTTCATAAATATTTGCTATTTGGTTTCCATAAGTCCCATTCTCCATATAATCTTTAATTCATCCTTTTCTGCTTTTTTTGTTACATAGAGTATTTTTTAATTTTATTCCTTTATTTTCTTTTTCCTTATTTTATTTTTATTATGTTTTATTTTGTAGATTTTGGGTTGTATATTCTTGGGTGATTTTTTTGTTGTTACCTTAGAGATTTCAGTATGGATTACTGGATTACTGACTTACTATACTTCACTTTGATTAGGATTTGTACCACTTCCAGAATAATGCAAAAAAAAAAAAAAAAACAAAAAAAAAAAACAAACAATGATTTACTACTTTCCCAGCTGTCTTTTACTGCTCCACCTTATAAAAACCACACTCCAGCCATACCAAACCAGATTTGAAATTCCTAATTACCACCTCTCTGTGTCATCCCTGTGGCTCTTCTTTCTGTGTGCCTACCTGCTTCCTTCCCCGTCTGCTGAAAGATCTTACATCATTGAGATATATCTTCTATCCTTCTCAATGGATTGCATTAATTAAATGCATTAATTTATTTCTGCATTTATTCATTAGACAGAATTAAATAAATAAAATTTATTTTATTTTGGGGGGCTAAACCATGTGATAAGCACTATACTAATGTTTCCTGACCCAAAGATATCAAGACACAGTCCTATCCCTCAATGATCTTATAGATTATTCCAGTTGTATTTAAAATCAGTGTGATATTTTTACTTTCTTCTCTTAAACATGATGTCAAAGGTAATAACTGTGGTACTCATAATTTAATTCCTAGTCCCGTCACTGTATTATTTATATACCAGTCAAAATATTTATTTGAATATCTGGTATATGTCACACACTCTTCTAGGTTCAGGGGATACTATAGGGAACAGCAAAAAGTCCCTGCTTACATCCCAATGAGGAAATAGTCAATTAATATATTTTAGAATTAATAGTCAACTAATAAATTTAGAGGAGTAATGTATGGTAGAAAAGCAATGCATGATAAAAATAAAGTAGATTTTGGAAATAAGGCATGGAGTTCTGGGTATACTGACTTAAGATGGATTGATTGTGAAAAATCTAAGAAAAGTACATTTCAGCAAAGGCCTGGCTATATAGATTCTTGAGGGTTCTAACTGCTTTTCCTCAAGCCCCTAAGGAAAAGTGTAAAAACACTTTATTTTTGTTGTTCTTATACTCTAATTATGTCTAATAAAAAGTTTAAGTACCTTGAATTGTCTGTCACTAGCATTTTCCCCCGTCTGACAAAACCCTACTTTATGTCTCAGTATTGTATTTTATGAGATTTCAATCTATTTAAATAGATTTATTATTTTCCAAACATCATGTTTAAAAAATCTCATCTGTACAAATTCATTTACTTCAATTCCCGTATCGTCTCCTCAGCCCCAAACCTCTTAAAACAATGTAAATCTTCCTCTGCCCTTCAGCTTTGAACTGAAAATTCCCCTTTTCTAGTTGGAGTTTCCAAGCCATGTAAAGTTCCTCAGTTTGTCAGTTTTGAAATTCTTACAAGGTTTATTGTCCAATTCATTCACTTCCTTTTCACAACAATCATTTTATTTTTTTTTAATTTTTTTTAACTTTTATTTATTTTTGAGACAGAGAGAGACAGAGCATGAATGGGAGAGGGTCAGAGAGAGAGGGAGACACAGAATCCGGAACAGGCTCCAGGCTCTGAGCGGTCAGCACAGAGCCCGATGCGGGGCTTGAACTCATGGACTGTGAGATCATGACCTGAGCTGAAGTCGGACGCTTAACCGACTGAGCCACCCAGGCGCCCCCACAACAATCATTTTATAGGTTAGTTCTGACTTAGTCTGTTTGGGCTGCCGAAACAAAATATCATAGACTTGGGGACTTATAAATAATAGAAATTTATTTCTCACGGTTCTGGATACTGGGTAGTCCAAAATTAAGGGACCAGTAAATTTGGTAGTTGGATAGTTCATAAAGGCCATCTTTTTGTTGTGTCTTCACAGGGTGAAAGAACAAGGGAGCTCTCTGGGTATCGTTTATAAGGGCACAAATTCCATTCATGAGTCCTAATGTCTCTCAGACTAATCACCTCCTAAAGGCCTCACATCTAAATTCCCTCACATCCGGAGTTAGGATTTCAACATAAAGAATTTGGGGGGGACACAAACATTCAGTTCATAGGAGCCTATATCTTCCTAGTCAGAGTATATTTCTAGCTTTTTCAGGCCTGAGGTCATACTATACACATTTTCCCTTTCCTTATCCAGTGGTGCATGTAATAGATACTCAATAAACATTAAAAAATAATAATAATACTATCTATAGGTATACCAGACTAAATAAAATGTCATTTCATGTGGAGGATAAATACCAGGTGTGCTATGAGACTAATCTAATTTCCATATTAAATTCTGCTCTATGACTTGAATGCATAGATTCAGAGACATATTTGTAAGATAGCATTTTTCTGCTTAATACCTATATATGTAGATGCAGTATTAACTTTTATATCTGGTTCTTTAAAATATCTCACTTATACCTTTAATACAATTTTAAACACAGATGACAGGACACGTTTCTTACATTTCAAGTAAAGGACTTATTTGAATTTACAACTGATAACAGTAAGGTATATTAGGATTTTAAAAGTGTTAAATAGGTAAATCTGTAGACTAATAATCACTCAAAAGACCTTTGAATAATATCGTTTTTCAACATACACCTGTTTTTGTTTCTTTGGAGTTGTTTGCTTTTTGTTTTGTTGTTTTGTAGAAGAAATCTTAAACCACTTGAGATGTGACAGTCCCTGAGGCTTTACGTATTAAAACTTAAGATGAGTTAGTAGTATTTGCAGTAAAAACTGCAGGCTCTGTGCATAAGAACATAAAATTTTAAAACCTATTCTCACAGCTGCAATGAAGAAATTTCTAGTATGCCATCACTGGTGACTCACAAGTTGTGTTTTATAACTCTAGAGTATCACTTATTCATATGAAAAGCCTTGTCTCAGGAGATTTATCAATCTGAAAACTAAATTGTTTTCCAGAGAAAATGAATTTCTCTTTGATTGGCAGGTGTTTTAATGCATGTGTAGCTTTAAAATTTATATTTGTAGTCTTAAAGTGGCTGAATCTGAACGCAGAGTATTAAAAATATCTCTAAAAAATTACTGAAAAGAAACCTCAGCTGTGTGTATACATTTCACTTAAGGCACATAGATTTAAAAATAAAAATTTATTAAAGAAAGTAAAGACTACTATGCACTATGATTTTCTTATTAAATAGATTTATGAAGTGTCTATAAATCCAGTTCATGCCAGAGAATATATAAGGTCAAAAGACCTTCTCTAACTAATTTGGCCATTCAGTGGAGAGAGATGTAGATCTTTTAGAAAAGTCTAGAACTTTTTATTTATTTTTTTTTAATTTTTTTTTCAACGTTTATTTATTTTTGGGACAGAAAGAGACAGAGCATGAACGGGGGAGGGGCAGAGAGGGAGGGAGACCAGAACCGGAAACAGGCTCCAGGCTCTGAGCCATCAGCCCAGAGCCTGACGCGGGGCTCGAACTCACGGACCTGAGATCGTGACCTGGCTGAAGTCGGACACTTAACCGACTGCGCCACCCAGGCGCCCCAAGTCTAGAACTTTTTAAGCAGTCAGCTAATTGCTGATTGTGGAAATGCTTATTAAAAATGTCAGTGTCTCTTTTGTTTACTTACATGTAACATGGTCAGCACAATGTTTATTTTGTAGTATTGAGTCAGAAAATGAATATAAAACGATTTAACATAGATTTTTGCCCATAGAGGATGCTGAATAATTAGCTGTTATACAAATGAAATTTCAGGGGTGCCTGGGTGGCTCAGTCAGTTAGGTGTCTGACTTCAGCTAAGGTCATGATCTCATGGTTCGTGAGTTTGAGCCCTGCATCAGGCTCTGTGCTGACAGCTTAGAGCCTGGAACCTGGTTCAGATTCTGTGTCTTCTCTTTCTACCCCTCCCATGCTCATGCTCATGCTCTGTTTCTCTCTGTCTCTCAATAATGAATAAACTTTTAAAAGAATGAAATTACTCACTGACTTATTTATTTCCCTTTTAGGTTAAAAAAGCAACTGGCATTTTATCTTAAATAACAAACACAGATGAGTTTCAGTATTTTCTTTTTTGATTTAAAACTTAAAATTTTTTTTTGTTTCTCTGATTTAAAATTGGAGAGATTTCCAGTCTGCTTCTTCAGTATATAATTATTTATCACTTCCCAGCTGTTTTATCTTAGCTGTCACAGCTACTGAGGTTAATGTCATTAGGGCAGGAGCTAGAAGACAATTAAAAAAAAAAAAAGAATTCACTTTTATTTGAGGGATTACTGACATAGAAGCCAAATTTCCTAATAATAAATACATTTTAGTGATTAGAAACAATATGTTGTAAAATTAAAGGTTCATATGTTTAAAATATAAAACTTATAAAAATTTTGAAAAACAATTTGGTAAACTTTCATATTCTAGTCATGAAAAACTATCTTTATTTAAAAGGCACTAGAAGTATTCTTTCTTAACATGATAAGTTATAATCACATTCACTATTGTACACACACACACACGCACACACACTCAGGATCACGTTTCCAGTACTCAACTTTCACGAACAACGTTTAGCAGCAATCATGTTAAAGTCATTACCTAAATGTCTATTGACATCAATGTTATTTGTTGTTAACTATCGAACAAAATAAGGAACACCTGGGTGGCTCAGTTGGTTGGGCGTCTGACTTCAGCTCAGGTCATGATCTCACAGTTCATGAGCTCAAGCGTTGCATTGGGTTCAGTGCTGACAGTTCAGAGCTTGGAGCCTGCTTCGGATTCTGTGTCTCCCTCTCCCTCTGCCCCTCTCTTGCTCTCACACTGTCTTTCTCTCCCAAAAATGAATAAACATTAAAAAAAATTGTAAAGAACTTTTTAAAATCATTTCTCACAAGATAAATTAACTGGCAACAAATTCCTTCCTTATTTTGTCTGAGAAAGTCTTTATTTCTCCTTTACCTCTGAAGGACAATTCCACAGTCTACAGAATTCAAGGTTGGTGTTTTGTTTTGTTTTTTTCTCTCTCAATTCTAAATATTTCATTTAACTCTCTTGTTGCTTGCATGGTTTCAGAGGAGAAATTAGATGTAATTCTTCATTTTGTTCCTCTGTAGATATGGTGTTTTTTTTTTCCCCACTGGCTCATTTCCAGATTTTTGTCTTTAGCTTTAATTTTCTGTAATTTGAAAATTATATGCCTAGGTGTAGTTTTGTAATTTTGTTTTGTTTTATTTTGGCATTTGTCCTGTTCTGGTGTTCTCTAAGCTTCTTGGACCTGTGGGTTTGCTGTCTGATGTTAATTTGGGGAAATTTTCAGTCATTGCTGTCTCAAATATTTCTTCTGTCCCTTTCTCTTTGTCTTCCTCTTCTGTTATTCCCATTTTGTGTATGTTATGCCTTCTGTAGTTGTCCTACAGTCCTTGGATCTTCTGTTCTGCTTTTTTTTAGTCTTCTGTTTGTTGTTTTGTTTTGGAGGCTTATATTAATATATCCGCAAGCTCAGAGATTCTTTCCTCAGCTCTGTCCTGTCTACTGATAAGTCCATCAAAGACATTTTGCATTTCTGTTGTAATGTTTTTTATCACTAGCATTTCTCATAGAACTTCCATCTCTCTGCTTACGTTGTCCGTCTGTTGTTGTATACCGTGTACTTTACCCATTAGAGTCCTTAGCATGTGAACCGTAGTTTTTTTACATTCCCTGTCTGATAATTCCAACACCTCCGTCACGTATGCTTCTGAGGTTTGCTCTCTTAACTCTTCAAATTGTGTTTTTTGCCTTTTGGTATGCCTTGTAATTTTTTTTTATAATAGCTGGTCATAATATACTTGGTAAGTGAACTATTATAAATAGACCTTTTATAAAGTGATGGTGAGGGGTGGGGATAAAGGAAGTGTCCTATAGTCTTATGATTAGGTCTCAGTCTTTTAGTAAGTCTATGCTCCGGACCGTGAATGCCACAACACTCTCTCAGGATTTTTCTTTCCTGTTTGGTTGGACAGGATGGTTAGAATGAGCTGGGGTTCGGTATTTCCCTTTCCCCAGGTCGGTTAGGCTCTGGTAATACCTCAGCAGGTGAGGCTCTGATTAACTAGTGGTCCCTGAGGGAAAGCCTGTTAAGAACAGTGTGCTCTGGTTTATTTCAAATTTGCTGCTTTTCTCTTCCTTTTGCTGGAAGCATGAGAAGATTTTCTCCAACATTTACATTGGGAATTTGGTTGAGCTCCTGCAGGTAGATCTCACAAAATTATTAGAGCCTTCCTATGACTGTGTCCCCCTGGAGTTTTTAAGTCTCAGACTACTGAGCCTCCAGCAATTTGTCAATTACTGTTGGGTTTTCTATGCAGGCATTGGTTCCCAGGTGGTTTACACTTCTGGGTCCCTGCCCTAGTAAGCCTCAACTCCCTATATTCACCTGTCTGTCTCTCTTTTGGGACAACAGTTTGCCCCGTGTCCTTTCTTCTTTATGGGCCAAGGAGGGTTATTGATTTTTCAGTCTGTTCAGCTTTTTACTTGTTAGGATAGAGTGGCAACTTCTAAGTGCTTTGCGTGCAGAACTGGAAATCAGAAGTCTTAAATTAGATTTAAATCAAGTAAACTTAGAAAATATTTACAACATATATAATTAACAAAGCTTTAAACATTATATAAAACTTGTTTTTTTCAGGGACACCTGGGTGGCTCAGTTGGTTGAGTGCCCCACTCTTGATTTTGCCTCAGGTCATGTTACCAGGGTTGTGGGATCAAGCTCTGGGTCCAGCTCTGCACTGAGCACGAAGCTTGCTTAAGATCCTCTCTCTCTCTCTCTCTCTCTCTCTCTCTCTCTCTCTCTCTCTCTCGGTGCCTGGGTGGTTCAGTCAGTTAAGCATCCCACTTCGGCTCAGGTCATGATCTCGCGGTTTGTGAGTTCGAGCCCCACGTCTGGCTCTGTGCTGACAGCTCAAAGCCTGGAGCCTGCTTCGGATTCTGTGTCTTCCTCTATCTCTCTGCCCCTCCCCTGCTCATGCTCTGTCACTTTCTGCCTCAAAAATAAATAAAACATTTAAAAAAAAAAAAGATTCTCTCTCCTGCTGTCCTTCTCCCCCACTTGTTCTCTTTCTCTGAAATAGAAAAAAAATTCTTTTTAAAAACAACCAATAAAATATTTTTTACGAACTCTGAACAGTCATTTCACAATGTTAGAAATACAAATGATAAATGTATACAAAGTTATTGGTTGTATTAGTAATCAAGAGAAAACAAATTAAAGTATGAATAATCTATATTTTACCAGTAAATTTCAAATTATTATTCAGTACTTATGAAGATGTGTGAAAACTCTTCTAACTTACTCTAAAGACACTTCTATTTGTAGGAATTATCCTTCCCCTTCCCAAACTACATAACTAGGAATATATAAACAAAGATGTTCATTTCAATATTGTTTTTTAATAGGAAGAGTTAGAAGTAACTTAAACGTATATCTTTGGTGGAATGCTGTAAATTGAGATACAATGAAATAATATCAACCAATGGAAGTAAACGAAAATATAGCTTTTTATATTTTCAACAATTTCAACAATTAAGTTGGATAAAATCAAATTATAAGGCAATATGTACATTAGAAGCTGCATTCAAATGTTACAAAATATACACTTAAAATCATCATAACGGTTCTCTCTTGAAAATGATTATACTGTCTACTTTGGTGTTGTTTGCTTTTTATCATGAGTATATTTCTTTTTTCTGAATAAAATAATGTGTTATAATAAAAGTTCTTCCAAGGAGAATAGTAAGAGGTGACTAAGGAAAAACACACAGTTAAGTCTTATTATCTGTTCTAGAAGATTAAATAGTTTTTGTAGAGGTGATAATCCTATTTTGTTTTCTCCTGCCAGGGAAAGGTGAGCATGGGAAACCTTACCCCCTCACTGAAGAGGACCATGATGACTCAGCTTACAGGGAAAATGGTTTCAATATTTTTGTCAGCAACAATATTGCTCTAGAGCGGTCCCTGCCAGATATTCGCCATGCTAAGTGAGTATCAGCAAGTCTCACATGCAGACCAGTTTTCGTCTATTTTTTTTTTTAAAAACTATGTTTAATGTGTATCACAGTGAAATATGTGACTAAAAATTTTGCCATAATTTAAAAAAATGTTTATATTTCATAATCTTAAATCTGTTTTGTTTAAATTGGAGTAATTTTTAAAATTAGATAAGAATAAGTACCCGCTTTCTAAAACTTAATTCACATTTTTATCGTTGCCTGTATCATCTCCATTGTTTTAAGATAATACATCTTAAAACATCTTAATACATCTTAAAACATCTCCAATGTTTTAAGATAATACCTATATTTTTACTTTTGATCATGTAGATTATAAAGCAAACATCTTTTTCTGGTGATGAGCATTCTCAGAACTGTCTACATATATATGACTTCATTTTCACACCAACCATATTCACTGATTTTGTTATTATATCTTCCATAAAGAATGCCTACAATGAATGCATCCATAATCCAAAGATAATGGTTGGTTCCTCAACCATGGATGCTTGTTGTTTGTCAGTTAACAGTGAGTTCAGTTTTTGCCGATTCATAGCTAAATATTATAAGGCAAAAGGAAGTAAGAATGATATTATATATAGTTACCTGAAATCCCACCCCATCTACTCTTAACATTGCTCACTGTTCTTTTTTCTAGTCTGTTATGATTTTCTTGTTAGCATATACATTGCCAAAAGTATGCCAAAAAATATACAATGTGATGGGAATTTCAAGTTTGTAGAATTGCCATACATATTTGATGAATCTATCTAACTATACTAATATGCTTACCCTTCCTTCACCCCAGTCTCCCTGTGGAAACACTAATGTGACATAAAGAAAATCAGAGAAAATAAAATAAGGGCAACTAATGAAAACAGGGGTAGGAATCTAAATCAAATCAATATTGTATAATAAAACTCTTAATTTTGTGTGAAAACAATTAACCCTTTAGAAAAAACTTGGTAAATTATGGTTTGGGGATCATTTTTTTAGTGCCATATTGTGTCTTTATAAATTTATTTTAAAATATAAAAGAATTACTGGTTTCCTTCTCAGGTTTTATGTGAATTTGCATTTCCCAGTATAGTTAAGCAGAGGATTAATGTGAAGAACAAATCAATTTTTTCCTAAACTGAATGCTTTATATATTGGTCTAGGCCTTCTAGCTAGCCAAATTATTCCCAGGTTACCTGAAATTATCTACAGTAATTCCCACTGACCGAGAACATTTCTAGTTATGAGAAATTTTAATACCTAATTGCACACCATCAAAGATGCATTAAATTGCATTGTTGGCATAATAAATGTGCTCAGAGAATAATTTCCATCCACCTCCTCCCCCACCCCCACATTTCCAATCTTTTAATGTGTATTCAAGTGGAAAGAATTGCAGATGGAAACAGTGCAGAAAATCACTGAAGTCAAAAGAAGGCTGATATTCCCATTCTTCTCAGAGAATGTATTTTTAGCATAACTACCACCTTTTGAGAAAAGATATTCTTAGGCAATAATGGAAAAGAAAATGGAAAATGGAAAGAAAAATATTTTTAAATTTTTATTAGACATACTGAGTGTACAGTATCAGAGGGCATTATTCTCAATGTTAGGGAAGATAAATGTGGCTGAAATATGGCCTATGACCATATTATTACTTATTTCCTGAGACTGGTTATCTAATAGGACAGTCACCTAGTAAAATGATACCAATAAAGAAAACAAACAAACACCTTATGGGAGGATTGGAGATGGATGACAGCAAAGGATTAAGTGCAGGACATCAAGAATGAGAGTTTACCTTGGGTAGTCCAGTATCTGACTCAGCAATGCAAGAAGGGAGATTTATTGCTGCCTCATTTTGTCAAGATCCTAACTCTAGGAAATCAAGTGCCTACGACAAAAACTCTTACCGGGATCCCTATGTTTTTGTTTTTGTTTTTTTTTTAACCTCATCTGTGCTTCTCAAAATGCAGGCACAGATAACCACAAAACAACACAGCTCTATGTAAGTGGTTCTTGAAATTATGAAAGCACATTGACACATATTGCATTCGGTATTGTCAATTTAACTGGACTGCAGGTAATTGACCACAGCTTGTTTATATTGGCAGTATCTGCACCAGAGAATGCAAAATTTGCATGACTTACATAATTAAAGAAACTTTGCATCTGCAGTCAGCCAATTCAAATTACAGGCTCAAAGCGCCAGAAGAGAAGAATTTATTTTTCTTTGCTCTGGGATTTTGTAGTGGAAAGTATCAGGGAATTCTATCTTACAATTCTGCTTAACTTTTTCTTTATTCCAAAATACAGAATTGTAGCTCTTAACCCACTGTTCTACACTGTAGATCACTCTCTCTATATATGCAAGTACTCTCTCTATTCATTCTCTTTTTACATTTAATAAAAAAATCATGGTTCTAGGTGTTTGACATGCTTAGTATACATTCTGGTTTGCTGTGAAGAATTTTCAGAATATGAGTTATTTCAGAAATCCCAATCCAGAACACATACTTCTTTTATATGTCCTGCTCCTTTCTTGTTCACTAGCATAAAAATGAAATGCTTTCTTTTGGCTTTATTATTTCACTAAGTCAGTAATAGATTTTCATTAAGTGGGAGCCATGGGTACAGGAAAGTCAATTGGCCTGTGTCCAATAATTTAATGATTCTTACCTATATCCTAATAATAAATTCTAAGGTTCTCATTTATATTTTTGAATTTCTTATATTTTTCCAAAAATTTTTAGCATCTCCCTATCTTGTAAATTACATATTTTTGTTTGTTTTGTTTTGTTTTACTATCTATGCTTTAGTGTTGTCAAATTTTTCAATTTTCTCCTCTTCATACTCATAGCCCTACACTTCTGGTTGACTTTTGTATTTTTTTAAAGATCTATTTATGCATTTTAAACATTCACTCCCTTCTTCAATTACTACCTAATTATGTCTATATTCATAGTACCAAGGCTCAACCCGAGATCTGTTGTTAAAACATCATCTTTATATTTTACATAATGCAATGCTGATTAGAATTTTGCTATGAGAGTTTCTGCATGACAAATGTCCAGTCAGTGGATATCTTGCTAGTCTGGCTTCATTTTTCTGCAGTTCAATTACCCCTCACTTGTATATCAATTGTGCATTTTCTTTATCTTCCGTCACTCCTTTGGGATGCCGCATCTTTGTATGCTGTAGAACATTTAATTTGACTTCCAGTTCAAGGTGGGAAATATGAAGCATATATTCAGAATACAAAATACATATGAAATAAGTAAGTAGAAAATCGTAGAAGGATAGATGGCTTGCATGGAAAAGAAACTGATAAACTTATGCATGGATGTATTGTTAGCAAGACAAGATTGAAGAATATTTGAGCTAGTATTACTCCCTAGACGTGAATCAATTTATAAGTAGTTACTGCAAGTACTCCCAAAATGTCATATAATTAATGTGTGCAAGATGAACTTATATCTATAAAGAGAAGAAATGCATGAGATTAGGATGCATAAGAATCAGAGTTGAGGTAGGCTTTGCAGAGGATTCAGGTAAAGGCATCATGACATGAGGTTCATTTTTCGCTGTTATAAAAGGATACATGTTTATACAGATACATATTAATGTACAAACACTTTAATTAAGATGCATTTCTAAGGTGGCTGAGTAGCTGGGATATTTTTGTACTGAGAAAGTTCTTTGAATTGTGGCTTTTCCTTTTCATTTCACTTTTCCTTTATATTTCACTTATATTCCCAAGATAGCTTCATGACTTTGACAATAAATAAGATATTGAATGTTGAGAGAAAATTCTGTAATATCTCAACTCTTGGGAAAATGTAGAAGAATTTTTATAATCTCTTGACTATATGAGTGCTGTCCATAGTGTTGCGATTATATCACAACCCTGTTCCCTGTATAATTTCAGAACCAAGTGAGAAATTGCCCCAGAAATGGCTTGGAATAAAAATATTACCTTTATTATTGATAAGATTCTATCGTTTAGAAGTGGGCTAAATGTGATTCCTAATAGCAAACTCCAGAATGAGGTGCATTCAGGCTTCAAGTTAAAGACATTGCTGAACACACAATATCACAGTTGTCTACCTTAAGGCATGCAGGGCAGAGTCTGACCTCTGCAGGCAAGCAAATTCCAAAGCAGAGAAATGAAGGAGGGGCTGACCCAAGCAAGATAAGCTCACTAACTCAAATTCATCAATTGTATGTCTTCCCTTCTCCTGGAAAGAATGTAGGAGAAGATAGAGGCGAAGAGTATTAATCTAATGACTGTCCTATGGGAACATCTAAGGAAAGGGAAGGAGTCTCCTCCCTAGATGAATAGTGCATAATACCTACTTTGTATATGATGAGAAAATGCAATTTCTCACAATAACAATATTTGAGTAGATTTTTTTTTTCAGTGCCTTATAGTCTAAGCACTTCTGGAAATTATGTTGAATAATGATTCTTAAAAAGTTTACTTCTGGGCGCCTGGGTGGCTCAGTTGGTTAAGCGTCCGACTTCAGCTCAGGTCACGATCTCACGGTCTGTGAGTTCGAGCCCCGCGTTGGGCTCTGGGCTGATGGCTCAGAGCCTGGAGCCTGCTTCGGATTCTGTGTCTCCCTCTCTCTGCCCCTCCCCCATGCATGCTCTGTCTCTCTCTGTCTCAAAAATAAATAAACGTTAAAAAAAATTAAAAAAAAAAATAAAAAGTTTACTTCTATGAGTTACACTGTGGTACTGAGCAAGTCAACTTGCCATTTTGAATTTCTACTTATCTACTTTACCAAGTGGGGATGTGGGGATGCTAATTTTCTTCATGTATCTCACCGTGCATCAAGATTAGTAAAATTGAGAACAAGCTTACCAGATCAGCTGCAGCATAATATGTTATTTCTTTTCTTTCTGATGACAATCCTTCTGCTTTCCTTCCTTCTTTTCTAGTTATATCATGAAGATAAAAATATATGGAGATCAAGTGAACTATAATTCTAAAATTTAAATTTTAAAAACAAATTTTGTGAGTCACTTCTGAGTGTGAGGAAAAATAATTGTACAAGTGTAATTTTTTAAACCATGACTTAGTGAAAATGCTTAGAATATTTTAGTTTTATATGAACTACAAAAGTGTTATTTAACTGTTTTGGCTCTTGTCCATTGAATGCTAGAACTCATTCACAGAAATGTTTGAGTTTAATCATCCAAAAATGTTCAAGGACAAATTTTTTTATTTCTCAATTTCAAAAGTTATATAAAAATTTGGGAGACACTGGCATTCTTTCATGGTTTTATTATCACTTGTGAAGTTGATGAAGCATCTTCTTTCAACAAATTTACAAGTGAATTCTGAAACAAATTAAAATAAAATGACTATTCATCCACTCTAATCAGGTTTGAATACTTCCACAGAGGGAGACGGGAAATATCATTTGAATCAAATGTGCTTCCAGCCTAAGATATGTCTAAATATGACTGAAAAAAGGAAAAAAGCTAGGTAAATCACAAGCAGCAAATTGGGGGAGGAATGATCAGGAACAACAGATAGGAAATAATCTTTCACAACTGTTATTCAAATGAGTATCTTTCAATATTTTTTGTGAGCTAGTTTACAAAAACTAGTATAGACTTTAGCTCGTTTGTATGTTTCTGGGATCATTTTTTTTTTAATCCATGATAAAATAAAATAAAAAACACAAAAATTTACACACACATCTCATTTATTAACTAAAGACTGAAAGATATGGAAGAGTTCTTATCACTATAGCTAAAAGGTATGTCCCATTGTAATGAAAATCTTCCTCGGATAGAGAACAGTTCAAAAGCTGTCAGACATTTAGCCTTTGGAGTAAATGATCAGATAAAGCAGATTCTTTGAAAAGAGGATTGAGGGTGAGCACAAGGGCACTGGGGTCTAAAGGACTGGTAATGTGAAAGTTGTACACATGCAAAATAGAAGGAAAAAGCCCAAAAAACAAAACAACCTTCTAAAAATAAACTTACAGCTGCTTTATAATCAGTTGTGAATTCCAAAGGATATTATTTGTAACCTAATAACATGGTAGGGATCAAATACATAAAACTGAAATCATAAGTCTGAAAAACACAATCACAACTTTAATTCTTTAAAGAGAAGAAAATGGACATTTGGTAGAGTGATGTATATTATTCTGTAAGATTAATCCAGCAATAGGAATTCTAAACTTGCTCCTTCTTTTTTTACTCCCTCCCACAGAAGTTTATTGAAATGAGGGGTGATGATTAATATTTTAGCTTATTTATTAAAAATAAATGGGAACTATTATTTTTATTAAAAATAATGAGAAAATCTGGCATTTTAAAAAGCTAACATTTTTGTTGGTGAAAGACTGGATGCATTTCCCCCTAAGGATGCCTACTCTCACCAGTTCTATTCAACATCCTATTTGGATTCTAGCCCAGGCAATTAGGCAAGAAAAATAAATATAAGACATCTAAATTAGAAAGAAAAGATTCATATGGTCTCTATTGGTATATGACATAATCTTCTATATGGAAAATTCTGAGGAATCCACTAAAAAAAACTTATTAGAACTAATAATCAAGGTCAGCAAGGTGACAGGGTATGAGAGCAGTATACGGAAATCACTTTATTTTATACACTTCCAGTGAATAGCCTGAAAATGAAATTAAGAAAAAAAATCCATTCACCCTTAAAATGAAGAAAAGACTTAGGAATAAATTGAACAAAAATGTCATCAAACTTATACTTTGAAAACTACAAAACATAGTTGAAAGAAATCCCGGAGATGGAAAAGCATCTCATGTTTGTGGATCAGATTTAACATTGTAAAGATGGCAAAACACTCCATGATGATTTATGGATTCAAAAAAATCCCTGTCAGGATCCCAGCTGACATCCTTGCAGAAATGGCAGGTTGGTTCTAAAATTCAAATTGCAAGGGACCCAAATAGCCAAAACAGTCCTGAAGAATAGCAACCAAAGAAGATGATATGTACTTCTTGATTTCAAACTTATTATAGCGCAGCAGTAATCAAGCTAGTGTGGTACTGGTATATGGATAGATATTTGGATCAATAGAATATAATTGAGTCCAGAAACAATTCTATGCATCCATTATTAAGTGATTTTTTGACAAGGGTGCAAAAACTAGTAAATGTGGAAAAAATAGTTTTTTTTCAAATGATTGGTGCTGACCTAGGTAACCACATGCAAAAGAATGATGATGTTAGACCCTTACCTCAGACAACATAAAAATCAGCACAAAATGTATCCAAGACCTCAGTGTAAGTGCTAAAAGAAGAAAAGGTGGAAATAAATCTTCATAACTTTTTATTTGATATAGTATTCTTAGATATAATACCAAAGTATAAGCAACACAAGAAAAAATAAATTTGGCTTCATCAAAATGAAAAACTCTTATGTCTCAAAGTATGCTATCAGAAAGGCAAAATGAAACCCACAGAATAAAATATTTGCAAATCATATATTTGCTACAGGACTTGTATCTAAAATACATAAAGAGTTCTTATATTTCAATAATAAAAAGGTGAATAACCCAGTTAAAATATGGGCAAATGATCTGAATATTCCGAATAAGGTAAACAAATGGCCAAATCCATGAAAGGATGCCCAACATCATTAGTCATTAGAAACAAAACATCAAAACCAAAGTGAGATACTACTTCACATCCAGTATGATGACTAGAGCCAAAAGTTCAGATGATAAATGTTGGCAAGGATGTAGAAAAATTGGAAACCTCATACGTTGCATACATTGCATACATCCATACATTGGTGGGAATGCAAAATGATGTCAATAGTTGGAAAATAGTTGGAAAGCAACTCCAACTATTTCCAAATGGAAAGCAGTTCCTCAGACAATTAAATTACCATAATTACCATAATTACCATGGTAATTACAGAATTACCATATGACCTAGCAATTCTATGTCTAGGTATACACCCAATAGAAATGAAAACCACAAAAATTACACATGAATGTTTATAGCAGCATTATTCATTATAGCTGAAAGATGGGAAAACCCAAATGTCCACTGATAGATGAATGTATAAACAAAATGTAGTGTATCCATACACTGAGAGATTATTCAGGAATAAAATAATGACAAATGCTACATCTTGGATTAACTTTGAAGACATTGTGCTAAATGGAAACCAGACCCCAAATTCCATATAATATATGATTCTCTTCATGTGAATGTCTAGAATAAGGAAATCTATAGAAACAAAAAGTAGGCAATGGTTACTTAAGGAATGTGAGGGGATAAGGGGAAGGGCATGAGGGTATGAGATTTCTTTTTGAATTGATAAATACATTTTAATTTTTAAATTTTAAAAATTTAGCTCTCTTTAAAATTTTAAATTTTAAAAATATATCTCTCTCAGTTTTCTCCAAGTCAAATAACTTTATTTTGCTTCTTTATTATTACCAAATCAAGTGATTAATTCCTCTGATAGACCTTATCATCTGAGTCAATGTAATAAGTACTCATCTCTACAGTTTTGTAACTGGTACGTAGTGATAAGTGCCTATTATTTAGAAGTGTTCAGTATTTTCTACAGAAGTGGAGAATTTAGCTCTTAATTTTTATATTTTATTATCCTGGCTAAAATTTAATCATATATGATAAAAAGCATTGGTACCTCCCCATCGGTAAGATGACTTCTTAACCTATTTTTCCTCCAGCTGTCAGCCTGAATGTCTACCGTAGATACTAACTTCCTCAACTGCCTTTCAACTCTTCAGAAGTCCTAATTTGACTCAAGACACTACTGTGCCATCATTCTTTTTTCTTGCCAAAGTCACTAATGATTTCCATGTTGCCAAAATCCAGTATATTTAAAAGTCTCGTGAAACTTTGCAGCGACACTAGACTTTGTCCCTTCTCTCATTTTTAAGCACTCTTGTCTCTGTTTCAAGGAAACACTTGCTTTTTATCCCCAGGTCTTTCCAGTCTCATTCACAAACAGTTCATCTTTATCTGATGGCTATATATATATTAAAATTCACTGATGCTCAGCACTGGCCTCCAGTTTCCTCATTTTATTTATTCTCTACTTACTGATCTCATCTACCAAGGCCTATTAATTCTGTATCCAAAATGTAGAGCTAAAGGGCCTCAAATGCATGCATTCCCCTTAATCTCAACTGTATCCACTATCATTTCTCTTTTTTTAGTAAAAAATTTTTTTTAATTTTTTTTTTTTTTTTTTTTTGAGAGAGAGAGTGCAAGTGGGGGAGAGGCAGAGAGAAAGGGAGACACAGAATCCGAAGCGGGCTCCAGGTTCTGAGCTGTCAGCACAGAGCCCCATGCGGGGCTTGAACTCATGGACAGAGAGATGATGACTTGAGCTGAAGTCAGATGCCTAACGACTGAGCCACCCAGGTACCCCCCGCTGTCATTTCTTAATTGGAATCCTAGAATGACCTCATAATTGGACCTCACACATTCCCTCTCGCTCTTGCACAATGCATTCAGCAGAGTGAGCAACAGTGAGCTTTCAGAATTAAGGAGGATCATTACATCCCCCCTATCTAAAATACCCAAAAGAGGGCGCCTGGGTGGCTCAGTCGGAAAAGCGGCTGACTTCAGCTCAGGTCATGTTCTCATGGTTCCTGGCGGAGCCCCTCCTGCGGCTCTGTGCTGACAACTCAGATTGGAGCCTGCTTGGGATTCTGTGTCTCCCTCTCTCTCTGGCCCTCCCCCCGCTCACACTCTGTCTCACTCTCTGTCTCTCAAAAATAAACAAACATTTAAAAAAATTAAAAAAAAATAATAAAATACCTAAAAGACTCCTTGTCGCACTAAAAATAATAGCTGAAAAAACGCCAACACCGACCTCCATATTCTGATCCCTGCCTATCTCTGGCCTCCTCTTTTTTTGCTCTCCCCTCTGTCTTCACTAGGTTTCTGCCACAATGCCACGATGTACATGTAGCTGCGTGAGCACAAAATATTATTTTGTTCTTCAGTACAGGCATAAAATGTCACATTACATTAAAGTGTTAATCATATGACCATGTAAAATACTAATTTACAAAATAGTTCCCATGTAAGAGCTAAGACCAAATATATACAAGCATACATGCATGCGTTGTGATTATCTCCCACCCTCACTAAAAAACACACTTACATATACTTGGCATTCCAAACTAATTTTTCAGTCCTGTCAAAGGCAAAATAAATTGCCAGTTATCACTGCTTTATCAAAACCGACTGACATGGCAAGATTAGAACAGAAAAACAGTGTGACTAAAAGCAGCCATTGAAAATTGAATATGCTGACATTAAAACAATTACTATGTAAATTGGTGCCTGGAAATGACTTATATAGATATGCTCTATAGTATGCTTGTCACTAGCCAGATGCCAAGTTGACATTTTATTCTGCTGCTACTGAGAATGGGGCTGAGAGAACTTTAGCTGAACCAACATGCTTCTGTAAGAAATCACACGATGAAAGTTAAAACAATAAAAAGAAATGTCCCCCCTTCTGAAATATGAGTGGTTTCCTTAAGAAGCTAAAAAAAAATATGTGGTTGACTAAGTATAACATACTTAGCTATTCTGCTCATCTTGTTTAGGAATCTTTTTAAAACAAACTTCAGGGAATTAAGCTACCTGAACTGTCATCTCTCAATAAAGGCCATTTTATATGGCTTTTGATAGACTGAGGCAATAAATTACTTAGTCACTTATTAGGGTTCTCACCATGGTGCACTTATAAATGTATCATAACACGGTAAAAATGTACTTTTATTCCAAATGTACATTACAAAATGTACTTTTTTTTTCTGTAATAATGAAGTCAAACAAATTGTAGTATTTTGAATTGGTTTCCCTCCCGCATACATTCTGATGACAGGGACTGATCCTAATGAAATTGACTGGACCTGAATTGGCACTGTCTTTCTTCATCACCATTTCAGAGAATTATCATGATTATTAAAGAATGGCACAAAATTATGGAGAATGTGGCCCCTAAAGGAAGCTCAAAATATAACTCCTTATTGTAGTCATTACTATGTAATGACATTTTAACATATTTAGCATTAAATGAAAAATGTTTCAAGTTTCATATGTTTCACATGGGGTGTATATATTCTCATGTTAATCTGAAATACATTAATGTAATTAAAGATTCTTTAAAAGCATACAACCACTTCATTCTTCAGGTTATTTCATCAGCAAATGTGTGGTAATACTGTTGCAGATGCTAATATTACTTGAACAAACCTCTCAACAAATATTAAGAGTGTATGGGGTTAAGTCATATAAAAGCAAGATTTTTTTCCCACTTTTTTGGTATTACTCTAAATGGAGAAAGACATAAATTCACCTACTTTGAGGCCTCTCAACATGGTAATTTTAAACACTAAGCTTGAATTTTACTTTTTGAGAGTGTCTTTAAATAAATGTATGTATTGGAGATTTTAACAGTTCTCTCTCAGTAATTAAAGACAACCAAAAATTTAATTGGGATATTGGAGATTTAAATAAAATTATCAATAAATTGGCTTAATTTGTGTTTATTTACCTTTATTGAACACTATATTCAGTAATTACATAATAAAATTTTTTCAGTTGCATATGGAATATTTACCCAATGGACCATATGTTAGTACATAAACACTCAATAAATTTCAATAGATTAAATTAACACTGTGTTCTGTGACCAAACCTGAATTAAATTAGAAATCAACAAAAATAATATATGCAGAAAAGATGCAAATATTTAGAAATTAAATAACACTTTTATGAAAAACTCACAGGTCAAATATTAAACTAGAAAAATTTAAAAATATTTTAAATGGAATGATAATGAAAATATATACCAAAACTAGTTTAAGTGCTGTATGTATAAAGCAGTGCTTATAGGCAAATGTGTAGCTTTAAATATTTAAATATACCAAGAAATTGAATGGATCAATAATATTGATCAATAAAATTTCTAAATCCCCAGCAGGTATTTCTAAGTAAAAACAAAAGAGAGAGAGACCACCAATTACCCTTATCAGTTATGAAAGGCTGAAAATCATTAAACTTCCATCAGACGTATAAATGTTAATGAAGGGACAGTATAAACATCATCATGCCAAAAATTTGATATTTAGATGAAATGCAAAATTGTCTTGAAAATCCAATGGACACTGTCATAAAATGAAGTATAAAATATGAAGATCCCTGAAGCTATAAAATATTTTAGATTTGTGGGGCACCTGGGTGGCTCAGTGGGTTAAGCATCAGATTTCAGCTCAGGTCATGATCTCACAGCTCCAGCTCATGGGTCCAAGCCCCATGTCAGGCTCTGTGCTGATAGCTCAGAGCCTGGAGCCTGTTTTGGATTCTGTGTCTCCCTCTGTCTCTGCCCCTCCCTTGCTGTCTCTCTCTCTCTCTCTCTCTCTCTCTCTCAAAAGTAAACATCTAAAAAAATTTTTAAAATATTTTACATTTGTAATTAAAGACTACTGAGAGTATTCTGGTCTCTGGGTAGGTTGGAGTAAACCCATGCATTCTCATCCCATTGAATTCAACTCTAAAACCTAGACAGGTGTGTGGCTCAGCTGATCGAGAATGCTGAAGAAAAACGATGGCAATAGGTGGAGGAAAGGACTTGAGCATTCAAAATAGCACTGAAACAGTACTGAGTTCTTGCGTTTCTTAAAACAAGTGTGAGTTGAAAGCAAAATATAATATTTTCTGATGTGGTTTACAATGTACATAGATATAAGACAACTGCAGCATAGAAGAGAGTATAAAGGACCCTACATAGTAATAAGAGTTCTATATTAAAGAGTAAAGTAGTAAAATATTAGTCACAAATATATGTTTTGTAATCCTTAAAGTAAATACTAAAATATTATGCAAAGAAATCATCAAAATCACAGCACATACATTGAGATGGAATGCTAAAAAATGTACAAATAACCCAAAGAATGCAAAAAAGGGGAAACATAAGGGAAAAAAATCCCCAAAATAAAAAGAAAACACTCCACCCAACAACAGCAGGATACATATCCTCTTAAGTATTCATAAAATATTCATCAAAACAGACTGGATCCTGGGTCATAAAACAAATACCATGAATTTTAAATACTGATATCTTACAAAATATATCTTCTGACTGTAATATAACGTAATAAAAAAGTGATAACAGAAAGGTAAAGCGATCACTAACATTTGTAAATTAAAAACATTTTTGGCTAATCAGTGTGTCAGAAGCAAGTTTCAAGGGAAATTAGAAAATATTTTGAAATGAACACAAAAATAAATATCAAATTTTTTTAAATATGTAAAACAATTCTTAGAACGACTACACTTCTATCATTCTACACTTCTGTCATTCAATGCTTGTAAAGAGAAAAAAATCCTCAAATCAATAATTTATTTTACCTTAAGAAACTGGAGAAAGAGCATTGAAAGAAATCTAAAGAGTAAGTTTCTTATAATAATTGTGGAGTTGTCTTTTTTTCCTTGAAGTTCTGTTAACTTCTGCTTCATAGTTTTGGATACTGTTCTTAGGTGCAACATTTTGTATAGTTTGTCCTTTTGGCAAATTGATCTCTATCATGAAATGAACTTTTATATCCTGGTCACATTTTTTTTTTACTTTGAGATCTATTTTGTGGACTATAAAACCAATTTAGCTTTCTTTTTATTAGTGTTATCATGCTCTATCTTCTGTACATTTTCTTTTAAACTTATTTGCATCTTTATATTAAAAATGAGTTTCTTGGAGGAAGCAGCTGGCACTCTTGAAATCTTTCCCATTGCACATTTAGACCATTTACATGCAATGTAATCATTGATATAGTTGGCTCAAATATACCATTTCACTACTGCTTTTCTATTTTTACTATTTAATCTTATTCTCCCTTTTTTTGGTCTGTAGCTTCTTTACACATTTAATTATTCCATGTCACTTTTTAGTAGGGCAAAGTAGATATAATTCTTTATTGTGTTATTTTTAGTGGTTGCTTTAGGGTTGATGGAATATAATATTAATTTATTATGGTTTACCTTTTAGTAATAACATATGTCTTGATTTAGAGTATAAGAACCTTAGAAAGGCATGCATCCATTTCTCCACTTCTGGCACTTATGCTATTGTTGCTATACATTTTGCTTCAATTTATGTTATAAATCTCAAAATGCATTGATATCGTTTTTGCTGTCCATGAATCAGTTAACCTTTATAGAATAATAAAATAGTCATTTTATTGTTTACTCATATAATTACCTTTTCTGTTACTTTTTCATTTTTTGTCTAGATACAGAATTCCACTTAGTATAAATTTTCTGAAGGACTTCCTATAACATTTATTTTTATGCAGGTTTTCTGATGAATAAGTTTATTCCACATTTGCATATCTTAAAATGTTTTCATTTTGCCTTTGTTGTAGAAATACATTTTTATTGACTAAGGAAAACTATTTTTATCTTAAATTTTTTTTCTGTACCTAAAAGATGTTGTCCCACTTTCTCACTATTTTGCATTATTTTTAACAAGAAGTCTGCTACCATTCTAGTCTGTGTTCTCCTCCGGAATTCTATATCTTTTTTTTTTTTTTCTAGCCGCTTTAAATATTGTCTCTCTATCACTGATTTTAACAATTTAATTATTCCTCCTTACTTTATTCCCTGAATAGTATAATGTTAGTGATCTAGATGGTCTAGAGGTTCAGTGGTCCAGTCCCTTTTAGGGCCTGTTTCCAAATGATAATTTATCATAATTTTTTGTTATAGACATTTATTTGTATATATTCTTAAATGGTTTATTTCCAAATATATTTATGGAGAATAGATTATACATTTCACAAAAGTAATGAGTTAATACAGTAATTGCCTACCTCATTTAAAAATATTACAGTCTTGGGGCACCTGGATGACTCAGTGGTTAAGCGTCTGGCATGGGCTCAGGTCATGATCTCACAGTTTCTGAGTTCGGGTCCTGCATCAGGCTCTGTGCTGACAGCTCAGAGCCTGGAGCCTGCTTCAAATTCTGTGTCTCCCTCTCTTCCTGCTCTTCCCCTGCTCATGTTCTGTCTCTCTTTCAAAAATAAATAAAAACATTAAAAAAATTTAAAAAACTGTTACAGTCTTTACATAATTTTAGTTGATTTGATTAACATGGAGATATCTAAAAGGCCAAAGAGAATGACGATGACATTTCGAAAATATTTTATAATCAGAAATGAGGAATATTGGGTTCTAATTCTTTGCTCTGTGCTATCTAGCTGTGTGAGTTACAAATACTTTTCAAAAAGTTGTAAATTTGGGGGCAACTGGGTGGCTCAGTCAGTTAGCATCTGACTCTTGATTTCATCTCAGGTTATGATCTCACAGTTCATGGGATCAAGCCCTGCATCTGTCTCTGCACTGACAGTACAGAGTCTGCTTGGGATTCTCTCCCTCTCTCCCTGCCCCTCTTCCACTGTTCTCTCGCACGTGCACTCGCTTTCTCTCAAAATAGGTAAAATAAACTTTTTAAAAATATTGTAAATTTTTATGTCAGGAATAATGCCTCATCATGATCAATTGCCTACCACTTGTTCACCCAGTATACTGTTTTGCTAATTTGACTATAAAATAATTTATGTTTAACTTTCTGAAACTCTAAGAGCCTCAATTCCCAATTAAATAAGATATTAAACTTGATGATTTCTGAAATGTATTTGCAGCTCTAAAATGTGGTTGCAGCTATGTTTCTGTAGATGCAGGACCTCAAATATTATAACTTTTTGTCTATGAAGAAATTAAACAGATTTAATTAAACCTAATCTAAATGTAGTCTCAACAGGTAATTTCTATTTTTCCTTTTTATTTTCCTTTTTAATTAAAAGAAGGCAGAAGACTAAAATGGCTGTGTTCATTAGTGTTATTTGCCAAATATTTCTGATTATATTTCCTCTGGACCATATAGGATTCTATTTCCTGAGCCGTTGTGCTGTGTGACTAATGCTGACCAATGACTCGTAAGCAGAAAGCAAAATGTCATTTTAGAGACAGGCTATTTATTTACCAGCATGAGACCCATCCATGTTCTCATTTACTTCTGGCAGAGTGATTAACTGTGGTAAAAAATGTTGGCAGTTTGCACTGACTGAATGAGCAGAGACTCTCCTGCCTAAAACAGTGGTTAACAAATAAAGCAGCAAGGTAGAATATTCACTGTTTTGAGCCATTGGGATTTAGGGTTGCTTATGACCACAACATAACATCCTGCCTGATAGATTGAATATAAGCAGATAGAAAAACAAACAACAAAACAAAAAATAAAGGCATACTTTAAAGAAACTCATAGAATGACCTGTAGGTTGAAATATGTAAAAACTTTCACCCAAACATTTTACTCAAATCTTGCAATGCAAGAATTTGAATCTTAAAAATGTGTGTTTTGACAGTGTAGACAAAACTAAATAGTCAGCCTTCAGTAAGAAAGAATGTTTAGGTGATGGTGAGGAGAATGTGAAGGACTTAAGAACCTCAAATGCAAGTTTAGCTAAATATCCACAGTAAAAATGTTGACATTTGTCACATGAATAATCAAATAAGTCTTTAAAAATATACATATACTGATAAGTCTGGCACTTATATATCTGCAATTAAAATTTATTGTTTGACCTGTTGCTATTGTTGAAAAAACATTTTTTTTTTGGTAAAACCAATGAAATTATTAAGATAAATTAATGTAAGTATGAAAGGAATGACATTATATTTAAAATAAACAATGTTAAACCAAAAATGTTTAAATCTCTCAATTTAACAAATACCAATAGTGATTAGCAGAAAATTTTTGTGTATTTTGTCTGGAGAAAACATAGAAGAGTATGAAAAAGTTTCTATTTTCATTAATGAAAATGGCTTAGCAAAATATTTATACATTACATTTTTAGCTTTTTAAAATATCTTCATGATTTGTCATTTCTCTCAATTAACTTTTTAAACAATTTAAACTATTTCTGTTGTCTCTCTGGTACATTTAAAATTTGAAGAGTGTTTTTGCTATCTCTTTAGATAAATTGATGATAAGATGTAATGTAACATCTCTTACTTAATGGCTCATCTCTAAGCTATTCTTAAACACTAAGTTAATTTTATGCAAATGCTTATTTTAAAATAGCACAACAATGTGAAATGCAATAATTACAGGCATTTTCGTTCATATTCCTATAAGCTTAATGTGACAAATGTTTTAATTGGTCCCTACTTTCCCTTTGTAAATTTGCTACCTATCTGTAACCATAGATGTATAAATTGTGTTTGACTTCTTTTACTAATTTCTTCAACACAGTTCCATATTGCCACATTGTCTTTGTATTTAACATACTTCCATTCTCAACCTGCCTTGAGATTAAGCCTAAAATACACAGGTCACAGATTCTTAATAAAGCCTTGGCTATGCTTCAGTATTTCTAGTAATGCTGAGAAGCAGTCATCTAGAGCACAACTCCTTGAATCCAGTGACTGAGGTTGGGAGTAAATTCAATTTTGTTTGGTCAGGTAAAGTACTAGAATGACTAAATACAATTCAATCAGATTAAACCCTGTCACAAAGAGGCTGGTTTTCCTTAGTGTAAACATCAGATCAGCACCCTCATTATCTTTTGCCCAAACTATTACAATCTCCAATCTTTCTGCTTCATCTCTGCTGTCTCCATTGTCTGCCCTGCTGCTGGAGGAATATGTAAACGTGATCCTGTCTTCTTCATCACTAACAATATGTGAAATATTTCACGTTGACTTCAGGCTAACATCCAAATTCCTTAGAATCACTTTAAAGATCCTACATGATCTGTTCTTCACATACAGACTCATCTATAAAGACTTCCCTAATTCTTTCAGACAAAGTTAGTCATACTTCCTTTGGGCTCTGATTGCGGAGTGCCATCTATTATGTCACTTGTCTCATTTGAATCAAATCATTTTATATATCTGCCTACTGGTCTGTGAATCCTTAAGGGAAGAAACCAAAATTTATTCATCTTCATATCTGAAGTGTCTCTCACTTTCCCTCATGCAGTTCCTGTCTCTCCTAGTTTCCTACCTGCTACTATAGAGGACTTGACAGGTAAAATAACAACAATTAAAAAAAAACAATAACTGCAATAACAATAATGATAGTCTTTATCAAACCCTTGCTAGTATCAGATATGATACTGTACTCAGTTTTTTACATGGATTGTGTAATTAATTCTCATGAACGCATTATGGAGAAGGCTTTTTGTTTTTGTTTTTACCCTTGCGTTGCCCCACAATGCAAGGAGAGAACTAGTCTTCCGGAAGTTAAATAACATGCCCATTGTCACACAGGTAGAAGTGGCAAAGTCATCAGTGTGAACCTAGATAGTGTGATGTATCAAGTCTGATTTTTAAGTATAAGAAATGATTATCAGCACAAAATATTAGTGACTTTTCAATGTGGTTTAATTGAAAAAAAAATAAATTATACCCATTCATGTAAAGGAGGTGACCTTATTCCTAATAGTCTGCTAATTCAGATAAGGCTATTTTTATATGTACGCTGTACAAAATCCTTATCGTTGTATTTTATAGGCACGGAGAAGACCTGGAGTAGAGCATCATCAGTAATTAAGAAGTTGAAAGAAAGAATAAAATATATGTGTCATAATTTTTTTAAAAAGCACATTATTTAAAAATATCTCCAGGTGTAACAAACTGCAAGTTTCATAATACAACAAAAGTAATGTTTCTTAAAGAATTTTGGCCATCACTTTATATTGAAGAGACTGTTTTTGACAAGTGACAAATGCAGTACAATTTATATGCTTATGTCTAAGAACAGTTTCCCTGAGAAGCAGATCCTGAGATACAAGTTTGACTGTAATAATTTTGAGGAGGAATCACAGAAAGTACCTGGGGAGGCTGGATGAGGAAGTAAGACAGGAAGGGAAAGTAGCCGGTGAAAAGATACACTGGCAAGATGCTTACCTCTGTGGGCACCTGAGAGTCAGTCTTGCTGGGAAACTGGTATACATCATAGAAAACATCTTACAGTTATCTTTACCATAGGACTGTCTATTCTCCACCGTCTCTCCTTCGTTGGTTGATACTTGCTCCAGGGGCATTAATTTCCTTCAGAATATCTAATCTGTTTCCGTTCAGAGATGAGGGAAAGCACTCACTTGGCTAACTGCAGTTATAGAGGTTCCTCTATAGAGGTTTATAGAGGTTCCTTTTGGCATGTACCAGGATTGTGAATGGTAAGGAAATACTGGTGGTCCACTGGCATCATCTGCTACAGCCTATCATTCACAAGCCCGTTCCTCCAGTAAAACACATCTTCACCTTGAGCCAAAAACATATATATTAACATAGATACATAAATACATACATACATAAGACAAATAAATGTATATACCATATAGATAATTGCTGTGTTCAGCAGGATATTTGACACTTCAACCTTAACGTGGTCAGAATTGAACTCACCCTCGCCCTCAAGCCTTGCAATCCTGAGATGTGCCCCTCACACACTATGTTTTTATATCAGTCTGTATTTCTTTTCTTTTTTAATATACTTTACTGTCAAATTGACTAACATACAGTGTGTAAAGGGTGCTCTTGGTTTTGGGGGTAGATTCCCGTGGTTCATCACTTACATACAACACCCAGTGCTCATTCCAGCAAGTGCCCTCCTCAATGCCCATCACCCATTTTACCCTCTCCCCCATCCTCCCATCAACCCTCAGTTTGTTCTCTGTATTCAAGAGTCTCTTATGGTTTGCCTCCCTCCCTCTGTGTTTCATAAGATCGATTGCCCGTGTCTAAAACATGGGAGTCCTCCTTAAACTACTTCTCCCAGTTACCAAGTCATGTCAGCTCTGTTCCTAAATATATGTTGAACCTGTCTTTGCAGACCACCTTCAGCTCTCACTTGAATTTCTGTAACACTGTCAGGGGGCTCTCTTAAATATCCTATAGCATCCTGTTAAACTCTACTTACCATTCTATATCTCCTATTCTATTACAAACCTCTTGAACTCAGGGACTAGGTTTTGTTCATTGTTGTATTTCCATTTTGGATCCTGGCTTCTGTCAGACCTCAGCAGATCATTGTGACTTAATGAATGAGTAGTAGAGATCTTTTTACTTATGTGTGGTAATAGTTTGAGCTCACAGAGATAGAAACAATTGAAAACATTTCTATGAAGGCAAGCCTTATTTGCATACGATCAATCTTGCATCCTTTTGTGTCTGCCTATTTTCTGAATAGATTATATACAGCTGTTAAATGTCACTATTGATTGCTTATAGGGTATTGCTCTGAGTGCAATTCTTTCTTAATAAGCACGTGATATGTATAATGTCTCACCTTAATGATTAAAAACTAATTTGCCTTTTTGGGAATATCAGTTGCATTCCTAGAGCATTGTTAGGTATGATGGTTTGCAAGAGTAGGTGCAATTATCCTGAATACTGATATAGTGAAGCTTGGGTCTTTGGCTTTGTTGAGAAGAATGGGTGACTGTACATAATTATAACAAGGTGTGTTGAATTACTTTAGCACGCTTTTCCAGACTTGTGCATTTTATGTGACAGCATCCAGCTCACAATACGTCCTTAGAAATCACTGTTTCATATGCTGTTATATATTTTTTTAACCATTTTGTTTGATCTAAAATGAATTTCAGGGTTTTTTTCCTAGCATTTAATGCCCATTTCATGGTATTATTTTAATATTTCTCTCTAATTCTTTTCATCCTATTTTAAAACATCAAAATCTCCTTGTTTTATAGATATTGTTATAAATAGTAAACACTGAGATTAAAAATTAATAAATGGACACAATAAAAAAGGAAATGTTTGTATTTTCAAATTATATAACTAAAATATTTTATTTTATTTTATTTTCTAGGATAGTTAATTTTGCTGGCTTTAATTACATTGTCATGTTTTCCCAAGCTGTAAGGCAACATCTCTTATTGTAGATCCGTAGCTCCACAGCAGTATTTAATATATCCTTTTGAGATCATAGTAAAACAAAGTGTTGAAACAACTGGAAAGAATATTTTAAGTAATGTTTTGAATGTTCTGGTGCATGTATATACATCTTGGTAGAATCTAAGCATACTTCAAATCCTGCTATGGTTTGTTTCCTCCTCTAGACGAAATAGTAGCCAGTGTCCTGGCAAAAGCTGAAGCCTTAGATCCTTCTGCATTTAAGTGGAAACTGCCCGTTTCTAGATTTCCACTCTCTTTTTTGTTATCAGGTTATCCATATCAGGAAAATCATTGAATTTGATAACTGATTGAAATTTTATCCTATTTTAGTTTTGAAGTAACTCAAAAATTTCACAAATTTAGATGAATTCATCATCCTCAAAAAAGCTTGGGTGACCTGCTGAACTGGGAATTACATGAGATTTGAGATCACGTTGCTGCCTTCATGTGGCTTATAAATTAATTAAATAAATCATAAATATGTAAAAATAGCAATTACACATAATAAATTGCTTTTAACTATGCCAAAAGTTAAAGCCTACATTCTTTTTGATATCTTGGATTTCTTTCATAATGAATAAAGCTACATGGGATTTCTGGTTAAAATTTCCACAAGAAATGTGATAATGTCTGGCTTGGATCTTAAAGTAATCTTATTATGTAGTTGTATCAGTATATGCTTATTTAAGATTAAATCTTCATTTATTTCATTGTAAGACTGTGTTTTCCTTGTAGAACTTAAATGTTACCCAGCCATTGAAACATACCACAACCAAAACTGATCAACTAAGCATAATTATAGAAGTTGGATTTCCAGAACTTCTCAGGAAACCTATCTAAACCTTAACCATGTGCCAAATGGAAACAATTTTAACTCGTAAAAAGTGTTCAGATTACTATTAGGTAACAGTAAGAAAAGTGTACCTTAACAAGAACATAACATTTCAATGCACTTCTTACCTAGTATTTGAATCCCTGATACAAAAAATGATAAATAATTATTTCAGTAAGAGCACATGTGAAAGGGATAATTAATGAATTCCATGAATGAACAGAGTAATTGTTATTATGTACAAGCTCTGTTTGGAAAAGTATTAGACAAAGTCCAGTTTTTCACAGATGTTGGATAACACAGTGAGTAAATAGCAGTGTAAGATACACTATAGTTTTGCATTTGACATTGCTTTTTTCTTTCTATGTCATCTCCAGTTGTAAGCACAAGATGTACCTGGAAAGGCTGCCAAACACCAGCATCATTATCCCATTTCATAATGAAGGTTGGACTTCACTCCTGCGTACTATCCACAGTATAATTAACCGAACCCCAGAGAGTCTGATAGCAGAAATCATTCTAGTAGATGACTTCAGTGATAGAGGTAAGATACAGTTAATGATATTCTGTTATTACCTATGTAATCATTACAGGCTTTAAAAAATGCCAGAAGATTATTGTGATATTTCTAATTCTATCTGAAAGGTGATTATGAAGTTTTGTCTGTGTTGTGATTTCATAAGTGTTGGCCAATGGATGAGAAGGTATTGGTGTCATTTGCGGAACTATAAGAAAATCTGAATTACATTTCTGTTGTAAATTAGATAGGTATTGGCAAAATGCCCCAAATTCTACTTTCAGCTTCAGAACAAATACTGCAAAATATGCTATTGTAAGTACATATGAATGGGGAGATATTCCAGTAGATTTATAAAATCTGTTCTTGTTTCTGAGGAACATCTGCTCTATTATTTACCAGTATGGTATACTCTAGTCTGTGCTTGTCACTTCATAAATACTAGAAGTTGTAAGTAACACAAATATTTTTATTTGGCAATTCTAGCTATTTTGTCATATCTGAACAATAAACCAAAAAGTCTGGTATGTATTAGAAAATTTGACATAAGCTTTAATATACCTACCATTCTGAGAAACATCATGTGGTTTATAAGAGGGGAATAAAATTATGGAAAGTTTCTTGAGATTAGGGCTTCATTGATCATAGTTGGTCTAAATGTGAGAATTGTTCTCAAAGGAAAGGAAAGTTTCTCTTTCTTGGCTGATGTGAGTGGACAGGAAGAAACGTTTTCTAATGATGTTGATCTATTTGGGAATACAATGTTCTACCTTATATTCCATTGCATGAAAGAGCTATGCTTTACTGTAAGAAAAAAGGCAGTAAAAGAGTTTAATTGCATATTATTCTTATGCCTCACAAGAGAAAACATCTTGAAATCAAGTGGGTTAATTAAAGTTTTGGAAATTTCATTTGAAGAAAAAATGTCAGTTTCTTCATAGTATCTAAAAATTCTGTGTAAGTAAAATTGCTCAGTGTGTTAATCTTAAGATTTCTTTAACAGAGTTCCAGTCTTGAATGATATGCTTCAAATACTAAGTCATGATTTACCTAATATTAATTTGTGTTGAAATTTATATGACAAAAATGAGATTATCTAACATCATTCCATTAAAATAGTAAACTACTCACTTGGTAATTTAGGTTGATTCAAAGCAATTTTTGCCTTGTATTGCTAAGGTAGATATGCACTCAACCCTACCCAAGAATGCAAGCCAGTGTCTAAAACTGAAATTTATTACTTAAAAAATTAATTTAAATAACACATTGATTTCTTTTTTTTTTTTTTTTTCTAATTGAGACTGCTTATTTCAAAGTAGTCATTAATACCCCAGGCTAAAAATAAGCATTTAATGTGTTACAGGTAAAACTTTAAACTTTGCTTTTAAATAAAAGAATGAAAATGAGGAAGAAAGATGTGGGACTGCACATCACCAGATAAATGGTCTTTTGTGGTTGACTGGTACTAAGAGAAATAAGATAGTGTATCTATGGAGCGTTTTCTACATAATTAACTTCGTCTTGGTAAACTGTTTATTACAGTGGAATTTTGACCTGTGGGTAATACAGTAGGAAACATTTGGTAGCAGAAAATTGTGGTTTACAGAGCATTTTTTGCTGAATGTTCTCAGAGGCATTTTTTAATTGAACATCTTTTAAGGGGGAGAAAATAGTGGCATCTGCATTTGTCTTGACTTCAATTCCCTGTCATCTTTTGTACAATAGCAACTTTGATGGACTATCCTTCTGCATATAATGTCCCCTGGGAAGTAAGTTACAGAAGATTGTTAATATAATTAGTGTTAGGGAAGTAGAACAACAGAAAAAAATAATATTTAGGATAGTAATGGTGATTTTGACTTTTCTATTGGACATTTTTAAAGATAACAATTATTTTAATGTTTTGTTAAGCCTTTAATATAGATATTGTATTCCTATAAACTATCAAGTCAAGAGTATTATTTCATGATCATTAAACCTTCAAAAGGTTAAATTTTTTGAATATTGCTTTTTATTGTGTTAAATTGTCAATATGTGTAAAAGTAAACTTTGAAAGAAATAAGTGATAAAAATAGTTCTATAATCTCTCAGAATACTTCATAATTCTAAAGTTGCATGTAACAGGAAAGACTCTCCTTCCAAATTTTTGTTTTAATTAAAAAAAGTCTCCTCTGACAAAATATGAGGATTTAGGTGGACCTAAGAATCATCAGTCCTGCTTCCTGAATTATGGGAAATCATAAAATTAACATGACAAACACAAGCTACAATTCTAACACCAACTATTAACTATATGACATCAGATTAATGAGTTCTGTGTCTTAGATTTTTTTATCAAAATGGAGATAAGTTCTTAGTTATTTGAGTAATTCCTCATAGAGAGGTCAGGATGGAGAGCTGCCTTGGATGGTTGAACAAATTGTGCACTGCAAAATAGAGTAATTGCTCTCAACTATTTCTACTCATCAAATACTCTCTTACTATTATAATATAAAAAGTCTCCATACTTTTTTGTGGAGATCTTCTCAATTTAATCATTTATCTATCCATCCATCCATCCATCCATCCATCCATTCATCCATCTACCCACCTATCATCTCCAGAAGGAACAGAAGTCAGAGGGGTTGTGAAGACAAATTGTGGTAATTCATAGCATGTTAGAAAAATTAAGTCTGCTTTAACATTTAAAAAATCAAAATTTACCAATAAGCAAGTAACTTACTACAGATGTGGAAGAAAAACTACACTGTAGAGGTTTATCAAAAGGAGGGTAAAAGAGCATGTTACCCACCTATATTATAGGAGAGGCCTTACATGAGTGTTTATCAAAATTCCTTTCAAGTTTATTTTCTCCATTATATGAGAGGGAAGATATCTTAAGACATCTCTTGTTTACAGAGCCTCTAAGACAGAGACAGTTTTCCTGCTCCTTTTTATTCTGATCCTATCTCTAGCTATGCTTTAAAAATTGTTATACTTGAAAGTATACTTATACATTTATGTAGACAACACAGAAATTGTAAGCCTGCAACATGCAGAGTCTTTTCACCAATTCTTTAAAAATCAAACTAAGTAGGCCAGATAAAATTTAAAGTGTGGGAAGATAGGGGCTTTTGGCTTCCTTTAGAAAATTATTTCTGAAATGTTTTACTTTATATTTATTTTCAGAACTCTGTTCCAATTTCCAGTCTGTTCAGTATATATCTAAACACTTTTGCACTATGGTTCTTCTACTGGATATTCTGCAATGTCCTTTGGCCGCAGGCAATACAATTTTGACAAAACTTAATCAAATATTACTGCCTTATATTTTATGTCCTCTAGGTCAATAGAATAGCTATATATGTAAAAAATAAATAAAACGAGAGAAGCCAGCATGTTGGCTATTTTAATAGCACAAGTTTAGTATCACTTGGAATTCAGAGTTCCAAAAAATGTAAGCGATCTAGTAATTGGCAAATTCTGTAGTAGTAGTTTTCATAGCAGTAGAGAAAAAACCACCAAAATATTTCATAATTATAGAGTAATTACGAATATTACAAAGTGTTTTTTAAAAATCTGCTTGAATAGGGTTGACCCAGTTATCAAAATTAAAAAACAAAAAGTACACGCCCTTTTCCAGCCCTTCTTGTTTTACATATTCTTCCTAAAGCAAGCTTGGTAAACAGAATATTGTTTCAGCCTCCTATCATAAGCCCTCTGTCTACAGAAACATGAAGGTACAGGTCTGCAGGAAAGTTTTCCACAACATTATGTTTTTGCTACCTGAAGATCGCCAAAGTTAGTGAATGTGATTATTTTTTTTTCCCAGTAAGCTCTCAGAAATACATTTAACAACTTAACTTGAGGCCTATAACAAGGCTTCATGATGACTTTAAAGCAGGACTAATCCTGGACTTATCTCCAAATTCCAGGCAACCTTAACAGCATCCACATGGAAAAATGTTGAAATGTGTGAAATAAGCTGGGGCTTAACCTCAGAGATAGGGCATATTTGAACCTGACAATTCTCTAAACTTTGTGTGCTTAGATGAATGCAAGTTCACATTAGGATAGTCACGGGAGAGTTGCTGACACCTTTCCCTTAATGCAAGTATGGGGGTACAACTGGGCACTGGGTACACACACGCAAAACAGGCACACACACACTCATTCCCTCTTGCCCCTGCTTATTCCAGAGCTGGTCAGGAAAGGTAGGAGTTGAATATTTCAGATTCACAAAGATCTGCTATGTTCCATGTACTAGTTGGAGGGAAAATCCGAAACTAGAAATAATCCTCCCAATCTAGCAAAGCCAGCAATTTTAAGAAACCCAGTGTACTTTCCTGTAGATAGCATAAATCCTTGTTCCTCAAAGTGTGGCCCACGGACCAGCAGCATCAGCACCACGATGAAAGCTTATTAGCAGTGCAGACTCTCAGGCTCCATCCATATCAAAATCTTTATTTCAACATGATCTTTGTGTAATTTTTATATGAATCAAAGCTTCAGAATAACTTTCATGTATTTCAGAATTGGGGCCAAAGCTTCATTGAGTGATATGAATGCATAAATAGCCTAATTTCAAAATGTCCTGTTTTTTGTGTATCTTATTTAAACAAATTTTTCTATTTGTTTTTATTGCCTACTTTGCAATTGATATTGGATTTATAAATCTGTAAGGAAACATTGGGAGGGAAATTCTGTAACATTATCTCTACATTATTTTAGATATTAATTTTACATTTGATATTATATTTCTTTGATAGATTTTTGCATTTTCACAAATTTGTAGACATTTCCTCCATCTTCTGATGAATTCATTTTATAGCATTTTATGTTTAGTTTTAGGTTATTGCCATTCTTCCCTCTTGCCAATTTTCCTTCTCTTCCTAGCATTTTGTAGATCTATTTTGCATTGGATTCATTCAGTAATTTCCATGCCAAGTTCAGAAAATGGAAAAGAAATATATATTTGTATATCTATCATATATATTGCTTATATAGAAATATATATATTACCAACCAATAGCAAAGCAATTTCTGTAAAGATCCATATTACCATAAAAATTTCAAATTCCTCACATGGTTGAAAGTGTTTGTAAATCTTTAAAATAGTGAGACTATTTTAAATCACCTCACAAATGGTAATGATGAGTCTTGAATTTGGTTCTCTTTTACTCAAATAGTCTCCAAGTGTACATTAAGGCAAGTTTCCATAAGCAGACAAATCAGTTAGCACATGTTTTATAACTATCTGAAGTTGGAAGATATCATCAGTGTGAAAAGGTCATAAAATAGATAAAGAATGGTAGTGCATTTCTATTTATATGATAAAATACTAACACTAAAGTGCATATAAAGATTCTTAGATGACAGTCAACAAAAATGTTTTAGTGCTGGTATTTCATCAGATACTCTACTAGACTAAGAGACATGTGATTTTTATGTCTCAGATTTATTAAGAACTAGTCACTGTGATGCATCTTGGAATTGTTTAGATCTAATATTCATACTTTAAACTGTAAGGATAATTGTACTTTAAAATAAAGAATCGGTTTTAGATACTAATAAGTAGCAGGAACTAAGAAAATGTTGTAAAATACAATTGTGTATTTTTCTATTTAGAAATTCAGCATCACTTGCTAAAGAGTGGAAAGAAAGCTATTCTGATTTCTGCTGGTAAATTTGAATATCATATTGCTTAATGGCAAAATGGATAGTTTTAATAAAATAGTTCTGTTTTACCAATTAGTTTAGCATTTGTGGTTGAAAGGGAGTCAAAACATAGAGTGGCACTGTATCCCAGCGTCATAAATATGAACATAGAACAGTAATGTGTTCTCAAGGTCAGAGGAAAATGAGCCTATAAACTACAAGAGTAAGTTTTGGAACTTACAAAATACAAAATTAACTCATAAAAAAATCTTTTTGTATTCATAAAATATGAGTATTACCCACCAGTGGCAGAATATGCCTTGATAGGATCTGTCTCAGCAGGCAAAGCACTTTGGGATTTCTATCTCTCTACTTTTAAATTAAAAATCCAATCTCACATGATGTCCATGTCCATGTAAACAATTTAGCTGACTAAAATAATGGGAGTTATGTGTTCTTAGTGAGCCTTACCTTCGCCTTAATGTTTAAAGTAGCATTTTGTTGTCTCCTTTTTCTTCTCTACAGCAAATGTGAATAATCTCTCCAGTCTTCAGGAATGTTACTGAGGGTTATACACACATTGACAGTCCTCACGATTACTATTAGAATCCCTTATTTATCTAGCAAAGGCCTATTTGAAGTAGGTGCTTGTTTTGCAGATTAAAATAAAGGACCTTGAGATACTATAAAGGCATATGTTAAGTTATTCTTGATGAATTTGTAACACTAGCACTGGTAGTTTCAGAGCACTAAAAAAAATTTCTTGCAGGCATTATATTCTTCTGCCCTCTAAAGAAAGTAACAATATAGCTAAATGTGATTAAATTAATTTCAGTTTCAGCAGGATTTATATTTACTTTACAAAGGTATGCTTGTGGAAATTTCCATTCAAATAGATAATGTGGTTAATTTTGACAAAAACTATTTTAAAATGTTCTATTGTAGCATGTGAGAATGTAGTTTGAGAAAAGGTAGTCATCAGAATGAAATGCTTTTAGGCTAATTTTGAACATAAATATTTTAGAAAATGTATGATAGAATGAAGAAGCAAACCTAAGTTTCATTGTCTGGTTGAACTGTATGTTAGATATCACATACATTATTAGAATAGATTTCACAGTTAAAAATTGTGTTATTGTGGCTTTCTTTTCCTTTGTCATTAAAAAAATATTTTGTGTACTTAAATGAATGAAATAAATTAAAACCTTAGCTTGGGGCGCCTGCGTGGCTCTGTCGGTTGAGCATCTGACTTTGGCTCAGGTCATGATCTCAGTTTGAGTTCGAGCCCCACGTTGGGCTCTGTGCTGACAGCTCAGAGCCTGGAGCCCGCTTGGATTCTTTGTCTCTCCCTCCCCTGCTCATGCTCTCTCAACAATAAATAAACATTAAAAAAAAAAATTTAAAACCTTAGCTCTACCATACCATACCCCTATTGCTAGATGTCTTTTAAAATACCCAAATAGAATAGTAAGTCAACTTTGGGGTTATAAATATTTATGTTTGCTCTATGATTCTCTCAAGTTTTTTAAATATTTTTATTTTGAAGATATGATAAATCTGAACTATCATTTTTCTATCATTTTGTTCTCTTACAGTTTTGTTCTCTTAAACATTAACTTGAAGCATATGAAATAGTCATTTTTTGTAGGACATTAAGTGGCTGAGTGACAGTTTTTATATATTTTGTACTTAATAGCCAGGCATCTTAAAACCCTTCTATCTCTGGCTTAAATAGTTATTTAGGGCTCATGTTTTAAATCGGTGCTTTTAAAGGTGGAGGACGGCAACTCCCATCATCAGGTGGTGGGAAGCCAATCTGCTTTTTCTGGAGGAAAACTCCACATGGTTGAATTAATATGGGTTTGGCTAGAAAGAGATGCTTCTTTTCAAAGCAAAACTGTTACAGCTCACCGATGTCACAAAGGCATGACTTCCTCAAGAAAAATAAATTGTGCAATTCATTTTATGGCAGATTAAATCCCATTTATTTTCCTTGCAGACAGCTGTTTCGAGTAGGATGTCACTTGTATGAAACCATTTTATGGATATTGGGCTTCAGATGTTGGGAAGGCATAACTTTCTCTGATGAAATAAAAGGTTATGTTTTATGATTATTCCTCTTGTCAGCAAACCTCAGCTGGTGAGTTTTAATAATACAGTGTTCAGTATTTCAAACAGCTCTTTTTGATGTCTAAATATCCATCTGCTCTTAATTTTTAAAAAATCACTGCATTGACACAATGCAAAAACGCACAAATATTTCATCCTGTCAAGCTCAAAAATAAAACAGCCAGTTATTTTCCTAGCAAAATGAGTTTATTTGGGAATAGCAGGAGAATTGCAATTCAGGACAAGCAACCTATGGTAAACCATAGACAAGCCTGAAGAGACAAAGGGAAAGCCAGCCTTTATTAGATTTTAGGAGGAAATTGAGATGGGTTGTTTTAAACAAAAGTTCTTTGGAGAAAATTAAGAGTTCCAGGTTGTGGTGGTTTCTCACTGGCTTTAGTAGTGGTTATCGTGTTGTTGCTACAGCATTTAGAGATCTTCCTTCTTTTTCTTAAAAGCACGAGATGAAATCCCTATGTGAAAAATGCCCTCCCTTGTCAAGATAATTCATATCTTTCTTCCTGATGGTTATGCAGCCTTCAAACAATGGCATGTCTGTGAGAGCGCCCCCTTCAGGGATTTTTGACTCCATTTTAAATGAGGTTTCCTGTACCCATTTTCACACTCCTTACTCTTGAATGACAGCATTTACTTAGAAAATTATTAATCTCTCATCGGTCAAGGTCTTTGCTAAGCTGACAAGTTTTAAACGTCAAACGTTTGTGTTTATGAAACACGTTTCAACAAAATTCTAATACAAATTAGATGTTTTATGTCAGCTGAGGAACAATTCCACAATAGAACGATAGGATCTTGAGATGAAGGAATTTGTAAGTGACATGGTACATTTGTAACATTTTATAGATAAATGAATGAAGACTCAGAAAGGTGACCTTGTAGGTCACAGAGTAGGTCAACTTTATATGCTTAGATAAATGCTAGACAAAACCAAAATGAACAGATTTTGTGCTCAGGTGTGCAGGCTTTCTCTCCTCTGTAGTTTTCTCAGACATCTAATTCTGAGAAACAGGAACCATTCTGATAACTATCTTTAATTTAATAAAACTGTACTACAATTATGTAGACACTCTAGATAATTGAATCTAATTTATTACCCATTTTTTGCCTTAGGATCAGGATCATAATAGAAACCATCATTTCACTGTGTACATACAAGTATTGGAATGGAGGATTCATGAGAATAATAATGACCTGAACTTCCAAATTTCAGTATCCACAATGGTCTTCTAAGACTACAGGGTGCCAATCAGAACCTTCCTCACACAGAAAACAGTGTTTCTAACATTCTGAAAGGCTCACAAGGCAGTAAAATGGGCCATAAAACATATATGTGTTTCATGTAGCTTCACAGACTGATGCAAAATAGAATGAATGAGTGGGTATTAGGCTGGCCTTCTGTAGGTCATCTGATTATATCTTTCTTCCGGATGTATCGTTCCAAAGTTAGGTAGCCTAACAGTTACTTCACTGCGTAGAAACGAAGAAACTGGCAAGATTGCCCAGGGCCACTCTAGTGCAAAATGTGCCTAAAAGATGAGAGTCTTTCCAGGACGGAGAGAAGCTAGTCTGGGATTGAAGGGGGACATGACTGGGCAAATATCTGCCATTGGATTGGACATTAATTAGATAAACATTATTTATTTTTCCATTCTTTTCTGCCTGGTCTACTAAAACCAGGGTAAGAACTCTACATAGAATGTATATCTACAAGCTTTTTGAAAAACTACTGGCTGCCTCAAAGAGCAGAAAACCCTGACCTCAGTGCTATAGTGGGCAATGACAAAGGAAAGCTTAATTTTATATCTTGAAGAAATTCTAGCTCTGTAACTTATCATTTTAATTTCTACATATTCTGTTGCTGCAGAATTATTAAGGCCATTTCTAATTTAATGGGGATACATTTGGGCTCTGAAATTAAAGTTAAGTAATTGATTTTTTTTTCAGATTGGTTACATTTCCCCAACTTGAAACATTACTTCTTAGAAAATAAATTAAGGACTCTATGAAGAAAAGGAAATATTTATTTATTTTATACTACCGAGTAGTGCAGAACCTATAAAGTCAAAGGATACATCGAAGCACTGTGAGTCGTTCACAGCTTAAGTATTAGGAAGGCTTGATTTCAAGTCCCAGCTTTGCCACTTTCAGGTCTTGGAATCTTAGAAAGGATTAAGTATGACAGGAACTTAGAGAAACAAGACATAATTTCACTACTTTCTTTTTCGCTTTTGAGAAAAACTGTCTCTAAACTGGAAAGGGTAGGAAAATGAAGTCACCCAATACAGAGAGGAGGATAATCCGTGACTATTTCAAACTTGAAGATCTAAACCATTGCTACATGCTCCAAGAAATTATAATATTTATCTTTTAGCCATGAATAATCTTCATGAAATGATGACGAACGAAATAACTTCTTAAGACCCAAGTCAGACAAAAAAAAAATATCTATATGTACAAAAAGACAAATTTCAGTTTCCAAAGTTCTGTGAACTTGTTTTTGATCTTTGGAAAAATCTTAAAGTAGTTGTAGCAATATTTTTTAAGTAATAAGAAATACATTGAGTACTGTGAGTCAGCACAGGTTTATTAAATTTTAGTCAGATATTCTCCCAGTGGGGGGTATGACTTCAAAGTTCAGATTTTTCTTAGAGCTGTGGCTTCATTCTCCCACAGGAGTGACCTTAAAATAATATCCCAGGAGACTCAATGTATCATACTGACCCTTGGTTCCTAGGTACAGGGCACATAGCCTTCCTAGGCCACTTCTATAAACATCTGAGATTACCCTAAATTGCTTGACGCTAATTAGCCTTTATGTGCACCTTAATCACACTTCTTTATGAAAGGTGACGTATGCATGGGTGGAAGTACCTCCATTGAAACAAAAACAAGCTGAGTCCAAAACATGTCGTAGCAAGATGACTTTCAGTGGTATGGTAAGCTTCTAGGAATCCCTGAACATACTGCTTTTGCTAGCTAAGCTATGTGTTTTCCCCCACTCAAGATCCCTATACATTAGTATGAAGCCCTAAAGAGAGCCAAATGGCATGGCAGTCCTGATGAATTATCTAAGACCATAGGTGACATGGTCATCTTCTAAAACCACATAGGTCTCTCACTGCAAAAGGATTAATGGATGAATCAAAAGGAAAAGTCATAATGATGGCCAGATTCAGGGATGTATAATCCCCAAGATCCAAGTCTCTAAGTATCTGCAGCTTCTGGGGCTCCTGTGTGACTCAGTCGGTTAAGCGTCCAACTTCTGCTCAGGTCATGGTCTCACAGTTCATGGGTTCTAGCCCTGAGTCAGGCTCTGCGCTATCAGCACATACCACATCTTCTTTATGCATTCATCCGTTGATGGACACGTGGGTTCTCTCCATAGTTTTGCTATTGTAGATAATGCTGCTATAAATATCGGGGTGCGTGTATCCTTTGGAATCTGAATTTTTGTATCCTTTGAGTAAATACCAAATAGTGCAATTGCTGGATCATAAGGTGTTTCTATTTTTAGTTTTCTGAGAAACCTCCATACTGTTCTCCAGAGTGGCTGCACAAGTTTTCATTCCCACCAACAATGCAAGAGGGTTCCCCTTTCTCTGCATCCTCACTAGCACCTATTGTTTCTTGTGTCGTTAATTTGAACCATAGAATTTGGTTTTACCTATTTCAGAATTTAAAAGGTTAACCTATAGGGGCACCTAGCTGGCTCAGATGGTTTGGGCGTCCAACTTCAGCTCAGGTCATGATCTCGCAGTTAGTGAGTTCAAGCCCCGCGTCGGGCTCTGTGCTGACAGCTCAGTGCCTGGAGCCTGCTTCAGTTTCTGTGTCTCTCTCTTTCTACTCCTACCTCACCCATGCTCTGTCTCTCTCTGTCTCTCAAAAATGAATAAATGTTAAAAAATTTTTTTTAAATAAAAGGGCAACCCATTCTGCTAATTTTAGGGAAACTGACTTAGTCTACACTGCAAAATAAGTAATACTTGATGGTAAATTTAGAACCTTTAACACTGTAGGTCAAGAGTGTTTCTGATGATTTCGTATGGCGAAGTCTCTTTTCTGGTGAGAGACATTATAAAGCATCACTAGTAACAGATACAGCAAATCTTTTTAAATTCCTTAAGCTGCTTTCCATTTTAAGATCAGGGAAAATGTACAAGAGAGCTGAAGTCCAATGTGCATGGTGAAACAAAATTGCCACAGTACCTCCCATTAATGCTGGGCTTCAGACCTGGTAGGGTTGAGAAAATGCCTATGGGTTATGGTGCTATACTCAGTCAGAATTGAACCCAGGATAAGCTTTTGCCAAGACAATGCATGATGAATAATATCAGCATGTTCTGTTCATTTCAATGTTTGAAAATGTGGTTCATTATCTTATTTTAGCAACAGTGAATAAGAAGGGGCAGAAAATGGGACAGGGTGTTTGAGGAAGGAAGGGACCATGGGTCATATTTCATTCTGAAAACCTACTAGACATATCAGCAAGGGACTCCACCTTTCCTTTTCTGTCACAAGTGGTAGTGGTGAAGTAGGTTATCTGGACAACATCCTAAGTTTGGATTGTGGCTTTGCTTTTACTGGCTTTGTAACCATGAAAAAGTTATCTCACTTGACATATACTCATTGGGAAATTGTGTTTCTACATGTAAAGCAATTAAAAGTGGAGTGGGTACAAGTAAGCACTCAATTAATTTTGGCCATTATTGTTTTTGCTTTAAAAGGCTGGAATTGAAGTGGATGACCTCTAATTCTGTCTCCAACAAATTTGAGTACAGAATTAATTCTATGCTTTTTAGATTATTA
This sequence comes from Leopardus geoffroyi, assembly GCF_018350155.1. Classification (NCBI taxonomy): domain Eukaryota; kingdom Metazoa; phylum Chordata; class Mammalia; order Carnivora; family Felidae; genus Leopardus; species Leopardus geoffroyi. The sequence goes on along the minus strand of NC_059327.1, from coordinate 55,891,430 downwards.
GATATTATTAAAAATAATCATTTCCTTCCTGTAAAACTGTTACCTTTGAAGAGTTGTAGCACAGTGGTGGAAAGATGCTGTAAACCTTCACAAAGAACAAACATATTATCTTCATAGACCTTTGGTGTGTCCATGATTTCATATAGATGATTCTGAAGCTGTACATCTACCATTAAAAATTGAAATTAGGAGGGGCACCTAGATGTCTCAGCCTGTTAAGTGTCTGACTTCGGCTCAGTTCATGATCTCACGATTTGTGGGTTCGAGTCCCCCATCGGGCTCTGTACTAACAGCTCAGAACCTGGAGCCTGCTTCAGATTCTGTTTTTTCCTTTCTCTCTGCCCCTCCTCTGCTCACACTCTGTCTCTGTCTCTGTCTCTGTCTCTCTTTCTCTACCAAAAATAAAGAAACATTAAAAGCATTTTTAAAAATTGGAATTAGGAGTATTATGGAATCCAATGAGCTCCTTATGTGAGGATTTAATAATTAATTGAATAATTTGAGCAAATAATTTATAATTTAGTTTATTTAGTTTAATTAAATAAATCATTTTATTTAGAAAAGAATAAATTGATTATGTAATAATAGTTTAGTATTGGATCTCTTTGCGTCATTTGATATTGGTTGTACCCCTCCTTCTCGTTCAGAGTGTGCTTTTACAGTCATTCCTTCTCAGGATTTTCATGGTTTTCTTTTCTATATTCTCCTTGAACATTGGTGCCCCTCAGGGTTTCACTCACCACCTGCAGCTCATGTCATTGTGTGCACAATATCCTTGAGTGATCAGTTACCTCTTTCCTATTGCATAGTTGATATACAATATTACATTAGTTTCAGGTGTACAACATGTTGATCCAACATTTATATACATTATAAAATGATCACCATAAGTCTAGTTACCATCTGTCACCATAAAAAGTTATTACAATAAGATTGGCTATATTCTCCATGCTGTACATTTAATCTTGTGAATTATTTATTTTATAACTGGAAGTTTGTAACTCTTAAACTCCTTCACCTTTTTCACCCATTCTCCCTCACCTCTGAGAACCAGCTTGTTCTATGTATTTATGAGGCTGTTTCTATTTTGTTTTATTTGTTTTTGTTTTTTAGATCCACATATAAGCAAAATTATATAGTATTTGTCTTTCTCTGTCTAACTTATTTCATTTCGCATAGTGCCCTCAGTGCCCATCCATGTTGTTGCAAATGGCAAGATTTCATTTTTTTATGGCTGAATTACATTCCATTGTTTATGTTCTTTATCCATTCATCTATTGGTGGACACTTAGGTGGCTTCCATTTTTGGTTATTGTAAATAATGCTGCAATAAACATAGGGGTGCATATGTCTCCTTGCATTAGTGTTTTTATTTTTTTCAGATAAATAATCGGAAGTAGAATTGCTGGATCATATGATAGATCTATTTTTAATTTTTTGAGGAACTTCCATACTCTTTTCCATAGTGGCTGTGCCAAGTAACATTCCTACCAACAGTGTACAGAGGTTCCCTTTTCTCTACATCCTTTCCTGCAAATGTTATTTATTTATTGTTGGTTTGTTTGTTTTTATACTAGTCATTCTGATAGGCATGAGGTGCTATCTTATTGTGGTTTTGATATGCATTTCCCTGAAGATTAATGATCTTTCCATGTATCTGTTAGCCATCTGTATGTCTTCTTTGGAAAAATGTCTATTCAGTTCCTCTGGCCATTTTAAAATCAGATTGTTTGTTTTGTTGTTGAGTTGTATGAATTCTTTATAGATTATTGATATTAACCCCATTTTGGATATAACATTTTGTATACCCCTTTGTATACAATTAAACTCTGACTTGAATATTCAATGAACTACTCTACTTCAGGGCCCAAATGACCCACAGATAGTTCAAACTCAGTGTGTATAAATTCCTGCCATTTTGGGGTGCTTGGGTGGCTCAATGAGTTAAGCATTCGCTAGCTCAGGTCATGATCTCATGGTCCATGGGTTCAAGCCCCGCTTTGGGCTCTGTGATAATAGCTCAGAGCTTGGAGCCTGCTTTGGATTCTGTGTCTCCCTCTGTCTCTGCCCCACCCCCACTCATGCTTTGCCTGCCTCTCTCTCTCGCTCTCTTTCTCTCTCAAAAATAAATAAACATTAAAAATAAAATTCAAATTCCTGGCATTTTAACTATGTCTTCCTGCTAAATTCATTCCCACTTTTGATGACATCATCATCCATCCAAACTAGATACCTGAGAATTATTCCTGTGATTTCTCTTTCTTCCTCACATTCCACATCCAGTCAGTAAGTCAAAATTGCCATATGTACCTCCTAAATACTTTTTAAGTCATTCTCTTCTAATTCTTTTCTATGGTGGCTTTAATCACTTGCTGAAATCCCCTTGTTAACTCTTGCTCTGCCTACAGTTTTATTCTACTCAAATCCATCATCCAATATCAAAATAATTTCTATAATATTCAAAACTGTCCAAAATACCTCTGTTTTAAAAATTTATTTGGTTTGTGGAAGCCTGAACAAATCCCTAACCTTAACATGTCAAACAAAGTATGCTCTTCCTCAAGAGGCCCTTTATTAATTGCTCTCCAGATCATCTTTCTCTATAGTCTACCTTGCAGTTTTTCTCTTTGCAAAACCAAAATGTCAAGCTTCCCTCTACTCAGCATGTATTTACTGCCCCTGTGATTTTTTAAAGTCTATTTATTTTTTTTGGGGGGGGGTATGTGCATGAGCCAGGAAGGGGCAGGGGGTCAGAGAGAGAATCCCGAGCAGGCTCCACATTGTCCATGCAGAGCCCAACACGGGGCTTGATCTCACAAACCACATGAGATCATAACCTGAGCCAAAATCAAGAGTCAAGAGTTGCAAGCTCATAAGACTGAGTTGCCCAGGTACCCCACTGCCATGATTTTTTTAAAACCTTGTTTGCTCTACCTGAAATGTATCTCTGTAACACTTCCTTTACTTCTGTGCCTCTTATTCTAACTAGTCTTTTAAAACTAATATAACACTTTTAGTCCACTTTCCTTGAAACCCTTCCATGTCATGTTATGTCATTTATTAACTGGGAGGCTTTTCAAAACAAATAAACAGACAAACAAAACAATAAAAACCTGTGACTCAGTTTTCCCAAGAGTAAAATGGGGTGGCTGTAAGTATTAAATGTTTTTAATGTTTATTTATTTTTGAGAGTTGGGGGGCGGGGGCAGAGGGGTAGAGAGGGAGACAGAAGATCCAAAATGGGCTCTGTACTGAGAGCCTTGAGCCCAGTACAGGGCTAGAACTCATGAACAGGGATATCATGACCTGAGCCCAAGTCAGGCTCTCAACCGACTGCATGACTGAGCTAAAGTTGGACGCTCAACCAACTGAGCCATCCAGGAGCCCCAGGTGGCTGTAGGTATTAAACTGAATACACATACACGTAACGTGCTTAGACAAATATTTGGCACGTAGAAGTTCATAACAGTTGTTGGCAATTACCTTTCAAGTGATTCCTCTTTACCATCATAATGGTCTGTGTCAATCATTGCAACTTCCACATTATTTGGATATGAGTTTGTATCTATCCCTACTACCAGCTACTGAGCTCTTTGAAGAAGAGGATTATCATATTAATTTTTTTCTGAGTCTGGGTCATAGTCATAAAATTATTGTTGGTTGCATCAGTCTTTATATTCACTCATTTATTCACCTCTAGAAGTAAAAATCATTCACTTCTTTAAAATTGAATGTATGAAAATAGGTTCACCTATTAGGAGAGTTTATTTCTTCAGTTTCTTTAATTAATTGAACTAATTGAGAGATTCCACCAAACAAAAAACTTTGCCTCTGCATAATACTGGCCTATGTCAGAGACGATGAGCCTCCAGAAACAAACTGTTTCTTTGCAAAAATTATTTCCAAATGTCACAAGCTCGTAAGCCCATTGACAAGATTCCATTTAAGAGAGTTTGTAATTTAAGGTGTGGTATTAATTATTTTAAATAATTTATTTGGTTTTTCCAAGACAAAAGAATTTCAAGAAAGCAGGATATAGTAGGTTTAATAAAATCAGGGTCAGAACATGTCCATGATTAATGTCAGAGGAGTCTCATGTTAAATACAAGATAAATTCCATGTATTTTGATTGAATAACTTTTTTTTTTTCAACGTTTATTTATTTTTGGGACAGAGAGAGACAGAGCATGAACGGGGGAGGGGCAGAGAGAGAGGGAGACACAGAATCGGAAACAGGCTCCAGGCTCTGAGCCATCAGCCCAGAGCCCGACGCGGGGCTCGAACTCACGGACCGCGAGATCGTGACCTGGCTGTAGTCGGATGCTTAACCGACTGCGCCACCCAGGCGCCCCGATTGAATAACTTTTTGATCTCTAAGAATTTTGAATTCCAAGAGCATGAATCTATATTTGAAAAAAGATAGCCTTACTTCCTTTTAACACTGAGTCTCAGTGGCAGGATAATATAGGATGGGAAGAGAAGAGCATGTGTTGAATATATATGATATGATGTTATATACAGAGATTCAGAATTTTAAAAATGTACAGAAGAATATGTTCCTAATTATCCCTTATCAAAATGAAACTAAAAAAGGTACAATAATAGTGGTCAGTTAATGAAAAGAGTGAGATAAATTTATGTATCTATCTGTGTAATTATATGTAACATATATTTTATATATTATATATAATAATTATATGTTGTATATAATAATTACATAATATATAGTTCATAGATATGTGAAAAAGAAATATAGGAAACTTTCCTTTCAAAACAATTTTTGTTCAAATTAAAGTAGCAAATGTATGGCCTCTCTTCCCACGCTAGACTATGAGCTGCATGAGGGCAGACACAGTTGCTTGTTTTTGTCACTGCTATGTCCCTACTGCCTAATATTTGTTAAATAACTTAATAAATCAAGAATTTAAAAACATCCCCATCCATTTCTGAAATCAGACACCAGAGCTCCCTTAGCGTTCACAGTCACCGTGAACCTCAATTTCAATCCTTGTCTTACTCTTCTTCAAATTCCTTTTTATGCAAAAACTTGTGATTTTATCTCCAAACTTAATATGGGAAGTCTAAAAAAAGTCATTATGTAGTGTACTCCTCCAAGTTTTAACTTTTAAGTAAGTACAAAAGTTCATTGAGTCCTATTAATTTGGTAACCCTGACAAAAATCAGAGACATTTTTAAGAGCTTAAAACTATGCTGACCCACCTTTAGACACCGGATATAATTGAAGACAATTTCAGCTTCCATTAAGAGCTTTGTTATGTAAGACCCTGTCAAAAAACTGCAATAAGCCTTATATCACTGTGAAAAAGCAATTCATCTGCATTCATTTCAGTTTGAAACCTGCTGATGGCGAATATGAAATAATTTGGCAGCATGTGTTTGGGTGATTGTTATGGCTTATGGGAGATATTCTAATGTTTTTTGCCCTTTTTATTTCTAAAGACTATATTCCATATCAATATTACTTAAAGTCATATAGAAACTACAGATGTATAGTTTTCTGATGTTTTTGTATGGATCTGGCTGACCAGTTAAACACAGTATATCAATTAAATCTGAATTTCAGATAAAAAATTTCAAACCTGACTTGTATCCTACTGCTTTGTTTGCTAAATGTGTCAGATTTACATATATGTACAAACTACAAAAGCAGTTATAACTATTTAAATTCATTAAACTTAAGAATGTGATTAAATCATTTGAAATTGCCCTGTTGACCTATTTTGACATATTTTTAGATTATCCCATTTGTAAAGACAGATACTATTCTTTCTTTCTTGGGATTTAAAAAAAAATGAACACCTTGCTAGCTTCAGATGTTAACTGACTACCATGTGTAGATGAATTGAAGAGACATGAAAGTTCTCAAGTACAAACTCAATACATAAAGACTTCCATGAGGTTTTCATTAAGGAATTAGAAATAGTTTCTGAGATTCTAAGTTTTAGAATTAACACCGTCAGAATACTAGCAGAAAGGAGAAAAGCCCCTTAAAATGGGGTCCCCAAACCTCTTGTGAGACCTGAATGCCAGCAGATTACAGTGTCTTTTTTTTTTTTTTTCCCCATACCTTTCATTTTAAGAGAGGATAAAGCCAGGGAAGGGAAGTTCTATTCATATGGGCATCTAGAATTTTGATACCCCTGGTATTTGTTTCTATGTGTTGACTAAAACGTAGGCTGGTTGTTTTCTTCCCATTCTGGCCTTATTACAAGGATGAAAAGAGCTCTTTATGAGGATGTGAGTATTGTCATTTCTGTGCTCACCCTCATTAATGATTAACTTGAACCTGTGGCTGAGGTCTGCTGATAGAATTGGGTTTCAGAGGTCATACAGGTCAGTCATTCATTAGACCTTGGTAAATTTACCAAATAATGAATTCCCCCATAAGGCCACTGGATGGATGGGATTTCTTGAGGTGATAACTGATAAGGGTGTAAGCTTCTCCTTAATTGTATTTCTGCATGTGATCTATGTTGGAAAACCTGTTTTAAACTGTGTTTAGAAATGCTGCTCCTTTGTGTTGTTAATATAACTTAATTAATTTTATTCAGTTCTATTTTTTTTTAAACATACCCTAATGTTCTGACTTACACACAAGAAATTTGGGTAAAAGATTGTGTAAATCTTTTATTTTAATGGACACATTTCTCATTTTGTACTTCTACAAATGAACAAAGTCTCCTTGAATTAATACTTTGTTATACTATATAAATCTTAATGCATACCTGTTTTCTTCCAAACAAATTTAATTTAGCCCCCTGAGACATAAATATGCATATGTCTCATTAATATGCCTCAGAAAGTTCATGTAAATATACAAAACTCCAAACTTAAAAAAAAAATGTTTATTCATTTGTTTTGAGAGAGAGTGGGGGTGGGGAGGGGGAGCGCCAGCAGGAGAGGTGCAGAGAAAGAGGGAGAGAGAGAATCCCAAGCAGGTTCCATGCTGTCAGTGAGCCACCCAAGGTTTGATCTCATGAACGGGAGATCACGATCTAAGCCCAGAACAGGAGTCAGACCCTTAAAGGACTGAGCCACCCAGGTGCCCCAAAACTCCAAACTTTTAACCCTTCTGCAAAATGATATTTTGTTTTTTTTCAGTATTAGCTGAGGACTTAAAATGATAGTAAAATATGTCTAAGAAATCATTTTATCTTTTATTGTGAATCTATGAAAAAAATAATACCACAAAAATCATTTCGAGAAATATCATGGATATAATATTGTCAGGAAAACTTGCATTGCTTTTGTGACATACCGATAAATATTAAATACCTTATGTCACCTTGAAGCACTACTTCCCTTCCATATAAATAGGTGTAGAAATAGTTTTATAATGATGATCATAGAACTTGTATTAAAGAGCAGGGATTTTATAAGTGCTGTGACTCTGGAAGTACTTTTTCAGTCACCCTTAACCAAAAGTGCCACCTGAGTTATATGCTGTATACTCTGATATGAAGTTCTAATATTGAAGTTATGTTTCTTAAATAATTTCATACTTCATGTGAAAGCAACACCAGACAATTCCAGAGCTCAAGTACAATTCTTAGGAGTAGATGCTAATGCTTGAAATCAGCAAAGTAGAGACAAAAACAGACCCTGACAGCCTCTATTTCATCACCTTTAAAAATAAATGTAAGAATGTTACGAGTCTCCAAAATCTGGATGAAAGATCACCTGTTTAGTTTGTGAATATTGGCATAAAATTAATGTTAATTAATTAAATAACCAATTGTGTATCTATATTAAAAATATTATATAAAAATAGGGGCACCTGGGTGGCTCAGTTGGCTAAGCATTGGACTCTTGATTTTGGCTCAGGTCGTGATTCCGGGGTTGTGGGATCGAGCCCTGCTTGGGGCTCTGTGCTCTGCATGAAGCCTGCTTAAGATTCTTTTTCTCCCTCCTTCTGCCTCTCTCTCCTACTCATGCTCTCTCTCTAAAAATAAAATAAAAATATTATACAAAAATAAATAAGCGGTTATTGAAATACCAGCAACTTGATAGAATTCAAATTGGTACCCTTTAAAATAAATTAAAGAGTTTGGGGGGGTTTTATTGATTTTTCTTACTTTCTATTCAAATGAATAAAAACTATCATAACTTAACAGTTGCTACTCTGTGCATTTTCCTTTTATTATAGTGATGTAGCCAAACGGGGTCCAAGAACCCAGAGAGGTCCCACAGGACAGGCCAAGAGAATCCTTGGCTTCACACAGAATGGAAATCAAATGCAAGCCAAGAGGAAGTGAGAGCAGAAGTTATTGAATATATATTTAGAGCGTCTGGGAGATTCAGAAAGAAACGGAGAGTCTCTTCTTTGCTTGGGGATCTGGAGTTTTATTAAAGGTAGAGGTCTAGCGTATGTGTCTTCTCAGATATCCAGGAACTGGCCATTCAAGGACAAGTGCTCAGGTGTCCTCCATAAATCACTTATGTTCCAGAGCCAGAGGTCTTAGCTTCAAGGTGTTTGGAGTCAGTGGTTTTGTAGAACTTTCATGATGACCTCACCTGGTCACTCCTTAGATGTTATCTATTGTGCGGAAAACTCCAAATAATCATTAACTCCTTGACCTTTATAAGGAAGACGTACATTGTCTGTTTGCTGAGATGAGTAAAAGGCAGATGTGCAGGTCCTAGCAAGAAACAGAAAAAGAAGCAAAGGGGAAAAAAAAAAAGCTTTTTTTCCCAAGGGGTCCCTTAGGTTTCCCTGTCTCAATAGGATCCTAATGCTTGGTAATAACATAAATTATGAATTTTGTAGCATACAAAGTAAAGAAAGTACACTGCATACACACTGGGTTTATAAAGTCTATATATCGATATGGGCACCTGGGTGACTCAATCAGTTAAGTATCCAACTCTTGATCTCAGCTCAGGCCATGATTTCATGATTCATGAGATTGAGCATCATTTGGGGCTCTGTGCTGACAGCGCTGCCTGCCTGGGATTCTCTCTCTCCCCTGTCTCTCCTCTGCTTGCACACACTCTCTCTCTCAAAATAAATAAATACACTTAAAAAAAATAAGGCCTATATATTATCATCCATAAGTTTTTAAAAATGTATCTCTTCAAGAGAGCGTGCTTTATGAACTGGATGAAATTGATGTTTATGTTTTATTTACATGAATATAATCATAAAATAATATTTTATTAAGTATTTTATATTGCTTTTTTATAGTTTTATCTAAATCCTTTCAATATTTAACACAGGGATGGGTGTTATTCTGGTGGAATTTTTTACTTTCGGTGTTTAATTTAATTTAATTAATTTAATTAAAAAAATTTTTTTAATGTTTATTTCTTCTTTGAGAAAGAGAGTGAGAGCACAGCAGGGGAAGGGCAGAGAGAGGGAGATACAGAATCTCAAGCAGGCTCCAGGCTCTGAGCTGTCAGCATTGAGCCCAATGGGGGTCTCAAACTCACAAACCGAACTGAGTGATCATGTCCTGAGCCGAAGTCAGATGCTTAACTGACTGAGCTACCCAGGCACTCCTATATTCTATTTTTTTTTTAAGTGTGCAAAGATGTATACTTAAGTTCAGTAGGGAAAAAAACCAGAACATTGACATTCTCTTTTATGTATTAATTAACATAAGAAATCTATTTTAATGGGATTTCACAACAAAGTATTTCCTTAAAGCTTTAAAAATATAATTTGAATCTGTAAAATATATGCAAGATAATTTACCATGAAAGAGAAGTGACAATCTGAATATGGTCACATTCCAATTTTTTGTTAGTTTTCTTATTTACAATGAAGATATTTACAACATCTCATCCTAAAGTAATTTTGGTTTCATTGTTGATTTTCAATTTGTCAAATTATTTATTTCCTTTTCCTTTTTGCAATAGAATGTTAATGAGCATAAATTTTTTTGTGTGTGAAAATAAATTTATTTTTTATAACAGTAAAATTGAAGACAGAATCTAACAAATCTGAAAGTTAACAATTTGCACTTCTGTCATACTTTGAAGTGTAGCTTTTATTTAACTGTCCTGTGTTAAGCAAGGTTGATGAATTCATACAATTTGTTGAAGGAACTCTAGTGTAAGCAGTAATGTAAAGGGAAATTGGATAAACCTCTAAAATACCTCATGAAGATTATCCTTTGTTTTTATCATTGGCCATTTTCTCTAAGAATTTTGGACAAAGAAGCTGAGACCGGTGTTTGGGATAAAACATGATTGTTTCTTTAAATTTATTCCCCCCCCCCTTTTTAAAGATGAAAGATTTATTGATATATAATTCACAAATCATAAAATTGTGTTGAAGTATATAATTCAGTGTTTTTTACACTATTCACAGAGTTATGCAGCTATCATCACTATTTAACTTAAGAATATTTCATCATTCCCAAAAACGCTTTGTACCTGTGAGTAGTCATTCCCCATTTCTTCCTCCCTGCCAGCTCCTGGTAACCACCAATATACCTCTGTCTCTTTATATTTATCTCTTCAGGACATTTTTTACAAATCGAATTATGTAATATGTTTTTGTGACTAGCTTTTTTTTTCTTTATCTTAATGTTTGAGTTTCATACATGTTGTGGTATGTATAAATACTTTATTCCTTTGTATGAGTTAATAGTATTCTGTTGTGACCCAATCATGTTATGTTTATTGATTCATCAGTTGATGGGCATCTGGATTGTTTCCACTTTTTGGCTATTATCAATAATGCAACTATGAACATTCATGTTTAAGTTTTTCAGGGACATATGTTTTTATTACTTTTGAGTATACTTAGGAGTCAAATTTCTGGGCCAAATATATGCGTAATATTTTGAGGAACTGCCAAACTGCTTTGCAAAACAGCTGCATCGTTTTACAATTTATTGGTAATATATGTGGATTCCAGTTTCTCCACACCCTTACCTACACTTGTTATTATCTGTCTCTTACGGATTTTAGCCATTCTGTTGAGTATGAAATAGTATTTTATTGAGGTTTTGATGTGCATTTCCCTAGTGAATAATAATGTTCAATATCTTTTCATGTGCTTATTGGCTTTTTATCTGTCTTTGGAGAAATACATACCCAAATCTTATGACCATTTTTTTAATTTGGTCTTTTCATTGTTGAGATGTGATGGATCTTAATATATTCTGCATACAAGTCCCATATTATATGTATGTATGTATGTATATATATATGTATATATATGTGTATATATGTATATAAATTATATATATGTATATATATGTATATATATATATAATTTATAAGCATATTGTTCCTTGTGTAGATTATCTTTTCACTTTCTTGATATGTCCTTTGAAATGGAAGTTTCTAATTTTGTCATATCTAAAAAAACATTGCCTAACATAAGGTTATGGGAAGTTACTCCAATGCTCCCTCTTCTAAAAGTTTTATAATTTTAGTTTTTACATTTAGGTTTGATTCATTTTGTGTTAATTTTTGCATATTGTATAAGGTAGGAGTCCAAATTCACTCTTTGCACGTGGATAACCAGTTGTCCCAACACAATTTGTTGAAAAGACTATTCTTTCCCCATTAAAATATCTAGGTATCATCTAAAATCAAATAACCACAAATGTAAGGACATATTTCTGGGCTCTCAATCCTATTTCATTAACCTATGTATTCATCCCTATGCGGTATATAATATATTGATTATTGTATTTTTGTCACTAAACTTTAAATCAGGAAGTGTGTCCTCCAACTTTGATCTTTTAAAATATTTTGTCTATCCTGGATCCATTAGATTTTCATATATATTTTAGTATCAACTTGTCAATTTCTTTAAAAAAAGGCGGCTGAGTTTTTATAGACATTTCACTGAATCTGTAGATCAAATTAGAGGGTATTTCTATCTAAATAGTCTTAAGTGCTCTGCTCTGTTTATTTAGATTTTCTTTAATTTCTTTAACAGTGTTTTATGGTTTTAAGTGTACAAGTCTTGAAATTTTGTTAAATTTGATTCTAAGTATTTTTATTTTTTTTGGTGCTATTGTAAATGGAATTGTTAATTTCATTTTTAGATTGTTGTTAGTATATATAAATGCAAATGATTTTGTATATTGACATTGTATCTTTCAATCTTGCTGAAATTTATTAGGCATATATATTTAAAATATATAAAGAACTCATAAATTCAACAGCAAAACAAGCAAACAAAAACACCAAACAATTTAGTTTAAAAAATGGACAGAGGAACTGAATAGACATATTCCCAAAGAAGATCTTATAGCCAACAAACACATAGAAAGATGCTCAACATCGTTAATCTTCAGGGAAATGCAAATCAAAATCACAATGCAATATTACTCCATACCTGTTAGAAAGACTATTATCAAAAATACTACAAATAACAAGTTTTGGCATGGATGTGAGGAAAAGGGAACATTTGTGCACGCTTGTGAGAATGTAAATTGGTGCATTCACTACAGAAAATAGTATGGAGGTTCCTCAGAAAACTAAAAATAGAACTACCATATGATCCAGCAAGCCCACTTCTGGATATTTATCCAAAGAAAATGAAAATGCTAATTCAAAGAGATATATGTTTGTTGCAGTATTACTTACAATAGCCAAGATAAAGAAGGCACTTAAGTGTTAATTGATAGATGAATGGATAAAGAAGATATATAATAGAATATTACTCAGCCATAAAAAAAGAAGGAAATCTTGCCACTTGCAACAACAAGGATGGACTTCAAAGGCATCATGCTAAGTGAAATATATCAGAAACAGGAAGATAATTACCATATAATCTCTCATATATATTTATGTGGGCTCACAGATAATACATAACTAAGCTCATAGACACAGAGAACAGATTTGTGGTTGTCAGAGGTAGAGGGTAAGGAATGGGAGAAGTGGGTGAAAAAAATGAAATTGATCATTAGTTCTAATTTTTGTGTGGATTACACAGGATTTTTTAGTTAAAAGAATATGTCATCTGAAATTAGAGATTATTTTATTTCTTCCTTTCCAATCTAAAATCCTAATATTTCCTTTCCGTTCCTGATTGTCCTGGCTAGAATCTCCAATACAATGTTAAATAGAAAGGCAATAGCAAACATTCCTGTCTTGTCTTTATCTAAGATGAAAAGCATTAATCCATTTTATATGTGGCTAGATTTGATTTTTTAGTATTTTCTTGAGGGTTTTGCATCTATATTCATAAGAGATGTGGGTCTGTAGTTTCCTTTCTTGTAATGTTTTTGGTTTTAGCATCAAGGTAATACTGTCTTCAGGAGAAAAGAAAGTGTTGCCTCCTCCTCTACTTTTTGTACAAGTATGTGAGGTTTTAGAATTAATTCTTCTTTAAATGTTTGATAGAATTTACCTGTAAAGCTGTAAGGACCTGAGATTTTCATTGTGGGTAGGTTTTCTAATTATTATTTAGTCTTTTGAAACAGATCTTTACAGATTTACAGATTTTCTATTTCCTCATGAGTCAATTTTGGTAGTATATGTCATTCTAGGAATTTTTCCTTTAAGTTAACTAATTTATTGGAACACAATAGTTCATTGTATTTCCTCATAATACTTTTTAGTTTTACTGTCATTAATGATGTTTTTTCCTTTCATTCCTTATTTTGGTAATCTAAGTCTTTCTTTTCCTCTTGGTCCACCTAGCTAAATGTTTATCAATTTTGTTGAAGTTGGGTTTGTTGGTTTTCTCTATTTTTCTATGGTCATTTCATCAATTTCCACCCAATACCATTATTTCTGTTCTTCTCATTGCTTTGTTTTTAATTTCTTTTTGTTTGTTTGTTTGTTTTTTAGTTTCTTAAGATTATTAGATTATTGTTTTATATAGGCACTCAGAGACAAATTTTCCTTTAAGCAGTATTTTTGCTGCATCTCATAAGGTTTGTTATGTTATGTATTTCTTTCCATTAATTTCAAATATTTTGTAATTTTTCTTTTTCTTTTTATCTTTCACTCATTGTCTACTTAGAAGTGTGTTTTTTGATCTCCATGTATTTCGAATTTTCTAATTTTCCTTCTGTCACTGAGTCCTATTTTAATTTCTAGGCCATAAATAATTTCACTCCTTCCAAATTTACTGAGGCAGTTTTATGGCCTAGTATATGGTCTACCATGCAAAATAGTTGAGGTACATTTGAGGAAAATGTGTATTCTGCTGTTGATGTGTGGAGTATTCTATAGAGTACTATTGCATATGATTTGTAGTGCTATTCAAGTCTTCTGTATCCTTTATCTTCTGGTTAGTTGTTCTATCCGTTATTGAAAGTGCAGTAGTCAAGTCTCCAACAATTGTTGAATGTCAGTTATTCCTTTAATTCTCTTAGTTTTGGCTTCGTGTATTTTAAGACTCTTTTTTAGGAATATATATTGTTATGTCTTCCTGAAGGATGACTTTTTTATCATTACAAAACGCAGTTCTCTTAGGGCACCTGGCTGGCTCAGTGGGTAGAACATCTGACTCTTGATCTTGGGGTCATGAGTTTGAGCCCCATGTTGAGTGTAGAGATTACTTATAAAAAAATAAAAAATAAAAAAAATAGTTAAATAAAATGTACTTCTCTTGCTTCTATACAATCTTTGCCTTGTGATTTATTTTGTTTGATATTAGTGTTGGTTCTCTTTAAGTTGCTGTTTTCATGGTATATCTTTTTCCATCCTTCTACTTTCAGTTTTTTGTATCTTTGAACCTCAGGTAAATCTCTTTAGACATATATTGTTAGATAATTTTTTTAAAATCCATTCTGCCAGTCTCTACCTTTTGTTTGGACTATTTGGGGAATTTACATTTAATGTAATTACAGTAAGATAGAATTTATATTATCATTTGTTATTTGTTTTCAAAATTTCTTACAATTTTTTTGTTTCTCTGTGTTTCCATTACTGCCCTCTCTTGAGTTATATTTACAATTCCTAGTGTACTAATTTAATTATTTTGTTGTTTATATATGTGTGTGTACTTTTTTTTCCTTAGTGGTTGTCTTGGCAATTGCAATTAACTTAAAAATTTCTCAGTCTCATTTATATCAACTTAATCTCCATAGTAAATAAAAAATTTGTTGCAATAGAGCTTTGTTCCCTCTGCCTCTGCTTTGTACTATTATTTGCACACAAATTGTATCTTTATATATTATAAGTTGATCAGCACAACTTTATAATTATAGCTTTATGTGGTGCCTTTTAAATCAGAATAAGTTACAAAAATAAACTTATGCTATTTTTTATATTTTCCTGTGTAGTCATAAGCATGTATATTAATAGTATGTATGTATATTAATAGTATGTTTTTTTCTTCATATGAATTTATGTTTTCATCTATTGGCCTTTCATTCCAATCAGAAATATTTCATTTATTATTTCCTGTATGGTAGGTGTGCCAGCAATGAATTCTCTAATTTTTTGTTACTCAGGGATGATCTTAAATTCCTCCTTCATTTTTGAAAAATAGGTTTGCTGGTTACAAACTTCTTGGTTGACTTTTTCTTTCAGCATTTTGAATATGACATCCTTCTGACTTCTGAATTTCATGTTTTCTGATGAGAAGTCAGCTATTAAACTTATTGAAGATACCTTATATCCAGTGAGTCAGTTTTCTCTTGGTATGTTCGAGATCCTTTGTCTTTTAATAATATGGCTATGATTAGTCCAGGCACAGATCTCTTTGTTTTTCTTATTTAGAGTTACTTAAGCTTTTTGTATATGTAGGTTTGATGCTCTTCATCAAATTTGGGACATCTTGGTCATTATTTCTTCAAATACTTTAAAAATATTCCAAGATCTTATCTTTCCCTCACCACCTTTTCTCGACCAAGTTTGCATTTCACTCAGTTCATGTAAACTAACATGCTTTTCCTGTTGTTGCACCTTTCTTCACTCTCTTGCCTCCATTCCTTTGCTTAATGCTGTTTCTTCGTACTCCAACATTTCCCCTATTGTCTATTTCTGTTCATTTTTCAAACTTTATCTGTAGCATAAACATCTCCCCATTCTATCGTGCAGTATAGTTATTCAGTTACATGTTAAATACAGTCATGGTAGCCACCACTTTAATGTGCTTTCTCATCTATGCTCCCAACAACTGTCGTTCTGTTAATGCCATTTAAGAAATGAAGAGACCCTGTCTACAATACTCTTACAAGGTAGTATTAAGCCTCAGTTTTATTTGCTCCAGAGCTCATGGTTTTGGCCACTTCGTTCTAAGATAATTGAGCACAGTGGAAGAATCTTATGTACATGGAGTGTTATGTTCATCAGCTGTTGTTGCTACTTGTTCATTTATTTTAGAAAGGCTATACTGTGGTCAGTTTTAAATAACAGAACACAACGTGCTGGAGCCTTCAATGTTTGAATCAATTCTTTTTTTCAATTCAAAGTTACTAGAGCTCTGTTTTGATTGTAGTACTCTTCATAAGTTAGTGGTGTAAGTTTGTATGTGTATATGTGTGTGTGTGTGTGTGTGTGTGTATACACACACACATATATACACATAACAGACACACACACATATATGCATAAAGATTTTGTAAAAGAATCAAAACATTTGTTAGGTAAGTTGTATGGAAAATATTAAATGAAAATAAACTCTCTGTGAAATATTCAACATGCAAAAGATATTACATATTCAAAAGGAAATCCTGCCAAATGGAATCAAGTTTATTTTACTGAAATTTGGTATTAGCATTTTATCTGCTTCAGCCTGAACTCCAATTTGCTGTATTAGTTTATATAGTCCTCATTTAAGTACTTTCTGGGATTCATATTCAGCCTATTAGAAGAGGTGCTTTGCCCTAGTAATAAGATCATTATGTTGACTAAAATAATCTATGAGGAAATCACTTGCATCTCATATAGTGTTGGCTACCTGCTTTAGGGGAAAAATCCAATTGTACCATACCTAAATTGGCATACTACACACACAAAAAACCCTCATTATCTTGTTATTAGCTATTCAGAAATAAGCAATCAGAAATCTTGTGCAACATATGTATATATTTTTCCTTATGAAACTTCTTTCCTTGGTTAATCTAATCCCTAAAGGCTTGAGGACTGCTTTTAATCATCCTCCAAATTCAAAATTCAGAAGTGTACGATTATATTAGGCACAATTTCAGGATCCATCAACTACATTTTAGTTTGTGTTCATGTGAAATCCTCTAGGGTAATATGGAATACAATATTTGTGCCTAATTTATTGGCATTTTAATTCTTGTTTAAATATCTCCTGAAACTACTAATAACAAAAACTAATAAGAAAAGATGTTTCAAACTTTCTCAACAGGATAAAATTAATTAGCTGTGTCCAAATCAAAATGTTTTTAAAATAACAACAGAAAAAGAGAAAAGAAGGATATAATTAAAATGAGACTAGACATAATTAAGATCGTAAAAAAGTTTATAATGAGGTATTATCAAAAAAACCATTTTGCTTCCTTTTTAAAATACTAATTAATAGGCAGATTTGTCCAAAATTTATTACAAAATGAACACTATACATATTTATTAAAAGGTTAGATATTAAATAATGGCTGTTGGCTACTATAGCTTCCTATGTTCCCATTTCATCATTTGAATTTAATTTAGTGACAGATTCACATTGTATGATGGATTGCTTGGAAGTAACTAATGATATACTTTCTAACATATGTACTGGGGTTGAATGCTGGAAACTGCTGATAGAAGCATCAAAACTGCCACCTCTGCTTCGTTCTGATTTCCATCTCTGGAACCCACACGTAGTAATTGTCAGGCCAGGTTTGCAAAATAGAGAGTTCATCAACTCAGTGTAGCAAATCAGTAACTTCAGTTTCATTTTCAGGGAACATCATAGCTCACTAAAGATATATGGAAGCATAGCATCTTTTTACAAAATCCAATCTTTATCTTGCAAATTTATAATATGCAAAAATCCTTATAATGCATATAATATTTATGTTATATATATAATCTGCTATATATATATTTATATATATAATGTATTAATCTACAAGATTTCTCTGTGATAATCCCATCAGTCATCCTGTTATACTCAATTAAATATCATAATAAGTGCCTGACTGATTGGCTCTATTTAACTATTTTCATAAGATATTTGATTTTCACTCCTGGGATGTCCTTAATTATTCAGGCTATTTATTAAAACTAATTTATTCATGTCTCTACTGAGAACTCAAAAACTTAGGAGGGTTTTATATTCTTTTTTACCTTTAATTTCTACCATAATTTTAATTCATTTGCTCACATTGTAGGCATAGAAAACGTGATAAGTATGTTTATATATTATTCTAGTTTTTTTTTTATGAAGCCTGTTTACTAAAGAAACTATACATAAAAGTTCAGTGAAAAGTTGTATCAGATTATAGAAATGAAGATGTTTAGCTGTTCATGGTTAATATGATAAAAAAAATCTGTATGCAACTAATCTGATTTTTAGAAGTCTATAACAATTACTGAATTTTGGTGAGTTTCTCTTTGCCTCAATTTTATATTAGCCCTATAATTAATTAACATTAGAATTTCATTTTCCATATTTTTATTTTTGTTGAATATTACTTTCAAACATTTTAATGAAAATGAATTAAAACTATGAAAATTATTATTTTTATTCACATAAGATAACATGACATAAATACATGTGATTCCAATTTTTTTAAAGGCATATATATATGTGTGAAAATTCACAGATATGTGTGGAAATTCACAGTACTCCTGTAATCTGTTTTCTCCTTTTATCACTTGGGAAAGAAAAAAGACTGAACCTGTTAAGATCCCTTCTAAGCATGCTAGTGACAGCCTTTCTGACAAATACCCTGATGATGTTACTAAAACAGAGTCCTTATAAATGAAATTATTTTAGCAGGGTCCATTTAGACTCTTTAGGCTGCTTATATAGTAACTGCCACCTAGAAATTATAGCTGTTAATATTATTTATATTTTAGGGTACATTTATATATGTTTAAAATGTCTTCTTTTAAACCTTAAGAAGGCTATTAGGATAAACAAGTATTTTCCCACTTTTAAATGATTTAAATCTGTATTACTGGAATTACTGATACTACAAGACATCTGACATTAGACTATTCCCCATAGAAAATCATACTGACACACTTTCTGGAAGCATTCTGTATTTATGAATCAGTCAACAATCAAAGGATATCCCAAGAGGCTATCACCAGCATCCCATGGTCAATACTTGCATTCATAAGTCTATATATTTCCATAATACAAGATTTAATACAATCGTAATGTTTTTTTTAATATTTGTTTTGAGAGAGACAGAGACAGAGACAGAGACAGAAAGAGAGAGAGAGAGAGAGAACATGAACGGACTGGGTGGGGGTGGGGGGAGGAGAGAGAGAGAAAGAGAGAATACCAAGCAGGTTCCACACTCAGCACAGAGCCCAATGTGGAACTGGAACCTGATGCAGGACTCAGTCCCACAAACCATGAGATCATGACCTGAGCAAAATCTAGAGTCAGACACTTAACCAACTGAGCCACCCAGGCTCCCTACAATAATAATACATTTAAGATGCATTTTAGTTCTTAAAAACTGTTAGTAGCTTTATTTTCATGGAGATTTATAAATAATATGTGCAAAAACTGAAAAATAGACTTTATTTAATAAGGATGAGCAGAAAAGTTTATAACATTTTTTATATAATTTTGCTTTTAGTTTTAATCAGAATTTTTAAGATATAAATTAATATTATATTTTTCACTGCTAGAATGTAACTTTTAGTTAAATCCTATCTTATAATTGGCAGTAGGTAATGATTTTCTCTTAAACATATTACTCTTTGAGTTACTGGCATCAGGGGAATTTAACAATTTTAAACTTTTTCCTAAGGCAAAATATATTCTGAGATATCAGACCTTTGAAAACTGTGATGATTGTGTATATTGTTTTTCCTTTAGAGGGATAAGCAAAATGCCTTAAGTAGGTTATAAATAATAAATAAAATGAATAATCTTTTTGCTGCCAACTTCCCAAAAGAATTATTGACATAAGAGGTATAGATTTAGGGGCGCCTGGGTGGCGCAGTCAGTTAAGCATCCGACTTCAGCCAGGTCACGATCTCGCGGTCCGTGAGTTCGAGCCCCACGTCGGGCTCTGGGCTGATGGCTCAGAGCCTGGAGCCTGTTTCCGATTCTGTGTCTCCCTCTCTCTCTGCCCCTCCCCCGTTCATGCTCTGTCTCTCTCTGTCCCAAAAATAAATAAACGTTGAAAAAAAATTAAAAAAAAAAAGAGGTATAGATTTAAAGAGTGTAATAGAAAATTTTCGTATGAAATGGGCATAGTTTTCTATGATTTAATCATCAATATAATTCTCCTACAAATTAGCCTAACTCATTAGTTGTTAATATGCAAACTGCAACTGCCTCCCTGATGTGAAAATGAGCCTATAAACATATTGGGAATTAACTGCTTCATATTCTGACTTCACACCTAGGTCAACCATTGCAGAGGCTAGGTTAACCTTCACAGAACAGGAAGTGATTATATTGTACTAGTGTTCCTCCCACCATCCTGGAAGGTTATAGCAAATAGTCAGACGTCCCCACATACTACCAATCTCAGAAAAGACTCCTGTCCCAAACGTCCAAAATTGTGTCTCTTGAATATGTGTATTTTTCCTTTTGCCAGCTATCAAACACTTTGTTCAGCTTCCTTCCTCTTCCTCTCTGTCCCTAATCCTCCTTCATTCAGGTTGATTTACCAAGGGTATTCGCTTGGTGTTTATTTCCTATTTCCGGTAAATCTGTTTTCCTCCAACCTACAGCCTGTGTAACTACAATGATTGTTTTCTTTTTTCTATTCCTATACCTCTATATCCTACTTGCCTTGATTTACTGTTTTTGAGTTTATAATTTTTTTCATGACCAAAAATCTTGGAAAATAACTACAACTTTCAATAGTTTTTATAGATCTACAAACCAGGTATGGGTTTAAAATGGGACATGGGGGCGCCTGGGTGGCTCAGTCGGTTAAGCCTCTGACTTTGGCTCAGATCATGATCTCACGGTCCATGGGTCTGAACCCCCATTGGGTTCTGTGCTGACAGAGCCTGGAACCTGCTTCAGATTCTGTGTCTCCTCTCTCTGTCCCTCCCTAGCTGATGCTCTGTCTCTGTCTCTCAAAAATAAATAAACGTTAAACATTTTTTTAATGGAAAAAAAAAAACAACAAATCGCACATGGCTCCCATTCTGTACCCAAACACAGTGATATATTTTCTCCTTTATTAAAACTAATTCTCAGTAAAACCACTCCCTGAATAATTATGTTTATGATAGCTTTGACAATGATCATAGTTCTGTTTCAATAAAACTGTAGTCTCAGCAACTACGAAATGTGAGATTTTTAGTGGAAGTATATTGCCATGGCTCCAATGAAAAAAATAGAAAGTATTCATAAAATTGCATGAATGCTACTTTATTTTTATATAATTATCAGTATGTTCAATTAAAAGAAAATTTTAAACTTGAGCATTTTATTTAATGCAATAGTTAAATGTATAATCCCGTTCATTTTGTCTGTTTACTTTCAGAATTAGTAATGAGAGATCCATCATTTCAAATTTAGAGATGTTTTTTACTAATCTTAAAATAATAATATTGATCTTTCAACATCAAAATTTTAATGTGGATTTTTTCTGCTATGATATCTATTATATAATTACTAAAAATAAGAAAACACTGGTAATCATAAATTTGCAAACTTGAGATGACATTATTGTATGATGGCAGCATAAATGGGTGTGTCTATGTATCTGTGTGCCCATGTGAGACTCTATAGATGTGTGTGTGTGTGTGTGTGTGTGTGTGTGTGTGATCATTAAAACTGATCATATTTAATGAGCTTATGATAGTTAACATAAACTACTTACAAGTCTTTATGCATTGACCTAGGCCATTGGGCTGCTCTAACACAAACACCATAAATGGGGTGGTTAATAAACAATAGAAGTTTATTTCGTACAGTTCTGGATGCTGAAAGTCCAAGATCCTGTGCCAGGATGGCCACAGGAGGGCCCTTTTCCAGGCTGAAGACTTCCTGTTTTGTCCTTACATGGCAGAAGGGACAAGGTAGCTCTCTAAGACCTCATTTTATCAGGACACTAGTCCCCTTAATGAAAGCACTGCTCTCATAACCTAATCATCTCCCAAACTTCACCTCCCCAAACCATCACCCTGGGTAGACATTAAAGTTTCAACATGTGAATTTTGGGAAAACACAAACATTCAGCCCATAGCACCTACGAACATACAAAATCCTTTGTGTGTATTACTGTTAATTTTTTCACATTAGATTTCACCTTAGATGTAATAGAAATGAGTCAGTCTTCCTGACACCCATGAGAGGGTTAAGATAATAGAAACATTATTATAATTTGAGTGTGATTTATAGAGTAATATTTTGCCCTGTAGTTGTAATGTGAAAGTGCATAATCGTTGAAACACTGGGAGCCGTGTGCCAATTTCTTACAAGTTCAAGAAACTTTTGAGTAATCAAATGCATATAACAATTTGATTCACCTCACATGAACTCTACATTTGTAGTTGGAATAAAAATGTGTTTGGCTGCTCTAAATGTAAGTATGTCTTATTCCCTTTTCTTTTCTAAATAAGATTATAGTTAGTATAATATAGACTTTATTTCATTTTACTTTTGTATTGTTTGTTCTTCTGTGGGTTCTTTGTTTTTCTTAACTCTATCATCTCCCCTAACTGCATGTCACCCATTAGCTAATTATTTTTTCTGTTCTTTTTCTAAAGCAGCATGTACTTTGTAAATTTCTTCACCACATATTCCTAATATGATGACAAAATAATTCCACATGAACAACAACTTCTTGCTGTTAGTATTCCAATTTTTGTGGGAGAGAAATTTATAAAAGCAATAAATATTTTTAAACTATGAGAACAGAACAGGAGCAAAAGGAGCTAAAGCTTATTAAAAATAATTAGTGTCTACTTAAGAAGTGATCCTGACTGACTAGTGTTAAAATGAGTTGTCAAAATAACAAGATATCAGGGGTACTGATCTTTTATTAATAAAATGAATAAATATTTAAATGGCATTTATGAAAGAAATGGCAGATGATGAATTGAGTGCGATCCTTTTTCACATTCCGTTCAGAGAATCCTCATCCAATGTGTGGGAAGTGTTATTAGATTTGATCCATTAGAGGCTGGCACTGTCCTTTTCAAAATGAGATTATCCTTCAGCAATCTGTTTATTACTTGAGTTATGTGTTGAGATGAAAGAAAGAAATTGACCGTAGTAAGGGAAAGATTCTGTATTCTTCACTGTAATAAAGTAAATCATAAAAAAATTATATTGGTGGTGTCTAAAATAGTGACAATTGGAAACAAACTGAACACCCAATGATAAGGGATTGGTTCAATAAGCCATGGTACATCAATTCAACAAATGTATTCAATCGCTAAAAATAATTTTTAGAAGTATATTCAGTAGCATAGAAATATAGTTATGTTAATTTGTATTTATGGGCTTGGTTTCAGAAGTATTTTTTGAGATTCTTATACCATTGCCCTGCCATTGCCAACTGTTTTCTTTGTTTTCTCATGGACACAATGAATTGCGCTATTAAGAAACTCTTGGGGCGCCTGGGTGGCGCAGTCGGTTAAGCGTCCGACTTCAGCCAGGTCACGATCTCGCGGTCCGTGAGTTCGAGCCCCGCGTCGGGCTCTGGGCTGATGGCTCAGGGTCTGGAGCCTGTTTCCAATTCTGTGTCTCCCTCTCTCTCTGCCCCTCCCCCGTTCATGCTCTGTCTCTCTCTGTCCCAAAAATAAATAAACGTTGAAAAAAAAAAGAAACTCTAAATACTGAAAATATTAGGATGTTCTGACTTCATATATATTCAAAGTAATACTACAGTTGGCATAAGAAAATCTAATTTTTTAAATTGTCTCATAATGATAGCTTCCATGCTTTTTCTTGGAAGAAAAAAATGGCTCTACCATTTTTTGGTCAGATTTATAAGACTGAACCAGTTGGGAGATTTAGCCAATTACCTTTTTTTCTGAAAATAATAAGGACTAAACAGTATCACAACAGGATTTTAAAAGTCCTAGGATTTGTGCTCTTTTAAAACTAGAAAAAGTATTAGTTGTGCCAATTGGATTTCCAATCCTCAGTCATCACTCATCTGACTTATTTGTTCCTTTGAGTTTAACAAATATATGTGTCTTGGTGCTTTTGAGAGTATTGGTAGAATTAGTAAGTGCTAGGTTCAGGTACAGTTTCTTTGGCATTTACATAATATTTACATTACAAGACTATTATTAACCTCTCAGGAGAATGAATTCAAGTCAATTTTAGTTTTACAAAATCAATTTGCCACCATAATTTTGTCAATATGGACAGAGAGCTACTACAGAGCCATCAAAACATGGACTGATAAAATGATGACTCCCCAGCATTATATAATGATACATCTGGGACCAAAGAATGATATGGCCAAGATACATGTGGTCTCGCAAGTGAACAAAACAGAACTATGTCATATTTTAAAAATATACAATGTCAGGCTATAAACACCACAGAAATTCTAGAAGCAGAGTTGAAAGGTAAAAGACTTTCCAGGACACCTAGAACTCATGACACCTTCTTGGAGTCCTTGTGATATTTAGAAGATGCAACCTGAGTAGCAGGCTCCAAATAGAGAGGCAAAATAATCAAAGGCACAGTGATGAGGAAATCAAGACCCATAGGAAGGGCAAGAGGAGGTTACTGTTGGAAGGAAGGCGGGAGAAGAAAGATTCTGAGAGAAACCAGCAGGAGAGATTCTGAAAATGTTTGCTTCTGAAGAAGTGGCCTTGTGAAGTCAGGCCTTTAATGACCTTGTCTACCAGACGTATCCACATGACTATCACATCCTTGACTGCATTTCTGTTTAGTAAGAGTGAGAGACATACATTTCACAGGAGAGCTATTCTTTTTGTGAAGTGAAACGTAAATGCAAAACATTTTCACTATGAATGATGAATGAGACAATCGGGGACAAAATTGTCTAGCAGAAATAGAAAAAATAGAAAGCAAATCCAATATTTTGTTGTGTTAGAGATATACATACAGATGTGACTCTACTCAGGGAATTTTCTTGTCTTTTTGAAAAGTTCATATTTGAATTTCTCTATTCCATATTAACTCCCATAGTCTTTCATTTGTGTTGTTTCTATCACATGACCAATGAATCACATATGAAACATACACACACGAAACTGTGAAAATCACAGAGATTTATCCTTTTCTGAGACTTAATTTTGGCTTCTATATAATTTTGCTGCTTGTGATCCACAGTTAGTGAACTATATTGTCTATTGATTTTATTTTTTAAAGCAATTTTCATTCCCAAAGAGGGGAAAATAAAGCTAAGTTCAGTATTCCATATGGCGTTCAGAATCTAATCTTCAAGTTGTTGGCTTTGCTATGGCCATTTCTATAAGAACTAAACCATACTTTGTTTTAACCTCCCAGAGCATACTTCTCAATAAGTAAAACTTCCCATCCATTGCAAAAGTTTTGAATTAGAGAAAATAGTTTATTTCTCTTTTATACTTTTTGCCCTTTTGAAAATAACTTTGAAGTTAATTTTTTCTTTCATTGTCTTTCTATAAACTTATGGCCTGCTCATTTAAGTATACAAATACTCTTTTAACTCATGTCGACCCAGAAACTATGCTTCTTGCAAGTTGTCTCATTACATTTATGTCTGGATTAAATTATACTGTGGATATGACACATAAACTTTAGGAAAAGACCCATGGAAATGGAAATAATGTGCAGCTGAAATTTTTATTTAGTTGTGAAGGTAAAAATCCAGTGAAGAATCTTTTTAAGCTATTTAGTATTAGCAGTACCCCTTCTTTGGCAGGTGGGGAAAAGAGAGAGAGAGAGAGAGGTTGATTCATATTAACAGACACAGAAATCTCCCCTCACCCCCCCAAAATTTCCAAACATCAAACTCTCTGTTCACTATACTTACATTGTTTAATAATAATGCTTTTGATGATACTTCTATTCATAGGAAATTTTTTCATAGAATGTGCCGTTTCATTGAAGTCTATGGGTATGTCAGGAGGATAACATTTTTTTCCTCTCTTCTATTTGGAAGCTTCAGGCTTTCTATGCTATTCATCTGGCTTAGTGCAACGTAGTTAACACTGTGATGTTGTCCCTGTGATTACCTAAATGATTTTCCCTTATATTATTGAAATTGAATCTATGTTCAACAGGTAGGCTCAGTGCCCTGTTCAGAATGATTTAGAAACATGTCATTTAAAAAGATAATATGGTATATCTCTCAATGAGGTCAAGGTACTGCTACCTTTCAGTAACATCATTTCTGCTATTGAAATACACTTAAAGCATAATTTAATATCCAAATACACTTAAAGCATAATTTAATATCCAAAGCCATTAACTGCCATTGTTGGAAAATAAGGAATATAATTTTTAAAGAGAAATATTTCATTTTTCCAAATGTTACCAAGCTTCTTCAATAAAACATTATTGTTGCACTGGAGAATAATATGGCACCAGAGATAAGGATTTCAACAAGACTGTTCTTTTTTAATTGTTATAAAAATATTTCTTGACTAATATTATGAAAAGAAAATCGCTTCTGCATAGTGCCGTAAGAATACAAATGAACAGAAAATCTTCCACAAAGCAAAAGAAAGTGCATTCACGAAGACTGAACCCCGTCATTTGATTTCATATGCTAATGTTCAAATGAACACCTTACTAGACTTCAGCTTTATAGTTTTTATTTTGAAGAGTTTTGCATCGTTTCATTCCTTTTCACAAATTATTTAAAGGTATTGACTGGTAACTGTTGATACTGTTCTGAAATGTAGAAATTGAGGGGAAAGAGGGACACACTGAAAGTACATTTCGCTCTATAGAAAAATGAATTACCTCAGATCAGCAGTTCTTAGAAAATATGTCAGGTCATTACGTTTTGAATTGTAGCCTAATTTTCTAACATTTATATTCGGACACTTGTTTTTTAAATTAACTTTCTAAGATGTTGTGTAGTATCTTCGTTAGTCAGTGTCTTTAAATAATTTGTAAAAAGGAATGCGATAATGCAATGCTTTTCAAAATAAAAATTATAAAGCTAAAATCTGGGAAGTTGTTCATAAACACAGCGCTGCTCATTTCACAGTATCTGATCAGGAACGTGTCAGACTCAGCGCAGCACAGTCGAGGGTTCGTGATCTGAATGGACTTTCAAGCTTCCTTGTCACCTCAAAGGAAAGGGCATCAGAAAACAAAAGAATGAGGTCCTTCTGTCTCAGCTCAGCATGCTCCCTGATTCTGAAGTTTTAGCAGCAGGCCATATAAGCTGCTAATCTTAAATTGTTCCCTTTGAGAATGAGGAACAATCCATGCAATGGATGAGGTAGACACAAGTCTACCTGATTATATACACCAGGAATGGAACTCCCTGAATACATTTAAGGACTTCTAAGTCTTTCAAGAACTATCTTACCAAACAAAATATGAAAATAAAATAATTAATTTAGGATTTGGGAAGGATATAGAAATGTTTTCCTAAATTGACCCCAATTATAGTTTCATGAAACTACAACAGAGCCACATCTTGTGAGCGTGCACAACATACACCATCCCTTAGTAGGTCAAAAAACATATTAATGGAAGGATACATACATACAAATGTATACGCACATACCACTCTTGAAAAGCTGTGTGCAGTGATAGAGAAATCTACTTTGGAATTATTTGGAAGAGATCTTCTCTTCTTTATTGAGTTATTCAATAATTGCTGCTGGTAATCTTCTAAATGTCAAAAATTTGGAATTTAGAAATAAAGTGGCATAGTCTTTTTTTTTTAATGTTTTTATTTATTTTTGAGACAGAGAGAGACAGAGCATGAGCAGGGAAGGGGCAGAGAGAGAGGGAGGCACAGAATCGGAAGCAGGCTCCAGGCTCTGAGCCATCAGCACAGAGCCCAATGAGGGGCTTGAACTCACAGACTGTGAGACCATGACCTGAGCCGAAGTCGGACACTCAACCGACTGAGCCACCCAGGCGCCCCAGTGGGATAGTCTTTCAATTAAAGAAGTGTATACTGTTAATGGAGAGGCCCAATCCTAACCCAAACTCTTGGACTCATTGACAGGTTTTTTAATCCATTATTTTGGGGGGAATTATTTTTTGGATTCTCAGTTTCCCAGTTTAACACAGACAAGCATTTTTTTTAAACAACTAAAACATGATTGCCAGATAAATTATAGGATATTCAAATTTAACTGATGTCTTGGATTTTTATTTGCTTAATCTGGCAACCCATCTTTAAAACTCCTCCCAATTACCTCTCCCAATGATTACTACAACCAGTGGATAGATTGATCCAGAGTCAAAAACCCAATGAGAAAAAGGAACTAACACAAGCCATTATAACTAGCTGGCAGATACTAAATATCTAGTACTGAGAAATGCACAACTGAATGGGTAACTTATTACTCTGCTTTAACCTAATTTGAATCTTACTCAATTGTCATGTGCCCTTGCTGGGAAATAATTTGGTTCAAAAAGAATATTTCATTCCATCCTGTTATGTTTTTAGTCTCTCATTTCTAACATAAGAGCCTCAAATGGCCAAGGCTTGAGCTTCGTATAAAATATTCTGAACATAAATCTTGGGTTTCCTCTTTAATTATAAAAATTGTGACCATTCTGTAGCTATTCTTGCATATACAGAAATATTCAGTGCTTTAATTAGACTTACTTTACTTAAGTGTTAAAGGAAGCAACAGGCCTGCAATTGCCCGGGCACTAATAGTACATAATATAGCCAATTGCAAACAGCAGTCTAATTTGTTGATTTGAAGTGAGGTGTAATTATATTGCTTCATTTGCTGAGCAAATCATATGAGAGTTTCTCTAAATCAGACTGATTGTGTAATGAAGAGCTAATTACAAACAGCAGTGTTCTTGCAGTAAATTTATTGTAAGTGCTAATGCCAGGTTGGCTCCATTGTGACAATGGCTCATTAGTACATTAACAAAAGCAACTGTGGAAAAATGCCCAAAGCAGAGCGACTGGTCTCTCGGTTTCAGAAGGCTGCAATGATTACATCCTTCAACATGTAATTACTAAGAAAATGGTGTTTGATTTAGGTTTTGGCAAATTTTTAAAAAGAACTAAAAGACATTTTTAGAGCAAAACAAAATGGTTTGGAAGGGCTTCTAGTCAGGCTTAATGTGTGCTTCATTATACCAGGTGCGCCTGGAAACCTCATTTAATAAGAAGCTCTTTTAGATGGTAGGCCATTCTTGACA
Source organism: Leopardus geoffroyi (assembly GCF_018350155.1). Lineage (NCBI taxonomy): Eukaryota > Metazoa > Chordata > Mammalia > Carnivora > Felidae > Leopardus > Leopardus geoffroyi. The sequence goes on along the minus strand of NC_059327.1, from coordinate 55,862,107 downwards.
ACTGAATGTTGACATTTCATCATCCAAATGAATATATTATATATATTATATATACATATCATCCAGATGAATATATTATATATATATATATGCAGATGATATTTTTATGTATATACGCAGATGATATATATTTCATCCTCCAAATGGATATATTATATATATATATGCAGATGGTATATTTTATATATGTGTGTTGGGTGTGTATGTGTGTGTGTATATATATATATGTGTGTATATATATATATATATATATATATATATACAGATGATGATATATATTTCCTACCCTTGCAGTGAAGTTACCCAAGTAAATGAAGCTCTTGAAAGTTACACAAAACAATGGTCAGCAGCTGTATGTAGGCAGCTCCGTGTTATCTTGCATCCTTGGGTCTAGACAGTTTTTTCTTTCAATTAGAATGGACATACCTAAGCCTTGTGTGTTGAAAGAGCCCCACCTCACGCAACGGGATTTTGTAAGATTTGCTTATTCAGTGATTTGGGTTGATCTTAAGGTGGTCATCACGCAATTTTGACAGCCCCAGAACACCTTCACATTCAGAATACCCCAAACTGCTCATTCATGTTTCCTCTTTATTGATTTTATTGATAATCACAAAGTTTTCTTTCTCTCTGCGTGTTCAAAACTTGAGCTTTAAGGTGCAGACTTGTCTAGAATTACTAACAATTCAGTACATCGCTTTATAATTTTTAGTGTATTGTTAATGGAAAAGCCCCCACCCAAAGATATAGATAGTACTGGGTCTACAACTAAGAAGTTATATTTATTAAGTTTCAAAGAGCTTTCACATGTATTTTCTAAATCAATGCTACTGGATTTTAAGATGCTGTGCCCTCAACAACTAAATCCAATCTTAGTGATCTCCAAACACTTTAATTATTTTTCTTAATAAAGGAAATCATAGGAGCACCTGGGTGGCTCAGTCTGTTAAGTGACCGACTCTTGATTTTTGGCTCAGGTCATGATCTCACAATTTTGTTAGTTCTAGCCTATGTCAGGCTCTGCGCTGGCATTGTGGAGCCTACTTGAGATTCTCTCTTTCTCCCTCGCTTTCTGCCCCTCCCCCACTCATGCTGTCTCTGCCTCTCTTGAAATAAATAAACTTTAAAAAATTCAAGGAAATCATAAATAAATGCAAAGCTTAAAAGAAGGCTAATTGGTATGAGTACTTTAGTAGGAACACATTTTTTAAAGAACTAAAAGATTAAGTCAGTAATATTCCTTTTTTTTTTTTTTTTTTAACATTTAACATTTAACATTTATTATTGAGAGACAGAGTGTGACCAGCGAGGGGGCAGAGAGAGGGGGAGGCACAGAATTGGGAGCAGGCTCCCGGCTCTGAGCTGTCAGCACAGAGCCCGACGTGGGGCTCGAAGTCACAAACTACAAGATCATGACCTGAACCGAAATTGGTTGCCTGACCAACTGAGCCACCCAGGTGCCCCTAAGTCAGTAATATTCTGTAAGAGGTAAGCTGTAAAAAAATGTGTATGCATACTAACTAGAAAATTTAAATAAAACATGTATATAGATGATCTTTGTATGTACAAACTTAAATCATACTCATTTTCCCATTTAACCTGGAAGCTAAGGCCCTTAGTTCATTAGCAACACAAAAAAAATATTGTCTTCAAGAGGACAAGAAAAGAAAATTGAGTGAAATATCAGATACCTGCTCCCTATTTCTAAAGTTTTAACCATAAAACTGAAACTTTTTTTTTTTAATTTACGGCTCAGAAACTTTAGAAAGTTTCCTAGATGAAGAAACTGAAGCAGAAGGAGAAAAAGTTAGAAGTCCAAATTCTTACAACTGCCAATGCAGAACTGGGGATCTTTAATTTTCTGACTGCCAGTCAACTACTTGGAGTTTACTAAGCTCAGTTTGTCATACAGTATGGTCCCTGCCTAATTTTACTTCTTAAATTATTGCTACAGTAAATATCGATACTTTTTAACAGTATTTATCTTTCATATAATTTAAATTTTAAAAAAGTTTGTTCTTTTTTCAAGAGTTTATAACAAGAGATACAAATATGAAATAGTTTTATATCTATAGCATCCTGGTTTATATTTCTATCTCCTCCCAGTAGTTACAGAATCATCTAATATGTATCATCGTTTTCAGAAGAAAATCACTTTAAATAAGTGAATCTTACTTTTGACTTGTGTGGTTAAATCTTTATCATTGTATTCCATTACAGCAAAATTTATGGACTTTTCAAGATCTTTCCAGGTCATCTGAAATGCATATAATTTGATGATATAATTTGTAGGCCCTATTGTATTCATAATCACACTTTATCATTGCTCTATACTTGTGTTTCCAATCAGCCTTTAAATTTTCATTGTTATGATTACTTATCATATTAACCAATATGAACGTCATAAGATCAATACTCCAATTTAAGATATGAGCAGGAAAACCAAGTGATTGACAGTAGACCAATGATTAATGCTTTGGTCTACATTGAAAACAACATTTATTCAGAAGTCATGGCAATGAAGTAAGCCAAACTAAGTGATAAAAAATTCATGAAGATGCAAAATTATTCAGGCATATGACAGATTCTATGGCAACAATGCCACAAACCTATATTAATGTCTACTATGTGCAAATGTAGCATTTCTTTCATGGGCATTACTGTCATTTCATATATCAGTGCTTTACCGTTTTGATTTGTTTAGACTCTATTTGAATAACTCTTTGTAGGATATTGAACTTTATATTGGGGAAGATCAATCATCATATAATGAATTCACTTTTGGATTATATCTACACAACAAAACATAAAAAGGAATATTTGCTTTATTTGATGGTTCAGGTTCAAGGTCCATTGACTTTGTGGGCTGAATGATTGTATTTAATTTTATTAAGAGTCTAAAGTAACCATATCCAACATTAAAACACACTGCATTTTGTTCTACATAGAATTAGCCTCAATTAAGAAAAATGGAATTGAATGTTTAGCCAAGTTTTATACAATAGTTACACTACCCTATAATTTACAAGCAGCAGGTAGCCTAAGAATGTGATTGTTTTCTTCAAGATTACTGTGTAGAATATAGAATCAAGTCTTCATTCTATGAGCAATAATTTGCCAATATACTATTTTGCTAAATGTTTTTAAAAGGATCAATGAAACTGTAGAAAATATATAGGAAGCCACGTTAGGAAGTTCTACTTGCTGCTAATATTTAAATTTTAGCCAGTTTTTTTTTTCTTCTTTTTTGTCACAGCATTTGAAGATTTAGGTAAAATACCACCTTGAGAATGTTTCTTGGCCTCCCTTATTTTTATTGAACCATGAACTTGAAAGTCTATCATAAAATATTGTTATGTGTGAATAGTAAAAATGTATTCCATTAGAACAAAAACTGTGTATTCTGAATCCATTTGAGTGCTGTCATTTGTCTTCTCTATGAATTTTCTATGTGTAAGAGAAATGATAGTTTACTTAGTCTGTATTTTTTATACCTATACCTATACTATCCTGTATGGATATATAGAGAATGAAAAAGACCTATTTTGGGGATCGGAATGACTCTCAACCAAAATTAGTATGTAAGCAAAATAAAAATATATATCTACATATATGTGTGTGCATGCAGCTAGAAATATTTTATATTTATATGTGTGATTTATACATATAAAATGCATAAAAATCTCTACATTGCATATTCAAAATAAAAGTACTTCTACACACATGTGTGTAAAGACACACAAAATATTTGCCTTCCCTCTGCTTTTCTTCTAACAGATGATATCCATATTGTTTAACCTGAAACCATAAAGTATTTGAGGCAGTAATGTTTTTAAAATTAAATTGATAACATTAGTAGGTGAGGAAATATTCCTCTTTATTCCTTTAGTGGAAACCATAATGGGATGACAGGATCGAAACTTGTTCGGGTGGCCTGCTGACTGTTTCTTACATTTGTCCATGGCCTCTGCTTGATTGTCTCAGCTCTAGCTATCATTTTATTGTAGGTCCAAACTGAAAATTTCTGTAATCCAGGTTATCTTTATTAATGAAAATCTTCAAGGACCAAACATTGCATTTCTAAAAGCAAGCATCATAAAACAGTTAGTAGGCACTATACTCTGTGCTTTGATATTATTAAGCATTTTTAATCTTTAAATTAACCACCCCTTTAAGGATGCTAAAAAATAAAATCAAATAAAAAGGTGTTATATATTTTCACTTATAAAGTATTTTATAGAGAAGAAATATTTGAATCCTGGTGGCTCTAATTGAAAAGAAAATAATATTTGAAAGTAACAACCATTGTAAGTACCCTTGATATATGTGATTATCAGCTAAAACTGATAATCAGTAACACTTTTCAGTTGAAGACTAAGCCAGTGTTTGATATGACTGTTAAGTTCCAATCCAAGTGAGATACACCATTTAAAAAACAAGTAGTTATTATAAATGCTACTACTAACCACAATGATCAACAGTTACACAAAATGCAGTAATGGTTTATATAGGGTTCCCATTATCATACATGCCTCAAAGAACTTAAAATAAATAGAAATAATTAGGCTTGATCATCAAAAGTGTAATTTATTTTTCCAGATATACTTGCATGCTACTTACATCAAACGATATTTGGATTCTATGCATTATTAATCTGTATCCTATTTCATCTAATATTATGTATGAGTTGGTATTTGATGTTACTCTAATGAACTTACAATTGTAAGGGATGCAGTTCTGAATTTGGGTACCTCTGATCTTTTTGAATATCAAAATTGAGGACTTCTTAGATTATATACCACTAATAAGAATATTTTACTTAGGAAAAGTTATAAAACACAAAGTAAAAAAATATATATATTTGAAAGTATGCTCCATATATCCATACACATTTTCTGATGTTGGTATTTAAAAGTTAAAAAAATGATTAATAATTTTTTTTATTTTATTTATTTTTTTAATGTTTATTTATTTTGAGAGAGTGTGCGAGTGGGAAAGGGGCAGAGAGAGGGAGAGAGAGAATCCCAAGCAGGCTCCACACTGTCAGCTCAGAGCCCAACACAGAGCTTGATCCCACAACCCTGGGATCATGACCTGAACCGAAATCAAGAGTCGGACACTCAACTGACTGAGCCATCCAGGTGCCCCAATAAATTTTTTAGATATGGGTAAATTGATGATAGACTTTTAAAAGTCTTCAAAAATTATTTACTATCTCACAGTTTCTGGGGGTAAAGAGTCACTATGGCTTAGCTGGATTCTCTGCTTAATTTTAAAAGTCTGCAATCATGATATTGACTGGGGCCCTTTTTAAAATTTATTTGTTTTCAATATTCAGCAGCCTGACCTGTAGCCATTATCACCCATTGTTTATTCATTCAGGATAGACGTGTCTGGTTTTTACCTGGAAAGAAGGAAGGCCACATTTGTTAAACATCTATCATGTGCTAAGCACTGTGCCAGATACTTTTTTATAGATTATCTTGATGAATCCACACACCTACCCTATAAAATAGGTAGAAACCAAGACTTAGACTTGATATCTTACACAAGACCACAAGACTCAGAAACATGAAGGGATAAAAATGTCTAAATTTTTCTGCTGTCACCTATTAGCCTAATTATTTTAGAATACTCACAAGAATAAATTTCTATGCACTAAAAACAAAATGCAGTAACTTTCAAAATTAAAATAAAAAATTTCTTAATTCATTAATTTTATATATTTTTTAAAATTTATTTTAATTCCAGTATCATCAGCATACAGTGTTATATTAGTTTCAGGGGTACAATATGACTATTCAATAATTCCATATAATTATTTTATATTTTAAGTAGGAACATCTTTTTACTTTTTACCATTAAAGAACTTATACATAACATGAAACTTATTACCTTTTTCCTAGAAGACATAAATTTATTTTTTCAATTGTGTTAAAATATACATAATATAAAATTTACCATTCACCATTGTTTTGTGTGCACTTCAGTAATGTTAAGTGTATTCACCTTGTTCTGTAGCCAATCTTCAGAACTCTAGTATGTAACTTTTTTATTCAACACCTAAATAGAAATAATTTGGAAAATAAAACAGGCGCATAATCTTGGTTACTGCCCTTAAAATATGTCTTTTTTTTTTAATTTTTAACGTTTATTTACTTTTGAAAGAGAGAGAGATACAGAGCATGAGCAGGGGGAGGGGCAGAGAGAGAGGGAGACACAGAATCGGAAGCAGGCTCCAGGCTCCGAGCTGTCAGCACAGAGCCCGACGCGGGGCTTGAACTCACGAACCATGAGATCATGACCTGAGTCGAAGTCTGACACTCAACCAACTGAGCTACCCAGGCGCCCCAAAATATGTCTTAAAAAATTATAGATCACTAGATGAAGTGAAGGACACAACAGCTTTGGGTATTGCAGCAAGATTCAGTTTGAGACATTGGTGTTATTAGAGGAAATGTGCCTTATTAGCTGACTGCCTTCAAGTCTGGAAAAGTCATCTCTTATTATCTGAAGAGTTATTCCGTGAAATAATTTCCTAATAAAAAAATGTTAGAAATTTAACTTCACCTGTCTGGCCCCCTAAAGTGATTTCAAACAACACCAACAAAAACATAGAAATGCATCTTATTCTGAAGTTTACTTTTGTATGTATGGAAGCTCAAACATCATCAGTTAATTGTATTTTTTTTATTTGGCCCTTTTATATCTTGCTTTATTTTCTGGGTTGCTTTATGATGTTATGACACATTGATCTTCCCTCCTACTCTTTACATTAACAAAGTCCATAGGAAATAAAATATCTTTATTGTGATATAACGGCACAGCAGCCATCCCATTTGTTATGGAACTAAATAAATAAAAGAGTGGCTTTTTATTTTAGGGAAAGCAAGCCACATTTGAGGTGATCTGGGGTTTGAAAGGTCACAGATTGTGCAAATTCACAAATAATTCCTGAGTAAATGAACTATCACATCCTAAAATTAAAGGAAAGCCTGTTTTAATTTTTTGTGAATTTAATTATTCATGTTTAATATGTGAATATGAATGTGTTTAGTCAGCAAACATGAATGTGTATCTGTTGATGAAGTAGTTACATTAGAACCACAGGAATGTTAATGTAGGAAGGAATTGGTGAAGATTTATATAGGCACTATGGGGTATGCTCTTATTATGGAGAATGATATATGACTGTTTACTAAAGGCAGAAAACAGGATTAAATCAGCTGCTATTGTTGATGTCATAAACCACTAATGCAGAGTTGGAGTAGTTTATAAATATCAGAGGAAGCTGGTAATGCAATTACTATATTAGTATGCGGTTGGAATCTGGTTTGGGCCTTCACATAAAACTCCAAATGAGTCATTTATTTGCCCTTGGGTAATGATAATCAAGACTAAATTTCCCCACCTAAAAGAAGGTTTTTCGTGAAATAGTCTTTCACATGTTCTGTACAAGAGCAGAGGTTTGAACATAGATGATGAGATGTGCTAATTTTCATGCCAGATTGTTTATAGAAATGCTCAACTTACATATGTAGTAGACAGACATTCACTAATGTCAATTCAGTCAGTTTTGCAGTTATGATCAAATTTTATAAATTGCCTTAAAAGCCATACCACATTTTCAGGCTTCTTTAAAATCAAACTTTGGGAGGAGCACCTGGATCCCTCAGTTGGTTAAGTGTCCAAATCTTGATTTCGGCTCAGGTCATGATATCACAGTTCCTTAGTTCAAGCCCTGCATTGGTTTTCTTGGTTTTCTCTGTCTGATAGGTTTTCTCTGTCTCCCTCTCTCTATGCCCCATCCCTCTCTTTCTCTCTTTTTCATAAGTAAATAAATTAATGTTTTTTTTAAAAAAAGAAAGTCTTAAAATTAAACTTTGGGCAATTAAGTTTACTAACAAGTGAGAAAATTGTGACAAAACATTAAAAAATTTGTGTTACAAGCATAGAAAATCAGCTGAACTACTTTGTTCCTTGATCATCCTGCTTTTTTTTTAAGTATTAATCTTGGTATTTATATCAGTGAGGTAGCCAGCCTTCAAAATGGTCCATAGTAATCCCTACCTTCGGGATTTATTCCCTTGTGTGTATCCAACCATATTATACCAAGATTGGTCTATGTGCTCCATAGTGTAAAGTAGTTATAATACGTCACTTCAAAGAAAAATATTACAGACCATGGCTTCTATCACAAGTACCTATTTTCTCTCTTTCTTTCTCCTTCTGTCTGTCATCATTTGCTTTGGGAGAACCCAACTCTGATGTTGGGAAAAGTCCCATGTTGAGGCTCCTTTGGTGAGAACTGAGGCCTACAGTCAACAGCCATATTAGTGGGCTTGGAAGTGAATTCTTGTTTCCCCAGGCAAGCTTCTGATGATCGCATCCCTTGATGACCCTTCAATCCCAACCTCATGAGAGACTCTGAGTCAGAACTGCCTCGCTAAGCCACTCCAAGATTACTGACCTAGGTAGGAGGTAATAAATTGCTGTTTTGAACTACTAACTTGGGATAACTTTGCACGCAACAATAGATATTTAATACAATTTGTTACTATAAAAATCAACCTCCATTCTGAGCAGATTCACATACAAAAAGTTTTGTCCTCACTCATACAATTCGATGACCATATATTTTTGGTTGGGCAATTCCTGGGTAGTTGTGACCCAAGTGGTGACTCAAGACTCAAGCCACTCACATCTAGTGGCACCACCATCTTATGGCTTTAAAGTCACCCAATGTCAATAATGGAAGACTCATGGAAGAACCCAAAGAAAGAGGGAAAAATGCATTTTGGTGGACTAGGCTTAGAAATGGCATGCGTCTCATCTGCCTACAATCCATACAACTCAGTTACAGGATTAGAACTAATTGGATGTTATCAATAGGATTGGTGAACATTTACCATTGTCTCTGTCATCTCTATTACTAGTAAACTATGGCAAAGTTAGTAGCTACCAAGATAGTATCTAAGCAGTCTGAAAGTTGTCACACACAGATTTCTGGCAGTTCCTCAGGGCCATATTACATGGGTTGTGTCACTCATTTCATGAAATTGTCTTTTAAATTGAGAAATATTTTCAGATAAGAAGTTTTTCTTTGTAAAAAGTTATTCAAGTAAATTGTCAGCAAAACGGCAGAAACATGCCATTTTGACATTAAGACATGCTAATCTGAAAGCAACCAGACATGTTCACTAATACATCAAAAGTCACATGTATCATTTTAAAGCACCACTGATTAGATGGGAGAAAGGGAGAGGGAGAGAGAGAGAGAGAGAGAGAGAGAGAGAGAAAGAGGCTCTGAAATGCAGTCCGTTATAAAGAAGTCATTCAAATGATTCAGAATGTGATACATTTTACATTACTATAAAAATTAACTAAAATTAGGAAATGATTGAGTGAGATCTAAGAATATGCTTGTAGAATTCCAGATATTCACAGACACTTGGATAAAGAGCTTTACAGTGGTTTTCTACAGCATAGATTTTTAAATATTTTAATGACTAAGCTTTCTTGCTTTTTGAATGAAATCATATATGAAATACAATGTAAAATTAATAATAACAACAATACACAAGTCTGTGTTACATCAGCTTAAATCTTCAGTATTAGGCTGAAAATTCTTTGTGAATTTTCTAAATCAACTATGTTCTAACCTTTTGAGACATAATTTGGAAAAATATATATATATATATATTTGTCAGTAAGCAACAGAAAATCAACCCCATAGCCTTAGATGTATTTTTGTTTATATAACAAAATTAGGAGATAAGTGGACCAATAATGTTAGAATCTCTAAATTCTTTTGGCTTCTCCCTAGCTGGCTGTCAAGGTCACAAAATGGCCCTTACAGCTCTAGAAATAGAGCTACATTCACAGCAGGAAGATGAAGAAGAAAGCAGCAGTGCCTAACATTTCAAATCTTGTATCAGTAAAGAAATGTTTTTCAGAACTTTCTCCAACCCCAACCTCAGCAGACTTCCACTTAGCTCTCATTAGCCAGGACTGAGTCACATCGCAATACAGACCTGAGGCAGGCTGGCAAAGCAAGGGGAAATCCTGATTGACTTAACAGAGTTTATCCTTTGGGACTGGGTTTACGCCACCCCAAATAAGTTTCTATTATGCTAAAGAAAAGGAAAAAAAAAAAAAAAAAAAAGAAAGAAACCGATCCTGGTTAGGCAGCTATGGACATCTACCGCAAGTAGGTACTCTATACCCTACTCTATGTGTCCGTGCCTTTGATTGTGGCATCTTGATTTTGAATTGCATTTTCCACCCTGGCAACTAATATTATAACATTTCCCTGGAGGCAATTCTAACTTAACATAAAAATTGGGTCTAGCAATGTGTAATACTTGAAAGCAATTAGTCATAAGCGTATGCCAGGATAACAAATATCCTGTGTAGGTTTCAGGAAAAAAATGAGAAGGGATACAGGTGGAGCTGTTTTACAGCCACGTGTACCTCCACGTGGCAGCACGGACTGAGATTAGGGACAGGAATGAGGGCTTTTACTCAGACCAGAAATGAATGTGCTAGTAACTCTACCTGACATTAAAGGGAGCAGTTTTTCTTCTTTGCATTAGTTTTTCTTGCTATTTGTGAAACCAGAATAACATTTCTGTCCCTTATAAAGATTATATGGATTACTTAAAAAGGAAAAGTGCTCCGTATTTCCAAAGTGCTCAGTGTTTCCAAAGTGTTCAATGAATTACATGCATTAAATTGCTTCGGTTTGTTTGACACATCAGAAAATTTTCATTGGTATTTTTTTTTAAAGGTCTCCTTTCCATTTATCTTTATACTCTCATCGTTCCTTGATTGTCTAGCAATATAAAAAGTGGGTCTTTATCATCTCCTGCACAAAAGAGACTTTATCTCCATAAATTTTCCTGAGCTGTGAAGGAATTTTATGAACTTCTTTGTTTGGACAGTGAATCACAGAAAAGTTCTGTATTTTCCAAAAATATTAATTAATCTACAGGATATTTTCAAATGTTTATTATCTGATACCAATTTTTTTCTCAAAATTCATCTAGATTTCTGCTTTTTTTCCTGACCACAATGTAACATATAGTGATATAATAGAAGCACCTAAACTAGTATTGCTAATATACAGATTTAATGATGGCTTTGTCATTCATAAGCTTTTTAACTTTAGAAAGTCACGTAGGGGTGCCTGTGTGCCTCAGTTGGTTGAGTACCTGACTTTAGCTCAGGTCATGATCTCAGAGTAGGTGAGTTGGAGCCCCGCCTCAGGCTCGCTACTGTGAACGCAGAGTCCACTTCAGATCCTCTGTCTCCCTCTCTCTGTCCCTCCCTCTGTCTCTCTCTCTAAGATAAATAAATATTTAAAAAACTTTTAAGGGGCACCTGGGTGGCTCAATCCGTTAAGCGTCCAACTTCAGCCGCTCACGATCTCACAGTTCCTGAGTTTGGGCCCCACACCCCCCGATGGGCTCTGTGCTGACAGCTCAGAGCCTGGAGCTGTTTTGCATTCTGTGTTTCCCTGTTTCTCTACCCCTTCCCTGCTCATGCTCTGTCTTTCTCTCTCTCTCTCTCAAAAATAAATAAACATTTAAAAAAATTTAAAAACTTTAAAAATCTATTTTAAAAAAGTCACTTAAAATCTCTGGACCTCAATTTTCTCATTAAAAAAAAAAATAGAGATGATGCTATCTTCCCTATTTTGCATACAGAATTGCCTTAACCTAAAACGTGCCAGTGCATTTCCAATATTGTATATACTTCTAATTTATATGTGTGTATGTATTACTGATATGATTATAAAATGATTTATACCACTAGGCCTAATATATTCCATACAACAAAAATTTTGACCTTGGGATGCTAAATATTTATTATAGATTCTTTTTTTTAATTAAGAATTTTTGTAATGTTCATTTATTTTTGAGAGAGAGAAAGCATGAGAGTATGAATGAGGGAGGGGCAGAGAGAGAGAGAGAGAGTAAGAGAGAGAGAGAATCTGAAGCAGACTCTAGGCTCTGAGCTATTAGCTCAGAGGCGGGGCTTGAACTCACGAACCATGAGATCACAACCTGAGCCGAAGTCGGACATTTAACCGACTGAGCCACCCAGGTGCCCCTTAAATATTTACTATGGATTCTTTTGATATAGAATGAAAGATAATTTGGTTTGGCTTTTCTATTGTATTTCATGCATAAGATTGATCTGCAGGTTTATTCAAATGTAGGCAGCACACTAAACTATTTGAAAAATGTGATAGCTTTATAAAAACTAGGAAACTACAGAAAATTGAATTCCATAACTAAAAACGAGAAAATATTGCCTGACTTCCTTAATTCCCATGCAGGTGTCATATCCAGTTGAGGCACACCTACCTGAAGATCCATCTTCTTTGCCCAACATAAAAGACTGACAAGCATAATTGCAGAAAGAGAGCATGGAATAGGAAAAATACCTTCCCCCCTTTGCAGTCGTATTCCAAAACACAACAGATTGTCTATGAATAATGAAGCAATAATTCAGGAGAGATAGAGAATACATTTTCTTTTACATTAAGCATTTGGGAGTCTTAAGTCTCTAAAAGATTTTTCTGTGACAAGTCACTGGCCCCACCTACCCTCATGGTAAGCTAGAGACTGTAGGAAAATCCAAAGGAAACTATAAACTTTTCCGTTTCTGCCATAGTCTAAGTTTGTCTATCGTAAATACCCATGTACTCCTGTTCTCCCACACACGGAAAGCTCCTAATACCTCTCTGAAGAAGATACGCCAAAGAAATACCCAGCCAACACACCTAGCTTAAAGTTTAAGACCTCTATGTATTGCACTGTAGTCCCTCCATGATGTTTGGGTATTGTTCCTCTTGACGTACTAAGTACTAAGAATTTTTAAGAACACAAATATTCCTCCCCTCTCACACACACAGACACACAACATTCAATGGTGGAAACAAGACAGGAACTGAATATGTACCAGACTCAACTAGAAAGGGGGTTAACGTGTGATATGCTAGTTACTGATCTATAAAAACATTGAAATTCTACTGAGAAGACTTTGTGAAAACCCGTACCCTGGAGTGGTAGAAAATTTGGATTAACTCTTCATTTTACTGTCTGAGATGAAGCTCTATGCCCATTGTCAATCATGGCCCCTGTGTCTACCTGCTATGTGAGTCTTCGTACTTTTAGAATTCTCCTTGATCACATAGAAAATTGGTGTTGGAATTCTCAGCCCTAAGTTGGGCTATGGGAGGTTAACAATAGTCACAGCCTTTTTTGACACGCTTCTTGATTTCTTTGCAAAGCAAATTGCTCAGAAATTCAGTAGGCTTCCAGTTCATTTGATTTTAGATGAGTCCAATTGCCAGTAACCACACCCAAAGTGCTTTCCTAGAAGTTCTCAAACATTTATTTCTTGGTTATTTCAAATCTACCTCTCTCACTAACTGAAGCTATCCTGAAGCTCTCAGATTTAGGTAAGAAAACAATCTGCTTTTGCCCAGAGACACTCTAATCAATTGAGAGTTCTTTTTTTTTTTTTTTTAATTGTGTGCCACAGCCTTAAAACTGACCTTTAGCTTAAAATATTCTAATCAATGTAAAGTATTATCGGGTCTTTGTGCATTGAAGAATTTTCAAACTGTCAACCATAAAAATAAAACAGCCAGTTATTTTACTAGCAAAATAAGTTTATTTGGGAATAGCAGGAAAATTGGCACAAGCAAATTATGCCAAGCCATAGGCAGGTCTGAAAATGCAAAGGGAAGTTCAGCTTTTATGAGGTTTTAGGAGAAGATTAAGGAGGATTGTTTTAAACACAAGTTCATTGGAGAAGAACAAGAGTTTAGGGTTGTTGTGGTTTCTCATTGGATGCAAGCAGTGGCGAGTGCATTGTAGCAGGACAGGGAGGGAGATTCCTTCTTCTTAAAAGCAGGAGATGAAATTCCTGTGTGAGAAGTGTCCTCACTTGTCAAGATAATTCTTACCTTCATTCTTCCTGCTGGTTATACTGACTACAGGAGTGGTGTGTGCGTGAAAGTTCCCCATCAGGGCTTCCTGGCTCATTTTAAGTAATGTTTCCTTTATTTATTTCCATAAAATCTTCTCTTTTCCAACTTTGCAAGGTCCCAAATTTCTGATCTTTATGTTTCCTTTCCTTTAGTCTTTTTTTTAATGTTTATTTATTTTTGAGAGAGAGAAACAGAGAGAGAGAGAGAGAGAGAGTGAGTGAGCTGGAGAGGGGCAGAGAGAGGGAGACACAGAATCTGAAGCAGGCTCCAGGATCTGAGCTGTCAGCACAGAGCCTGACACGGGGCTCAAACTCACAAACCATGAGGCCATGACCTGAGCCGGAGTTGGACACTTAACTGATTGAGCCACCCAAGCACCCCTCCTTTCCTTTAGTCTTGTTGGCTATCCAATTCTTTCTTATAATACCTTGAAAAGAGTTATCAGTAACAACTTTTATATACTAAGGTTCTGTTTCCAGCCTCTTCCCCAAGAAATGAACATTCTACCTTCAAAGTCATTACAGACAAGTTGGACCAGATATTGTGATGTTGGATCACATGGCTCACCAACTTTGCAGAATCTGAAAGCAATTTATTCACAACCTGTGGCCCAGTTGCTAAGACAATGCAGTGTTGCTGAGAAATTTTGTTAGTTTATTACTTTATTTCTATAACTAGTTTCAGTACTAGTTATACAATTAGTCTCCAAACCTCATTAGCATATTACTTGAGAAATATATAACTCTAACATATCACATGCCCAAAATAGCCCAGTTAAGGATTCTACCCCAAATAACGCTCAGAGGTCTAGACTGCTGGAACTCTACCATTTAGTAAGGCCATGTGGCTTCTGTGTTAAATGCTCTTGGTTCATTACCCAGAACTGCCCAAACCTAATCAAAAGGAATTCTGTTGAAGTACCCTCATAGAATATTTTGTGAATCCTTGTGTCTTTGCCATACTCTCCTAAATCCTAAATCACAATTTATATGAGGCCCTGTAAATATGTTAGGGATATGATTCTGTAAAAGCTCAAAGAACTTTCCATTTTAAAAGATTCTTAGATGTTTATAATAGAGTCTCAGATAATACAGTATTGGGAATAAGTGAAGAAATGACCTTAATTAGAGTAGGTCTCCCTAACAACTCTGGCTTGAATGCATTTAAAATCAGAAAAAAGACAATTGTGTTTCTGAATTGTCAAAGAGTAACAATCTTCAAAACTGATTCAAATGGAGTCTAACTTTTCAAAGAAGTCTGATTTATATCTAGACATATGTATGTCTCTGTGTCATATAACTATGTAAAACTAGTTTAACAAGATTTTCATTTAATTAAATGTTATTTTAGGAGAGGTAAAATAACACCAGGATTATTATTATACTCAATTTTTCACTTCTCATGTACTTAAGTATACGCATTTGTAAATTAAGAGAAAAGTTCTATGGTTTACATAATAATAGCTAAAATCAAGGATATTTTATATGTGCCAAGCACAGTTCAAATTTATTTTTACTAATAATTTTTATTGGTATACATGAAGAGAATTTTAATTCATGTTGAACTTAAATATGTAAAAGGTGCATACAAGATTTAACTTTGAATGAACATTTTCCATCTAATGAATATTTTGATTAAGGTAATAAACCTTTAACAGGAGAGATCATTATAGTAATGTAAATGTGGTCTAAAGAGCAGCTGATACCACATGAGACATGAAACATTTAATTTAGAAACGAGTCTCTTTTCTCATTCAATTTCTTTTCATCACTGTCTTATTTCACTGAAATTAAAGACTTCTGTGAAAACAGGATAATTGTTCCCTAAAAATTCATAAGCTTCTCTTTTATATTCTCCCTTAAAGGTCTCAAACCATGGTTTATAAGCTTATAATTGTTTGTAGCCACTGATTGTAATTTCATGAATAAAAATAGCTCTAGACAATCAATAGGAAAACATTGTGTAAATCTAATTTTTATCATAATTGACTTTCTTTTTTTTTTAATTTTTTTTTTCAACGTTTATTTATTTTTGGGACAGAGAGAGACAGAGCATGAACGGGGGAGGGGCAGAGAGAGAGGGAGACACAGAATCGGAAACAGGCTCCAGGCTCTGAGCCATCAGCCCAGAGCCCGACGCGGGGCTCGAACTCACGGACCGCGAGATCGTGACCTGGCTGAAGTCGGACGCTTAACCGACTGCGCCACCCAGGCACCCCCATAATTGACTTTCTATGTGAAGTATATAACAGTGAGAATCCTAGGAAATAGTGCTTAAAAATGTGGTCATTTTTTATTGTGTCTGATTCTCCTTCTCTTATGTTTTTGTGAACCAGTCCCCTTTCTTAATAAAAGAGTTATTTTTTTCTAACATAGCAGTTCTTTTTATTTGTTCCGAAGACCCACTGAGTATCCAATGAAAGCCACGTGTGGCTGTCATTCTCCAAGGAAAAACATGCACAAAATTCAACCGTAAGATTTTAGTTGTTGATGGATCCCTAGTTAAAAAGTATTTTTTTTCCCAAATATAAAGACATTTTCTTGATTCTCATCTATTATACTTCTTATGATAGATGATTCTTCTTCCTCTGGGGTCTATGATCTTTGTTTCATTCCTAATCTCTGTCATTCAGTGTCCTTAGATCATATACATACTGCCCATACAGAACTTCGAGAATTATCTAGGCTTTCAAGATATGATTGGTTTTTATGTCTTTCCTGTAATACTGCCTCCCCCAATCCCACCCTCCACTCCAGTTTCTAAGACCTAGAACTGCTTTGATCACTTAGATGTGTCCCTAGATGTATCCCGTTTCTATGCTGTTAAGTTTGCATTGATTTTTCAGTGCCATACATTAAAAAAAAAAAAAAAACTTTTTTAATGTTTATTTATTTTAGAGACAGAGCACAAGCAGGGGAAGGGCAGAGAGAGAAGAAGACAGAATATGAAGCAGGCTCCAGGCTCTGAGTTGTTAGCACAGAGCCTGACGTGGGGCTCGAAACCACAAACCATGAGAACAAATGAGCCGAAGTCAGACACTTAATCGACTGAGCCACCCAAGTTCCCTTCAGTGCCATACATTCAATGCGCCTCTATAAGCAGATGTTATTCCATAAGACAAAAAAGTACACCCATATACCTTTTTTACTTCAAAAGAGTAGAATCAGGATGTCAGTTTAAAGGCATTTCTGGGAATGAGTGAACGAGTACTCATTTTTTTTTCAGCCTGTTGTATTTCTTGGTGCTGCTTTATGATACCTCTACAACTTCCAGACGTAGAGCATTCACTTAATTGAGCATCATTTTTTTTTTAATTTTTTTTTCAATGTTTATTTATTTTTGGGGGGACAGAGAGAGACAGAGCATGAACGGGGGAGGGGCAGAGAGAGAGGGAGACACAGAATCGGAAACAGGCTCCAGGCTCTGAGCCATTAGCCCAGAGCCCGACGCGGGGCTCAAACTCACGGACCGCGAGATCGTGACCTGGCTGAAGTCGGACGCTTAACCGACTGTGCCACCCAGGCGCCCCTTAATTGAGCATCATTAATCCCTCTCTACCTAAAAATTGTATGGTTTACAATTGTCTTAATCCCTTTAACAATGAAAGGCAAACAGAACAGTAGTTATGTAGTTAACAACATTTCCACCCTGCCAGATCGGAATAAATGTTATATTTTATTTATTTCTTGCTTTATTAACATTTAAGAATGAAAAACAGTAAAGCTATCCTTGTTTTTCCAGGAAAGAGTTATTTGAAAGGATGCCAGCATTACATGAAGCTTATTCTATGTTTATATTCTTATTCATCAATATTCACTCTTATTGAATATTCATTACTTAGCTCTCTATCAAAAAATAGATTTTTCTCCTACAGTAGGGATAGACTTAGTTGTGTGACTTGCTTTGGCTGATGGAATATTAGAAGACATAACATGAGCAGAGAACGTCATTGTCCTTGCATTGATTGGCTTGGCTTCTGCACTCTGCTTATATGCGAAGAGAACTATATGCCACCAGGTAGAACCAATCCCTTTGGTCCAGACTTTGAAACACTCACATATGGAGTAGATATGAACCCATCCTACAGCTTGGAACCAAGCCCTACCAGCTTACAGCTTCTGGTAGTATGAATGACCAAATCCATCTGGATCATCCAAATTGCAGTCAATTTACAGACCTACGATGAAGAGAATAATGCTTGCTATTGCAAGCCACTGCATTTTGAAGTGGTTTATTATGCAGCATTATTGTGGCAATAATGACTGATATAACATCTCATTCAATAATTCTCGAATGTCTTCATTATACTGTGATACACGGGTTGAAGAAAGACATCTATATGACAAAGGAGAAAGATTATGTCAACATTAGGATGTGCACAAGACAATGATTTCTAATTCCTGACAGCATTGTCTGGAATCATTAGCATTTTGTATTCAGAGTGATTTTTTTTCCATAATAGTATCCCATTTAATGGTTGAAAATAAAAGGACAAGTAGCAGCTTTTTATAAGATTATTCATCAATAGGAATTTTTTGTTGTTATTTTTGTTTCCTTATGAGTTTCTCCATGAAATCAATTGTCCTTCTCTGCCTTGAGAATCTTGTTGCTGATATTGTAGGGTTTGTGAGGGTGTTATCTGTATGCATGCAAATACGTATGTGTGTGGAGTGTGTGTGTCTTATATAATTTTGTGGTTATGTGTGTTCTTCAAAGATAACTGAATTCCACATAAATGAGGATTTTTTTTTCAAAAAAATAATCGTAATATATTATCTGATACTCTATTGATTGAAGACCAGGCTCTGAAATCAGGCAACTCTGGGCCTCAGTCCTCACCCCAGCTCTTTCTGGCTGTGTAATTGGGTGATATTAATACTTAGCTCATAGGTTTGCTGTAAGGATGAAACGTGATCATGCATGTGAGGCAGAATGCACAGTGCCTAGCACACAGGAAATGCTCGATTAAATGTGGTTATTTTAAAAATGAGTTATTAAATGTTTAAGATTTTTTAAAATTTAAAGACATCATATATTTCACAACATTTAATAAACTTTGTGTCATTTGAAGCTTAGGTTGCTGACTTTTTATAAAACCGTGATGGCTCCATGAATTTAAGCTGCTATGGGTAAAAATTTCTGAAGTGACTCTTGAATTGAGACTTTATGAAGTCAACAAAAAAGAGTTCGTAGTATTACTAAAATTTCAGAAATGAGAATTATATACGTTTTAATAGACATCGTTATGTGCATGATACAAAGGATGTAAAGGGAGTTCTGTGTCTATCTAGCTCCTTCTTACACATTGAAGACTTAGCAGTGTGGCTAAGGGAAAAAATTTTGTCCAGATCAACTGTGACCTCAAATTGAGATATATGTCTGCTGGATTTAGGTTTATTTGTTTATTTTTCTAGGGTACATTTTTGTTGCTTCTGGATTTTGTTTGTTTATGTCATCACTAACTGCAGAAACATTTGAGAATGTTTCTTTAAGAAAATATTTGTGGTGTGATTTTACCTGATTCCAGACATTTGTAAGAATAAGACAGTGGCTGTGCTCTTAAGTTTACAATTTTGCGTGACTGAGAGATGTGGATTTTAATATGCCCTTGATTAAAGTATAAACTTTAGATATTGTGCCATTATACACTTATTTATGAAAGTCTCTACTTGTCTACAATTATCTGTTCAAAAGCAGGCTCTCTGTTTTAGTAGATAATAGGATGGAACTCATGTAATTTTCTGTCTATTGAGTTTTCACTGTCTGGCTCTTTGTGATGAGCAAGATATTTTTTCTGGAAAATAAATAGCATGAATGTTTTGATAGGAGGATCACTTAAGCCTATGTTGACCTCCTATTTTGGGTCAGAAGTGATAATGGATGGTCCATAGCACAAGATCATAGCACATCCTGTGAACTCCATGAAAGAAAAAAATGTGCTGGAAGCAATAACTCCTAGTCTTTTCTGGAAGTCACTTCACAGTCTAGTATATTCTACACAAGCACCACATGGTATAGTATGCACAGCATGAAGTTAAAGGATAATGAGCTTTTTAAGTGATTTAGTATAAATGTAACCACATGACAAAGGCAGTAATTGGTTGCAAAGCAAATTTGCAAGAGATTGAACTAGCTGTACATTCTTTCTCATGGCATTCCCAATGAGCTTCAATATGATAGTGAATTTGAATGTCTTATGTATACAAGATCCAAAATGGCTCAGATTAGAAGGGGAAAATGGCAAATTAAATATTAAACTTCACCAGCAAAACTTTGTGAAATATTTTTATATGGGAAGAAATAACTGATATTAGTATGTAATATAACCAATACATAGAGCAATTATACAATATAATACATACTTCCTATGTAGTTATTTATGATTAAAATACAATTATTCCTTAGTGTGTATGAATCCAGGTAATCTCATAATAAAGTTTTATTGGTTTTCAAAATGTCAGGGTATCTCTGTATCTATTGTTCGAAGGATGACTCTGACACTGTATAACAGTGAGTGAATTATTTATCTCTTCTAAATTTGCTTCTTAATTTGTGAAATGAAAATAAGCATAGTTCTTACCACAAGAGTTTTTACAAAGATCACATGAAAGTAAATAGATGATTAATATAAACTGGAATAACTTCTGGTGCATGGATGCACAATAATTGATAGCTGTAAATGTGAGTTTCTTATTGTGGTTCTGTGTTCTAGAATACACTGGATATTTAATCACATAAAATTATCCTGTTTCAGAAATATCATATAAAAGTTTTAATAGCTAAGAAAACTAAGGTATAGAAATAATAAGAAAACAATTAAAAGTAAATTTGTATTTATGTATATAATTTATAGATATAAATACCTAACATAAGTAAACTTAAATATTTTAAAGCGTCAATTTCCTTCAGATTTTTTAAATGATGTATATTATAGTCACACGTTTACTTGTTCATTGTGCTTTTTCCTCCTAGCTCCTCTGTTGAAATATAAGCTCTAGAAGGGTTGATATTTCAGCCTGTTTTATTCAAACATGTATACAAAGTGCATATAACAGTGTAGGGCACACAGAAGCCAATCAAGCAACACTTGTTAAATGAATAAATTAGGTACAGGAAGGGACAGTTGTACTTAAGGTTATCCAGTGTCTCTTGTAATTATAGGAAGCAAAGCAAAGTTAAACTGAGCAGTGGGAGAAAGTTTCTTCACGTGACTTCTTAGTAAGAGTAAACACTTTGGGTTTCTAACAGCAACACTAATACTGTGCAAAACACAGTAAGACTGTTCAACTGTTTATTGAATTTGACATGCAATTATTTTGAGTTTTTTATGTATTATTAGCTTTCTTGTCATAACATCAATTTTTGACAATATGGATTGTCTTCTAGAATTTTATAATGTAATGGTTCTACATTTCCTGCATTTCAACTTTTCATTGATGTAATATTCTACAAATGGCCAAATTGTGAGGGGTTAATATACATGGATTTATTTTTCTTTTAAAACTGTAGTTGTTAGGAATTATTTAGTCAGGGGGAGCTAACTCATGTATTGAATAAACTCAAATTGTAAAAATAACTCAAATATAATAGATGTTTTGTTTCTCACATAACAACCAAGACAGTTCTAGTCCAGGGGGTGTGGGGTATGGAGGTAGGAAGTTGCACTATATGGTCATTCATGGACCAGGCTGGTGCAGATTCTCATATCTTCAGGCCTTCATGGTAACCCTAACATCAATATCCAGCTGGAGGAAGAAAAAAGAGGCCCAAGAAAGCTTCTTACTTATCTCTCTATCAGTATCATATACAGGGTGTTTTTGTAACTTAATTAGAAAGGTGACAGCCTCTCTGAGATACACTTTTTTAAAAAAAACTATTAAGTGACAATAATGATATCATAGTTAATTGTTAAATATTTATATCAAATGACATCTATAAAACAGTAGCTGGTGATAGAGTGTGTTTAAAATACTAAGACAGTAAATTTTTGTGCTGCTTTGGTGAAGAATGTTCAACAATATCACACCAGGACTATAATGGCAGCACATAGGACACTGGCTTTCAGCTCGGATCCAGTCTCTAACAAGTATTGCCAGGAGGAAAACAGTTGAATTTAAAAACCTCACCCCTTTATCATGATTTGAAGGGAAAGCAAAACATGAAAAATGTAGAAGCAGAAAAACACAAAGGTATCTGAGCAAGAAGGATACTGCACACAACTTCAGGCTCGTGCAAATTAAAAGAAAAAAATAAGTTTACAATTCATGACAAGCTGACTGCCATTTATAAAGTACAGAAGGAAAGCATAGCTTCTTTAACAATATAGCTAGGGTAGAATCCAACCTTATGTTGAACATTGATCAATTACTGATTTAAAGACTGATTTTTTTCTATAAATAATAGAAACAACTTTCCAGTGCAACTAGGCAGAAGAGAGAAAAGTAGGGGGCACCCAGACCTGCAGGGGAATCAGAGAACCTAGGGGACAAAGGAAAAGAAAAATTAGACCAGCATAGAAATATTCCTTAGCCAATTTCTAGGTAAGAATGACTTGGAAATTTATATCTAAATACATTACTTCATATTCTATTGGTTAAATAAAGTGTGTATCAAAATACTATATGTTCTATATAACCTATTGTATGTAATTATGCATAAATTATCTGAATTATAACTTATGTATCATTCTCATCCCATAGTTTGAGATAAATAATTTTCAACTAATTTTATTTTAACTTTATAAAATACAAAGTTTTAAAGACAGAGGAAAAGTAAGGAGGGAGGGAGGAAGAAAGAGAAAGAAAGAGAACGAGAAGGAAAAAGAAAAAATGAGAAAGGAAAGAAGGAAGGAAGGAAAGAGGCAAGGAAGAAAGGAAAGAAGGAAGGAAGGAAGGAGGGAGATATTTATGTGTCAAACACATAAGTGATGGTCAACAATGTTAAAATCATGGAACCTAAGGCATAATTTATTAAGCTTTCATGTGTCTTGATAATGCATAGGGATTATAGACCTATTTTAAAAGAGATATTTGTTTAGGTTAAATTCCCAGAATGGATTGGGACAGTACACTTTTACATTTATTGTTGAAGCCATGTTTGGACTTTTGTGTCTGTACATTTATACTGTGAGACTACTGTTCGTTTTACTTGGTATTAGCACGTCATGTCTATATTTAAAGTTCAAGAGAAGGATGTCACTCTAACAAATAAATGCTCTTGAGGAAAGGAAATATGTTGTAGTTATTATGTATGCTTTGTGAGAAAAATATATTTTATTACCTACCAATAAATCCATGTCCTTTTGAAAAGAGGGAAATGAAAGTTTTTATCAAGAAAATAGAAAGCACAAAACAATATATGTTGGCAAAGATGTGGAGAATAAGGGGAGAATAAAGATGTGGAGAATAACTCATGCACTGTTGCTAGGAATGCAAACTTGTGCAGCCACTGTGGAAAACAGTATGGAGGTTCCTCAAAAAATTAAATAGAAAAATAACATATAAATATAAAATAGAAAAACCTTATTATCCAATAATTCCACTACTGGGTATATACCAAAAAAATATGAAAACACTAATTTGAAAATATATATTCACCCTTATGTTTATTGCAGCATTATTTACAATAGCCAAATTATGGAAGCAGCCCAAGTGTCCATAGATAGATGAATGGACAGATAAGATGTGGTACACACACACACACTAGAATATTACTCAGCCAGACAAAAGAATGAAATCTTACCATTTGCAAAAACATGATGGATCTAGAGGGTATAATGCTAAGTGAAATAAGTCCATCAGAGAAAGACAAGTACCATATGATTTCACTCATACATGGAATTGAGGAAACAAAACAAATGGAGAAAAACAAACAAACAACACCCAAAATAAACCCCACAAACTCTTAACTATAAAGAACAAAATGATAGTTACCAGAAGGGAATTGGATGGGAGGATGGATGAAATAGATAAAGGGGATTAAGAATACAATAATCTTGATGAGCACTGAGTAATATATGGGATTATTGTATCACTATCTTGTATACTTGAAATGAATATAACAGTGTATATTAACTATACTGGAATAAAAAGTTTTTTTTAAAGTAAAAAGCAGAACCCCTTTACCCTGCAATATCTATTTGTTGTCATAATTTGGTAAAGGCTTAAAGAAGTTGAGAAAGCCCTTCAGACAAATGCTTTATGGTAAATTACTTAAGCACATCACTTATAATATGATGATGATTGCAGCCAGCTTAGATTGTTGAAATCAAATTATTAATACAATTACATTTTGAAATATCAAAATATAAACTATTTTCTATTTTTTTCAATTCAATAATAATAATGATCCTGAATACCTTTTGGGTAAAAATAAGAATTAAGAAATATGTATACTAGGTGAATAGATCTTTTTTGTGTGTGAAAACCAATAACTAAGTGTTAAAATTAGTGTATATAAATATATATGGAAATACAAAAAGTAAAAAGCATTAGAGGACTGATGACTATTTTTTCTTAAGCTCTCCTTTAAGTTGGGGGAAATTACAATATAAAATAGAAATAAAATAAAATACCATGGGATTTATTACCATTATTCCAGATCCCCTAACAAAGTAGCATCTACTCACACATTCACTACAATCAGTCCACATATATGTCCCTCCAAAAGGCAAGCGGAGGCTAAAAGCAGCCTAATCTCTTAGAGGATTATTTGTTCCATTGATCCTGGAAAATCTATATGTCTGTCATTTTGTCTTTTCTCAAAATGCATTTGGGTCATTTTACTTCCCTTTATCCTCACAACATAATTTTCTGTAATGTAGGCTCTGTAGAAACTGCCCTCATTTTAGTTTGAAAAACTGAAATGAAGATATAGGTATGGTACCAGAGACAGAATTCAGCACAATTTCCCTCCAAAGTACATTATCATTATTAAATGAAAACTAAAGTACATTTGTTACAGAATTGGTAGAAACAGAACATTGTCTTTCAGATGCAGTGCTCTGACTCTTTGGATATATTCCAGGGTTTTATCGTGACTGCATGTGGTCTTTGTATCAGAATCATTTGGACAAATTCTTCTGGTCAAGTATGTTTAACTTACAATTTTATATTGTGACTCACGCTAAGGTGTAGGTTTTTACCTTGGCTTTAATAAGAAGGAGGAGGAGGGCACAGAGGAGCAAGAGGGGGAGGAGGGGGAGGAGAAGGACAAGGGTGATATGAAAAGGAAAAAAAAGAAGGACGAAGAAGGAGACACACAAAGAAAAGAAATCCTCTATTAAATTTGTAAAGTTTGAAAACAGTTCAGTCAACAATAAGATGGAAAAGTTAGGAGCAATATAAAGTATACTTGACAAAAACACTCTATTTTTAAAATTTAAATGTATGATTAAATAACATTGCCCATAAATACTACAAACGGGTCGGATGCAGATCATGCATTTGCTTATCAAAGAAACCCATACCATTCATTTAGCTGCTTGAAACATCTTTTTTAAACAAGCAAGGTGTCAGTGAAAAAACTGATAGTCATGAAATTTTATTTTATAGATTTTCTAACCACTTAATATGAATATAATTTGATTGAGAAAAATGGGTCTGTGATATGAGAGGAGAAAAAATATTACAGGAAACTGATAATAAAATTATCCTTTTCTGAAGCTAGTTCTTAGAACTTGACTCTGAGAAAGGAATTTGTCTGATGTATCTGGCACAGAAGATGATTGCAGGTCTGAAAGAGAAAGAAGGCAGAGCAGGAAGGGGATGGGGGAAGGAAGGAGGGAGGGAGGGAGAGAGGGGAGCAAAGAGGAAGAGATGGAGATTGAATGATTCCTTGACTAAAAGAAAATGACATGTAGAAACTGACATAGCAAAAAGTAGCCTGAAGACTCAAAATCCCAAAATCAAGTTACAAAGTTTTATTTCTAAGTTTCAGAGAAAAAAGAAAATAATATCAACTGTAATCTGAATTCCAAAAATGATCAGAAACAAAAATTCAAACAAGTAAATTAATCAGCTCACATTTTTTATATGTTACAATGACTGAATGTCAGCATTTACCAGTATCTTGAAGCTGTGGCAATATTGAAACCAGTGTCTTTAAAAAATTAGAGAGAATTATTTTTTTCAGATAGAACAAGGAGGAGTTATAAAATTAGAGCTGTGTTATTAAAATTCACCTCATTAGTGTTAAACTACTATAATCTTAGGTTCCTACTACAAAACATATTTAATTAAATACCTTTA
The DNA here is from genome assembly GCF_018350155.1 of Leopardus geoffroyi. Taxonomy (NCBI): domain Eukaryota; kingdom Metazoa; phylum Chordata; class Mammalia; order Carnivora; family Felidae; genus Leopardus; species Leopardus geoffroyi. Next base: position 55,835,854 of record NC_059327.1, on the reverse strand, counting down.
TGAATAAACATGCAGAACTGTTCTGGTACCATTATATATATATATATATGTATATATATATATAATATATATATATGTGGTATATGGTGTATATGTGTGTGTGTGTGTGTGTGTATACAACAGATGTTATTGCCTTTCATTTATCTTCTTTTTTGCTCATAATTTGAAATTTAGATTGCAAAATTTATAAAATAAAATTAAATCTTGCCATTGAATCAGTAACGATTGGCATGCTTTCAAATCACACTTTACGTGCTCCTGTATTTCCAAAATGCTGCTGGATCCACCTTAAATACATTTATATAGTTTAGTTGTAACACTGATGACTTGAACCACTATTTATTATGCATGCTGATTGGAAATTTCACTAATATTAACTGTAATGTAATGAAACGTTTTCTAGAATTTTGAATTTAAGATGCTGACCACTTCAAAATAATTACTTATTTATCCAATTATTATCTGCTATTGATAACACTGTAGTCAATGACTATTTTTATTGTATCACAAAATGGCTGCTTAAACCTCCTAATTAGAAAAATTTTATCAGCATATAAATATAAATGTAGGTATATATGTACATATATTAATATACATATATGTATAAATATAATTATGTATAAATATAAATATATATGTATGTGGCCATATATGTATATAGTCATATATATATATATGTATGTATGTATATATATATACATACATATATATATATGACTAAATGATAGATGCAAGAAATCTAGGGATTTCCTGAACATAGAGACATCTTTTTGATGGGCAATAAATTGTATTCTTTCTCTTCTCCTTCCTTGCTCAATAATATGGAGAACAATTTGCCTTCCTGTTTCAGCAAACACCTAAAGTAACACAAAGCAAAAACAAAAACAAAAACAAAAAACATATTCTTAATATCAAGTGATGATAGTTGGAATCACAAAAAAAGTAGGTTGTTGGTAACAAGGTCTTTTTGAAATACCAGAGCCAACAGTAGTAAGACATAAGTTGAACCAGTGGTTTAGTATATTGAATTTCACTATTCTCTGTAAAATTTCTGATCTCATTTATGTGTCACCACATCTCCTGGTCTTTATTTTTCATTTTATATTTTGTCTTCTACGTTATTTGTTGTTCTGTTCACCTTCTGACCATTAGTATTTGTTACAACAGAGCTCTCTGTGCAAGGTCCATCCATCTTTAGAAATATCCTTTATAAATGAAGTAAATACTTTCTACATGTGTTTCTTCGTAAAAAGAAGGTAACAATTAATTACTGCATCCTTGGATAAGGCAATTCCTCTTGTTCCCTGACATTTGCTACAATCGCATCAATTATTGTAATAGGTTGCTGATAGGTCTCTACCTCTACTATACTTCTGGCTTATAAACCCTTGGATTCCCCTGTTAGATCTTTGCACTAATTTCAAATTCATCTTGTGCTCAAAACTCTGATTGTTCTCAGTTGCCCACAGAGTACCTAAATGACTGGCTTGGGTGTCTGTTAGCATCATTCATCAGCTAAGAAATAAGCAGCAGATAAACAGATTCCCTGAAGAGCAGACAGAAAAGCATGAGCTTAATTAAAATATGCTGTCTTGATGATGCTGTCAAAAATCCAGATCAAATTTTCTGGCACTTGCAGTTCTAGAGTTAGTATCTGTGATGCATTCAAGATTAAGAATTATAATTGAGAGAAAATTGGGTCCATCAACAAATAACAGGTAATTAAAGCTATGGGACTGAATGAGATCATTATTGCTCTATTCCATTCTATCATAATGCTAATGCGTCTGTTCACTGCTAACATATAATCTCTTTGGGGGAAAGATTTTTCTAAGAACCTAGCATAGTCTCCAAAATGTGTATCATTCATAATTATTATTTTTGTGTAATGTATCATATGCATTATTTTATGTGTCACATACTGTCTTTCTTTTAACTTAGAAAAATGTATGAAGATACAGCTTAGCAAATATCCTTTTTCATTCTTATTTAGAAGAAACTAGAAATGAGAGTAGTAGGAGCTTTGAAAGACTAAAAAACTGTAAAAATAAATTATAGCTGCACCAAAGTTTTCATCCAGACTGGAGGATTATCCTCCTATCTTTTCACGTGTGAAATTAGAGGTCCTCTTTTGGTTTGTGTAAGAAAACCTTGAGTTCAACACCTTAGCACTAGACTGTTCAACTGGGGCAGTAGGGGTATGATCCTTCCAGTCTTTCTCCATATCTACATTTTACTAATTTGCCATGTGTTTGGTTATTCAGGGAAGTGACTGTCTCCTTCTGTTACTAGTAGGTCTATAATCATATGCATAATTTTAATTTGTCCGTTCTTTTCAAGGTAAACATAATGGAATGCATCTTTTAAACTCTATAAAACACAAATGCACTATTGCAAAAAAAAGAGCATTGCAATCACCAAATGCTTGAACAAAAATGGCCAAAGTCAAAGTCAAATAGAATATGGGATTAAGCAAATTTTAAAAATCATACAATTCAAGCAGAAATCAGATGTTCAAATTCCTCCTGTAACACTATAGTCAACAGTGCATGTCTTTGCTCTTTGATGTCCCCAGGCGTCATTCAGGGGTGGGAAGCAGGCAAATGTGTAGACCCGGCTTCAGCCACTGCAATCTCCCATTTTCGAAAATGAAACTCCTCTATTCGTTTTCACTGAAACAAATTGTTCCACAAAGTAAGTAATTATCTGGAGAAAATAGTTGAAAAATCAAAGCTCAAATGTAAAACTACTTTAACCATGGACGGTTACTATCTTTAGGACATTCTTCCTTTTACAGAAGCAGAATCTTTTTCTTCTGGCTTTCACCCATTGATTTTACTTCTATTCTAGGGCCTGTAAGGACAATAGGTTTATTCACTCCTCCTCATGACAGGTTTGTTGTTGTTGCTATTGTTGTTTAAGTATTTGAAGAGTTGTTATATTCACCCCAATAATCAGCTTTCAGCTTATTTCCCCCAGGCCCCTCTTTGTTTCTTTGTACTTATTTGTCTTGGGTGGGAGTGATAGGAAGTGGATACATTTTACGTGGTCTGTTTGCAAACTAGTCCTACTGTGCTATTTCCCAATTTTTTATATGACTTTTTTAGTGCTTTATATATAATAGACTACACCAATATTATTTGCTCAACTTTGAGACATTTTACATACATATACACTTGTGGGACCACCACCTAAATCAAGATACAGAGCAATTCTATCAACCCAGATATTTTGTTTGTGACTTTCCAGTCAATACACACCGTCTTCCCTGTGAATAACCATTTGTATGACTTCTATTGCCTACACTGACATTTCATAACGATGACATCACACAGTTTGTTCTCATTTGTGTCTGGTCTCTTTCTTTAGCTGAACATAATGTTTTTTAGGTTTGCTCAAGGTCATTAAAGCATGGTGCTTACAACTGAGCAGAATTGCAAGGTAAATTCTAAAACAGGTACAGTGGATTAGCACTTCCTTTGTACTGGGCAGGAGTTATCACTCAAATCTTTATAGTCATATAACATGAATATATGACACTGTGTAATCGTGAGGATTGGTGGTCTAAGATAATGGAAATGATAAGGACAAAACTAGAGAGGGGACTTTCCTCTTACCCCAAAATATATTCAAAGGCAATTCAAAAGGAAAAGAAAAAGAAAAAAAATAGTACACTGTGCTCTGCTTCCCAAACAAAATTTGTCTTCTTGTCCCTTTAGTCAAAGATCTGCCCTAGCTCCCTCTGTTCCAGTAATGTCATTCTCTTCTTATTTTTAGTAGTTAATCATACTTTTTCTACTATTGAAACTTAAAGTCTTAAAGGGTCAGATCTCTGGATTGTATGTAACGATCACACTAAATCACACTGACCCTCACCTTCATCTAAGTTTTTCAGGATTTCTCATTCCAGGTTTTAGGATTCTGTGTCATCTTATAGTATCTTCTTCCTCTCTTGCCTGTTGACCTTGTTCTAAATCCCAGGATTCTCATTAAACACCATAGTTTGTTTTCCATCTGATAGACTCAGTGCCGTGAAGTATGACAGGTATGAAATGATGGAAAGGATGGCATTGCATATCTTCCTTCCCTCCTCACTTCTTCCCACCAATCTTTATTAAAAAATAAAAGCCAGTGGGGTGTCTGGGTGGCTCAGTCAGTTAAGTGTATGACTCTTGGCTCAGGTCATGATCTCACACAGTTTGTGAGATGGAGCCCTGCATTGGGCTCTGCGCTGACAGCTCAGAACCTGCTGGGGATTCTCTCTCTCCTTCTCTGCCTATCCCTCTCCTGCTCGCTCGCTCATTCTCTCTCTCTCTCTCTCTCAAAATAAATAAATATCTAAAAAGTTAAAAACCAAAAACCAACCCCCGCACAAAAAAAAACCTGGGTCACTATCCTCAAGAAATACTACTTGTTGGTAATTCTCCCTCCATATATCACATAATCCCTCAACATTGAATGTTGCATTACCAAAGGATTTTCCTACTATCCCTACATATTGTGATCTTCTCTGGACCTGGAATCACCTTTTTCTTTCCTGAAAGATTTTGGTCTATGATTCACTAACAATGCCTTTGATAATATGACTGCTAGATTTTCTGGTAATTTCAATATGGGCAAGAACAGTCTTTTTAACTTTTAACTTCCTTTAATGTCTTGGTTTCTGAGTTCCTGACATCTGTCCTCCAGGTGACCATGACCCCCACTCTCCCTCAGCGACTCACTCATATGATCATATTCTTATTATAAACCATATCATTATCTATAACTGCAAACCCTATATAACTTCACTTTCACCCATCTAACTCCTACTTCTAGCTCACTTACTGTTGTCCTCTGCTTCTAGGTGACTTGGGCCCCACTGAAACCAGAATTCCTTGATCCTAGCACTTTTCCATAATCATATTCCAATTTCCATATTTCCCTGTGTAACTTCTTTGGACCACCATTGTAAGTTTTTGTTTTTCATAGGCTCTCAACCATTACATCCATCCTCAATTAACAATATATTCACTTGACAAAACCCCAACACTCGTTGAATCCAACTTTGGCTTACTCTGCACCTCTGTCAGTGCAGCTAAAGTGGCTAGAGGGAAAATTCACAATATGTTGACAGGTCCCATTTTAAATTCAGGATCACTAACCTCAAACGGGACGTTAGGATTGCCTGGCATTAGCTAATCATTCCCTCATTTTTTTTACTACTACTTTCTACCTTCTCTTCTTTCTCCACACCGTTTCATGTTCTCTACATTAACCCTCAGGTTATATCCTTGCTTATTACTTCACTGCAAAAATTAAGAGAAACAGCAAAAATTCTGCATGCTCTCACTTCCACCTACCTACCTACATCTCTGCCCAAATGCTCTACTTTCTCTCCTGTGACCATGAATAAGTATCCATGCTCCAAACTGAGATTAATCCCTTCCTTTCTGCATATCTGTCCTTCCCTTCTTATTATATCCCTTCCTGTTATTTCCCTTGCTCATCAATACAATACCATAATTTTGTAATTTCCTTTAAAAACACTTTCTCAATCACACTTCCTCCTCCAGTTTCCATCAATTTCTTTGTCCCCCTCAAAGTGAAATTTTTCAAGTCTTCTTATTCCATTTTTTCTGAACCCACTTCAGTTAGGCTTTAGTTGCAATACTACACAGAGACTCTTGTCAAGGTCAACAATGACCCCCACATTATTAAATTTAGTAGCTGATTTTTATCCTTGTCTTATTTGACCCATCAGTAGCATTTGGCACAAATTAGTCCATCATCCTGGGAACACATGGTTCAGTTGATTTCAGACACGCTTACTCTATTTGCATTGCTAGCATTTCAGTGGTTGTTTACCTCTCACTCTCCTCTGTTGGCTCTTCCTCTTCTCCCTGACTGTTTAAATATTTTTTTTAACGTTTATTTATTTTTGAGACAGAGAGAGACAGAGCGTGAACAGGGGAGGGGCAGAGAGAGAGGGGGACACAGAATCTGAAACGGGCTCCAGGCTCTAAGCTGTCAGCACAGAGCCCCACGCGGGGCTCGAACTCACGGATCGCGAGATCGTGACCTGAGCCGAAGTCGGCTGCTTAACCGACTGAGCCACCCAGGCGCCCCCTCCCTGACTGTTTAACTATCAGCATTCTCCAAGGCTCAGTCATTGATTGTCTACTCTTTTTATTTATACTACTCTCTTATTAATCACATCCAGCTCATGGCCAAATATTGTGCATATTCAATGATTCCAGAATTTTTGTATTCAACCCTGAACACTCTCTTGGACTTTCCAATTGCCTACATCACTATTTGGATTTGCAATGTTCCCAGAATCCTGTTTTCCTTTTTCTAAACCAAACAAAACCAGTTCAAACAAAGCAAACATACAAACTGGACAACAAAAACTTCTTCTTCTACAGACTTCTCTATCTCAATAAATCAATTCCATATGCCCTGTGGTTGAATGATAAGCTAAAAAAAATAATTTTATCTATAACTTTTCTCTTCCATTTTTAATAGGTTTTTATTTTTTTTTAGAAAAGTGTTAGGATCACACCAAATTGAGAAGAAGGTACAGAGAGTTTCCATAATATTCCTTGCCCCGACACACCCACAGCTTCCTCCCCATCAAATCCTGCACCACAGTGGTATAGTTGTTACAATTGACAAACTTACATTGGTACGTCATTATCACCCAAAGTCCATAGTTTACATTATGCTTCACCCTTGATGTTGTACCATTGGGTTTTGCAACATCATGCAACATGATGTCCCATGGGTTTTATAAATGTATAATGGCATGTATCAACCATTACAATATCATACAGAATTGTTTCGCTACCCTAAAAACCCTCTGGGCTCTCATAACTCCTCCCTAACTCCTGGCAATCACTGACTATGTTGTCTCCATCGTTTTACATTTTCCAGAAGGTGTGTGTCATAGAGTTGGAATAATACAATATGCAGTGTTTTTAGATTGGCTTCTTTCACTTAGTAATATGCATTTAAGTTATTTCTAGGTAATATGCATTCCATATTCTTAATGTTTTGATAGCTTGTTTCTTCTTAGTACTGAATAATTGTCCATTGTCTAGATGTACCGCAGTTTATCCATGTGCAGGTTTTTGTGTATACATAAGTTTTTTAACTCTTTTGAGTAAATACCAAGGAGCATAATTGCTGGATCATAGGGTAAAGCCACGTTTAGTCTTGTAAGAAATTGCCAAAACTATTTTCTAAAATGGCTGTGCCATTTTGCATCTTCACCAGCAATAAATGAAAGTCTTTGTTGCTCCATGATCTTGTCAGTGTTTGATACACTCCGCGTTCTATATCTTGGACATTCTAATAATCAGGGTATGGTTGTTTCTCGTTGTTTTCATTTCCAATTCCTCAGTGACAAGATGTTAAGCATCTTTTCATATATTTATTTGCCATCTTTATATCTTCTCTAGTGAGGTGTCTTTCTTCCTTTTAAGTCTATCTTGGATTTTTCAGGAATTCTGTCAACTTCATTTCCAAAATACATCTGATATTGGACCACTACTCTCCACATCTGCCACAATCTCCCTAGATTAAGCCATGGTTCTCTCTCACATGGATTATCGTTACAATAGCTTATTAACTGACTTGACCCTCTGTGGCCAAAGTGATTATTTTCAAGTAAAAGGTAGAGTAAGCCATTTTTCAATACCCTTAGTGGTTTTCTCATCTTCACAAAGTCATTAAAATGATTCACAACATTATCTGCTCCTGGTATCCCTCTGATCATATCTCCTAATAATCTTCCCTGTGTTCATTCAATGCTGGCTATACCTGCCTCCCTGATATTTTCTGGATATGCCAAATAAAGTTCTCAGGGCATTTGCATTTACTGTGTCTTCTTTGAACTGTCTTCTGTTATCCATATGGCCTTCTCCCTCATCTCTTTCAGGAATTTCATTAAATGTTACCTTCTCAGTAAGGCCTCCCTTTTCCCATATTTAAAAATGTTAACACTCCCCTCTTAGCACTCAATATCCCTTTTCCTAATTTATTTTTTCCATTGTACCCATCACTATCAAATATAAAATATATCAAGCATACTGATGTTTTTTCTTGTCTGTTAGATCCTTCAGGCTCGAGAAGATATGGATTTTGTACTTTGTTAATATATATCTTTAGCATCTAGAAAAGTCAATTTTTAGACCCACCAGCAATGCTAGAGGTAGCCCTGCTTCCTACAAGCTCTTCAGTAAGCATGTTATCAAAATGAGATCATTACCAAGACAGATTTTTAGAAGTACCAAATTGTTTCAGTTTACATTTTCCTTCGTGTGAGTTTTGATGAGCATAATTTTATGGTAGGAGTCAATTATATTTATTTTATATGAATGGTCTGATGTCCATATTTTAAAAAAATATTATGGTTATTGAACCCTTTCTTACTAATTCATATGGATTTTTATATTAAAAATAGCCCTTTGTATGCTATGAATTAAAAATATGTTTATCAGTTTCTCATTTGAATTATATTAATGCATGAATTTTTATCTTTTTGTTGAATTTGTCAATATATTTAATAGTTTTGAGGCTTTGAGTCATATTTAGAGATGACTTCCCATTCTAAGATCTAAAAATATTTCCAATTTTTTTCTTGCATTTTATGATTTACTTATTAAAAAATAAATATCTGTCCCATCCTAATTTATTTCTATGTAGGGTGTGATGTTGGGATTCAAATGTATTTTTGCATCTGGTACAGGCCAGGCCAAAAATTGTTTATTCATTTTCTTTCTCCACTTATTGGAAATACTACCTTTATCATAATCTTCATGTACACTGGTTAATTCCCAAAATTATTCATTTTTTTTCTCCAATTACTGGAAATAGTACCTTTGTCATAATCCTCATGTACACTGGTTAATTCCCAAACTGCAGTATCATTTGTGAATCAATGACACATTGTTTTCATTAATGTAGCCTTAAGCTATATTATAATATCCTAGAAAACTAATACCTACTTATTATTTGCATCCAAAATTGTCAGGAGTATTTAAAAAATTTTTGCTTTTAATGTTTGTTCTTGAGGAGGAGAGAGAGAGAGAGAGAGAGAGAGAGAGAGCAAGAGCGGAGGAGAGGCAGAGAGAGAGAGATGCAGAATCAGAAACAGGATCCAGGCTCTGAACTGTCAGCTCAAAGCCCAATGTTGGGCTCAATCTCACGAACTGCGAGATCATGACCTGAACTGAAGTCGGACCCTTAACCAACTGAGCCACCTAGGCGCCCCAGGGGTATTGTAGCTAGTATATTTTTTGAATGAATTTAGGATCGTCTTGTCATGTTTTAACAACCCAAAAGTATAAGGAATTAATGTTATTTAAGTTAAAGTAATAGAGAAAGAATTTCTTACCTTTCTTCCCTTATGGACAATTTTCCTCATAGCCAATATTCTAAGTAGAAACTCCTAAAACATGATAATATAGGAAGTGCTTACTCTGAGTCATTGAACCCGTTTTCCAATGCAGATCGACCATTTCCTCACTGTGTAGTCTTGAGTAATGTCCTTAACCTTTTTGAACATTTTTTATCACCTATGACATGAGGGTAAAATTATAATAATCTCATAACATTTGCTGTGAAGAATAAATCAGATGATGAATCTCAGTAACTTGACACAATGGCACATAGTACTGTTATTAGACTTTGGGCTTCTATTTTCACAGATAAGAAACTAGAATGAGGAAAACACTGCAAGTCATCTACTTTGGTGTTATATAAGTCAAGAGACTATCTATCATACGGTTACTGTTCATTATTTGTGGATTCCATATTTGTGATTTCATCTACTCCCTGCAATTTATTTTTAATCCCTAAATCAATATCACTGTGATTTCACATCTTATGTGATATGACTATGCACAGGTGCAGAGCTGTAAAATGTTCCAGTCACTCTGCTCCCTCCTGAGGTCCAACAAGGTGCTGTTCTTCTGCCTTCAACTCTCACACTGTAAGCAAGTGTCTTTTCGTGGTCTAACGAGTGCCACTTGCTTCTGTATTTTTATGAAAATGCCCCCCAAGCATAGCGATGAAATGCTGTTTAGTGTTTCTAAGTGTAGAAAGACGGTATGGTGCCTTACAGCAAAAATATGCGTGTTAGATGTGCTTACTTCAGTCAGGTGTTATGGTGCCATGGGTTCAGTGTCAGTAACTCACAGTGAATATAGTCAGGCAAAGGAAAAGAAAAATCACCGAACTCTGTGAGGCTGCCCCAGGAAGTGCTAAATTAATATCTCTACTGCAAGAAGAAGCTATGGAAAAGGTGGAAAAGTAGCTTAATTTGTACGTTCAAGAGATGACAATTCATTAAAAAAAATAAGTGTACTGGATAGAATTGTTGTGAAGCTGAAAAGTCAGGGTCAGGAAAATGGTAAACCATTCACAGTAAGTGTTTTATTATAAAGAAATACTACATATGATTAATTATTTGTAAGAAGTATATATTAAATATATAAGATGTCTTTAAATGCAAACACACAAAGCAAAGTTATGTATTAATCAGTTGATACAAATGTTGAAAAAAGGAAGGAAGGAAGGGAGGAAGGAAGGAAAAAAAGAAAGGAAGGAGGAAAGAAAGAAAGAAAGAAAGAAAGAAAGAAAGAAAGAAAAAAAGAAAAGAAAAGAAAGAAAGAGAGAGAGAGAGAGAGAGAGAGAGAGAAAGAAAAAATGTGACCAGAGATTTGAAGGAACCTAACATTGTGTTTCCCCTAGGAGCAAAGGTTTAGTATTGGCTAATTCAGTGTTCATGGTAACATTATAAAACACAATTAACATGAATAACCAAAACCATCTGTAATTAAAATTTATAAACACTTCTCAATAAATATTTAGACTATTCAAAAGATTTCCTTACTCTATGCTACATTCACCAATTCATCATAAAATTTGAAAATACTCTATCTCATTATTTTATATCCTATGTTAGTCATGTCAGACCTCAATAGATACCTCACCTGCTTCAGAGACCATAGCCAGAAAATCAGCCCATCCAGTTAGTCAAAATATATTTCAAGGCTTCTCTGTAAGTTAAACACTATGCTGTGTACTTGGGGCATAAATATCAATAGGTGTGGTCTCTGCCATTAAGAACTAGCAAAATTGTTACTTCAATTAATGGCAGAAAATTTTAAAAGAACTTACCTATTTTTAATGAAGAAAAAAACCAGTAACATAAAGCAAATACAGAGGCTGTCACAAAGGAGTCTTGTCATTGTTGTTTCCTAATAGCACAGAACTGAGAACATTTGTTTTTTAATTATAGAAAAGGCCAACTTCTGTTTGAGATTAAATGTTTATCCATTGATGACTTTAAATTTTTGACCTACTTATTTTAACTTTAAAAATTATCGGGGCGCCTGGGTGGCGCAGTCGGTTAAGCGTCTGACTTCAGCCAGGTCATGATCTCGCGGTCGGTGAGTTCGAGCCCCGCGTCAGGCTCTGGGCTGACCGCTCAGAGCCTGGAGCCTGTTTCCGATTCTGTGTCTCCCTCTCTCTCTGCCCCTCCCCCGTTCGTGCTCTGTCTCTCTCTGTCCCAAAAATAAATAAACGTTGAAAAAAAAAATTATATATGTTAATCTTTTTTTTCTGATTGTAAAGTAGTGCTATGTTCAAAGTAGAAAACTTTTAAACATTGTGAAATACAGAAGGAAAAATCAAGTAATGATTCATATACATTAATAAATTCATATATATTAAGTGATACTGGTGTAGTATTTGTCTTTTCTGTCTGGCTTACTTCAATTAGCATAATGCTTTCAAGGTGTAAAGTCCATCCATGTTGTTGCAAAGGGAAATGGATTTCCTATTTTCTCATGGCTGAATAATATTCAGTTCTATCTATCTGTCTATCTATCTATCATCTCTCTTTGTATCACATCTTCTTTATCCATTCATCCATTGGTGGACACTTAGGTTGTTTTCATATCTTGGCTATTTTGAATAATGCTGCAATGATTGTGAGAGTGCCAACATCTCTTCAAGATCTTATTTTCATTTCATTTGGATGTATACCCACAAGTGGGATTGTTGAATCATATGGTAGTTCTATATTTTAATTTTTGTTTAAACTCTGTACTGTTTTCTGTAGTAGCTGTCCCAACTCATGTTCCCACTAGCAGTGCATGAGGGTTCCCTTTACTCCACATCCTCATCAACACTTGTTATTTCTTGTCTTTTTGATGGTAACCACTCTATCCGATATGAGGAGATATCTCATTGTGGTTTAGATTTGCATTTCCCTAATGATTATATTGAACACCTTTTCAAGTACATCTTGGCCATTTGTATGTCTTCTTTGGAAAAATGTTTATTTCTGTTCCCTTACGTTTAATATATATGTTGGATATTAATACCTTATCAAATGTTTGATTCACAGATATTTTCTCCCATTTCGTAGGCTGCCTTTGGTCCATGGTTCCCTTTTGTTGATGGTTTCTTTTGCTGTACAGAAGGTTTTTTAGTTTTATATAATCTCAGTTGCTTATTTTTGCTTTTGCTGACTTTGCTTCTGGTGTCAAATCCAAAGCAATCATTGCCAGGACCTCCATTGTTCAAGGAGCTGTCTTTCCATGTATTCTTCCTAGGAGTTTACCATTTCACATCTTCAATTTAAGTCTCTGATCAGTTTTGAGGAGATAGATCACTTTGGCAGATAAGTGAAAAACATATTTTAGAGGGACAAAACCAGTGAGAAGACTGGTTTAGTAGGTGGGTCAAGAAACAGTAAGAGACAGTCACTGAATTAAGATCTAGTAGTCGAGATGGTAAAGAAGAGAGAGATGTGAGAACTATTTTATATAAAGTCTTTAAGTCTAAAACACTTTATCTGAGTGATTGCATATAATTGGTAACATTCTAGATGACTGACTGTTGAAGTTTATGACTTCTCAGTTCAAACCATCTTTTATTTCTTAAGTGATCTAACAGTCTACATTCTCTGAGAATGCAAGCTGAAGAAAACACCATTTGTTAGCCCAAATGTTGACACCAGTCTAAAAAGTGCTCTATTTATTGTGCTACTTCATGATTCCCCTGTTCCCAACTTTGTTGCTACCAATAATTATCTGAGGCAAGACCGTGGCCATGGCCCTGACACACTGTCTGGAAACTTGAAGAAGTGCAAATGACTTTTTGTAAATTGGTTGTTTTGGAGCTGGAAAGTCTGTTTTGAAGCTGAGAAATCTATTTTACAGCATGCGGTTTGCAAAGCTGCAAACCGCATGTTGTAAAATACAGATATATTTATGTCTCAGACCTTGCTATTTCTGGAGAAGAAGACTAAGAACAGTACCTATGGTTGTAATGTTCTTTGAAAAGTTGCTGTGCCATGATATGAGTTGTATGTCCTAGAAGACAAACCATTATAGAAAAATCCTGCTGAAAGGGTATTGGAAAAAAAATACTAATATAATAAGCTATTCCATATAGTTTTTCAGCTATCTAGAGAAATTAAGCAGGAAAAACACTTCACTCCAATCCTCCCGAATCCTCAACATAGTTAATCTTCAATAGCTTCCATGTCCTTAAATTCTGAACATATTTATTAGGAGAGTCTTCAAACAAACAAAAAATGAAATAAGGGTACCCACAACCCATCTTCCCAACCTTCATCCTTCGTACCAAGTCTAGATATACTTGATGTCCTAGAGTCTGACCTCAGGATAGATAGACTGAGAGTTGAGTCAGAGCTGTAACTCTGCCATTGGCTACTAATTTACAGAAAAGTCCACAAGTTGATTCAGTCATAAAACATCACCCAAATGAGCAATATGCAAACCAAAGAAACCCCCGCCTGTAACTAGGGCACAGTTCCCTTGTAGAAATTTTCGTCCCTCTTGAGAAACTGGAAGTCAGGGCCTCCTGTTTGTTGGTTCCTCTCTACTGAAGTAGCAACATCCACAGCTAGAGCTCATTTTAATTGGTTCATTTATGCCTAAGGCTACCCATTAAAAGAAGGTTTCTATGTCTAAATAGTTTAAATGATTTATCCTGATTTATAGTGACTTTAAGTTTAGCAACTACAGAATTAAAAGAAGGAAAAAGTACAGATGAGAAAAAAATTGTATCATGTCATTTACTCAAAATAGAACATTCTAAGCCTACATGCATTCAACCGTCTCATGTTTCACATTTGCCAGAGAAAGTAAGTGAAATATGCTTTTAAGAAACCATTTGCAGACACACAGACACACACAGACGCAGACACTCACACTTATTAACATAAGCCATGTTTGAAGGAAAAAAGGTCAATTGAGTAGATAAAACTGAAAAGCTGACTGGTTTTATTCTTCTGTGGACTTTCAATCTACCTGGAAATATTGCCTTATGAAATAAGTACCTTTTCTTTCCTAAAACACTTGTCGTTGAGCAATTCTTTAGATGTACTTGCTTTCTTCCTCTCTACCTTTATAAAATGATGTTTGCTAAGAGCTAAATATATCTAGCTGCTTATTCTTTCTGTAGTGAATTGTAAATTATTTGAAAGCATGGGATGATTTTTTCTTTTTCCTTTGTTATACACTGAGAAGAGAGTACATTTTTTGTCACTAAAGGTATAAAAACATGTATTAGGAAAAGAGATAAAGAAGGCTAAATGCATGCTTCATGCATGTTATTTTATTGTGTTCATTAAATCAGCAAAAGTTTATTGAATGCATACCATGTGTCAAGTGAACTCAACATTGGGATATAAAATGAAATAAGACATTATCTCTATCTTCAAGTTCAATGTAGAAGACATTAAGTAAGTCAGAATTGTAATACACTATGATACAACCTGTCATAATAAAAAACCCAAAATAACAGTAACAATAATACATTAAAGATTAGAATTGTTACATATGGGGAATTTATCCTTACTTGCATATGTCTAACATACATAATCTCTTTTTATTTTCTAAAACTATCCCAAAGAAGTAGGCATTGCCCTCTTAATTTTGTACAAAGTTAATAAACACAAGAGGTACCACGCTGAAGGTCACACGCAGTTTTAAGGTGTCAAAGTTAGGACTTGTGTCCAGATCTGCCTGCCTCCAAAACCAAGGCTCTAAATAGCCACTTATGCTTCTTCTGAACAATCTAAAAATATACTTTCAGAATGCCCCTGCAAGTCTGGAAGGTCAAGAAATGTTCTACAGGAGGGGACCTGAGCTGACCCATTTGTGATGAACTGATAGGAGGTAGTTAAATGAAATGGCTACTGTGGGATAATACTGCAGGCAGATTTTGCAGCATATGTAAAAGTGTGGTCATGGGAGCTCATGCCAAATATGGGAAAATGCCAGCAGTTTTTCTGGTTTAACAGAGGCGTTATATGACAGACTGGGATATGAAGCTAGAAGTGGAAGAACAGGCTATGTGGCCCTAACTAACTTTATCATGAATAGTAGGGAACTTCATTGTCACGAAAGTAGAGAGACAATTACATAGTCTTATTCTTTGCAATGCAGGACAGCAATTCTTATAATCCTCCTCTGTGCCTTGAGAAAAGTATAAACACCAAGCTGGGGGAGATGCCTTTCCTCTTCTCCAGGGTACCTATTGCTTTGCAACTGCGGATGCTATATTGTGCAGGTTATGATTTCTATAATTGGCTCCTGGATGATTCATATCTTGTGTTCACCTGCTATTATTTTCTGTACAATATCATCATGTCTCAAGTGGCATTTTTTAATTTGTTCATTCTGCGTTTATTGAGAGCACACTGTGTATTGTTCCCTGCCCTAAGTCATGTCAACATAAAGATGAGTGGAACCTGTTCTTAAATTTGGAGGATCATGGTTTTCAGAAAGAAAGAAATGAGCCAACATACTGCTGAATGTGCTATAAATAGAGGTATGAAAATGACACTATATGACAAAGGTCAAATAAGTGGTTTCAAGAGCAGGAAAAGATTTTCCAGAAGAGGTCACATTTGAGACATTATTTCACAGAAATGTTCTTTCTGCCCTGCCCTCCTGCAGTGTCCTCACTTTAGCTCTTATAGAGTTATTGCTTTAAGTGTCAACGTCCCACTTACATACTGCCCTGAAAGGCTGAACTGAATCAAGCATCATTCTTTGGGGCTATGTGGCCTTACAATCTAAAAGGAGACATATGTATGTATAAGTCTAAATCAACTTAAGTAGCCACCGTATTTGGCATATGTTATAGGTCCAAATTTTACATTTCCCCATAGTTAGAGAAAGGTGAAGAGCAATATGAATAAAAATTCAGTGCTGGCATACCTGGCTTAAAACTAGCAGGAAAGAGGCCCATTTATTATAACAAATATCTTCTAAAAGCATAATAGAAATGTAAATGATAGTTTCATGAAGTAAATGGAGATAGTAATGCATTTATGGCCAATGTCAAGAGTTCAGTGAAAATGGTCCTATATATTGTGCTGTCTTGAGTTCAGAAAGTCTTATTACAGTAATTTTATAGATTTTTTTCTTCATAAAGACCATGGAAAGTATACACTGCTTAATGTGGGTCACAGCTTATACCTCATGTAAAGTGCACATACTAGTTTATTACCAGACTAGGGTTAAATAAATATTTCAAGGTTTTTAGAAAGGAATGCCACTTTATTCTATTTTAAAGACAAACTTAGACTTAGGGATGGGTTGTCTTCCATCGGTTCAAAATGCAAGTTAGTTATTTGGAAGTTAGAACATACTAACTGATCGTGATATTATTATACATGATGATATTTTAAAGAAATAATATCCAGTGTCAAGGTTAGGTTTTAAAGGTAAAATGGATTTTTTTATCGTTCTAAAACATGGATAACAAAGTGGTGTCCTCTAATTACTGCCTTATTACTTACGGTCCGATCATATGCACAGTTATTCTCACCCTAAGGACAATGAGGAATATGGCCAATGTTATTGATTCTTCAGTTAAGAGAAAGATCCCTGATCTGGCATCTACAAAAGGAGGCTCTGGGAGTTCTGTGGGATGCAAAAGGGGCAATGTCTAGAAAATTTATATGTTATATATCCGGGAACCCAGATCTTAAAGGCAGTTCTGTGGTTTGCTCATGAGGACATTGAAATATTGCTTCTGATCTTACTGCACACTTAGAGTTTTGTATCCATCTTCTGGAGAACGTCTAAGACTCTCTTCTGAAGTTGATCCAGCTCTCTTCAGATGGTAATCTGGCCTCCAATGTCTTCATTTTATCTTCTTTAATAAATTTACACAGTATTTACTGTTTTGCCAAATCAGAGGACACTCACATTGCTAAAGTAGGCTTATTTTGATTGTTAAAATAAAAATGGGACAGAAGTTTCAGGATATCAAGATCTATGGATCTACTAATCCCAGTATTCTCTACCCAGGGAATGCTAAGAAAAGTTTAGCAATTATTGGTGCTCCTCTTTAGCTTTCTCTATATATAGAATTATCTTGAAACTTGACAGTTTAAAAGCCATATGAATTGACATGTTCAGTTGGTCTTGGGGAACAGATATGAAGGGGTTTGGACACAACCCACCATGAAGTTGTGAGGCACAGCTGGTACCTGCTTATAAATGGGAGGTTGTTTTCTTTCCTTTTGTTTGACCTTTTGAATTACCTCACCTGGAGCAGAAATGATTAGGAATGAGAACACTTAGTCATAATCTCGTTAGTTTATCAATGCCGGAAATCTGTACTTTCCCTCTTAATGAGAAGACAATCTTATACTTTCTCTTCTCTTCTTACATATCTAGTTCTTGCCTGCTTAACCCTCCACTCTCAAATTATTAACTTTTCTTTTCATAGAGAAAATAGATATAGTCAGAGCAGTATAGTGTCTTCCCACAGTTAGTACCAGAAGCTGGGCAACATTGGTATCCAAACATTTGAACTTCTGTCTTAGAGTGATGAAGAGTGGCCTTGCTTCTATCTCTCCACTTGTGCTCAGGATACTACTCCTTTTTGCCTTTTGGAAGAAAATCCCTGTAGCATTGCTTTTCTCCCATCAATATTTCTTCCTCTCTAGCAGGTCATTCCATCCATATACAAAATATGTCTTAATATCATCTTATTAAAAAACATTTAATACCACTACAAATAGCACTATATTGAAGGCATAGAGCTCACCTTCCCAGCAAAATTTATGAAAAATAGTCCTCGATACTAGCTAATTGCACCTTTTCACCTCTCATTAACCCTCTTCAAACAACTTCCCATTCTTACCACCCTACTGAAATACCTCCTTCAAGGTTACCAATGATCTATATCTGGCCAAAGTAAATGGCCGATTTTCCATCATCAGCATACTTGAACTTCAACACCAGTTGACATGGTTGACTGCTTCTAAATGCCAGGAACATTTTCTTCTCTAGGCTCCATGAAACTCCAATCTCTTACTTATCCTTCTACCTCACTGGCTGTTCTTTATTAGTCTCTTTTCTTTGCTTTTCTTTGCTTCAGATTTATAAATGTTGCAATGACCAACAATTTTTCCCTCTGTTATCTTGTTTTCTCCATTTAAGCTTCTTTCTTGGGTAACCTCATCCCTACTCATGGTTTTAAATACTGTGTATACACTGATGACTCTTGAACTTAATGACTTTGACCCAGAACACTCTCCCACATTCCAGGTTTATAGATCCAACTGACTGGTCAAGGTCTCTGTTTGAACATCCAACAGGTAACTAAACCCTAAAATGGCCAAGATTAAATTATGTCTTTCAACTGCTGTCTCCTAAATCTATTCTTTCTGGCCAAATCTAAGTGTATTAAATGGAGTCACCACCCGTCCAACTGCTGAGATCAAATAGTTAAGAATAATCTTGATCTTATTCTTTCCTTTGGATATTCTGTGGTCCTCCAATAATCCCCCTTACATCTCACCATCTCCACTAATATAATCCTTGCACAATTACTTCCTCCTTTCACTGAATTAATTTAACAGCTTCACGATTTAACTACTTTATTCTATGTTTAGCTCCCTCCATTTCAAGTGATATGATATGTCCAATGCATACATCAGATTGTATCACTCCCTGCTAATAACTCCAGTGCAACTACTGGCCACTTCCTGTGAGTTTTTTGTCTTTCTCTTTAACCTAATTCTACCTCTCTTAATCACTGGGAATGGTACCTGCCATGCTGGCCTCTTTTTTGTCTTTGGAGCAAATCAAGCTCATTCCTGCCTCAGAGGTTTAAAATTCTCCTATCGTATGCTGGAGCTCTCTGCCCTGAGATATCCTCATTGCTGCCTTCTTTTTATGGTCCAAATCTCAATTCAAAGAGGCTTTCCCTAGCCAAAATGGACTCCACCCATTCTCTTGCATGTTAATCTTCTTATCTTTTACACTGTACTTATTAATACCTGGAATTACTTACGGTATTTAGTTGTTTGCTTATTGTCTTTTGTCTCTTATAATTATGTATATTCTAGGCCTCAGGGATTCTGTTCACCATGGCCTTGCCAGTACCAGACTCTGCTTGACATATAGTCAGTGAAGGTTTGTTGCAAATTCCTGAGTCAAGTCGCTATTTTCTATTGACAGCATTAAATCATCAAGCAAACATATTTTCTGGAAAGATTTGTCATGGTGATTTACCCAGCATTGCATGTTCCATTTTATGTGTTATTTAAATATTATCTTCTTAGGAAATGTACACAGAGCTCTTACTCTGATATAAGTGTAATAGATACAATTTACTAATTTGATTCGTTTTCTTATACTTTGAATCTTACTGAAAGGTGTAGTGAAGAATTTGGCTAAGTATCCCAGAGTAGTAACTAATTCAAAAGACATGCACATATATTAAATTATTTATAACAGTTCCAGCTCTTATGAAAAAACTATTTAATTTTTATAGGCAAGGTTCTTAGATTTTTGAATGGACAGAAAATGTTACAGAGTATGGATCTTAGAGAATCTAGATACTGATAAGAAGTGGTAAGGACTGGCTAAGGAACAGAATAGTGGAGAGGAAGAGGTTGGGGATGTGACTTCTTTAGCTTATAAAAGTATAAGATAGGTCAAGGACTTCTCCAGCACTGTGTCAGGGGAAGGAGCCAAATAGAGGATATGGTGTCATAATGTAACATATATCATGTATCATGTTATATATGTGTGATATGAAATATATATAGTTATCATATACCTTGAGAGAAAAGCCATCAACAATCAACTTATACACATATAAGTATAAGCCTTTTGGATTCACTAATCTCCAGAACAGAATCTGCAAGCATATTCTATGAGTATGTGACTTGCTGGTGTAATTATCTATGTGTCCACAAATGTAATTAGAATTCAGTGCTATGGCAACTATGCTAAAAGACCACAACTGGGAATGGGGTTGGGGGGCAGTTGAAAACTTTATCATTAGTAGGAAAGATAAATCTATATATATAGTTAAATAAGCAAAAACATTTTTTGTTTTGTGAAGGTGAAATAGCAAAAACAAAAAATACAACAACAGAATCTAATAAAATATAATAAAATACAGTGAAATTAAAGACCAGATCAATTGAATATCTGAGTCCTATTCTTAGCCCTGCCCCTAACAAGCGATGTTTCCAGGGATATATTACCATTGTCTCTGGACATCAGCACTCTTCGATGTAAAGTCTGAACTATATATTTGTAGGATCCCTAACTAAATAGTTGATATTATGTTAACAAGGAGAATTTTTGGATGGATATCTTCTGCAGTAAAGTACAACCATTCTCTCTACTTAGGATATTCGGATAAAGCTGCTCATGAGTTTTGAAAATAGGTGGGTGAGTACATTTCTTTACACAACTGAATTTGCATTTTAAATATAATAATAGGCCTTATTTAAATAAGTTGTATGAAGGAGATGATTTGTATTACATTCAATGTAGCTACTGGTGTGTAATAATTCCTGTGGGTTAGCACAAATACCTTCTCTAGGACTTTATGTATGTTAATTTGTAATCTACTGTCTTTACCAATGATTTCACAATTTCTAGAAGAAAATAAAATAGTAAGAAAGGCATTGACAGCTAAATTTTCCTCAGAAATTAGGTGATTATGAAATGTGAGATGTGAGATATGGGGCCATTAGCACTACCAAATCACAACCTCCTGTGAATGCTAATCTACCCAATGAAGGCATGTCTTCAGTACTGTAGCAAGGAGACAGAGATTTTAAAAAGAAATGTATTGGAAAGACCAAACTTTTCATTAAAGGAGTACTGTGCTTAAAATAGTGATCATTTTAACTCTAAATCATTCAACTGACTGTCCTTGAAGCCATATGGGTTTAAAGCTGATTTACTGAGAGTTACAACTAATTAAAAGAGTTTTAAATTAAAACTCCACAGTTGTCTTAAGAGGAAAAGAAAACAGATGCACAGACAATTCTGATCAACAGCTAGTATTTACAGTCTCCTCACTCCTTCATCTCCTTTCTTGACTACTTTTCACCATCCGAAATTTGTCATGAGCTGCACAAAAGGTCATGATTAAAATTTGAAAAGGTTTCAGCATTGAAAGAGGACGGTTATGGAATGATACTACCATGATTTAAGGACTGAATAAAATGTTTTCCTTTTGTTTCTTTTTCTGGCAAAGATCTTGAATGCATTCACTTTTTTTTTCTTTCAAATCAGCAGTCCATGACAGCACCCTAAGGACAGAGGCAAGTAAGTCCAGAGTATTAAGTGACAATAAGAAATATGACAATGTATTGGTAGCTCCATTGCTGAAAACATGCTCAATTTGTAAAGTAATAAGAGTGTCCAACTTCAGGTTCTGTTGGAAAGAAATAGTAAAAAACAAAAACAAAACAAAACAAAAAAACCAAAAATGAAACAAACACAAAAAACAAACTACCAAGGACACAATCCACTTCATCACTGATGTAGTTTGCTTTATTTACTAAGAACTTCCTAAACTGAGGTGTTGTGCTCTGTACCACACAAACTCCAGTCTGTCCCTTGGATGTTTATAATGTCCAAACGAGGAAAAAGACTAGTAGAAAGTTCTACTAAGTGCCGATGATATAAATTTCATAAGGAAACAGGGTGCTTCAGGGAATCAGAAAAGAAGAACATTAGGAAAACTGCCTCCATGTTTTTATTCCTTTGCATGTGGTGATAATCTCCTACCTCCAGACTTAGTCCTGCTCTAATAAACTGCTAAAACGTAATTGAACTAGAAAATAAATCATTCAGTCCTGTAAGGTGAAGATGGTCTTTTTCCCCATATCCAGCCAAATCTGGAATGCAGTCTTTCCAGGGTTTCTTATCTCTCTGTTTCTGAAATTGGTCCAGTTCAAAATCTAGGTGTCCCCCTAGATTCCCGTTCCATAACATGTTAGGTGCTTTGGCAGATGCCTTTATATCTTTCCGGGCCCTGGCCAAACCCTTTCTCTGAAACTGAATCCTATCCTCTGTACTTCTAGCCCACTGGGCAGGATTCTACCATTTATTGGGTTTATCAGGGCTAATCGGTGACCAAGTGTTCAACACTAAATAGATCTGCCACTGAAAACCCCCTGACATGCCACCATTCCAACCTGTGATACCAGTAGTTCTCCAAATCACACCGGAGTTTTAGGCACTGGACTTGGTATCAGCCTGGATAGTCAAGTTAGTTCCTCAGGCTGGTTCACATGGTTTCGTATTCTGCCTAGGTGCAGGCTTCCCCATGTGGCTTTCCAGCCCCTTTCTGCTCCCAGACTGCTTCACACGAAGCCAAGTGGAAACAGGAAATCCTTTTCACTGGAAGCAACATTTTATTTTTTTTTTAATTTTTTTAACATTTATTTATTTTTGAGACAGAGAGAGAAAGCATGAACAGGGGAGGGTCAGAGAAAAAGGGAGACACAGAATCCGAAACAGGCTCCAGGCTCTGAGCTGTCAGCACAGAGCCCGACGTGGGGCTCGAACCCATGGACCGCGAGATCATGACCTGAGCCGAAGTCGGACGCTTAACCGACTGAGCCACCCAGGCGCCCCTGGAAGCAACATTTTAAATAACTGTTTTCCTCTCCTAAGGGAAGGTCATCTTTATGGCCAAAGTAAAATTCAAAATGTGCAAGATGTCACTAAGATAGGTGAACTATCTGGAGACATGTGGCAGCTTGCTAAGTATCCTTATCTATGGATGTCTGGGTTTCTGCTTCCCCCTTGTAGAGACACTGCTTCTCTTATTACTTACTTCAGAGGGCATAGTGTTTCCTTCTGGCCCAAGAAAGGATAAAAATCCCTTCTCTTGGTTCTGCTTGACACAACTAAGAGAAGCTAGTACTTTTCTATGGCTTTCCTAAATTGTAAGAGAGAACCAATGAGAGGCATCTGGGTGGCTCAGTTGGTTAAGCATCAGGCTCTTGGTTGCAGCTCAGCTCATGATCTAACCATTCGTGGGTTCGAGCTCCACGGCTGGCTCTGCGCTGATGGGGTGACGGTGCAGAGCCTTCTTGGGATTCTCTTTCTCCCTCTCTCTCCACCTCTCTCTCTCTCTCTCTCTCTCTCTCTCTCTCTCTCTTTCTTCCCCCCCCTCCCTTTCTCTCTCACTGTCACAAATAAATAAACATTAAAATAAAGAGAGAGTGAGGGGTGCCTGGGTGGCTCAGTCAGTTAAGCATCCGACTTGAGCTCAAGTCATGATCTCGTGGTCAGTTAGGATTCGAGCCCCACGTCAGACTCTGTGCTGACAGCTCGGAGCCTGGAGCCTGCTTCAGATTCTGTGTCTCTCTCTCTGTCTACTGCTGCCCCCAACCCGGCCCCCACCATGCTCTCTCTGTGTCTCTCAAAAATGAATAAATGTTAAAAAAAAAATTAAAAAAATAGAGAGATAAAGTACATATAAAGCACATTCAGTATGAATGTCTTGGCTAATAAGGTCAGAGTTAATGCCTAACTTACTTGCCAGGTATGGTAGACATTATTCCAAGATAGAGAGGAAAAACAGAGCTCTAGGCCCAAAAAATTAATTCTGTTTATAGCTGCCTGGTATGGGCCCCTACCTCGCAGATAACTGTCTACCGATAGAGGCAGGATGCTATCTACAAGGATAAGAAATAGAGTTCCTTGTCTCATATATCCACAACTTGCTTCAGATTACTTTTTTCAATCTGAGGAATCTTCTCTTAGTAAATAGCTAACTTGCAATGTCACCTTCAGTAGAGCTTTTGCTATTTAGCCAGTGTGCCAGACAAGTGATTTTATCTGTGTAGGTCCATCCATGCAGCTGCTTATTGGAAGTTACATCCTATTGAATATATCTTGCAATCTCTAGATTTCAAGCTTCATGAGTATTGGACTCTATCTTGTTCACTACTGCATCACTAAAACCATGTACAAGTGGCTGGAAAACTGATGTGCAAGAAATATTTGTTGAGTGCTTGAATAACTTGGAATTGGTTGGAAATGTGAAGGTGAAAGGTGAAGAGAAAGTTTTATCATTTCTTTCATCCTTTAATAGCATGGGTGGGATTTTGGGGGGCAGAAGTTTCAAATGAGGGTACTCTGAGCAAGGAAAGCACCTTAAACATGGACAACCCAGGAAGGTTTGGGAGCATGATGGGACATGTTTTGTTATGAGTAAGTAATCGTGTCTGTCACATTTACAAAGTCTTAGGACTAGCCACACACTCCATTCTCATTACACTATGCTGTTATGTCATCTCAAGACATCTAAAACCCAATGTAGTGACAGTGTATTTTCCTTATGGTCTATTTTGTACCTTCTATACAGGGAGATAAATAATGAGAACTGTTGCAAAAACACAAGAGTTTAAAAGGATTGTAAGTACACTTACTGAATAAAATGGAAAAATAGGTGGGGTGCCTTGGTGGCTCAGTTGGTTGAGCGTCGACTTTGGCTCAGGTCATGATCTAGCGGTTGACGAGTTCGAGTCCCGTGTTGGGCTCTCTGCTGCCAGCTCAGAGCCTGGAGCCTGCTTCAGATTCTGTGTCTCCCTCTCTCTCTGTCCCTCCTCCGCACATGCTCTGTCTCTCTCTGTCTCAAAAATAAATAAACATTAAGAAAATTAAAAGAAATTAAAAATAAATAAATGAAATGGAAAAATAGGTGTAAAATATATCCACTCCTTGTTACTAGAGCAGGAGGAAGAAAATAGAATGGAGGAGGGAGAAAAAAATGTCTTAGCTAAAATGAAGCTAAGTCATTATATCCTAAAAAGCATTTATTTTGAGATAAATAAAATATGAATTAACTTAGAATTTGTTTTTGAAAACATATAAATGTAATGTGATAGTTGAATTCTATAACATGATTCTATAAATTTCCACTAGTAATTTTGGAACATTATTATATCAGTGCCAAATTTGTAATTTCTGGAAGAGTCAATACCTAATGAATGGAATAGCACATTTTTATTCATTTTCTTTTTTATAGTCTTATAGCTCATGATTTGCAGCTAGGCTAGAGTTAACATATACAGCACACTGTTAATTGAGGTTTATTGAATACAAAGATTAGAAATAAAAATAGGTGTTCTGTGAAAAGTATTGGCTTTTGCTTTTCATTTTACACTTCTCTCGGAGGTTAAAAAATACTGTTATTAAATTAAGCCTGTATTCATAAATGGCACTGATCCATTAGTTGGTATATTTGAAGAAAAATAAAGCTTCTTTGACTTAACAGGAGCTCAGATCAGACCATGCACTGTTTTCAAAATGTTAACAAAGCCAGTAGGAAAGATAAATAGCGTCATCTAACATTATTTTCCTTTAAAACTTTCCTGTGAGCTTTTAGATAACCAGTGTCTCATATTGCATGTCTATTTTCCTGTTTCTTTTCTTTTTCACATGTCAGTTAGTTTTGTTTATAGGCCTTCTGGAAAATGTCTTTAATCATGTGAAATTTGCATTTATATGTTACTTTGTTACTTAGTGTTCCTTCCTAATGCTGCAGTTGATTTTAGCTTAGTGACTCTCACTTTGTGCTATTAACCGTTTGGGAGAATGGCCAGAATACAGCTGGATGACTCTAAGTCACTAAACATATCTTATTAACCAATACGATGGACTTCTAAGGCATGAAAACTTGAAAGACACTGGACACACTGTGATACACTGGAACAATAAATATTATTTCTAAGTGGAGGAGAGAAGTTCAGCAATATCAAAGGCAAAGGGCAAAGATAATTAAGGCCAGTAGATTTCAGGCTACACTTGGACTGAATTGACTCCTACAAATTATTTTTAAACCATTAACATGACTGTATCAATTAGCTACTGCATAACAACCTCAACATTTGGTAATTTAAATCGCCATTTGTTTAGCACATGATTCTGTGAGTCAGTAATTTGGGCAGGGCTCTGAGAGTGGTTCTTCTGGCCTTGCCTGGGCTACCTCACGCAACCAAGGGGCTCCAAATAGACTGTTCCTGCGGCTTGACTAGCTGTTAGTTGAGGCACCTTGCCTCTCCCACATGGAGACTGTCATCCTCCAGGAGGGTGAGCCCTACATTTGTCACATAGCAGTGGCAAGGCTTAGAGAGAGGAAGAGCATAGAGAAGTACACATGGTTTCTGGAGGCATCCATCAGTACTGGCACATTGTCACTTCCACCACATTTCGTTGGTCAAAGCAAGTCATAAAACTAGCCCACGCTGAAGGGATGGAGAAATCAACCTCACCCTTCTTTGCATCCACGGTCTTTAAAATGTGAATATGGAAAGAAGAATTGGAGCCATCCTTGCAATTAGTCATTCACAATGATAGTAAACTTTCTGAACATTTTTCAACCGATAGATGTCTTTTAGGTTTTCTATCACTGACTTAAAATAAATTGTTGGAATCCACCTAACTGTGACAATTCTACTGAATCATTTTTACAAACTATCAGTGAGATATCTCCCCAACACAGAGCCTGACATGGGGCTCTAACCCATGAACCAGGAGATCATGACCTGAGCCAAAGTCAGATGCTTAACCGACTGAGCCACCCAGGCGCCTCACAATCTCTGACTTTAAAATTCACTAGAGTGATATGAATGGTAAATTGATGGCCATAAGCTACACGGGCACCCACTGGAGGATGAACAGAGGTGGGCTGACTACTTTTGCCAGACTTTTCCGGGCTCATCGTTGAGAAATGTAGCACAACTGCAAAATGCAGGAGAGCTGTGTCTGTTTTTCAAAAATGGCAGCAATAATGAGGACAAATGAGATCACTCTGTCTAAAGAAATGTGAAGCTTTGCAGGTCCACAGAGAGACCCAAGTGTGACACAGTGCCGGGCACATAAAAAGAAGAGCTAACATGTATTAAACATTTACTAGGTGCCAGGAAATATGATAAGTGTGTTGTGTGAAATGTTTAATCCAATCATTGTAATGCTAAGACAGAAGTGGTATCATTGTCCCCATGTCTCAGAAGAGGAAAAAGTCTATGAGATTTAGTGCTATCTGTATTTAAAATCAGACTCCAGAGTTTACCCTGAGCTGGTATGTTTTACTCAGGAAGGGCTTAGTTAATATATATGGAATAACTAATGGAATGAATATACGCAGAGAGAGACGGCCTGTGCTCCCTTGCATAATATATGTTTTATATTATCTGCCATTGATACTGAGCACAGTGTCAGCACAATATCTACTCAAAAACAAAAGCAAGTAATGCTGACCATAAAAAAGAACTTCAGAAATCAATTAAGTGCTGAAATGGGGGTGAGAACAGGCTATTCATAGTGCTAATACAATGCCTTAATGTTTGATACAGAACGCAACACAGAGTATTGAGAATCATTTGGATTTTGAGGACCATGCTTTGATGTTTTTGGAAGGGCCTTTCTACTTACAAAAAGAAAAAGTATATATCCTGTTTCTTACAATTAATCCTACTAAAGGATTCTTCTACTTAATTGGAACTACTGATTTTGCCATTCAAGTCAACCTAGAAATCAAAAGATGTAACACACATATCCATCTGCATGTGCCTACACACACACACACACACACACACACACACACACGCACACACACACACAGTCAAAAAATGTTAGGTTGAAAAAGGCCGTGAGGGTCACCTAGGCCAGCTCCCCTGGGTTCTATATTTCACTGAGCTAGCTCGTAGGTCAAACCTGGTGTTCATATGGTATATACCAATTTGGTTATAGGCACTGATAAAATATTAAAAGTTTTCAGATGCACCTGGTCAATATTATAGCCACTATTTCTGGTTTCCTGAGGGTCTCCAACTCCATCTTGCAACCAAGTTTCCATGGTTCCTACCCAAAGATGTCTGGATCCAGCAACAAAAGAATGAACCCATGCTACAGCAGGAGGCCTTGTGAATCCTGCTCCTGTATGCAGGTTGAGCAATATTTTTAATGTTACCCCTAGCTAAAGTGTGACTAGAACCTGGGTCTCCAGTCCCAAATCTGTAGTTCTTTCTTGTCTGAACCCCTGCCTTTCTTAAATATTAGCATTTTATTGCAATTCAAATAGAGTTCTTCGTCTGTGCTAATACCAACCTTAGATATTCAAAGATAACCTTTCCTCCTCCCATACAGACTTAATCCCTTTTTACTTAGTCTATTTGTGTTGTCACATTTTCTCATTGTTCTGAGTTTATTGATGCCATTGCAATCCCAATGCTCTTCTATTCCATGTTACTTTTCCCTTTAAATATTTTAACTCCCCTCTGTATTTCTCCAATTCTTTTCAGCAATTGCTCTTTCTTTTCTTTTTCCTTTATGACAGATCTTTCCCTAACAACCATGTGATGATCTGCAAATTATACTTTGTCCCAACATCTGCATCCGACAACTGTTCTAATATTGGTTATTCAGATTCTGCCTCGATTACATAGTGTGAAAGAGTTTTTCCCATACCAAGCAATTCTCTGACACTAGCTGGGTGTCCTACAATTCAATTTCATTCTGATACCATCTACCCAGACATAGTATCAGATCCCACAGATGAAAGGCTACTCCTGCAAGACTGTCCCCCACTTCAGAGGCCAGTCTGAAGTCCAGGTTGGCACCGTGTTTCTGAACAGCTGCTGTAAATCCTCCTTGGATTCAATTAATTTGCTAGAGTGGCTCACACAATTCAGGGAAATATTACTCACTAGGAAACTCTTTATTATAAGGGGATATAACTCAAGAACAGCCAGATGGAAGAGCTGCATAGGTCAATACATAGGAATTATGCAGACTTCCAGGCCCTCTCCAGGTGTGCCACACTCTCAGCATCTCCACTTGTTCACCAACCTGGAAGTCCCCCAAACCCTGTCCTTTGGGTTTTAATGGAAGCTTCATTGTATAGGTTCCTTTGATTAAATCACTGGTCATAGTCAATTGATTCAACCTCCAGGCCCTCTTACCTACCTGGAGATCAGGGGTGTAAGACTGAAAATTTCAGTGCTCTAATTACCTGGTTCATTCTTCCGGCAACCAGCTCCCATCTTTAAGTGCTTTCTAAAAGTTACTGTTAACATAACAAGAGACACATTTATTGCTCTCGTCACAGGAATTTCCAAAGGTTTTAGCAACTCTGCCAGAATCTACAAACCAAATTTTATATATATATATATATATATATATATATATATATATATATATATACACACACACACATATATATATACACACACACATACATATATATACATATATATGTGCATATATAAATAAATAATATATGTATTATAAATCACAATTGTAGTTATAAATTATGAATAAGGAAGCTGTGTGAACATTTAAAAGAAATAAAGGATTATGCATATGATAATTCATAAAATAGTTTGTTGACTATTAGACTTATCATTCATCTCTAAGCTATGGATACTATTATGAATTCATAGAGATTTCATAAAAAAGGAACAGTCTGAAGTATAATAATAATAATCCTTTTATTTATTGAGTTATTAGTATTGTGCAAGGCACAGGGCTAAGTGTCACATGGGTCTCTAAATATTTTGTGTGGATTATCAAATTTGATTCTCATGCTAGCCCTATGTAGAAACTATTATTATCTCCATTTTCCAGATGAAAAAATTAAGGTTTGAAGAGGTTTAATAATTTTCCCAATTCCAGTTTGAAAGTAATAGAGATATTTTGATTTATGAACCTGAACTCTTAATCAGTACACTGCATATTTAATCCCCATTTAAACCTCGTGAAACAGATAGTATTTTGCCATTTTTATAGCAGAGGAAACTAAGCTTAGATGATGTTATGGATCAAATAATGTCCCTCAAAAAAACATATTGAAGCCTAACCCACCTCCCCGTACCTCTGAATGTGACTTTATTGGAAATAGGTCATTGTGAATGTAATTGGCTAAAATGAGGTCATACTGGAGTAGGGTGGGCTCATGTTCCAATATGACTAGTGCCCTTATATGAAAAGGGAAATTTGGACAGACAGAGGAAAGATATCCATGAGAAGACAGAAGCAGAAATTAAATCTGTGCAGTCATAAACCAGCGGATGCCTGGGACTGTCAGAGGCTGACAGATGCTAGGAAGAATCCTCTGCTAGTGTCTTTTGAGGGTCCGTGGCCCTTATAACACCTTAATTTTGGACTTTTAGCTTTCACAACTGTGGGAGAATACACTTGTGTTGTTTTAGGCCACCCACTTTGCAGTACTTCGTTTTGCATCCCTGGAAAACAAATACAGGTGATTAGGTCATGACCTGGCTAAAGGTCATGGCTTAATAAGTGGCAGGTACCAAATTACTAATATTGATAAATAAACACAACTCTGGGATTGTTCTGCACTGTGCAAACAAAGGGATTGATGCATTTTCTAAGCACTCAGTAACTCTTTTCCATGCTCAGTCATGACCATTCACCACATCTGGCCGTGTCGACACCATCTGCTACATTTAAGTTTGCCTACCAATTCTCATACCATCTTACCTACTAGAGAACATGGCGATAGTGTTTCTCTTCCTCTCTTACATCATCATTAGTTTGCTCTCTACTGGTTCTCTCAGCTTGTAAAGATGTGGTTATGTTTCTCATATTCAGAAGAGCGAACAAACTTCTTTTGACTCCATTTTTCATGCTAGCCATGGCTACATCTCTTTGTTTCTGTTTGCAGCAAAACTGTTCAAAAGAGTTACATATAGAGGTGCCTGGGTGGCTCGGTCATTTAAGCACCTGACTTGATTCTGACTTAGATGAGCTCGAGCCTCTCATCAGGTTCCGTGCTAAAAGCACCGAGCCTGGTTGGGATTCTCTCCCCCTTTCTCTGCCCCTCCCCTGCTTGCTCTTGCTCTCTCTCTCTCAAAATAAATAAATACACTTTTAAAAATGACATATTACATTCACTGACTTAGGTTCTTCTTCTTAAGACTATTTCTACTGCTACTACTATTACTTTTTTTTAATGTTTTACTTATTTTTGACAGAGAGAGAGAGAGCATGAGTGGAAGCAGGAGAGGGACAGAGAGAGGGGGGAACAGAGGATCTGAGGCAGGCTCTGTGCTGACAGCAGTGAGCCGGATACAGGGCTCGAACTCACAAGCCATGAGATCATGACCTAAGCCGAAGTTGGATGCTAAACCAACTGAGCCACACAGGCACCCCACTACTACTCTGTGCTATCTCCTCATGCCACGAAAACTTCTCCATCGAGAGCACCAGTTATGTCCACGTTACTCAAGCCAATGATCACTTATTACTCACCTGACTTTACCAATTGTCAGTCATGACACACACACTTGAAAAATTTCTCCTCCAAGATGTACTTTCTTTGCAGGGTTCCCAGAAGGTCTGTCTTAGTTCTCCTCTTGTGTCATTAGCTGTTCCTTGTGTAATTTGCTGTCATTAGCTGTCTCCCTGATTCCTACTCTTCTCTGGGCCTCTTCATGTTGAGGTGCCTCTGGACTCAAACTTTGTTTTTATTCCCTTCTCCATATAAAATACTCCCTTACCGACCACATCCAGTTTCATCCTACATATGCTGATGACTCTCGAGTTGATACCTCCATTCTGAGCTTTTCTCCCGAAGTATAGATCCATACATCAACTGCTTCCACCACTCTTTCCTTGGAGTCTGTTCTCAACATAGGAGCCAGAGCAATCCTTCTATGTAAGTCAGATCAGACCACTGCTCTGCAGAGTCAGCTAATGACATAGGAGGAGAACTAAGATGGATCTTCTGGAAACCCTGCAAAGAAAGTACACTTGGAGGAGAATTTTTTTAAGTCCATTTGATTCAGAGTAGAAGCCAAAATCTTGGAAGTGGCCTACAAATTCCTCCATTATCTGAACTTATCTGCCATTTTTCCCTTCATCCTCCATTGACTCTGTTTCTGCAAACTGCCTTACCTGCTGTTACTTAAAGGAGTCTTCCATACTCCCAATTTGGAATTTTCTTCCAGCTCTTTCCTAAGATATTTGCTTAGCTAACTCTCACCCATCTTTCACATCTTTGCTCAGATTCCACTGACTCAGTACGGTCTTCACTGGGCACCCTATTTAATACAATCAGCTGCTTCATCAGCCATGCCCTGAAACCCCCTGATTTCCTTCTTCATGATTCCTTTTAATCATAACAATTTAATGTACTAAACCATTTAATTGTTTATTAAGTTCTTCCCCCCTCAATTTTCCCATGGTAAAATGTAAGGTGTAAGATATACCTTATTCTAGGGTATATGTATTGGGGCGCCTGGGTGGCTCGGTTGGTTAAACATCAGACTTTGGCTCAGGTTATGATCTTATGGTTCATGAGTTCAAGCCCTGCATTGAGCTCTGTGCTGACAGCTTTGGATCCTCTGTCTCCCTCTCTCCCTGCCCCTTCCCTGCTCATACATGCTTGCTCTCTCTCTCTCTCTCTCTCTCACTGTCCCTCAAAAATAATTAAACATTAAATAAAGATAAATAAGTATTATGGATATAATGTACAATAACTATAGTTACTACCCCATGTGATATACATGAAAGTTATTAACAGAGTAAATCTTAAGGGTTCTCTTTAAAAGGAGAATGTTTTTCTTTTTCTTTTTTTTTTTAATTGAATCTACATGAGATGATGGATGTTAATTAGAATTATTGTGGTAATAATTTCACAATATATAAATATATGAACTCAAACCTTTACACTGTATGCCTGAAACTCAGACAGTGATGTCTATCAT
The DNA here is from genome assembly GCF_018350155.1 of Leopardus geoffroyi. Lineage (NCBI taxonomy): Eukaryota > Metazoa > Chordata > Mammalia > Carnivora > Felidae > Leopardus > Leopardus geoffroyi. Next base: position 55,802,802 of record NC_059327.1, on the reverse strand, counting down.
TTATATCTCAGTAGAACTGGAAAATAATTTTAAAATAATAAAATAAAATGTAAGCTCTTCAAGACCAGTGTTCCTAGACTGTTTTACCCCTTGATATATCCCAGCATATGCTCTCACATATACAGAATGCATAGAAAACATTTGTTGAAAGAAGAAACTATAATTGGTGATGTATGTATTATTAGACATTAGTTCTAAAATTAAGATAATTTTTTCTTTATATACAAGAGTAAATAATCCTATAAGAAATATTGGCATTTTCATAAGTTTGTACTTCCCTACTTTTTAAATATCACCTGATAAAAATAATTTTTGGAAAAAAATATGACAATTGTGGATTTTTTCATAAATAGTTGCTTTATTTTTATTTTTTTTTTACTTTTTAATTTTTTTATAACTAGTTGTTTTATATTGTTCTCTTGGTCCTCATGAAATGAATGGAATTTTCTACCTCAGGTCATTTGTCTGTCATTAAATGAAAAATAAAAAGGTAGCTATTCTGTTTTGGGCACTACCCCTTCCTGCATTTCATAGCACAATCAATACTGATTTACATTAATGCACTACTGATTGCCTCTTTCAAATGAACCTCCAAAAGTTTCCTCTGAATAAATTGGAAAAAATGGTAATATGTGTTCAGCAAATCTCAAACCATAATTGGATAGCTGTGCCCCCAACTGGTAAAAAATTGTATGAGGTGCTGAGTGTAATCTTATTTATTGATTTCCTTCATTCTAGAGTTGGTGAAGGGCAAAAAGAGGAACGGTTAAATCAAAATGTTGAAATGTTGTGATTTATTAATAGAAAGAATGTGTCACATCTTTCTGCACACCTACAAAATTGCTTATTTGTCCTTAATGTATTTTCAGACGGTGTTTTTATTTGGGAAACCAAAATTACTACCGGGGCACTTTTCAATTATGTTTTTCTCCTTCCTGTGGAAAAAGTTTCACTTATTTTATATGTTCTGGCTCATAGTAAATTATTTAAGATATAATCAGATAATTGGAAGTATCTCCTGATTCCTTCCAATCTGTATTCTTATAGGTTTTAATTTCTCAAGTGGAGCAATTCACTCAGAGGCTGCCTTGGCAGCAAAAAAGCACTCAGATTTTAGTTGACAGGTGTAGTATTGGACATCCAGAAAGGAAATCAGGCAGGTGTTTTTCCAGAGGGTTATAAAGTATGGTGTGTAAAGTTTGCTTTTTGTACATTTTCAGGGCATATTTATATATTCTCCTTAGTAACTTGGTTCATGGAAATTTGCTTGAATTTCCTTTAACCCTGGGCTTAGAATTTCAGATTCTGTATAAGCTGGGTATAATCAGCCATTAGTAAAAATCAAAGCTGAGATGGCTCTAGACAATGAAATAGCATCATGTTTCTATCAAAGGATTCATCCAGGTCAGTTTTAATTTATGCCTCTGGTTAATGTGGGTGGTTAACCCTTAGATTTATTCTATGAAGAGAGTTTTTAATAAGAAAATATTCCTCCATGCCAATTTTCTCTTTGAAGAGCCCTACAATGATTTTTCTAAATAAATAAAAAAATATAACTACAATACCAGAGGGGATGACAGCAGCTCTTGCAATAGCAGCACTTATTTGACATGTGGTTGAACTGAAAATTAAATATAATATATACATATGTATTACATATAGTCATACGATCAGCAGCCTAAAGCTTCAGGCTGTGTATATTAGAGCTTTTCTATCTTTACTTATATCCTGCTTCTAAAATAACTCATTGGAAAAAGTTTCTTTGTCACCCTATGAGAAAACTGGTCATCATCATGTGACCAACCGGTATACTGTGTGTCATGTGTGCATCTCATGGAGAAACGAATAATTTACCATGAATTTGACAACTTGAAGATAAAACCTGGAAAGGTATTTGAGATGTTCACCCAGGCAGAAAATATGTTCTTAGACTTTCCCAATAGAATAGAAAGAAATGGAAAATATCACTGTACATTCGATTAGCAAGGTAGACTATTTGTTCCAACTGGTAAAATGCCTGAATTGTGTAATATTCAGAAATAGTGCTATTTTATTCTTTTTTTAAGATGTTAGGAAAATTTGAATATGGCTTGAGAGATTTTAAGGAATGTATGATTAAAATGGAAGAAGCAGAGAGAGAGAGCACCCTAAGAATGTTATAAAAGGTAGGGTAAAGAAGGAGGCTCGCACTGAGAGACTGCCTACTCATGGAAGATAAAAGAGAAAATAAACTTTAGAGTAATATAGGAAAGAAAATTCTAGGGAATAGTTTCTGTGTAGTTGTATGTGATTATTCTCCTTATGTGAAAATACAAATTCACTCATAAGCAAAACAATGAAGAAAGATAGTGAAAGACAAAACTGACTGGTTGGTGCCTTCTCTCCTCTTCCTCAACCCTCCCCATCTCTGCCTAGAATGAGCAACAGATCTCAGAAGGCCAAATCCACATTTTGATGAATTATACATCTAATATCAAAACAAGAGAGTGGACTGTTATATTTATTTTATTAAAGTAAACTTAATGTAAACTTGCCGTAAACCAGGTCCCTCTAAAAATCAAAAGTATAGGAAGGGAAGGATGCATTTGACTTTTCTCACCAGCATTAGCAAATCAGGAATAACTTTTGTATCCCTAAAATTTTTCTATTCTAGAAATAGAATAGCCAGTAGGGAAAAGGAAGAAATACATGATCTTAGTGGAAACAAACTTCTGCACTATTTTCTTTTGAATTACTGTGGCTTCATACGTTAGCCCAGAAGGTAGTGACCCGTAGGTCAAGGCTGCCTGTTGTGTAACAGTATGGTCTTTGCAGCAGAGTGTTCCCACCTGTGGAGTCCATTATACAAGAGGCAGAGATGCTCTTAAAACCAGGTTTCCTCACTTCTATATGTGTTTACGTGTATGACCCACTTTAACAAAGTACATCTAAAACTCTGAGTCATAATAGAGAGTTAAGTTATGAAGTGTTGGTATGCTTTTTATAAACAAGAGATGATTTTGTAGATATCAAGCTCCATAGTTTGATAAAATTACTTGACTTGCAAGTATTGGTTTACTATTTTGTCAAAGACACGTGTTGTAAAGAGAGACACAGAAGCCAATCTGAAGGCTACATACAATATGATTCCAACTATATGACACTCTAGAGAAGGTGAACTATGGAGACAGTAAAAAGATTAGTGGTTGTCAGCAGGGTAGAGAGGAGGAAAGGCTGAGTAGGCACAGCACAGACGATTTTTAGGGCAATGAAACCATTTTGTATGATACCGTAATAGTGAATACATGTTATACATTTTTTCCAAGCCCATAGAATGTACAAAACCAAGAATGAGCCTTAACCACTTGCTATTGGGAGAGGCTGTGGTCATGTGGGGGCAAGGGATATATGGAAAATCTCTGCACATTCTCCTCCATTTTGTTGTGAACCTAAAACTGCTCTGAAAAATAAAGTCTTAAAAAAGAGAGAGGTCCTTTTAAGCAAGGTCCTCCTCATCTCCATTACCTATTTGGCCTTCCTAGTGAGAGTACTGTTCATTTCTTTATTTAATCCTCACTCATGACCTCCTTTAGCAGCCTCTTTAACTAATGTAAATTCTGACTTCATTTAGACTTAAAACTATTGCTCTTTTAAAAGCTGTTCTTATCTTATTGAACCCATGGTCAAATCCTTTAACATCTAAAATCAATTAAGCTTATTTAAGTAACTATGATGTAAAATACAATGTGGTAGGGATTACCCAGATAAACAAGGATGCGTGAAATAGAAACCCTCTCCTACAGTTGCTGGTGATTTGGGAGGGGTTATTATTTAGCAGTTTGTGTATAACAAATCATGCCACAATTCTGTGGCTTAAAACAATAAGCACATATTATTGTTCCTGAGTCTTTTGGTCAGCTTCCTCATGTGTCTGCAGTCAGATGTGGGTCAGGCAGGCAGTTGGCTGGTTGGCTGACTCTATCACATGTCTTAGGGGAGTGGCTAGCTGTAGTCTAGGTTGGCCTTGGCTCAATTATCTAGGCTTTCCTCCACATGATTTTTGTCCTCTGGCAGGCTAGCCTAGGAAGGGGTGATGAGAGAAAATTTAAGTATACAGTGTCTCTCAGGCCTGGACTCAGAGCTGACATATTGACATTTTTACCACATTCTGTCAGCCAGAGAAAGTCACAAGTTCAGGCCAGATTCAAAGATAGGAAATAGGCTCCATCTCTTGAAGGAAGGAGACGCAATGTCACACTGCAAAGAATGGTATTCATCAAGGTCATGAATGTACTCTATCTACTATCAGGAGAATAGGAAAGTAAAAATGACTATACTGCAAATTAAGAAAAATACCACATGGGGCACCTGTGTGGCTCAGTCAGTTCAGTGTCCCACTCTGACTCCTGATCTTGGCTCAGGTCATGATCTCACAGTATGTGAGTTCGAGCCCCATGTCAGGCTCAGCGCACTGACCCCGTGGAGCCTGCTTGGGATTCTCTTTCTCCCTCTATTACTCTGCCCATTCCCCGCTTGCACTCTCTCTCTCAAAATAAATTAATTAATTTAAAAAAAAAAAGAAAAGAAAAATAGCACAAATTACACACACTAGACCCTTGACCAAAATTTTCATTTTTGATTATTTGACTGTCTTTAAAACATATAGCATTTTGAGATTTTTCTGGGACATCTTTATTTAACAGAGTTTTTATTGTTCATCTTCACCACTTAAATGTACACTCCATGAAAGATGTTGTCTGTCTTATTCATGACTAAATTCTAAGTGACTGCAAAGTACATAGCACAAAGTAAGTGCTCAGTAAGCTCATTGACTGAACTAATTCTATTCTTGTATGAAAGTTCTGAAGAGATCATTTACATTTTTATTTACAATATTGATTACAATGTTTCCTCCTTGGTAAAGTAAATAAAAATATATTTTTATATATTGTGCATTAAAAATCATTTGTATAATATTTAAATTAAAATATTATGTGGAAGATTACTTATAAATATTGTCTCAGAATTTAGGGGATTATAAAATTCTCAAGCCACTCTCTTGAGTACATATTCTACAAACACATATGGAAGGTTCGGGAGAGGTGTTATGAGAGAGATATTATCTGAGCTGGATCTCTAAAGGAGGAGTAGAATTTCATGAATGGGATGGGATTTTCAGGAAAAGGCCATATCATGAAGAAAGTCAGGAGAGGATGAAAGAATTGGCAATAGAAGATGGGAATGTAGTCTGACTTGGGAATATACTGGGAGAATAATGAGAAGCAAACCTGGACAGGTATCTAGAGTCCTTCTCAAATAGACCTATGTACTGGCCTTTGCAATTTAGTGGACAATAAATAGCCATTTGCAATCTTTCAACAAAAATGATTTGGCTTCAGTCTCCAAGAATATCTTCCTAAAAAGCTGCCTACTTCTTAGCAACTCAAGTAATGGCAACTCAAGTGAGTTATATGGCTCTCTGTATCCTAAGTAAAGGATTCCATTAAGGAACCTCACATCATCTTGGGTTCTGAACCAGGCCAGGTGTGATGGGGTAGAAATTTTAGCCAAAAAAAGCAGCTGAGAGTAGTCCTCCCTACATGTAGATGTGCTTTGATAGCTAGCAAAATTGTCACAAAGACTAGAGTCTACTGAGACTCGTGTCTTACAATGAACTTAAGTTCTTTACAGCTTCTGAGTCAGACAGAATTCCAAGGAAGCTGCATAGGATTGATGGAAACCTAGCTATGTTCCCATCTACTCCTGGGCCAACATACATCCTTATGACTAAAACATCGCACCAGGGGGGAACTCAAGAAATAACCTTGCCTCTGCAGTGCCAGCAGAGCTCTCTTCTTTGCCGATTGAGGTGGGTAGACTATGAATAGCAAGACGTACCTTGTTTGACCAGATGTTTGACAAAAGATCCCTGGTACAGGCCACAGAGAGCAATGTCATCTCAGAGCAGAATTTGTGCCAGAGGCTGGAATTTGGCTTTCTATCTGTTGATATGGCATACATTGTGTTGATACAATACATATCTTTGTTGACCAGGTGTATCACGTGGTTAGTGTGCTTGGTTCGTATATCCTGTTCAGCTTGGCAAGAAATAAACCACCTATGAGATCTTGGACAAAAAGAAGAAACATTACTTATAATAGAAAAGCATATTATATAGATATTATTATGTCCAAGATGCTCATAACTAGTGAGTGACTAACCCTGATGCATACATGATGGAAGAAATATAAACACAAAGGCACAATTTTTCAGTTATTAGCTCAGATGTGAAAAAATAAAATTTTCTAATTGTTGCAAAACTAATGTCAGCTTTTACCCTCAAGTCCCCTTGTGCTATATCACCATTTCTACTTTATAGATGCAATACTATAATGTCAATGGGAATTGCTCTAATGATGCTTATCATCTCTCTGGACTTCACCCAGAAAATGATGCACACAATTGTCCTACTCTCAAATCTCCAAACTTAGAGGAGGATTGTAAGGTGCCTTTTATCCTTATGTCCAACTCAACCCATAAGTTAAGGCACCAAAAAGACCCATGACGGAAGCTTCTGTCTTCCCATGAAATTCACCCCCATCATCAGCTCATAATATCTTTATGTGAGAAGATGTAGTAATAGGCTCTGGCTGACTAAATCTGTGTACTAACTCTTTATGTTTTATATATGAACCCTAGACACTTACACTTAAAATTTTGCTAAATATTTGCTATCTTTCTTTTTTTCTGAATCTAATCTGAAAAGTACCCTCTGGAAAAATGTAATCTTTTAATAAATAACAGTGTTCATTCTCACTAATAATAAAAATATAAGTTAAAACCATAACAAAAATAGAAAGAAACAATTATTTGAGCTCCTTGATAGAAAAATCCACTCGGCAACAGTGTCTAGACCAATTACTACTGAGAAATAATAGAAGCTTCGGAGAAGAATTGGGAGAATAATGTTGGGGTTTAAAGTTTTTGAGGATCTTAAGTGTGACAAATGCAGTGACTGAGAAGGGAAGCCAGAGATGTAGGATATATTTAATATTTAAATAAAATGGCGGGAAGAGGCAAAAAAGCATTGAAATGACTATAATATACAATGTCCATTTGGACGATGGGTAGGGGGGACTTTAATGAAATTGAAAAGTAAAGTTAAGAGAAAAGCTTTTGAGGCTAGAATGGTAGATGAAAATGAATAGATTGGGATGTAGAGATATAAAGAATTTATGAGACAGTGGCATCTGAACCTGATGCACAAAGCATTATGCATATTTCTAGTCTTTTTCATTGCTTTCTAAAGTCTTCCACACAGCATATCACAAATCAATAGTAACTAGTTATTAAGCTAAGCAATATGAAAAAGGAATGTGTTACAAAGCAAGATGTCTGTTGGGTTTTTTTTCCTATACTTTAAATGATTATACTGTCTTAGGATAGTTTTCATTTGTATCTTTCTCAAGAGACCACCTTCATACCCTGGGGTTTACTATTTTCTTTCTATAAAGATATATACAAAATATGTATCTCTGCTCTCTGGTCTCTAAACTTACATTCTTTGTTATCTCTTAGTTATGTAGAATTAGAGATGCAAACATTGGCCATTCAATGACAAAAAAAAGGAACAAGACTAGATTTTTAGGCAAATACCCTATATTATTTGATTGTGAATAGTTTTCCCAAGATAAATAGCACCTATTTGGAATTATAATAGATTTACTAGTATAACAGGATGTATATTTAGGGAATGATTAATAATGTGCTATTGACTGAGAGCACTGGTTGGAAACATTGGTAGTTCTATGGATTATTATTTAATGATTTTTCCTAGATTTCTGAATAACTGACATTGATGAGAAGGTGACTCAGAATTGATTTTAAATTGCTTGGAATGCAATGTTGAAATGCAATGTTGGAATGTTGTTGAAATGTCAATAGCAATAGTACCCTATTAAGTGCACCATATAAAGAAATAAATATTTCTGATAAAACTCTCTCTGAAGAGTTATTAATGATTACCTGTTATCTCTTCATAAAAATACCAGGAATTGTCTCAGTTTGCACAGAAGAAATCAGGCTCAGAGTTTTTCTTTGAAGACATTTTTAGTGACAGAATTATAAACAGAACTCAGTGTAAACTTGTTTTGGAGGAAAAGTATTTTCCCTATAATTTGTGTCATATATACATATATGATTTAAAGGTGATGCTTTATTAATGAATTTATCTTTAAAATTAATTGTTATTTTTAAAACGATCTGCATTTTTAATATGAAAATGGTAGAATTAGCAAAGAAATATATGGAATTGATTTTATTTTATCAGTATTTTTACTGATTAGGACAAACAGAGCATGCCAAATATTTGTCTTAGTAGCAACAAAAGATTGTGAATCACATTGAAAATGGAAAACCAAGCATTTTTGTTCTGCTTAAAATAATGAAAGCAACTTCAGGTTATTGTATTGTCCCTACTCTCCTGCCTTCTCTCTTTTTGGAGGCGGTGCAGGAGGTAACATATACTTCATCTTCACTTTATTTACCAACTAGTGTTTTTGTGCGATCAGAATAATGATTTTCAAATTGTGGGTCATGACACATCAATCCACTTTGTGGTTCAGGGTCAGTATTTTTTAAATGTAATAATCAAAAAAAAAAAAAAAGGAATAGAAAACATACCAGAGTCCATTCACATAATGTTAGCATTGTCTTATACAGTGTCTGTTTTATATATCCTTTACACACATTTGTATATGTGTACTGGGTTGCAATGTAACATATATTTCTTAATCAAGAAAGTGTGATAACTACTGATATATACAGAGATTTATATTGTGAATTATTTCTCTGTTACAAATTATTTTTTAATTAAATTATCAAATATTTATTAAGTACCTGCTATGTGAAGTTAACCACCAACCCCCCAAAACAAACAAACAAACGAACAAAAAAAAAAACAAAAAGAAAATAACAACTCTCTGTTATAGGTGAGTTGATATTTAAGGTAATATATGTATCAAAATAAGAGAACTGGAAAAACTGTGGCACTGTTGTTTAATATGAGCATTTTGTTTCTTTTATGTCTTTAAGCTGTATACTGCTATAATTTATTTTCATGTCAGAATTGTTTCTAATGTTTTATGCAATGAAAGTTATGCTTTTAAGCAGTAAAAGAGTGCCGTTAAAGTCATGCTGTAGCTTGTCTGCTTTGCAGCAGTGGAATAACTACCATCAGAGGAACCTGGAAAGCCATCTATGGATCATTCAGCAATGCCTCTATCTTATATTCACCATTTATTAAGGTTTATTTCAATTGCTTTTAAGATATTTTTTAGACCAGGTTAGGGTTCACAGCAAAATTGAGAGGAAGGTATTGAGCTTTCTCATTACCCCTCCCCATACAAATGCATACCCTCCTTCATTACCAACATCCTTCACCAGTGTGGTACATTTGTTAGAATTAATGAATCTACCTTGATACAACATAATCACCCAAAGTCCATATTTTACTTTAAGGTTCATGTTTGATTTTGTATACTCTATATATTTGGAAAGATATATAATGACATATGTACATTCATTATGATATCATACAGACTATTTTCACTGCCCTAAAAATTCTCTGTGTTCTGCCTATTCATCCCTCTCCCTGCCCCTTACATCAACACATGGAAACACTGGTTTTTTTACTGTCTGGATAATTTTATATTTTCCAGAATGTCATGTAGACATGTATGTTGGAATCATACATTATTTAGCTTTTTGAGATCGGCTTCTGTGTCTCTTTACAACAATTGTCTTTGATAAAACCGTCAGTAAACCAATATTCGCAAGTCAAATAATTTTATCAAACTATTTTTAGATTGGGTTCTTTCATGTATTTACACATCTTCCATATCTTTTCAAGGCTTGATGGCTCATCTGTTTCTACTGCTGAATAATATTCTATCGTTTGGATATACCGTCCTTTATGGACACTGTGAATATCCATTTGCTGTATATTTTACAGGTGAATGGATAATATCCATTAAAAAATATATGTTGCTTCTAAGTTTTGGCAGTTATGAATATAGCTTCTGTCAACATCCATATGCAGGTGTTAGTGTTGTTATAAGTTTTCAAACCTTTGGGTAAATGGCAAGAAGTATGATTGCTAGATTGTATAGTAAGGATACGTTTAGTTTTCTAAGATACCGCCATGTTGTCTTCCAAACTCTGTACCATTTTACATTTCTACCAGCAGTTAATGAGAATTCCTCTTGCTCTACAACCTTGTCATCATTTGTTGTTGTCAGTGTTCAAGATTTAGGTCATTCTAATAGGTGTGCAGTGATATCTTATTGTTTTAATGTCCATTTCCCTGATGACATATGGTGTGGAGCATCTTTTCATATGCTTATTTTCCACCTTTATACCTTCTTTGCTGAAGGTGTCAGTTCATATCTTTAAACAAAGTTTTAATCAGGTTGTTTGTTTTCTTATTGTTGAGTTTAAAGCATTCTTTGCATATTTTGGATCACAGTCTTTTATCATATGTATCTTCTGCAAAGATTTTCTCCCAGCCTATGGCTTGTCTTCTCATTCTCTTGACACAGCCTTTCATGGAACAGAAGTTCTTTTTCAATGAAGTCTAGCTTATCAATTATTTCTTTCATGGATCATGCCCTTAGTGTTGTATCTAAAAAGTCATCACCATACCCAAGGTCATCCAGATTTTCTCCTTTGTTATATTCTAGGAGTTTTATAATTTTACATTTAGATATATGATCCATTTTGAGTTAATTTTTGTGAGTGATTGTGGAGGCTCATAGAGCCTGGCTGGTTAAGATTTAAGAAAGAAATGTTTGCAGCCTGGGAAATAGCTGGTTGAGAAGCAGCAAAGCAGACCAGGAAAACCAGGTCTCCTTCGAAATACCATGGCTGAAAGCAGCCAGACCTTGCCTGTGGATCAACATGTTTTCCTACTCTGTAAATGTGTAATCTAAAGGAATAAAGCAACCCCCTTCCTATGGACATATACACTGCCCCCATGAAGTTCCACTTGCCTGCCTGCATGTCACTAGCCTGATTGTACTGTTCCCCTGATAATTTATAAGTATGCTTTGTTTCTACTTTTGAAATTACACATTCCTTTCCTCTGCACTCCTTAAAATGTACTGATAAGATTCTCAATAAAACTAGAGAAGAGCTTTGCTCAGGGGCATCGCCACTAGAGTGCTTGGCCCCCTTTGCCCTGTCCTTTCCCTGATTCAGGAGTCTGGACTAATCTGTGATCCACCACCCCAGGGTTTGCTGGTCAAACCCAGCAAATAAAGTAAGGTTTGTCTAGATTCCCTTTATTTATTTATTTATTTATTTATTTATTTATTTATTTATTTATTTATTTATTTTACATGTGGATGTACACTTGTTCCAGCACATTTGTTGAAAAGACTGTTTTTACTCTATTGTATTATCTTTGTTCCTTTGTTGAAGAAGGTTGATTATATTTATGGGAGTTTATTTCTGGGCTTCCCATTTAGTTCCACAGATCTATTTATCTATTATTTTTCTAATACCATGCTGTCTCAATAACTATAGCTTTACAGTAAGTCTTGAAGTCAGCTAATGTCACCCCTCCAACTTTGTTCTTCTTCTTCAATATTGAGTTGGCTAGTCTAGGTCTGTTGCCTCTCCATAGATATTTGAATCATTTTGTGAATATCCACAAAATAACTAGCTGGAATTTTGATTGGGATTGCATTGACTATATAGATTAAGTTGGGAAAAAACTGACATCTTTTTTTTTTTTTTTAACGTTTATTTTATTTTTGGGACAGAGAGAGACAGAGCATGAATGGGGGAGGGGCAGAGAGAGAGGGAGACACAGAATCGGAAACAGGCTCCAGGCTCTGAGCCATCAGCCCAGAGCCCGACGCGGGGCTCGAACTCACGGACCGCGAGATTGTGACCTGGCTGAAGTCGGACGCTTAACCGACTGCGCCACCCAGGCGCCCCAAAACTGACATCTTAACACTACTGAGTCTTCCTATGCATAAATACAGAATATCAATCAATTTATTTCTTCTTTGATTTTATTCATCAGAATCTTTATAATTTTCCTCATATAGATGTGTGAATATTTTGTTAGATTTATACCTATTATTTTGTTTTGGGGGACCGTAATGTAATTGGTGTTGTGTTTTTAATTTCAAATTCTATATATCCATTGCTGTCCTACACAAAAGTGATTAATTTTATATATTAACACTGTATCCTGAAACATTACTATAGTTGCTTATTAGTTCCAGGAAATTTTTTTTGTTGTTGCTTCTTTCAGATTTTCTACAAAGATAATCATATCATCATGAACATGACGTATTTATTTCTTCCCTCCCAATCTGTACACTTTTATTTCATTTTCTAGTTCTATTTCACTATTTAGAACTTCCAGTGTGATGTTCAAAAGGGGTAGTGAGAAGGGTCATACTTGTCTTATACTCATCTTAGTGGGAAAGCTTTAAGTTTCTCACTATTATTATGTTAGTTACAGATTTTTTATGGATATTATTTATCAAATTAAGGAAGTCCCTGCCTCTGTTCCTAGTTCACTGAGTTTTTATCATGAATGGCTGTTAGATTTTGTCAAGGACTTTGTCTCCATCTACTGGTATAATCCTGTGATTTTTCTTTTTTAGTCTGTTGATGTGATGGATTACATTAATTGATTTCTAAATGTTGAAAATCAATAAGCCTTCCAATCCTAGGATAAATCCCACTTGATCATTGAGTGTAAATTTTTTATACATTATTTGATTTGATTTGATTATATTTTGTTGAGGACTTTTACATCTATGTTCATGAATGATACTGGTCTTTAGTTTTCTTTTCTTGTAGTATTTTATCTAATTTTGGTATGGGGTAATGCTGGCCTCATAGAATGAGTTAAGAAGTATTTCTGCCTGTGTCTTTTGAAAAAAAGATGTAAAGAATTGTTATGATTTCTTTCTTAAATAGTTGGTAGAATTCACCATTGAGCCCATCTGGGCTTGGTGCTTTCTATTTGGGAAGGTCATTAAATAAATCTGAATAGACAATTAAGATTGTCTATTATCTCTTCTGTGAGTTTTGGCGAATATGTCTTTCAAGAAAATGGTCCATTTCGTCTAGATTATCAGATGTGTGTACATTAAGTTGCTCATAATATTCCTTTTATTATCGTTTCAATGTCTATAGGATCTGTAGTAATGTCTCTTCTTTCTTTTCTGATATTAATAATTTGTGTCTTTTCTCTTTTGTTTCTTAATTAACTTGACCAAAGGCTTATAGATTTTATTGATCTTTTCAAAGGACCAGTTTTTTATTTCATTATCTATTCATCTCCTATTTTCAATTTCATTGATTTCTACTTATTCTTGTTATATCTTTTCTTCTGCCTACTTTGGATTTAGTTCGCTCTTCTTTTTTTAGTTTCCTAAGGTGGAAACTTAGATGACTGACTTTAGATCTTTTTCTTTCCTAATATATGCATTCAATGCTATAAATTTCCTTCTAAGTGCTCCTTTTGCTCCATACCACAAATTTTGATAAGTTGTGTTTTTATTTAAAGTAACTTTTAATTTATCTTGAGGTTTATTCTTGGACTCGTGTGTTATTTAGTAGTATGTTTCTTAATTTATACATTTTTGGGGATTTTCCAGTTATCTTTCTGCTATTGATTTCTAGTTTAATTCCACTGTGATATGAGAAAAGACATGGTATGATCTCTATTCTTTCAGGTTTGTTAAGATGTGTTTTATGGCCCAGGATGTGTTCTATCTTGGTGAATATTTCATATGAGCTTGAAAAGAATGTGAATTCTGCTGTCCTTGGGTAACCTAGTCTATAGATCTCAATTACATTATTTCATTGATTGTGTGTTGACTTCAACCATGTTCTTACTACAAGTCTGCTGCTGAGTTTGTCCTTTTCCAACAGAGGGTTGTTGAAGTCTCCAGCTAGGATAGTGAATTCATCTATTTCTCTTTGCAATTTAATTATTTTTGCCTTATGTAGTATGACACTCTATTTTTAGGTAAATATACATTAATATTTTTATGTCTTCTTGTAGAATTGACCCCTTTATCATTATGTATTACCCTTCTTTACCCCTGATAACTTTATGTACTTTGAGGTCTGCCCTTTATGAAATTAACGTAGCTATTCCTTCTTTCTTTTGATTAGTGTTAGCATGGTATTTTTTCCTCCATCTGTTTATTTTTAACCTATGTCAGTATATTTAAAGTAGGTTTCTTGTAGAGGACATATAATTGGCTTTTATTGTTTGATCAACTCTGACAATCTTTTTTAATTGGTGCATTTTATATTGTTGACATTCAAAGTAATGATTGATATAATTGGATTCATATCTACCATATTAATTGCTATTTTCTATTTGTTGCTCTTATTCTTTGTTCCGTTTTTTTGTCTGCTCTTTTTCTTCTATTTTGAGTTTTAATTGTACATTTTTTTTTTCAACGTTTATTTATTTTTGGGACAGAGAGAGACAGAGCATGAACGGGGGAGGGGCAGAGAGACAGGGAGACACAGAATCAGAAACAGGCTCCAGGCTCTGAGCCATCAGCCCAGAGCCCGACGCGGGGCTCGAACTCACAGACCGCGAGATCGTGACCTGGCTGAAGTCGGACGCTTAACCGACTGCGCCACTCAGGCGCCCCTTAATTGTACATTTTATATGCTCCCATTTTCTCTCCATTTTTGACATTCCAGTTCTACTTCTTTTTTCACTTTTTGTTGGTGGTTGCCCTAGAGTTTGTAGTAAACATTTACAATTAATCCAAGTTCACTTTCAGATAACACTATGCCACTTTATAGGTAGTGTGAGTATCTTATAATAACAAAATAATCTTAGTTACTTCCTCTTGTCATGTATGTTATATATTATACATGTATATTATATATTACATATATATGTATATACATATACATATATATATATATCCGTGCATAATCAAATACATTGTTGTTATTATTATTTTAAACAAACCATTATCTGGTAAGACAATTAAAAATAGGAAAAACTTTAAAAGTTTTAATTTTACCTTCACTTATTTTTTCTTGAATGTTCTTCCTTTTTTTATGTAGATCCAACACTTTGATCTATATATTTTTTCTCTCTAAAGAATTTAACATTTCTTGAGAGGCAGGTCTACTGGCAACAAATTTCCTCAATTTTTGTTTTAGA
The DNA here is from genome assembly GCF_018350155.1 of Leopardus geoffroyi. Lineage (NCBI taxonomy): Eukaryota > Metazoa > Chordata > Mammalia > Carnivora > Felidae > Leopardus > Leopardus geoffroyi. The sequence continues at coordinate 55,787,597 of NC_059327.1, read as the reverse complement.
AAGTCTTTATTCCTTCCTCACATTGAATGATAATTTCAGAGGCTACAGAATTCTGTATTGGTGGGATTTTTACTCTCACGCTTTAAGTTTTACTCTCCATTCTCTTTTTACATGCATGATTTCCAAAGAAAATCTGGATATAATTCATATCTTTGTTTTATTTTTTTTTTGTCTTTGATTTTCTATAATTTGAAGATTATATGCCTAAGTAAATGTGGAGGGGAATGCATTTATCTTGCTTGGTGGTTCCTAAGCTTTCCTAATCTGTTGTTTGGTATCAGACATAATTTGAGGAAATTCTCAGTCATTATGGTTTCAAATATATCTTCTGTTTCTTTCTTTCTGTCTTCTCTTTCTGATATTCCCATTATGCATATATTATACCTTTTGTAGTTGTCCCAAAGTTCTTTGATATTCTGTTTTGTTTTTGTTTTGTTTTGTTTTCAGTCTTTATTTCCTTTGTTTTTTAGTTTTGGAGGTTTCTATTAATATATCTTTAAGCTCCAAGATTCTTTTTTTAGCTGTGTCCAGTATGCTAATAAAACCATCAAAAGCATTATTTATTTCTGTTACAGTGTTTTTTAATCTCTAGCATTTCTTATTGGTTTCTTATCAGGATTGTCTTCCCTCTGCTTACGTTGTCCATCTGTTTTTGTGTGCTGTTTATTTTATCCATTAGAGCCCTTAGCATATTAATCATAGTTGCTTTAAATTCTTGGTCTGAGAATTCCAACATCCTAGCCATGTCTAGTACTGAAGCTCTGTGTCTCTTCAAACTGTGTGTTTGTTTTGTTTTGTCTTGTTTTGTTTTGTTTTTTGTCTTCTAGTATGCCTTGTTTTTGTTTTGTTTTGTTTTGTTTTGTTTTGTTTTGTTTGTTGATAGCTGGATATGATGTACTGGATAAAAGGAACTGCTGTAAATAGGTCATTATTGGGGCGCCTGGGTGGCGCAGTCGGTTAAGCGTCCGACTTCAGCCAGGTCACGATCTCGCGGTCTGTGGGTTCGAGCCCCGCGTCAGGCTCTGGGCAGATGGCTCAGAGCCTGGAGCCTGTTTCCGATTCTGTGTCTCCCTCTCTCTCTGCCCCTCCCCTGTTCATGCTCTGTCTCTCTCTGTCCCAAAAATAAATAAATGTTGAAAAAAAAAATTAAAAAAAAAATAGGTCATTATTAATGTGGTAGTGAGATGTAGGGAGAGAAGTGTTCTACAGTCCTTTGATTGGGTATTGGTCTTTTAGTAAGCCTGTACCTCTAGACTGTGAACATCACAACAGTTTTTCAGTTTTTTTCTCCTCCCTTATGTGGAACACAGTGGCACACAGTGGGGACAAGCTGGAGTTGGGTAGTTCCCTTCTTCCAGGTCAATTGGTCTCTGATAATACCCCACCAGGTGGGGCTCTCGATAATTTAATTTCCCCTGAGAGCAAGACTTGTTAGGAAGAACAGAATTCTGTGTGTATATTAAAATGGTTCACCGCCCCCCCCCCCCCCCACTCTTGCCAGAAACCCAAGGGGGCTTTTCTCAGTTAATTACTGTGGGAACCTGATGGAGCTCCTTGAGATAAATTGCACAATATTGTGCAGGGTGCCCCTAAGAATAGGTCCAGTTGGAGTTTTTAACTCTCAGTGTTGTCCATACTGAGTCTACAGCATTTCAGGTTTTCATACTCTGGCAATGGCTCCAGTGGCAGTTTCCACTCCTGAGTTTCTGCTCTAGTAGGCAGCAACTCCCTGTATTTTCCTGTCTGTCTCTCCCTTGGGTTGGGAATGGGGACAGTTTGCCCTGTGTCCTTCTTCTCTCTTATGGATTCAAGGCATATTGTTCCTTTTTCAGTCTGTTTAGCTTTTATACTTTCTATTAGCTCTGAGTGGCAATTACATACAGAACCAGGAATTGTATGTTTTATTTCGATTTTTAAACAAATGCTTTGCAGCAATTATTAAGTGCCAGGAAATGTGTTAGCTCCTTAGGGTGAAATTATCAAGATATGCTGTATGCTCTGGAGATTTCAGTCTAGTAGAAGAGAATGGAATATTTTAATTTTTTTCTGCATGTTTTCACCTTGGTTTATAGGGAATAAAGAGAAGACTCCCAGCAGCAAGGGGGAAATGGTTTATACATGGATTGCGTAGTTACATCTATGTGGGTCACTATATGTGGAGATGATTGATATGATAAGAGAAGAAACAAGGAAGCTAAGTGGGGAGGGGTAGGAAAGCCAAGGAAGAACTGTCAGGGTCTCTCCTTGGCTTCCAGCTAATTTATTAAGCTTCCTTGAAAGTTGAGATGTGAGGAAACTACTGGGCAATATATGCTTGAGTATAAATATGAAGTGGAAAAGTTACACTTCTATCACATAACATCTTATTTTCAAGTTCTTTAAAAGAACTTCCAGTTTTGTTGTATTGAGAATAAAGGCCACGGCATTAGGAATATTCATAAATGCCAGTCTTGCTAGACTGTGTCATTCTACAGAGGACTATTACATTGCCTCTAGTTTCAGCCTAGATCACTCTTATGATGACCTTGTAGACAAGCCTGAATTTGTTTCACTGTGTGCTAGACTGATTTTATATTCAAAGCAGTTTATGTATTCTGCCCATATTTTCTCTGTCACACACAATCTTTCCTTTAATAGTAGCCTTCTGCTTTCTTGTTGAGGACCTGCTGAGATGCTCTTATGCATAAAAAAACAGATGCCCCAAGTTTTCCTCTCAAAACCATTTGCACAAAATTTAGCAAAGTAGATAAACTTTTTTAAAGTAAATTCAAGATGCTCATGGATAAGCAGAATACCCAAATAGTGCAAGAAAGACTTGTTTCAAGCTGTTAAAACAATATGTTAAAATACTTTTTCCTGAGATTGATGAGCTGTATAAATCATCTATTTCTACAAATAATTAAAACCATAAAATTTGTATAATGCTATCTCTATATATCTTAATTCAATGCAAGCCTAGTACCCATACCGATGAGTAGGCAAAGTCCAATTGCATACCTGAGAAGCTGAGTCTGGAATGAGTAATTGAGCAATCTCCTCAGTGTACCTACCTCACTAGCACATCACAGGAATTATCTTATCGAATGAACTCATTCTACCTTGTCATCAACTTAGAAAAGATTAGTTTCATTAAAAAAAAAAAAAGAAAGCACAGTAAGGCCTAATTACTATTGCTGCAAAAAAAGCCCCCTCAAAACTTATTTTATTATGCCGATAGATTCTGTGTATCAGGGAATCAGACAGGACTTAGTAAGGATGACTTTTCTCTGCTACACGATGTCTGGGACCTCATTTGGGATGATAGTAACTGGGGGTAACTAGATACTGGGGGCTGATTCCTTTGCAGACATCTTTACTCTTATATCTTGGGATAGTTACTGGCCATTGGCTGCAGTACATAAATATGGCTTATACCTGAGCCCTAGCTTCATTACATCTAAGCTCAGGGTAGTCAAACATCTTACCTAGCAGCTCAAATATTCAAAGGCAAGTGTCCAAAGGATACCAGGAAGAAGCCACATGGTCTTTATTTTATTATACTCTGAGGTCAGATGGCATCTCTTCATTGTACTCTACTGCCTGGAGCAATCACAACCTGGCCCGGATTTAAGGGAAGAAGATATAAACTCTACCATTTGATGAAAGGGATGTGAAAGAATTTGTGGACATATTTTGGACCTACCATAGTGAGTAAGCACTCACTAACTGAGGGACCAGGAAATTGTATCTTATGTTTTCTGAAGGCAGTCTTTGCACAGGTGGGTACATGTACTTTGGAGGTGGGGGGGGGGGGGATGGTAGCATTCTGTTCCATAAGATTATAAGTTAGGACACAGTGTAGCGAAAATGGCATTTCTGAATATTCCCAATTCCTTATCCATTCTGTCCCTCCACTTAAGACTACAAAATTAGAAATGGTTGTGAAAAGCTTGAAAATAAGATGTGAAATGATGTAAGTGTACCTTTTTGACTTCACATTTATACCCAAGCATATCTTATCATATCCAGTAGTTTCCTCATTTTTTAACTCTCTATGAGGATTTCCATTTTTTCTCTATTTAAGAATTTTAATGCTGGTGTTCCAGAGATGTGGAAATTTACCCAGAATAAAAAGCATCATCCAATAGCCCCACCTTGATAGTAAGCTTTCAAAACAATCAAAATTACCATTGTGTCTTTGAAAATGCATATATGTGTGTATATATACTTATACATACATATATGCATATATATGTATACATTATGTATATGCAAAGATATATGAAAACAAATAACATTAATAAATATGTAAACAAAGAGTAAGTATAAGTGTAAATAATATTTGACAAAATTTAGACTAGAGAATTTTAGAGAAGGATGGGTAGTTACTTCATTTGAATTTGATTTATGCTTGTATGTATATAAATAAATATATTTGTGTGTATAAACATGCATTGTATATATGCATATATAGAGAAAGAGACACACACACACGTGTGTGTATATATATGTATATGTATATACATATATGTGTGTGTATATATATATATATATATATATATATATATGGCATGGTTATAAATGTGTATGTGTATGTATGTGTGCTTGGATATACACACACAGAATAACAAATATGACTATGCAAAATAAAATTTTGACCATACTTCATTTTATACTGATTCAGAAGTTATTTTATTATTGGTAAGCACCTTATATATTAATTTGTGCATGTTTGCTTATTCATTTTAGTAAAATTCCTAACATTATTTCTTTAAATATGTAATATGGGACTAAATGTAATGATTATCTATTTCAATGCATAGTCACACCTAAATACTCTTTTTTGCTGCTCAACCATGAATAGCTTTTCCAGAGAATTAAAACCATTGGCCATTTTACTGTTAATACCTACTGATTTTGTGTTTGGAACATTTGGCTATACTGTACTTTCATTAAATAATATAGTAATTACCAGTTTTGTAAGATGTTCTCTATTCATTTACATATATTTTACATGTTGCATATTAGGTACGAAATAATTAGGTACCGAAGGAAAGGAGTAAAAATGTGGGAAAGCAATCTGCTATTGCTTCCAACATATGCAACCAGTGAAGCAGATGGAATTGTGTTCTTGGGCTGTTTAAGGACTTTTAGAGTGCTTCGTATCAGCAGCATCTGGAGACCAATTACTGAACACTCTCCACAGGGGTCTTGCCTCAGGGTTTTTAAATGGATGAATAATATATAAACTCCATGACTTCCCACTGAGAGAGACTGAAGCAGCATCAGAAAGAAATAGTCTATTTGAGTTGAACTAAAAATGAAATAATTTGAGATTTGAACTGAAGTCTTTTGTGTTTACATATGTAGTTGGTTGTAAGGTTGCAGAGCAGGGGCATAATGAATGGGGGAGGGGGGTGGACACTGTAAGCTCCTGCCTTTTCCTTGTCTAGAAGAAGAATGTGAATGGGGAACTAACCTCTCAATTCATACCTGAAAATGGTTTATATAAAAATTTGTAATGTTATATTAATGGAAGAGGCTTGCGGCACTTTAAAGTCCTAAAGTATCTTAGAGTACCTTATAGATTGCCCGTTTCAAACTCATTACACATCAGGTCCTAGAGGCCTGAAGAGCTTAGTGAATTGCCCAGGCACAACCATGAACAGAGGTCGCGCTAGATTCAGGCGTTTCCTTCTCCTCCACCTCACTGCTGACATCACACACATTTGTATAATAATTACGAAAATAACAGCAACACTGTGTACCTGGGAAATTGCCCCTTCTAGATTAAGAGATGTTCAAATACATTGTCTCACTGAACTTTAACAACAATGCATTGTGGTATAGCATTATTGTCGTTTACTGGTAGGAAAACTAAAATTTAGAGAAGCAGACCTAAGAATCTATACCAGACCTGGGATGTTCAATGTCTTTGGTGAAACGTTTGAAATATATCTTGTGCATATTTTCTTTTTCTTTTTTAATTTTTTTTAACGTTTATTTATTTTTGAGACAGAGAGAGAGCATAAATGGGGGAGTCAGAGAGAGAGGGAGACACAGAATCTGAAACAGGCTCCAGGCTCTGAGCTGTCAGCACAGAGCCCCACGCGGGGCTTGAACTCACAAACCGCGAGATCATGACTGAGCCGAAGTCGGACCCTTAACCGACTGAGCCACCCAGGCACCCCGACTTGTGCATATTTTCTAAGCGGACATACAGGTTATACGACAGTTAGTAAGATGTCTGAAATGTGCCTTCTAAAAACTTCAATAGCTCGCTCATTCATTGATTCATTTATAAATATTTACAAAGCACGTATTTATCCCATATACAAGCCGCAAAGACAGGAGCTGGAGATACAGCAATGAGCAAGCCATGGGTTGTCCTTAACCCCATGTGGCTTGAAACCTTGTGTTGTCAACAAACAAACAAACAAACAAACAAACAAAAACCTCCTTGTGCAGTTTTAACTAAGCTGCTGTTACTGCATTTTACATATGAGATAACAGAAAGGAAAAAATGTTAACCTTAGCATGGACAAATTCAGATCCCTGAATTCCTAGAGTAGTTTAATGCTCTTATCCTAATAATCAAATTATTATTATTCAATAAGAAATATTTAATCGTAATTAGTTAAATCAGTAAATCCTGGTAGCCTTCAATTTAGACTATGCAAATGAAATTTATAAATTGACCATGGTCTGCCCTTCCATTTATTCTGTGCTACTTTTTAGTGATTTATTTAATGAGTAAAAAAATCAAGAAAGAGGGGATGTAAATGCTGATGTAGACAATAAAAATCATTGTTTATTGATGACTAGTTTTAGTTACTAAAAATTTTTTAATGTTTATATATTTTTGAGAGAAACAGAGTACAAGTGGGGGAGGGGGAGAGAGAGAGAAGGAGGCACAGAATCCCAAGCAGGCTCCAGGCTCTGAGCCATCAGCACAGAGCCCAACACGGGGCTGAAACCCAACTACGAGATCACAGCCTGAGCCGAAGTTGGACACTCAACCAACTGAGCCACACAGGCACCCCCCTAAAGATATCATTTAGAGTAAGACACTAAAGCCCAGGACTAAAATGGATGGTCCTAGTATCACCTATCCAAGTTCTATCTTACTTAATACACAACTGTCAAAAATTAGATACATTTATTTTATAAAGTAACATTTTAAAGCAAGTTGAAAATTTTGAGATCATTTTCAATCCGAAAAAAAGGAACTGAGTCTTCTAAATAAGATCCTAGAACAAATTTGATCTCATGTCCAAACATCAAAATCCTCACTTATACTTGGGACAAACAGATTCATCTCAATTTCCCTTAGGAGTCTCTGTGCAGTGAGAACAGATACACTGACCTCAAGAAGTGGCAGAGGAAAAGTCTGTTGTTACTTGCCAAGAGCGCATCTGATGTTAACTTCTTTATTATGGAAATTCTTTTAAATGTGCAAAAGTAGAGAGATTCCCCACACATCCATCACTCAGCTTCAACAACTATCAGTTCACCATCTCATGTATATTCTTATCTACTTCTTCCCCCATATTATTTTTAAAAAGATCCTAGACAGCATATAATTTTCTCCATAAATATTTCAGTGTGTATCACTAAAGAAAAAGACTCTTAAAAACTCATCACACTCAAAACATTTTAACAGTAATTCCCGAGGGAGAGTTTTAGGAAGATAAATTAGCGTCTTACAAAAATACTAAAATAAAACACTAATTTTAACCATAGCGAGTATTTCCAATGCAAAAAGTAAAGTTGTACAACTCTCTTTCAGGGATTAGTTCTCAAAAACTGGGAATCGCAACTGACAACCTTCTCAAAGTAGAAAGACGAACAGTTTCTATGTGAAAACACACATGCACACAGCAGTTTGTCATGAAAGGTCTACTTTCTGCCTATCATTATTTGGCACGGACATGATTACTTTCCTGCTGTTACCTGTAGAGTGAATCCACACTCCTATGTGTAGCTATGGCAAACTTGCCAATAGGTTAGTATATTCCTCTTATTAATAATTTGAGTAACAAAGGTTTCTGAGACTAGAAGTAGAAATTCTGGAGGCAGCCCAGAAGTAAGCACCACTGGCTGCTCTCATGAAGAGGACATTTTATAAGAAAGCTTTAGGCTTCTGAGCAGTTGGTCCAAAGAAGATATTTGCAAATTAGGAGATAACAGGCTGGAACTGGGAATTTGTCTTGCCTTCTAAACACTGATTTTTTTTTTCTTTTGATAGCCCCTCTTTTAAAGACTTAAAAAAAAATCCCATTCTTGCTCCAACTGTCTTAAAATCATCAAGAGAGGTGCTATGTCAGTATTTGCACTCTTATTGATAAAGGGGTCACAGAGGCAATATGGTGATGGTGTCCCTCCAAAAGAATCGGGTGATTGGAAGATGAGCATATGCTAGATCAAGTGTTTCAGTATTAGAGCATTCTTACCCAAATCTGAGGAGGCAAGATTTATTTTATTATTGATTTATTTATTTTATTATATTTTAATTTTTAGTTCACTTTACTAACATTAGTTGAGTGCTTATAGTATGCCAGGCACTGTGCTAGGCTCTAGGGATATAACAAAGGGAAAGCATAGATAAAGTCTATTCAATCATGAAGTTAGTATTTTAGCTATTTCCTTACACAATGTACTTAATAATAGTGGTTATGTTGGGGCGCCTGGGTGGCGCAGTCGGTTAAGCGTCCGACTTCAGCCAGGTCACGATCTCGCGGTCTGTGAGTTCGAGCCCCGCGTCAGGCTCTGAGCTGATGGCTCAGAGCCTGGAGCCTGTTTCCGATTCTGTGTCTCCCTCTCGCTCTGCCCCTCCCCCGTTCATGCTCTGTCTCTGTCTGTCCCAAAAATAAATAAACGTTGAAAAAAAAAATTTATAAAAAAATAATAGTGGTTATGTTAATAACCATTATTTTCCTTGATGAGCAAGACTTTTTTATCAAATGAATTTTACATGAAATCCTGATATATAAAATACATTGATGTAATATTGACATTTATAAATACTGTGTCTAAGTGAAAATTTCTATTATCAATTTGTAAAGGCAGTCAATAATATCAATGAGATTTTTGGAGGGAAAAAATGAAATCAGAATTGATGGATTCTGAGGCTGTTATGAGCCTCAAAAATAATTTATTTTGTATTTTATTTTGGCTGCAGCTACTCAGAGAAAGATCTGAGTCATAATACACACAATAGTCTTAAATGTCACTTCTATGTAAAAAAAAATGCTGGCAATCTGAAGGAATTTTTTAACTAATTTCTCAACACACTTGAAAGGGCATTAATTAGGAGGAAATTTTCATTCCAAAATTTAAAAATTATAATCAATGCTCATGGTATAGTGTAATAATTCAGAGTTGAGTCTTTATTCCTGATCTGCATCTTATTAGCTGTGCTCAATTGGTCTGTGATTGGTGTCCCTGTCTCTCAAATGGAGAAAATAAGGAGGGCCTGGGGCTCAATAGTAACATCTTCATGATGCTCAAGAGTCGGTTTACTCTTGATTTTGGCTCAGGTCATGATCTCCAGTTCATGGTATCAAGCACCATGTCAGGCTCCACACTATCAGTATGAAGCCTGCTTGGGATTCATCCTGTCCATCTCTCTCTGCCCTTCCCCTCCCCATGTGAGCTCTCTCTCTCTTTCTCAAAATAAATAAATAAGCTTAAAGAAATTAAAATAGAGGTAATAATACCATTTATTGAAATGATTATATGAAATAATATATGAAATATTTACATACCACCTGGATCATACAAAGTATTCCATTTAAGATATTTGGGCTCGGATCATATTTCATAAAACAAAAAATCATGATGGAGAGGAAGCAGTGCTATCCCAGTGACTGTATTTCTGTTCAGTTCAATCACCTAATCTTATTGTTTGACAACTGTGCAAAGTAGTAGCGATAATGAATGAAGACACTGAATTCCATGTTTGAAGCAGTAATTCAACTTAAAAAGAGGGGGAAGAGAGAGAGACTCCAGGCAAAGGAAAGACCTGTGTGAGGGTACTGCTTGAGTCAAGAGATTTCCCAGAAGAACACAGCACAGTTTTCAGTGTAATTGCAATACAAAATCAGGGCAATTACAAGGTATGAAAGAAAACATGATACTGTAGAGGCAAGCAGGGTCAGATCATTCAGGCTTTATAAACCATGTTAAGGATTTGAAATTTTTATGTTATGGGGCATTGGAAATCACTGAGACTTCATAGATGATCTGGCAATGGCATGACGGTTTGTTTTTAAGGGCAAAAAAAGCGGGGGAAGTGGGGGAGAAGCCAGATAGTCAATTAGGATGTCACAGTATTAAGGAAAGAAATAAAAATATCTTGGACTAGATAGTACAAGTGGGGCAGGAGTAAATATTTTTAGTAATGTTTTGGAGATAGAATGAATGGGACTTGGTAATTGGTCAGGACAAATGGTAGACAAGAAATCAGACTCTTGGGTTTTCAACTATGATATTGAGCAAATAATTATACCATTTTTTGAGATTATGGATTGTTATTGAAACTAGTTGGAAGAGAATTTTCTCCTTTGTGTGTGTGTGTGCATATCATACATGGTATCCATGAAAGAATGAAAGAAAAACCTCAGTTTTGAGTAGTTCAGTAGTATGGTGTTTAGTTCCGAGAATTGGACTGGGTATGAAAATTTAAGATTGGTTAACATAAAGTTGTTGTTAAAGTCTTAAGAATGGATGCGATCATATAGAAAGCATATGTAGAGCAAAGAGATGACCTATACAGGGCTCTGAGACAAACCAACATTTAAGAGGTGTTATAATGAAAAAGAAGGAAAGAAAATTGGAAAGGAATGGCAATAGAGATAAGAGAACAATTAAGAACCTGAGAATTCACAGAAGCCAAGAGTAAACTGTTTTCAGAAGAATGGTCAGCTAATGGTAAACTGCTTCCAGAACTAAATCCATGGACCCTGAAGTATGTCTGCTGGATCTAATGACCTGGATGCAGTGTCAATGAGGCGGTGAGAACAGAAGCCATATTGTGATGGGTTGAATTCTGAATAGAAAGCGATGAAAAGAAGTAAATGGTGCATTTGAGATGTTTTCTGTAAAGAGGGGAAGTGTCAAACAGCTGGAGGAGAGGGTAGGGTCAAGGGCATTTTTAATATTCTACAGATTAGAGAGGCTGAGGGGCCTGAAATATTGGCAAAGACTGAGCAGAAAAGACAATGTTGAAGATACAGAAGAAGGTGAAGGATAAGGAAGGCAGTAAGATTCCCAGATGAAGCAGAGAAGATGTGCCCCCAGAACCTGGGAAATAGACTAGGAGGAATAGTAGGAGGAATCACAGATGCAGATATAATAAAAGCTAGATACAGACATGAGAACCTTTGTTGTGGAGCTTTTTTTTTTCCTGAGTAAAAGAGAAGATAAGGTCAGCTGCTGTGAAGGAGGGTACACAGAGGGATATTTGGATAATGGATTCAATGTTAAAAAAGAATGTCCTACATTTGAACTTGTAGCCATGGGGAATAAAAGATTACTGAAGAGAGTAGCCTTAAAAACAAGATAATGCAGCACGAGTTAATATGCTATTTGTCTCCAGTGTTTTAAAATTTGGTATATTTGAAACTGGGCATTGTTTTCATTATTACTTAATTTTTTTCTTTAAATTTGTTAAGAAAACTTTTTTTTTGAGTGATATCAAATGTTTTCAGAATCCCTGGCAAAGCCATGTTTCACAACCATGTGAAAAACTTGTTTCATGGAGATGTATAGGCATTTGCTCTAAAATTCTGCCTTTATAAAACTAGTTAATTTTTACACCTATCTTGCCTCTCCATCTTCAGATGATCCATTATTTTTCAATATATTTTTTCAAAATATATCATTTGTCAAAATACATTTCAATATATATTTTCATATATTTTTCATATTGTCAAGTATCCTGCATTTTTGTTTTGAAATATGATTTTAAACATGAATTTTTAAAAAACTGTTTTCAGCTGTTAGGCAGTTATCTAACTTCCCACTATGCTTTTAATTTCAGATTTACTGATAAGAGGTAATAAACATCAGAACACTTTATATGTAATATTTAAGAGAATATCAAATCTATTATTTGGAAAATATCAAATATACTCATAGGTAAAGATTATTTGATTCTCTTTCTTTGGTTAGAGCTTGGTAGAGTCCAAAGATATCAAGATTTGTTAAGAAGGCCATTAGGTGTCAAAACTTGGATATATTAGCAAGAAATATTTTTTGTTTCCTACTAACTCAAAGGAAAACAATAATCTGAGAGTTTCTGTGGGTTGCTGTCACTAACAAGGCACATCTTAAAAACTTTAGAAAGACACTATTTTGGAAGCTTAGCTAAGGAAGACTACTGAAATATATTAGTTTCTGTGTCAGGGTAAGATTGTGTCTACAAAAAGAAAAGGTACTTTTACTTAGAAAGACAATTACAGGGGCGCCTGGGTGGCGCAGTCGGTTAAGCGTCCGACTTCAGCCAGGTCACGATCTCGCGGTCCGTGAGTTCGAGCCCCGCATCAGGCTCTGGGCTGATGGCTCAGAGCCTGGAGCCTGTTTCCGATTCTGTGTCTCTCTCTCTCTCTGCCCCTCCCCCGTTCATGCTCTGTCTCTCTCTGTCCCAAAAATAAATAAACGTTGAAAAAAAAAATTAAAAAGAAAGACAATTACATTGTACAACCGAGTTTTTCTCTGCAAAGTTTACGGATTCTTTTCCTTAACTGGTAACTCTGGATGACCAATATTTCCAGCATTTCCTTGATCCTAACCTTAAGTGAGAAAAATGTGATACATGTGATATATGGCTAGAGATTATTCACAACCTTAACTGACCTTAAAGAAAACTTTCTGAAATAGACCCATGACCCCTTTTCAAAGGGGGCTTATCAGCAAGTTTAACCGAATAGACACTGGGTTCTGTGATGCATTTTGATAAGTAATATCCCTTGTATAGAAAGCTTCATAGAAGTTTGCCAGGAATACAATTTTAGATTAATATCAGACTGTGTAAGTCTTGTAATAGCTTTAATTGAGTCCTCAATTAAAATTCAGTGTCTCAGAGCAAAGCCTTGTTGTCACACACACTTCCCCCAACCAACTTCAATCCTCTTGACAAATACTTTCTCTTTAAGGTTCAATTTATCATTTGTATCACTGCAAAATTTCTCTCTTCTTCCAAAATTCTTCCCAGTTAGAGTTTAGATCTCTCTGTATTTTTAAAATTACTTATCCTGTATATATTACTAGCATAGCTCTTTAAGAAGGAAATTGTTTAAATTATTTTAATCCCACAGAACCAAGCACTATACTATGTATAGAGCAACGTAATAATATTTGTATTAAAAAGGGGGGGATAATGGCAATATAACTTTTGGCCACCTTATTTTTCTCTGGCATAATACAAAGCCCTTGAAATATAATGCCATTTAAAGTTATATAACATATATAAATTATATACTATATATATCTCATTATATAAATATATATTATAAATAAAATAAAAACGTTGAAAAAAAACTTTAAAAAAATATATATTATATATATCATTATATAAATATCATGAGATATTTTCAGTCTTGCTATATGGGAGTTAAAATTGAGATTTAAAGAAACAGAATGTCCAATATTAGGATTAATAGCATCAGGACAGGGGTGCCTGTGTGGCTCAGTTGGTTAGGAAGCAGACTCTTGATTTTGGCTGAGGTCATGATCTCACAATCGTGAGTTCGAGCCCCCGCATTGGGCTTTGCACTCACAGCGCAGAGCCTGCTTCAGATCGTCTGTCTCTACCTCTCCCCCACTCACACTCTCTCTCTCTCTCTCTTTCTCTCTCAAAAAATAAATAAACCTCTCCCCCACTCACACACTCTCTCTCTCTTTCTCTCTCAAAAAATAAAGAAACATTAAAAATTTTTAAAAGTAGGGTGAGGACAATGTGGGTTTGTTTTCCATACTCTAAATGACACTTTTCTTTTTGACAACATGATATTGAGATAATTAACGACCTCTTTACTGGGCACACTTTCCTTACACGCTTGTCCAACACCACACATGGAAAGACCCAGTAGCTAGACAGCTGGAGAGCAACTACCATGTGAAGACAGAAACTTCATATGACTCTTAATATATTCAGCAAAAGCAAAGGAGAGCAATCAAAGTTGATGCACAACAGGTTTTTATACAGCAGGTTGAGGATGTTCACATGCAGAGGAGTAAAAGCCAGAGAGACCAAGAAAAGGCTAGAATGTAGGCAAAGATGAGACAGCAAGAAGGCAAATATATGAAGAAGCTGGAAGAAAAAAGACTCAAGAGCTCCAAGGACCATTGGTCAAGGGGCAGGATGGTTACTTGAGAGAAACTTGGTACAGACGGGAAGTGTTACTCCAGAGGTAGGTAAACTCTTCATCACTGAAGAGAGGAAGCATGAGCAGCATAAAAACTAGTGTTACTTTCAGGTGGTTTACAACCAACCTTCCAGTTCAATAAATGGGATTGTACACCTACATGAGGCCATCAAACTTTCTTGTGCTCTCTCTCTGCTCTATCACATCATTTGGTCCTTGTAACCCATGACCCCTCACCCCTACATCCTCTGATGGACATAGTCTCCTGTGTGGTTTAACTGGAACTCTCTACACTATTTAATTCTACTACCAGACAGAAAGGTGGAGCTTCAGATCCTGAAAGTGGAGGAGGGATGGTGGGAAAATACCTTTAACATTTTATTTGTAAATATTAACGTACAGACTAGTCACTTAAGGATCCCACTAAAGTGAAGATTCTGATTCAGTGGGTCTGGAGTAGGACCTATGAGTCTACATTTCTAATAAACATTCAAGTTATATCATGGTCTGCAAACCATATTTTGAGTAGCAAGACTCTGGCATTTCAAATATAAGGAGAAAAAACCCTTAAGATTCTGTTTCTAATTCAAAATATTGTGCTAACATGCACTTTCTCTTTAAGTTGGTCTTGTGGAGGGGTGCCTGGGTGGTTCAGTTGGTTAGCCATTTGACTCTTTTAAAAAAATTTGTAAAGTTTATTTATTTTGGAGAGACGGAGAGAGACAGAGCACGAGCTGGGGAGGATCAGAGAGAGAGGGAGACACAGAATTCGAAGCAGGCTCCACGCTCTGAGCTGTCAACACAGAGCCCAATGCAAGGCTCCAACTCACAAGCTGTGAGATCATGACCTGAGCTGAAGTCGGAAGCTCAACTGACTGAGCCACCCAGGCGCCCCTAAGCATCTGACTCTTGATTTCAGCTCATGTCATGATCTCAGCTCAGTTCATGATCTCGCGGTCATGAGATTGAGCCCCAGGTTGGTCTCTTCACTGAGCGTAGCCTGCTTGGGATTGTCTCTTCCTCTCTCTTGACCTCTCTCCCCCACCGCCACCCCCCAAAAAAAATAAATAAGCTTTAAAAAAAAGTTGGTCTTGTGGAAATGACTATGCCTCTGGGCACCTAAAAACCTTCTAAGAATTCCATAAAACATCACTGGACTATAAGTACACTTATTTTTGTGGTTGTATCAATAAGAGAAATTTGAATCAGCATATAATTTATGTGAAGTTTGATCTCTCTCATTATGCCTGCATGTGTAAAGTATTGTTTTATCTCTAATAGGAAAATTTAGGTAGAATCGTAGAAAGCAAAAGTTTGAAAGATACTCTGTATTCTCAAGTCCTCTTAAACAATTAGTATAATGTTCACTCCAGCATATGCTTTTAAGCACTTAGCCTAGAAAATTTTATATGTAGTCCATAGCATTCACTACAGGAATAAAATAATTTACCAAATAAACTAATTTCTGAGAAGCTGGATTAAAAGGAAATTTCTATCTTTTGTATTTCTGGATGTAAGTTATATTTTCCTTTTGAACTTTATTATTAAATTTTTGTTGTACAGATATTCCTTTTCTTCTGATGAAATTACATTCTGATAAACCCATCCTAAGTTGAAAATATCCTAAGTCAAAATGCATTTAATACACCTAACCTATGAAACATCATCGCTTAGCCTCACCCATCTTAAATGTGCTCAGGACACCTAGGATTATCCTAGAGTTGGGCAAATCACCTAACACAAAGCCTATTTTATAAATCATTGAATAGCTCAGGTGATTGGATATTGTACTAAAAGTGGAAAACAGAACAGTTGTATGGGCACAGAATTGTTGTAGGTGTATCAGTTCTTCACTGTCATGATCACATCGCTCACTGGGAGCTTTGGCTCACTGCTGCTGCCCAGCATCAGGAAAGAGTATCACACTGGGTATTGGGAAAAGATCAAATTTCAAAATTTTGAAGTACTGTTTCTGCTGAAAGCACGTCACTTTTGTACCTCTGTAAAGTCAAAAATTGAAAGTCAGCCCATTGTAAGTTGGGGACTATCTGTACTTGAGGATACAGAAAATATTTTAAATAATATTTCTAATGAAAAATGATAGCTCAGTGTAATAGCAATACTGTCCATCTCATAGTAGAGAGACTTAGGTCTATATTCCATCTCTGTCACTGTTAGCTGTAAGACCTTAAGCTATAAGATAGGAAATAACTTATCTCAGCTTCAATTCTTTCATCTGCAAAGCACTAGATTTGGGCTACATGATTCTTTCTACTATGATAATTCTGTGATTATTTAAACACCAGAAAGAATTCTCAATGTCCAATCTGTTTCAATTTGAAACTTTAGTTTGAAAATACATTATAAAGTCACAATGACCTCTTAAAGCAGCTTTCAGTCAATCTTCCCAAATTCCCTGCAGCAAGGTAACGATGTCTGACGACTTCTGAGCAGTTTATTGAAGCCAATTCTTTTATAGGCTGATCCTTGTAAGTAAGAAGGAGTTATAGTAGAAACTGCAAATTCCTAGGTTTGAAATAGAGCAATAGACTAGTAAATCTGAAAAAAAAAAATGGTTGGATTCAATGAAGAGTAAACTAATGAATAATAAAGATTTGTTTATAGTTTTTACCACTCTTGAAACTGCATAAAGTTAAGTATCTGCCTGTTATTTTCCTATACAATGACGGGAATATTTTATGCATCAAAATCACCTGATGATTTTGTTAAAAATATAGAAGCCAGATTCCCCGACCCCACCCTGTGGAATGGGACTGAGCATTTTCGGAGATCCTTTGACCACTCAGATACACAACAAAATCTGAAAAAGTTTCTAACACATTGTTTCATTTGTTGTATGTTATCTTTCACACTCTTTTTCTTTCTCCACTATGTGTGGCCAGGAGTGTCAACGTACTGTTAGGTTGGTGTTTCACATCTTTCCATGAAACAGAACATGTTTTCATTTGGGCTCAGTGGCTTTTAAGTAGTTATGTCAGGATTTCAGGTTCAGTCAAAGAATCTCTGGGTATATCATAAGTTATTTTCCTAAAATCCTCATTTGGCATTGAAACTAAGAATCACTCTTCAGTGATTATTTTTAGATATTCTCTGGTACTAAAATGCATAAGAATACCAAAGAAAGGGGCAAGTACCATATTCTAAGTTATCACCTTCTTGGTTTATGAAGACAAACTCATAGCATAGGAAGACATAGGTTCAAGTATTAATTTTGGTTTAAAAAAAATGCTAGCAAAATTTATGAGAAGTTCCTCTGCCCCCAAAAGCTGAAATGTAGCATATTTCTATATAGCCTATATATAGTTATAAATGCTTTCATCAGTAGTTACAGACTTTACAAAATGAGTCATGTTCCATTCTGGTTTCAGTAAACATCTTTACTAGTTCAAGTAAACTGCTTGCTTTAAACTTGTATTGGCTTACAAATATATTTCCAAAGGCAATTATTTTTAACACTTTTATGAAAGGTGTATTCTATGTTATTATGTAAACATGCCATTTCTTTAATATAATGTTTAATTTTTATACATCATTTATTTTGTGGGTTACAAAAAGAAATAAATCCATTTGTAGATGAATATCTTGGATGATATATCTGGTTTTTCTTTGTAGCCTCAAAGTAAATCTTAGTTTTAGATTTCTCAGGCAAGTATTATAAATTCATGTTAACTGAAAAGCTACAAAATAATTGAAGATGAAAATTGCTTAAGTATGTTATATAAGGTATTGTAGCTTGATGATAACATATTGACTAACCATATTTTTGGAATTCAGTTCCGTAATCAATTCATGATGAACAGGTTTTCAAGGCTATGTACCTCAAAATTTTCAGCACAGAATGAACAGATTCTCATGAAAAAAAAAATCCATTTAGAAGTAAATCATCATGCTAAGAACTGTATATTTTGATGAAAATTTTTTAATATTTATTCTTGGCTTCTAAAATGACACTAAAAGAACATTTAAAATATAATGCACATTTGCAAGGCTTATTATAAAAATGTGAAAACCTTCTTTATTCTGGTATAAATGAAACTGGATGAGGCAATGAAAGGTGGAGCTAGTTGGAACTCCACTTCTTCTGTCACTGTCATCAGCAGAGCCCATTAGGAGCTAACCACCTACCTCATCCCCTTACCTTTGGGTCCTCCTCTGTATCTCAGCAAGTAGTCTGTTTGTTTGAAAAAAAAAAAAAAGAATCCAGAGGCGCCTGGGTGGCTCAGTCGGTTAAGTGTCTGACTTCGGCTCAGGTCATGATCTCACGGTCCATGAGTTCAAGCCCCACGTTGGGCTCTGTGCTGACAGCTCAGAGCCTGGAGCCTGCTTTGGATTCTGTGTCTCCCTCTCTCTGCCCCTCCCGCACTCATGCTCGCTCTCTCTCGCTCTCTCTCTCTCTGTCAAAAATAAATAAACATTAAAAAAATTTTTAATAGAATCCAGACTCTCATAACATAATATCCGAAATGCCCATGATATAGTTGAAAATCACTCATCATACCAAGAAGCCGGAAAGTAGCAACTCAAATGAAAAAAGGCCATCAATGGATGCTAATATCAAGATGAATCACAAGCTGAAATAACCTGACAAAGATTTTAAAGCAACCATCATAAAAGTGCTTCACCTAAGGAATTCTCATGAAACAAATGAAAAATAGAAAACCTCAGCAAAGAAATAGAAGGTATAAAAAAGACTCAAATGAAAACTAGAGACCTGAAAAAAAATAAAATTAAATAAAACCAAACTTAAAAACTTACAGGATGAGCTCAGTAGTAGAATAGAGATGTCAGTGAACAGTGGGTGAACTTGAAACATGGTAACTCAGTCTCAACAGCAGAGATAAAATGCACTAAAACAAAGCAATGAAACATGGGAATTCAAGGAACTGTGAGAGAATGGCAAAAGAGCTGAGGTTCATATCACCAGAGTTCAAGGAGTAGAAAAAAGAGAGAGCAGAACTAAAATAAATAAACAAACAAACAAATAATAAATAAAATTTAAAAGAATAATGGCTGAAAGTTTCATAAATTTATCAAACAACTTAAACCTGTGGCTTTAAAAAGCTGAGTAAAACTCAAATATAATAAATACAAATAAATCCATGCCAAGACACATCATTGTTAATTTTGACAACTAAAGACAAAGTCCTGAAAGCAGCAGGTAAGAAAGACATATATATTCCTTACAAGAGAATACCATTTCAAGTTTCTTATCTGAAACCATGGAAGGCAGAAGGTAGTAGCACATTTTAAAAATACCAAGAGAAAGTAACTGTCAACTGAAAATTCTATATCTAGTAATCAATCCCATTTATAACAGCACTAAAAACAATAAAATCCTTAGGAATAAATTTAATCAAGGCAGTGAACCGTATGTATACTGAAAACTGTAAGACACTGATGAAAGAAACTGAAGACAAAAATGGAAAGTTATCACACGTTCTCGGATTGGAATATTTAGTATTGTTAAAATGTCCATATTACCTGAAGCCGTCAACAAATCCGGTGTGATTCCTATCAAAATCCCAATGCTATTTTTCACAGAAAGAAAAAACAAGCTTAAAATTTGTATGGAGCTCTAAGACACTGAACAGCCCAAGCAATCTTGAGAAGGAAGAACAAATCTGGAGACAAAATTTATTACTACTTGGCCTCAGCATATGGATCTCAAGCCATAGTCTACATAAATAAATATTAATCAGATGTCGCAAATAGTATTTTAATTTACCTTATTTTTTAAGTCAAACTGTTATCTCAGAACAAATATAAGGCTACTATAGTTTACCTGGGAAGGCTATCTTACCATGTTATCTCAATACAATGGCACATCTGGACACAAATGCAATTGTAGTTTTAAAAGAAACACCAGTCATTCAAGAATTAACATCTTAAAACATGGTAAAAATATAAAAATACCTTAATTTTCAAGTGATTAACAAGCCATATACTTCTTAACTAAAAATAGTTGTGCCAGTTAAGATATATTTCATGGGAATAAACATGGTGTTATATGTTTAAGTCAGCTGTGCAATATAACATAAAGGAAACCTTGTAAACAGATCATATACATGTATCTTCCATCTGTCTACACTGCTGACTTGGTAAAACTATTTGTACATAATTTATAAATATATATATATTTATATATTTTATATATATATAAAAATATATATATTATATATAATTTATATATATATATACATATATATATATGTATATATATGTATATATATAATCTGATGGGGGCTACTGTGTTAAACTCAGATAATCCAAAAATCCTCATTACTCTAATTTTGCTGTTACTATTTCATTCAGATATGCCTTTTAAAAAATCAATATTATTTATAGTTGCCTCACAGAATCAGAAACTACTTGGATATGAAACAAACAGGTAATTTACTCCAGTGCTGAGACCATTTTTATGAACCATCCCTTTACTGTTTGACTTATGTCTAAATTTGGTTTACTCCAAAATCAAATTGAAATTAAATGAACATTGAATAAACTTTGTCATTTCTTAAATCACGATGTTAAAATCATGGATGAGAACACTTCGCTTATCTAGTGGACTCTTCATTTAAGGGATGACAAAAACATTGGAAGTATGCCTTTAATAAGCTGAACTTTGGAACAAGATACACTGTTTACCCTGAAGTACCATTAATGTGGGTTAGGCTATGTATATTAAAGAATGGTAAGCCCTGAGATTTTAAACACTTTGACTTTCCAGAAACCGAGTTAGCTTAATGAGGAAAAACTACTCTTATTAAAGACATAAACAATATTGAGAACTTACACAGTATTCCAGAAGATCCCAACATGTTTCAGCGTCGATTACATGTTAGCATTATATGTTACAAACTGGAACTCAGGCAGAGGTTAAACCACTTGCCCCAGAACGGAGCAGGAATCTGGTCATGGTCAGAGGCATCATGATCTTTTTCCTCTTTCAGTCCATACCCAAGATTAATATTCTCAGAGGAACAGATTCAATGGGAAAAGCCTATAAATATTTTTGAAATAACAGCAAAGTAAATATTACAGAAATTCTAGATAACCTTTAAATGCCTAAAATTTCCACCTATACAGGTGGAGTCACGACCCAAAGAAGGCTTCCTAGATCCCCAAATTAGAGACTGCCATTAAACATTGGGGGCGGGAAGTGGGGAGGGGTGGTAAAAAGGCTCCTGAATCATATTGCCATGATGTGGCATTTAAGTAACTCATGTGGGAAGAGTTAATCGAAGGCTGATAAAACTGTCCCAGAAATGGCTATTTATTAAAATTCTTATTTACTTACTAGATTAATCACAGGAAAAATTAATTGGTGATTAGCCTTAAAGTAAAATCTATGGAAGCAAAATATCTTATTAAATATTTAACAGGGACATAGTACACATATTGCTTAATTTATATAGTCTAATTATAGCAAGCTAATCCACTTAGTTCATCATAATACTTAAAGCCATTTACCTGAATTCAGCTCATCCTGACTGGGGTTCCTGTTATATTCTTTGCAAGACGTTGTTTTACCATAAAATGTTTCTTCTTAAATAATTTTCCAATAATATTAACCACACGGGACCATGAGTTCTTAAGAACTGATAAAACATAAAGAAAATACCTTTCTAGTGTACTGTAAAGTATAGCAGTCAGAATGAACTAAAAGAAAGAATATAGATAGCCATATGTCTGCAACAAACCCCACTGCATTTAGGCCAAATAAGCAGTGGAAAAAATGGTGGTGGGGGATTCAGGGGCTGGTAGATATGATGAAGCCCAAAGGTTTTATTTTAAAGCACCCAAATTTGACTGGAACTGTAATTTTTCTATAATTATACTTTATATAAATGGCAGAATTTCCTAAGAAATGAAATGTTCCACAAAGAACAAAAGATGTACCTAGAGAGTATAGCGTGCTTAGGTAAGACCTTGGAATATCACTGTTTGGCATTAAGGTAAACAAACCTTACGTCTATGCCAGTATGAGTCAAAATTTCTTATCAGGATTCCGTAAGCTCAAGCTTACACACTACTCCATGCACATGCTCAAACAATATGCATTAGTTTTGTATGAGAATACTTGACACATCAGGTAACCTTAATATGTGAAATTAACACCTATACCTAAAGGTCATTGCACACTACTATGGAATTCCCAGAAGTCTCCAGATGTCTCAGAAGTGAATGCAATCATCTATACACAGCGTTCACACTCTATCCATACCTTTAACAACAACAACAAAAATGGAATTCTGAACAGAAAAACATCCGCTTTAAGAGGCAGTTTTAATTAAATGCCAGAGGTGGGAAAGATTCCATCAGAATGGGCAAGTAATGCCCCAGGAAAATTCTATTGTTAAAGGGGACACAGGTTTAAGGACACTCAAGTCTAAGCACAGATACAAATCTTTCAAAACCTTATCTATTTTATTCTGCTTGAGACACGTAATACTACCAACCTGAAGTCTTAAACCTAAGCTGTACAAACTCAAATGGAGAAATAAAGGAGCGTAATCAAGATTATATTAACTAAAAGAAACACAAAGTTATAGTTAGGATGAAGTGAGGAAAGCAAAAATATTACAATTTTAAAGCTTGCTCATTACTTTTTGGTACTGCTCCTCTTCTGGGAGACGGGTAAAATGTGCATTAATTTTCAAGTAGATTAATTTGTCTTGTTATAACATATCCTAGTCATCATTGTTCAACTAATCCAGTATTCTACACAATTAAATCTTAACGTTGCCTTACACTAGCAGTATACATTTCCTACCTGCAAAGTGGTCAGTGTCTATAGTACAGATTATGGAAGGTAGTTTGGGGACAAAGGTGCCCGTATATCCTTATCCTTCCACAGAAACTGCACTTTAGGGGCGCTATCTTCCTTGATGAATGGTTTTAAGGTCCTTAAGAAAGATTTTGTTAGGTCATAAAGCAGACTAGAGGCTTTTTAGTCTTTAAAATGATTCGCATACATATCACACAGACAGAGAAAGGATTGACAAGTAGAGGGAAGTCTCTTCCTTTTTTTTCAACAGAGACGATTATCCTTGTATTTTTCATTTGTATTTGCTCTTACCATCTCCAGCATACAGCACTTAGCTCAGAACTTTGCACCCACAATTCAAATGATACCTTCTGAAGTAAGATTTTATACCATTATTTGTGTCTCATAAATGTGTTTATTTACACAAACACGAAGATTTTAGACATATGACCCTGATAGAAGTTTAAGGACTCATATAAATTTAATGATTCAATTTATATTTCTTTATTTTCATTTTCTTTCTTCTTTCTTCTTCCTTTTATTTTATTTTTTTTTTTAACCGATCTCACTAAATGAGAGCTGGCATAAATTATCATCTGAAGAGTGTGCTGGGAATGAGGGTTCTGGGAAAGATAACAAAGATGACATTTTTTTTCTAAATGATTATAACGTCATTTTCAAACCATGTATTTTGGGTTAATTCAATAACTTACTTCCCATACCTCAAATTTATAGAGTAATTTGAAAAATAATTCCATTAACATGAAATTTGGGTTAGAACAGACAGTTCCTAAAGGGCTACTCCAATGCCTTCAGATAATACACAATAATGCATATGTAATTATTAGGATTTTCTATACCAGGCAGAGCAGGCTTCCAGGTTTCAACACTTCAAGAAAACCCATAGATAGATTCACTTTTTGCATTAAAAGGAAGAATGACTTGACCTTCCCCTTGGGATGAGAATAATTCTATCAAAAACCCACCACTGTCTAGACCAGGATTGTTTTCATCAGTGTTACTAAACAGAGACTTTGGCAAGATGAGTGTGTAACTGTAGACATTACTCAGAAATAAAGATATTTCCAGAGATTTCAGTTTGGATGCAGAAAGTCCAATTCATTTTTTCTGGCCTATCAGATCAACAGTCTTTATAATTATTCCACCTTTAAAATTCTCCTGGATGTAAAGTTGTGTTCATCAGATAGTGAAATTATTCCCAGAGCAAGCCATGGAATCCTTAAAATTCTCTACTTCCCGGTCAGCTTTATTTTCCATTTATTGTCTCCCTCGAATCCAGAATTAGAGTCATTATCCATACCATATATTTTTTAACATACATAAACAACAAGGATAGAGCTGTGGCCCTGGCCTTCAAAAGCTTGGATTCTAACAATAACAGCCTAATAGAGAACGAGATAAGTGTGGTATTATCTGTAAGGCAAGGCAGGGTGAGGTGAGCACTCAAGTTAAGGTTCAAAGATGTGAGTCAGACCCTGAGGGACTTGGTAATATAATGAAAGTTAGCAGGGGCAGAAAAGTTCAGAGCTGTGCTCTAAAGTCACTTCATCAACGAGTCTTATTGACACTACATCCAAAAAATGCTCCCTCCCTTATCCCCACCACTATCACCATGCCAAGCCAAGTTTCTATCCTGTTTGACAGATTCCTGGCCAACCACAACTTTCCCTTTTGCTCGTCTATCACCCATTCCCCACACAGCAGTCAGAATCATCCTCCCGGAAGTAAATCTGCTTTGCATTTCTCTGCTGAAAACAATCCAATAACTTCCCATTGCACTTAAAACCCAAGCCGTCATTCTGGCCCCCAAGCCACTGCATTATCCAGCTTCTCCTTCTGCCTTAACTTCCTCTCTCTCCACTTTCCTCACCATTACTCATGAGTCATA
The DNA here is from genome assembly GCF_018350155.1 of Leopardus geoffroyi. Classification (NCBI taxonomy): domain Eukaryota; kingdom Metazoa; phylum Chordata; class Mammalia; order Carnivora; family Felidae; genus Leopardus; species Leopardus geoffroyi. The sequence continues at coordinate 55,762,552 of NC_059327.1, read as the reverse complement.
TGGTTCCTCACACATGTCAAGCTTATTTATTCTCTAGGGCCTTTACATGAACTGTCTGTCCTTCCACGAACACTTCCTGCAGAGCATGGCTGGATTCTATTGTTTCAGATCTCAGCTTAACCATCATATCACATGAGAGGCTTTCCTCTACTCACCTGCCTAATGTAGTCACTAAGTCACTTGCTATCATCTATTTTAACTTTCTGCATGGCTATTATGTTTTTTAGTTTGCCGGTTAAATGATAAGACCTATGAGTAAAATGCAAGTACCACAAAAGCAATGTCATAGTCTGTCTTGTTCCCCACTGTTTCTCCAGCATCAGAAAAGTGCTCAGTAGGGGTGCCTGGGTGGCTCAGTTGGTTGAGTGTCCGACTTTAGCTCAGGTCATGATCTCATAGTCTGTGGGTTCAAGCCCCACATTGGGCTCTGTGCTGACAGCTCAGAGCCTGGAGCCTGCTTCAGATTCTGTGTCTCTTTCTCTCTCTGCCCCTCCCCTGCTCATGCTCTCGCTCATGCTCTCTCTCTCTCTCTGTCAAAAATAAATAAACATTAAAAAAGAAATTTAAAAAAAAAAAAGAAAGAAAAGTGCTCAGTATATAGTACATGCTCAATATTAACATTTGCTGAATGAGCGAACAAATGAAGAGGATTGTTTGAAGAGTTTTGGGTTTTTTTTTAAATATAAGTAGGGAAGTAATTGTGCAATTACTGACATAGTCCTGGAAGAAGTAATAAAAATTTGGGGCACCTGGGTGGCTCAGTTAGTGGAGCATCTGACTTTGGTTCAGGTCACGATCTCATGGTTCATGAGTTCAAGCCCTGCATCGGGCTCACTGCTGTTAGCCTGTCAGTGCAGAACCTGCTTCAGATTCTCTGTCTCCCTTCTCTGCTCCTCCCCCACTTGTGCTCTCCCCAAAAATAAATATTTAAAAGAAGTGATAAAAATTCGAGGAAACACAGAAAGGAAATGATGGATGTGAGGTGTTTATATTGTAAGAACAACGGTACATGGAAAACATTTCTGTGTGGGGTTGAGTTGAAGACTTTGCTTTATTTAGATACATCTTAATAAGAATGGTATAGAAGTCACATCATACTGCAGAATCTAAGAAATTATGAAACACTATTGTGTTCAGTAAATAGTTGATCTTTGGCGGGCTCAGTGACTGTATTTTCAGCAGATTGAGGAATAATCAGAACTGACACATAACCGGGGTACCTGGGTGGCTGTCAATGGAGTGTCCGACTTCAGCTCGGGTCATGATCTCACAGCTGGTAAGTTCGATCCCCACACTGGGCTCCCTACTGTCAGCGCAGAGGCCACTTCAGTTCTTTTGTCCCCCTCTTTCTCTGCCCCTTCCCTGCGGCACTTTCTCGCTCAAAAATAAATAAATCTTAAAAAAAACCAAACAGACGTACCAGTATGACCTGGCCTGGAGTCTTTACTTAGGTATTTTAAAAACCATCCCTGGCCACAAACATGACTTCTATTTGTGGAAAGATATTTAGGAAAATAAAAATGGAAGATGAAGTATAGAAAAAATTTTTGTGGAAAGGTGTGGTGAGAAAATAGCAGACATACAGCAGTGTTTCTTATCAAATATTGTATGCATAGGAGAGGTGACTTTTAAACAGTAGTAAAGCATAGATATACGAAACGGTGATTGTCTTATTTCTTTACAGTTGAACCCAACTTAGTTCACAAACCCTCGTTTCTACTGATGGAGAAAAGCTTATTTTGCCAATTCAAAATAACCCTACCATTTCTGTTTTTAAAAATAGTCAATTTGGGGCACCTGGGTGGCTCAGTCGGTTAAGCGGCCGACTTCGGCTCGGGTCATGATCTCGTAGTCTGTGAGTTCGAGCCCCGCGTCGGGCTCTGTGCTGACAGCTCAGAGCCTGGAGCCTGTTTCGGATTCTGTGTCTCCCTCTCTCTGACCCTCCCCCATTCATGCTCTGTCTCTCTCTGTCTCAAAAATAAAATAAACGTTAAAAAAAGAAAAAAGAAAGGAGAGGCCAAAGGAACACTCTCTTTAAAAAAAAAAATAGTCAATTTAGGATTTAATCTATTAACGTTTTCCCACCTCCCCAAGGGTTATCCATCCTTATTTTGCTGACATTTCGTATGGGGTTTCTGGTCGTCATCCTCTACCTGCCTTACTGGCCCATGGGGCAAAGTTGTCCTGGTCTTGTGCATTGTATCACTGGATAACCTGTGGTTCTGAGATCCACTTAGTCTGGTTTCCAGAATCTAGGCCTCTTTTTGGTTACTTATAGTATCTCATGCCAGGTTGTCCAGAAACAGACTCTGACACTGACTTGCATTCAGCTTTTAGGGCATGCCCTCAGGTCCAACACCCCTCTAGCAGTAAAGGAAGCAGGATTAAACAGAGTAGTGACTACAGCAGAGGGGTCAGGGGAGTTTTGAAGCTGTCCTCAGAGTTAACCCCTTTTGAGGCAAGGGAGTCAGGCCTTTATAGCAGGCACCTCCATTGGCCAATCACTAGAGTCAAGTTGGATCCAGTGCAATTTTGGAGAAGAGCCATCAACCACCAATACTCCCACCACTAGAGAAATGAGTATTTCACTTCTTCAGGAGAGTTTAAGGTGGCACAGCACAGTATGGTTATAATTGGTCTCATTGTATCAGAGCTGTGCCTCCCCACATTACCCTCTTCTGCAACTCAGAGGCTAGGTGCTCTTGGCTCTCCAATTTATCATTAACATGAATACACACGCACACACACACGCGCACACACACACACACACAAACACTAAGTCTTGTCCACTAACACTGCAAATTACATGCAGATAAATTTAATGTTTGCTTTAATCACTCCTGTGTGCCCAGTACTTTTATGTATTTTTCTGGTAGCACAAAATAGATCTTTACTGAGATTTTAACCTGATAAATGTGGAAACCATTGTCTAAACATTAGTTATGTAAATGCTATTTAGTGGTTAAGCAGCATCCGAGTTACTTGATACATTTGTTAAAATCACACATAACTGAATCCCAAACTAGACCTGTTGAATCAGAATTTCCCCCTGGAAATTCCAGACTCCTGGAAATACAGACGTATTTATAACAAGCTCCTCATTTAAGCTAGTGTAGCAGTCACCTAAGAAACTCCCTTTGGGTTCTCACATACTGGAAGTTGTTACCAAAGTCCTTTTTTATATGATGCTTGTCTCCAAACAAAGATTTTGGAAAGATTTTAGTTTTCTTAATGGATTCTCTATTCCTTGTTCTCATGAAAAAAAAAATTAGGAAAATTGTACAAGGAAACAGAAAGGTGGTTTCTCAAAAACTTAAAAATAGAATTGATGTGTAATCAAGCAATTCCATTTCTGAGAATATTTCCAAAACAATTGAAAGCAGGGTCTCAAAGATCATGTTTATAGCAGCATTGGCCACAATAGTCAAGAGGTGGAAGCAACCCAAGTGTCCACTAACGTATAAAGGGGTAAACAAAAGGTGGTACATACAGGCAATGTAATATTATTCAACCTCAAAAAGTCAGGAAATTGACCCGTGCTACAACATGCATGAAACGTGAGGACATTATGCTAAGTGAAACAAGCCAGTCAAAAAAAGACAAAGACTATGTGATTCCATCTTTGTGAGGTATCTAGAATAGTTAAACTCATAGACACGGAAAGTAGAATGGTGACTGTCAGGGGCTGGGGGAAGGGGAAACAGGGGCTGGTTTTTTAATGGGTATAGAGTTTCAGAACTACAAGAGGAAAGAGTTATGGAGATTGGTTGCACAACAATGCAAATATATAAGTAACACTTCAGAACTGTACATTTAAGAATGGTGCAGATGGTACATTGTATATTGCGTGTATTTTACCAAATTAACATTTTAGAAAGAAAATTACATTAGGAGTGCACAACCCACATCTTAGTTTGGGGGCTGAAATCCATTTCAGATATCTATACCATGGCTGATAGGGAATAGAAAGTTTAATTCATGCTTTCAAATTAGAGATATCACAAGAGCAATATAGGACCGAACATTTCTTCCACATTAAGATTTTGGCTAATATTTTGACTTACTCAGAATCACTCGTCCTCTGTTAATAGAATCATACAGAGCTTGTGCTTACAAACACATGCTGGTTGTATGCTGTTTATTTATTTAACCCATTCAAAAGTGGTGTAACTGGGAAAGTCACTATGAAATGATTTCGTGGGGTCTATATTCTCTGTCAGTGGCTTTCACTGTCACTAGGTGCTTTTACTACCAGCTCAACCTAGAGTTTAAAAAGAAAAAAATCCTCCAAAAAAGAGATAATGAAATTAAATAAATAAAAATTAAAATGCTCCACATTTTACTTTATAGAACATATCCTTTCTACAGTCATACCATTGACAATTTTGTGGGTGATTAGATCAGAATGAGTCCTTTGTCCCTAATAGTTGAAATGACTACCATACAAAAACTGCTTGTTTTTTTAACACTTGCTACTAAGGGAGTAGAGGGAGTAAATAGATTACAAAGGGTTTTTATACCAAGTTTATTAATGATTAATAATAATAATGTTACTAATAATTACTATTAATAATATTACTAATACTAATAATATTAATACAAATAAGATTAATACTTTTGCAGGCTAAATAGAATAGGGAGAGCATGAAAGAATTAAATCCACAACTTATCTCAAGTCCTACTTTTGACAACCATTTTAATCTTCTTATTGACCTAAAAGTGTACCAAGTTTAAGTTGATCAGTTATATGTTTCCTTAGAAAACATATGAGTAGTCATAGGTTCTATAGCTGATACCTAAAACAACAATGGTTTTGAATTTTCCAGAACAGTTTTAATATCAAGTATCTACCTCAGTATGCTCATAAAAGCTTATAAGACAATGAATATTGCTTTTTTAAATAATGAAATTAGGGTCACCAAAAGATCCCGGAGATGTATTAAGTAGTCTCTAGCTTATAGTATCATAAAATCTTGAAGGAAGTGATAAATAGGAAAGCTTGCTAATTTTATTTTTATCTATTTCCCTTCTTAATTCTTGGGAAAGTGTTTCATAAATGCTTAAAACTTAATAAGCCAAGTGAAGATGTTGAAGGAAAAGTTCCTGGATAAATAATTTAGCCCTAAGTGAGATGCATGGGTTTGATTTTAATAAATTCTTAACCATCTTTTGTTTTTTAAGGAAAACAGCATATATTGTAGACTCATTCTTTTCTAACCTGTACTAGAACCCTTCTCATATGTAATACAAACTTTTCCTCATTTTCTTAAACTCTGGAGAATAGGAAAAATGATGATGCTAGGATTATGTGCCATTCTGCAGCCTAAAGCTCTTTGTCTTTATGTGCGTGTGTACGTGCATGTGTGTGTGTGTGTGTGTGTGTGTGTGTGTGTGTATCGAGTCTATCTGTCTTCCTCTCTATAATTACAGTGATTCAGGACATCCTTTTGATTCTTTGGTTTCATATTTTCATGTCAGATATTTATCCATGAAATACATGTTTTAATTGAGGACTCATTATAACTTCTAATAGGTAAAATTTCAGAGTCATTACCAAACAACTTCTGAAGTCTTTTGAAAGAGACTTAAATATCCATATAGAGAGAAATAAATTCAATTACTTTTCAAGAGGATAATATAATAGAGTAAGTAATTAAGGTGCATCCATTCTGGTATGTTAATGGTGTTTTAGGGGTGCCTGGGTGGCTCAGTCGGTTAAGCGGCCAACTTCGGCTCAGGTCATGATCTCGCGGTCCGTGAGTTCGAGCCCCGTGTCGGGCTCTATGCTGACAGCTCAGAGCCTGGAGCATGTTTCGGATTCTGTCTCTCCCTCTCTCTGACCCTCCCCTGTTCATGCTCTGTCTCTCTCTGTCTCAAAAATAAATAAACGTTAAAAAAATTTTTTTTAATGTTACTGCATTATTGTGGAAGTGAGTTTGAGTGTAGTAAAATAAAACAAAAGCACATAGTCTCCATTCTCTAAACCATTTTCCTATCTGCAAATTGATGATACTGTAAGGAAAGGCCATTGAACAGCATTTACAATATGGAGAAGAACTATAATCTCAACTAAAACCTGGCATTAAATATGGTGAAATATAAGTATATTATCAGGGCCTGTCACAACTTCATGTTTTAATAATGGGTTTTAAAACGTACACACACACACACACACACCTTTCCAACTCCTCCACACAAAAGAAGTGAAAAAAAAAAGAAAAAGAAAAGAAAAGAGAGAATAGTCACTTTCCTTGTAGCTGTGATAAATATGCATGGCTGGTATAGTTTCTAGCAAAAGCAAGAAAGCAACAGAGCTCACAATAAAGTCATACATAACTAACTTCCCTAACTGGTAATTGACCAATCTCTTGTCCATCAATGTGAAAAATTTATTACTAAATAATGCTTGCATCATCTCACAAGAGAATGGATTAGCCATTAGTGAATAATGATTTCTTCTTTTCTTTCTTTCTCTCTACTCCCACTGCCTCTCTCTCTCTTTTGTTTATTGTTGTTATCCAGTACCTATGAATTGCATAGTCTTTTCCATTTATAAGGATATTTGGGGTCTCTGTCTTTTTTTAAGTGCATTTATTTATTTTGAGAGAGAGAGAGAGAGAGAGTGGAGAAGAGGCAGAGAGAAAGGGAAAGAATCCCAAGCAGGGTCTGCACTGTAGTATAGAGCCCAACATGGGCTTGAATTCAGGAACTGTGAGATCATGCCCTGAGAAGAAACCAAGAGGCAATCACTTAACTGACTGAGCCCCCCAGGGACCCAACGGGTCTCTGTCTTTTCACTGGAATAGTGTAGCTACATTAAAGTAATTTGATAAGAAATACCAGGTAAAATAGACTGAACTAAATTGATTTGGGTTCCTTGCCAGTCTTAAATACTCAGATATCTCTACTGCTATTTGCCTCTTTTTTTTTTTCCAGCTGGTCAAGTAAATTTTATACTTCATATTGTTCAGTTCTTGATGACCTATCAAAGAAACTAATAAATCTAATCACTTTTTAAAAGGTCACATCTAGAAAATAGAAACAATTCTAATAGTCCCACTAAATTATGATGTTATCACAAGAACATCAAGGGTAAGACTTCTCCTTGAACCAAACTTTTCAGTGAAAATATTAGCAAATAATTATAGTGTGAACTCATAAAGACTTAAATTATAACCCCTTGAAAGAATATTTCATTTTTAAAGTGACCCGTTATTAATAGTAATGTTTTAGATGTGAGAAGATTATAAATCTAAAGCAATATCAAAAACATCATCCCGCTTAAACTGTACAACAACCCAATGTGACAGGCTTTCTTATTCTCATGTTTAGATGACAAATCCAATATTATAAGAAGTTAATGTCAGCATATCGATGCCAGAGCAAGGACCTAACACAAATCTCTACCATATGGTCTACTGCTCTTCACAGGGCCATGCTGCGTTCTTAGATGCCTTGTATATTACATTTCTAAAATAATCATAATGGATAGAGAATATTTTTGCATTTCATTTTCTTTCTTTTTTCCCCCTTTTTATACACTGTTCTCCCTTGACTCAACCACCATTCATAGAAATTACTCCAAATAGCACTAAATTTTGAATTAATGCTCGCATCCATTTAACACTAAATAAACAGATTGTATTTTGTGAACTATCTCCAAAACCCAGGGTTTGCTGTTCTTGTCATGGTTATGAAGACTTTATTCTTTATAGCAGTTTTGGATCCACATCAGACTTTATGTGAAGGTACAGAGATTTCTCAGGTACCCCTGCCCCAACACATGAGCAGCCTCCCCCATCATCAACATCCCTCATCACGATGGTACATTCGTTACAATAGACGAACCTATGTTATCATGTCATAATCACCCAAAGTCCATAGTTTACCTTAAGATTCACTCTTGGTTTACATTCAGTGAGTTTGGACAGTGTATAATAATATGTATCCATCATTATGGTATCATACAGAGTATTTTAACTGCCCTAAAAGTCCTCTGTGCTTTACCTAGTCATCCCGCCTTCCACTCCACAACCCCCAACCACTGGCAACCACTGATCTTTTTATTGTTCCCCAGTTTGCCTTTTCCAGAATGCCATATAGTTGGACTCATACAATATATAAACTTTCCAGATTAGATTTTTCCATTTAGTAATGTATGTATGTGATTAAGTTTCCTTTATGTTCTTTCATGGTGTAAAAGCTCATTTCTTTTTAGTGCCAAATAATATTCCATGGTCTAGATGTACTGCTGTTTATCCATTCACCTACTGAAGGACAGGAGGTTGCTTCTAAGTTTTAGCAATAATGAATAAAGCTGCCATAAACATTCATGTGCAGGTTTTTATTTCAACATAAGTTTCCAACTCATTTGGATAGGTGTCAAGGTAGGTGAATGCTAGATCACACAGTAAGAGTATGTTTAGTCGTGTAAGGAACTGCCAAACTGTCTTCCAAGTGGCTGTACCACTTTTATTCCCACCAGCAATGAATGAGCGTTCCTGCTGCTCACCAACCTTGTCAGCATTTGTCGTTGTCGATATTCCAGACTTGGTCCATTCTAACAGGTGTGTGGTGGTATCTCATTGTTTAATCTCCATTTCCTCGATGATATATGAGATGGAACATCTTTCATAGGCTTATTTGTCATCTGTATATGTTCTTTGGCAAGAGATCTGTTAAAACCTTTGGCCCAGATTTTTGTTGTTGTTGTTGTTGTTTGTTCACTTCTTTATTCCCTTTATAAAAACTCTCTTAGCCATACATTTTGAACCAATATCTTTTCAAGTGGATTAAACATATTTGAATTTATGTAAAGAGTTATTGCCATAGGCAGCATTTCTTATTTTCCACTTTGAGGAATGTAAGTGTGTAATCAGAGTTTCATATTGATTTCAAAATTAAACTTGTTCCTTAGGAAGGAGAAGTATTTTCATGAATAAATGTTCAGTAAACTAATGTAGAAATTCAACTAAAGTATTCTTATACTTTGGTTATGTTATGGATATAGTTACTATTTCCTTAATTGTGAAATAGTCAAACTTAGTATTCAATAGACACATTTCATAGATCTACTATTTACTTATATTTACAAAAACACAAACATACACACCAAAGCAGCAAAATGCTGCTTTCAAAAATGTCACTTTGAGTGAGAATTGCCTCAAGAACTTTTAGCTCAAAGTGAATCTTTTTCCCAAACAGGTATAAAAATTAAAAGTTGTGGGAGTTTAGAGGGAAAACAAAGAAGATGTTTCCTTGTTTTGCAAGAATGTAATTTTTTCAGAGTCCGTAATTTCAAGATAGATATTTGCTAAAAATACAGAAATATAGATTATATCTGGAATAAAATTATAGGCCATGGCATAGACTAGCATGTAAATAGATTACACATTTTATTAATTATCCAGCAATTAAAATGGGAATACTAAGCTTGAAGGGAGCTTCTGTTTCATCTTGTGCTGGCATCATTGCACTCTTAAGACACAATCTGCAAGGAGCCTTTCAGTAATTGAGTGATAGATAAATTCTTCTAATTAACAGTTGGTATGAAACATTTTACCATAAACAGAACTTTGGCATCTCTAACACACTGCAAACCGCTGTTACAGTTTGCCATAATTTTTAGAACCTCATCATAAAAGAAAATCCATAACTCTAGTTTCGAAACGTAGCCAGCATGTTCTCACTGCTTTCTCTACTGTGGCCTGCCAATTACAAAGCACAAGTAACAAAAACGTGTACCCTTTGGAGCAGCCAATTCTCAGAACCATTTGTTTTCTTTAATATTCCAGTGCCATTCCAGGAATGGGCAAGACAAGAAGTAAGACATTTCATGTCACTTTAGGATAATATCATGTAATTCTAAGGTAATAAAGAATTCATAAGTGATCCGATAGTGGAAAGTTCATTTACATTCTCTCCAGAGAGTTTTATCTTTTCAGATGTGACCTTGTATAATTAAATATATTTCAAATATCAAGAGAAACAGCAGCTAAGCAGACAATGGAATTCTTCATTTTATGTTGGGCTGAAATAAAGTGAAATTAAATTATATGAAGCAGTCAATGTAATAGAAGATAAAAGGTCCCACTAAAATTCTTTCTATCTGATCTTATTCATTAGCATTTTATAGGAGGACAATTATATCATGTGCTATGTAACTTGATTTTAAACCTGGCACTTCGTTTCATTAACACCTCCTCAAAAGGACTCAAGTGAAGTATCCCAGAGACTCATTTGTAAATGTTACTTGAATTCAGATAATTTATATATGCAGTTGGACCCAGCATAGGGAATACTTCCTCTTGAAGCAAAACACACTTTTTGGGGAAGAAAATCAATTTTCTGTACCACAATTGAAATTTTGATTAAATATATTAAGAAACATGATTAAAATCACATCTAATATATTTCTAAAAGACATATCTTTAAAGAAACACTAAGGGAATTACATCTGAATTAATTTTCATAAAAAAGTAATTATTAAAAGACACAAATGTAATTTTGTCAGAATACTTTAAAACCTGCATTCTGTTAATTTGTTTTCATCTTTAGAAATTTGTCTTTTCCCTCCATTCTTTGGTTACCAGAGATAAGAAGTGTGTTTTACTAAAATCAATTTAATTATGAGAATGAGAATGTTAATTCGATGTTGGTTCATTACCAAATCATTTGTCATTTGCAAGGTATTTTCTTAATTCATTACATATTTAACCTTTCTTATTATGACATATAATACATGTAGAGAACAGTATAAAAATTTTATTCTGTGTTCAGCTAAATAATTTATTGCAAACCAAATGTTCAAGTGACTACTACCTTGGTCAAGAAATTGAACGTAACAGCACCCTGAATCCCTCTCTTGACTGCTCCCAATAACCAATCCTGTCACCCCACTTCATAAGGTAACTACTATCATGATGTTTGTGATAGTAAATGCTTGCCTTGATTTATAAGTTTATCACCTAAGCATATGTTGTGTGATTTTTGTTCTAAATTGTGACATGTTTTGTGAGATCTGTGATGTACTTTCATTCATCCCTCTTCATTGTTGTAGAGTGTTCCATTATGAATATATCACAATGTATTCATGCACTCTACTGTTCTTCATCACCTTTAGGCCTTAGCAGGAATGGTGTCTGCTCTGGCTCTGTGTTTTAAATGACAGTACTCTGGCACACCTCAAGCTACACAAAGACTGTAGGACCCACGTAACAGTAAAGGATATATTTTTAACACTTTCTTTGGTAGGCAGAATTCTAAGATGGTCCCCAGTATTTCCTGTCTCCCCCTGGTGTATGTGACTGGCATTATCCTTGGGACTGTGAATATGATTCAAATTACTGCCATCATTAGGTTACATTCTATTACTGCAGAGTTAACCATATAGGGAGACTTGATGATGTGGGAAAATCCAGCCTATTCAGATGTAAAAAGACAAAAAAGCTATGAGATTGATTCTAAAAGCATGGCATCCCAAAAAAGCTGAGAATATGGCTGTATGAATTTTGCTAAAACTTGAGAAAAATCAAAGCAGAGCATTCAGCTGTACGTACTGCTCTTTTAAGAGATTAAGGGTGTATCTCACAGACTTAGAGACAGAAACTGGAGGATGTCTTCTTAGGAAGCTTGCTCCTCAGACATCTTAGCAGAAGCCATAGATATAGAAGGAATTACCTTTAAAATATTGGTAGATATGACTTTGCTTAATGGAATGAAAGCCAGTGAAATTCATGCAAGGTTCACAACATTCTGAAGAATATTCTATCAGCATAAGCACTGGCAACCTGGGAATGAAAAGGATAGAGAGAATACTGTCAAAAAGCAAGATAATTGAACTACTCTGCTCCAAACATGTGCTACCTTGCATGGAAATGGAAGAATGAGTGAGAGGATGGAATCAAGAACCCAACAGTGTAGCTGACAACCAGATGGCAGAGCTGAAAGCCACAGAGAATTATCCCCAGGCCTTGAAACCTCATCCAGGAACTATGGCTAGAGTTCACCAGGCTGCATGTTAAAACTACTTTGGACCAAGGGCGCCTGGGTGACTCAGTCAGTTAAGCATCCAGCTTCAGCTCAGGTTATGATCTCATGGTTTGTGGGTTCGAGCCCTGCATTGGGCTTTGTGCTGGCAGTTCAGAGCCAGGAACCTGCTTTGGATTCTGTGTCTCTGTCACTCTCTCTGCCCCTCCCCTGTCCATGCTCTGTCTCTCTCTTTCTCAAAAATAAACATTAAAAAATTAAAAAAAAAAACTACTTTGGACCAATAAATTCACTTTTTACCTTTTACCTTTTATTTTCCTCTTTTTAACTGTTCCAGTCCCACCATTGTATGTTGAGAGTTTTGGGGAACATAAGTTATCTCTTTTGTTGTGTCCCAGGAGTTGTAGATAATACAGCAGATTATATGCAAGAGCCTCATCCACACCAGTTGAGATAATTTAGATAATGAGATTTTAGACTTTTAAACTATTGACATTCTGGACTTCAGCTGGTATTACAACGGTTGAAAACTTTGGGGTTCTTGCAAATACATTTTGCATTTGGAAGGTCCAATCATCTTTGGGAGCCAGAGGGCAGACTGTGGTAAGCAAAATTCTAAGATGTCCCAATTATTTTCCTCCCCCTTGGCATCCATGCCCTGCATAACCCTGGGACTGTAAATATGGATTTTACTGCTAAATCTAGTTTATGTTACATCACATGGTTGACCTTAAGATAGGAAAATTATCCAGTTAGACCTGACCTAATCACATAAGCCCTTAAAAGCAAAGAATTTTCTTTGGATGGTCTCAGAAAAAGAAGTCAGAGATTTGAAACACAAGAGTTTTGAAACACCATGCTGGCTTGAAAATGGAGTGGGCCGTGTGGTAAGGAATGCGGTGAGCTCTAGGCACTGAGAACAGCCCTGGCTGATTCTTGCAAAAAAGCAAGACCTCAGTGTTACATCTGTAAGGAAATGAATTTTGCCAACAGCAAGTGAGTTTGCAAAACCCTGATCCTCAGACAGGAAATGCAATTCCAGCTAACACCTTGATTTCAGGCCAGTAACACTCAGACTAGAGAAAACAGTGACATCATTCCAGACTTCTAAGCTACATAATGATGAACTGCGTTATTTTAAGTCACTAATTTTGTGATAATTCATTCAACAACAATTAAGAAAAAACCTAATATGGTTTGTTATCTTGCTTTTAGCTTTTAAAGTTTTTAGCTTTTAATTTTTTAAACATGAGGTGTGTATTGCCCCCATTTGTATTCTTGCTCCAGACCACACAAATGTGTGGATATATGGGTTGTTTTCAATTTGGGACTATTATAAATAATACTATTGGAAACAATCCTGTGCCTGTCTCTTGATTCACGTATATGTGTGTGTGTGTGTGTGTGTGTGTGTGTGTGTGTGTATGTATATATATATATATATATATATATATATATATATATATATATATGACTGGAAATACTAGGTCATAAAATAGAAAATAGGAATATAATGTCAAGTCAATTTAAAAAGTATTAGAACCAATGGACATGCCCACTAGTAGTTTATTAATGATTCTATTGTTCTCTATCTTTGCCAAATACTTTTTTATTTTAGCCATCCTAATTGGTGTAGAGTAAGTACTATGGCATTGTAGTTCACATTTCCATTTCCATGATTAATAATGGGCTATTTTACATGTTTGTTGGCCATCTGTATATATTCCCTTTTGTGAAATGCTTCTTCACGCTAGTGCTCATTGTTTTGCTGCATTGTCTTCTTCTTATTGATTTTGGATTCAAGCCTTTTGTAAGTTTCTAAGTACTGCAATTATTTTCTCATGTTCTGTATTGGTAAGCTTGGGCTGCCATAACAAAATACCATAGATTAGGTGGCTAAACTGTGAGATATCAATTTCGAACAGAAACTGATATCTCACAGTCCAGAAGCTGGAAAGCTCAAGATCAAGCTTTGACAGAGTTCATTTTCTGGAAAGCTCTCTTCCTGGCTTGCAGATGGCCACTTTCTAGATGTGTCCCCACATGGCAGAGAGAGCGGCAACGAGCACTCTGGTGTCTCTTTGTATAAAGGCACTAATCCTGTCTTGAGGGCCCCATCCTCATGACCTCATAGACATGTAATTATCTCCTGAAGTCCCCTTCTCCAAACGTAATCACATTAGGTATTAGGAAGTTAAGACTTTAATATATGAAGCTGGGGAGGATTCAGTTCAGTCCAGAGCACAGTCCATTTCTTCACTTTGGACTCTCTTATGGGGGTCTCTAACTTGTCTTCTATATTTCAAAAAAGTTTTAATTTTTTTTTTTTAACGCTTATTTTTGAGACAGAGAGAGACAGAGCATGAACGGGGGAGGGGCAGAGAGAGAGGGAGACACAGAATCGGAAACAGGCTCCAGGCTCTGAGCCATCAGCCCAGAGCCTGACGTGGGGCTCGAACTCACGGACCGCGAGATCATGACCTGGCTGAAGTCGGACGCTTAACCGACTGCGCTACCCAGGCGCCCCTCAAAAAAGTTTTATTATTGCAAAATATACATGCAGAACAGTGTGAAAAAAAAAAAAAAAAGGATATACTATTCCATGAGTTATCCTAAAAAGAATTCTCAGGTAAACATCACCCAAGTCAAGAAATAGAACATTGTCAACATCTTGGAAGCCCACCCATGACTGCTTCAAATCATCAATCCTTACTCTCCACAAAGCAACCTGACTTCTATGGTCCTTACATCCTTAATTGTCTTTATAGTTTTACCACCTTAGGCACACATACATATAATCTATAATTTAGTTTTGCCTTTCTTTAAGCTTTATATACTTGAGATTACATAGTAAATACTCTATTCCATGTGGATATTTTTGCTGAGCATATGTTTATGAGATTTTTGTTTGTTTGTGTGGATAGTTATATATCACTCATTCTTATTCCTGCATAGCATTCCACTGTGTGAATATGCCCCAATGTATTTGTTCTTTCTCCTATTGACAGACATTTTTATAATTCCATATTTGGGAATGTTATGAAGAGTGCCCTTATGAACATACTTGTAGAGATCTCTTGGTACACAAATGCACATATTTCTGATGTGTCCACTGCTTTGTAGGGATTTGTTATATATTCTGGATATGAACCTTTGTTAATTATGAATGGTGCAAATTTTATATTTTGCAAATATCTTCGCCCCTCTTTGTCTTCTCTTGGCACTCTCTTAATGGTATATTTTGGTTAAAAAAGAGTTCTACATTTCAATGTGGTTAAAAAACTATTTTTTCCTCTATGGCAAGAATTTTATTTGTCCTATTAATCTTTTCCTATGTTGAGGTCAAGAAAATCATTTCCTCTGTTATGCTTTATACTTTCTTGTTTTGCCTTTCACATTAGACCCATAATCTACAATTGATATTTGAGTATGGTATAAGGTCAGAAGCAAGAGTAATTTTTAAAAATATGGGTATATAATTTTTCTGGAACCATTCTTTAAAAGGCTTCCCCTCTACACAAACACTGCTTCCAGGTACACAAATCAAAAGTATCTATTTCTAAATTCTTTATTCTATTTCATTGTTAAATTTTCCTTTCTTTGTGTCACTAGTGCACTGTTTTAGTTATTATAACTTTATAATAAATATGGCTATTTGGTAAAGCAAGTCCTCCCATCTTTATTTTTCATTTTTAAACAGTATCTTAGCCACATGGACCATTTGCATTTCCATACTCATATTTTAGGATCAGCTTGTCCAGCTCCATGAAACCCATTTGGGGAGACTTGACATTGTTACTGTATTGAATCTCCTAATCAGTAAACATGGTGTTTATCTATGTTTATAGCTTCATTATTTTTAAAAGTTTGAGTATATAATTCTTATACTTCTTTTGCTAGATTTGATACTATTGTAAGTGGTATGGTTTTGATTTTTTTAATTCTTAATTATTTGTCTTGAAATATAAACAGGCAATTGACTTTTATGTATTGAGTTTATCTCCAGCATATTATTTCTAATGATTATCATAATTTATCTATGGATAGTTTGGGATTTTCTGGTTACATAATCAGGCCAGCTATTAATAAAGAAAACAACGTTTTAGTTGTTTTATTTAAGTTTTTGTGCATTTTTAAAAATAACGTTACACTACCTCAGATCCTCAGTACAATGGTAAACAGAAGTGGTATCTTGATGGGCTCACCTGTGGTATGTGATTTAGTGATAATACCCCACCTGGCTGAAACTAGCTGCTTAATAACCCATTATTTTTAATAGTACCCTGTAATCTGATCTTAAATAAATAGCAAATGTCCATTTGTATTTTTTTATTTAAAAATTATTAATTGTGCCACACTCTGAGTTGTAAGAAATATCCCAATTACTTTTTACTTTTTTTCCTAAGTAAAATCCTGAGGAACTCACCAAAGTCATTGACAGATTCAATATCACTCATTATTAGGGCTGCTTCTCCCTTCTCAGTATAATTTTATGAGGTAAGAATTTTTAATAGCCCCGTCTTACAATGGAAGGCTGATTGAGGAAACGGAGGCTCAGATAGGTTTAAAAATATCCTCGAGGTCATAATTAGAAGCAGGGGGGCTGGAGTCAAACCCTGACAGTCAACTCCAGGATTGTCCCTTTTAACCATTAAGACTTTTTAAAATCCTCCACTCCATATCTAGGACGAGCATCTAGATATCCACATAAAAATCCACGATGCAAAACTGTTAGCAAGTGTTGCTTTAAATGGTTTAGAATCTATCTTTCCTTTTGGCTTTCACGAGAAGTTTCTAACCAAGTTTCCTGCCATGGTGTGGTAAGCAGAGAGCTGTGGCCAGTGTGAAATTTGAGCAGAATTTTAAAATGTAACGGTTTATTCAGAATCCTATTATTAGACCCTTTGCTCTTTATTTATCCGCTTTTATCATGTTCCAGAAAATTAGTTTCCTCATGACCTCTCATTTCTTTCTAATCCCTTTCCTCCCACTCAACAAGAGTGCCTGCCACCCACTGCCTTATCTGTATGTGCTAGCTATGATTTTCATAGGTTGGACTGACAAGAAAAGATATTTGGCTTCACTTTACAGTACAGTGTCACCTGAAACCAGAGCTGATGCTATATTATGTTGACAATGATGGCGCTTAAATGGGTATCATCACTAGAGGAAGATTTCATTATTTTAGTTTAGTTTTTTTTTCACAAGACGGATGTCTAACCTTTCTTTTTTATACTGTGTAATTACATAAAAAATAACCCACAAATCTGGATTACAGCATTCTAAGAGTGACATGCAAGGTAAATTAGGTAATTTTAAAGTAATTTCTTTGTATATGAGGTAAAGGGAAGAATCATAATAAGATCTTAACGGGGATCCTTTTGCATCTAAAGTAGATTTTGCTGGTGACATATCTCATTTAGAATTCTTATTCTAGGGAGAGCCTTTTCCTTCATCTTATGAAATGGTTGATTGTGGACACTGACTCTAGATTACAGAGAAGAGGGGGATATGTTGATTGCCAACAACACACTGACTGAGCTGCTTAAAATTCTTATAGATTATATTTACATAATTGACCTAGAAAAGCTTGAAAGACAGCTAGCTGACCATAAAGGATATGTAGATATATCCCATGAGAAGATTGTAGACCCTTGCTTAGCAAAGTGAGTGCAAACACCCCCATGGTGTTTCTGAACAACCTATGCAGTGTCCTCTTGTCAATGCACTATACTGCTTCTCTTAGAAGTGGGTCTTGTGTTACCTTTTTTTTAATGTTTATTTACTTTGGGAGAGAGGAGACTGAGGGGGGAAGGGACACAGAGAAAGGGAGACATAGAATCCTAAGCAGGCTCCATTCTGTCAGTGCAGAGTCCGATGGAGGACTCCATCTCACAAACCATGAGATCATGACCTGAACCAAATGCTAAGAGTCGGGTACTACTCAGCCACCCCAGTCTTGTGTTGCTTTTAAAAGTCTTCTTGCCTTTAAGAGTTCATTGCAATACTTTGGTCTTGGACATATGTGATCAATGCACTTGTATGTCTGATTTACTAAGTTATGATTCTGTAGTGAACCCAAATCAGACTTTTCTGCCTCTTCCCTATTTCACTAACAACTTTTCAGTGTGTTTGAACAGGTTTCAAGATTTTCCAGGAAGGTGGAGACGTTATACTTAATTGTTAAGTTCCACAAATACCATGTATCATCCCATTAGGGGGCATGATTGGTATTTCTGTCATCAACAGCTCAGCTTGGAACTCAATGTTCATACATTTTCAGTTAAGAAAAAAACAAATTCAAACTACTAGATAGTAATGAAGATTTATACTTTTCAATGTTAACTTAAACTAAATATACAGGAGTAATTTAAATAATTTACAGATAGTACCTAATTCTGAGAGTACAGAGTATTCATTCAGCTACAACACTCATTGGTCTGGTCCTTCTTTACTAGAAATCTTTTAATTTCACAGTTCAAAAAGAACAAAAACACTATCTGATCTTTGGCACCTAGACCAATACCTTTGAAAAATTGAATTTGAAGTCACTATGATGTCCAGGATTCAGCTTTTAGTTGCTGGTATGTGAATGTGGGGAAGTATACAAGGTGACACGTATAAGAGTATACCAGGCTAGCTAAGAGAAAAAGGTAATCATTTCATACTTTCTTTATTTGTTAAACAATCAAGTCATCTTTTGGAAAGCTGAAATGTTTCTAGAATTGAAAATGTTTTTGAAATTTAAGTCTCTTCACTCTCAAAAAAACATCTTTTTGTTTCATAGATTTACTGTGTTCTTCATAAGGATATCTGGAAATCCTACTGTCTTTCATGGACGAGGCTAGGCACTTTCACATACATTGTAAAATATTTAATCATCACAAAACTCTGCACTCCGAATATTCTTTGATTCTTAATTTGCAGATGAGGAAACTGCTTCAGAGATTTTAAGTGTTTGCTCAAAGGCCCATGTATGGCAAACAGTAGAGGCAGGATTGAACCAAAGTCTTAAATTTTAAGCCCAAGGGACTTTCCAACAATATTACATTTGGATGTTAATGTAGATAACTGGTACTCAATTCACAAGTATTTCTTAAGTGCCCACTGTGTGCCAAATTCTGAGTAAAAAAGTGAAAAGATAAAATTCTATTCTACCTGGAAATAATCAGTTGATCTAAAAACAAGAGCATTTTTAAATTCAATGATTTTCAATATATCTGGTAATACATTACACTGGTTTAGTTTACATATTTTAATAAGCTTTTATGTGTTGATTGGTTGATAAATATAAAGCTATTCTCTTAGATTATGAAACTGCTAGATAATAATCAGTAATGTAGGAACTATTGATATTGTTTTCCTTTCTTTTCTATGTGATGTGTACTAGGCAGTCAGTTTTTAAATTTTTTTTTTTTTAATGTTTATTTATTTTTGAGAGAGACAGAGACAGAATGCGAGTGGGTTAGGGACAGAGAGAGAGGGAGACACAGAATCCGAAGCAGGCTCCAGGTTCCTAGCTGTCAGCACAGAGCTCCACGCGGGGCTCAAAATTCACAGACCGCGAGATCATGACCTGAGCCGAAGTCGGAGTCTTAACTGACTGAGCCACCCAGGCGCTCCCATGTACTAGTCATGTTTTTAAATTAATGAGGTGTGTGTGTGTAGCATCATAGACTGTTTGAAAGCATTTTTTTCTTGTAGAATATACCCTTCAATAAATAATTAGCTTTCTAAAATATATACCTGTATCATAAGAAATTCAAGTACTTCTCTTCCTTTTTCTTCCTTTTCTTTTTTTTTTTTTTTTTTTTTTTTGGTTTTGGGGAAGGGTAGGAGTGTCCTGTGTGTATTGTGTGAAGAAGAGGAAACATAAATGCAAAATTAGAATCTCTAATTCATTTTATATCCTGGGCTACTGGGTAATACAAGCTAGAAGGGGGTCTGGATTTCCCACTTAAGATTCTTCCATAAACATACAGCTAACTGCAAATTCTAAGCAACCTGTTCCTATGACTGTCTCCCATCCCTGTCCTAATTGATATTCCAGATTTAAAAACAACCCGCCAGGCAAAAGCACCCAGTCCAAGGTATGCCTCCACCCAAAATTAATCTTCAAAGACTCAGACCTCTTAAGGTCACCCAATATAAAATTCTTCTCTCTTTTTAGCAAAATATTCAATACAGGTGCCTAAGGGAAAAGGTATCTGCCTACCCTCTCTGGCCCTAAAGCATTTTGCTTCCATCTGTAGCATTCAGATGTCATCTTACTTTTAGTAATATTAATTGGTATAATTAATCAATTCTTAGCTTTTAATAAGACAAATTAGAGTTTTATATCTTACTCTACTACTTGCCATCCCTGCATTCTTTGACAAGTTACTTTGCCTCTCTAAATCACAGGTTTGTTGTAACTATAATATTTATAATGTTGCTAGAATATTAGTGTTCCCTCATAGAGCTGTCAGAAGATTAAATAATATTTCAGGCACCCTTACATTTTTTTTATTACAAAGCATTATTAGCTCCTTGTTGTTGATAATACTCTTGTATTCTGAATATTCATGATGTTTATAATATGCATAATATTTTTCCTTAAGGGTAAATGATACAATGAGAGCATAAGAATGAAAAAATTTTATCAATCTGCTCTATCGAACAGAAATAATATTGACAGTTTTATAAAAAATACTTTTTATTGTCACAACAATGTTGGCTTTTCAAAGAAAAAGAAGATGTTAGGCAATTTACTAAAGGATTATTCTGAATGTAAACAATGTTCATAGAAAGGCTGGGCATCTGTAATCATACTTGCTATGTGACATAAACAAGACTCACCTGAATGTGAGTTTAAAAAATTTTTTTTTTCAACGTTTATTTATTTTGGGGACAGAGAGAGACAGAGCATGAACGGGGGAGGGGCAGAGAGAGAGGGAGATACAGAATCCGAAACAAGCTCCAGTCTCTGAGCCATCAGCCCAGAGCCTGACGCGGGGCTCGAACTCACTGACCGCGAGATCGTGACCTGGCTGAAGTCGGACGCTTAACCGACTGCGCCACCCAGGCGCCCCTGAATGTGAGTTTTATAATGACAAAAAGAAATGTCATCACAGTTTTTGATACAGGAAGCTCTTAGTTTGTCCGCATCGACCGGTTGAACTGGTTTGTATTTAGATGACACCAATAACCATCAGTAGAGTTAAAATACTGCAAGAGCCCAGAAATATTATAAGACCTTGATAGGTTTTTAGAAAGTGCATTATATTTCAGTGAGAGTTCTAAATGTTTCTCAGGAAAACTGCTTATTGCAATCGTCTGTGGCTAACGCATTCCTCAGATCAGTATGGAGCTATGGCATGTAGCAAAAAGTGGGTCATGCAAGAGTAAATGAAAAGGTTTAAAGCAGTCTGCCTGGGCTGACTCAAAAGAGCTGAAAGAGTGCTGTATGGAATTAAAAACTAGGATTTTCTCCAAGCTTTCATTAGCAGGTTTAGAGCATAAAGAGCCATGAGACTCCCTTCTGAGATGGCTGGAGTGCTGCATCGTATCACGAAACTCTACTTGCTAAAGGAACTTGCAGCTACTGAAACTAGTCACTTTAAGACTTCTGAAGAGGGGCACCTGGGTGGCTCAGTTGCTTAAGTATCTGACTTAGGCTCAGGCCATGATCTAACAGCTCATGGGTTCAAGCCCCATGTTGGGCTCTGTCCTGACAGCTCAGAATCTGGAGCCTGCTTTGGATTGTGTCTCCCTCTCTCTCGGCCCATCCTCTGCTTGCACTCTGTCTCTCTCTTTCAAAAATAAATAAACATCAAAAAAAATTTTTTAGAAAGACTTCTGAAGACTCCACCATCTATAAG
Organism: Leopardus geoffroyi; assembly: GCF_018350155.1. Lineage (NCBI taxonomy): Eukaryota > Metazoa > Chordata > Mammalia > Carnivora > Felidae > Leopardus > Leopardus geoffroyi. The sequence continues at coordinate 55,740,704 of NC_059327.1, read as the reverse complement.
GACAAGTAACCAGACAAATTAAATTGTGTTCTTATTTTAATTCACTAAAATGATCAAGTGGATAGGGAATTCACTATTTGAAAACTGGAGCTAAAGTATTACTTCAGGTTGACAACTGGTGTTTCATTTATCTCATGAGAATCTGTGACTGTCACCTTCTTTCTTGGTCAGTATCATGGAATTCTTTAACACTGTCAGCGTAAATGAATTCTTAAAATCTCTGCAACATGGATATTTCTCCAGAGATTTAAGGATCATTTTACCTATTAAAACATATCTAGTCTGTACATAAACATCTCTATAATTATTAGATAACCTATAATTTTATTTTTATTCATTCCCTTCCCAGAGGTCATCCACAGTTAGTGTTGACTAACACAATTTAAACAAACCTTACTAAGAATAGTCATCTCTAGGTAAGTCTATTCAGTTATTGCAGGATATTTTCCTGAGCTATCATTTGTTTGGTTTTGGTTTACATTTGCTTCCGATTTTTTATGTGTCTCTTCTATGTCATTTTTTAAATGTTACCATCAGTAATAAGGTACTTAACTGAGATCCAAGAATAAGAGCAATCAGGCTAGAATTCAGTCCAAATGGGGTCAAGCAAACAAACAAAAACAATGGATTCCTTTGGATAAATTCCTAGTAGTGCAATTTCTGGGCCGCAGGGTAGTTCCATTTTTAAGTTTTTGAGGAACCTCCACACTGTTTTCCAGAGTGGCTGTACCAGTTTGCATTCCCACAACAGTGCTATAGGGCTCCCCTAGCCAAATTATGAAAAGAGCCCAAATGTGTCCATCAACCAATGAATGGATTGAGAAGATGTGGTACACACACACACACACACACACACACACACACACACACACTGGAATACTACTCGGTGATGAAAAAGAATGAAATCTTGCTATTTGCAAGACCGTGGATAGAACTGGAGGGTATTATGCTAAACGAAATAAGTCAGTCAGAGAAAGACAGATATCATATTTCACTCATATGTGGAATTTGAGAAACTTAACAGATGAACATAAGGGAAGGGAAAGAAAAAAAAGATGAAAACAGAGAGAGAGGCAAACCATAGGAGACTCTTAAATACAAAGAACAAACTCAGGTTTGCTGAGGGTGAGGAGGTGGGGGATGGATTAAATGAGTGACAGGCATTATTAAGGAAGGTACTTTTCGGGATGAGCACTGGGTATCATATGTAAGAGATGAATCACTGGGTGCTACTACTAAAGTCAAGACTATACTGTTTGTTAACTAACTTGAGAATACAAAAATGAAATAAAATAAAAAATAAAGAAGTAAAACACTAAAAACTAAAAAACAAACAAAAACAAAACAAAACAAAAATGGATTCCTGGATAACCATCAGGAAGTAATGACTATGGGGCGCCTGGGTGGCTCAGTCGGTTAAGTGTCTGCGCCAGTCATGATCTTGCAGTTGGTGAGTTTGAGACCAGCCTCGGGCTCTGTGCTGACAGCTCGGGGCCTGAAGCCTGCTTCAGATTCTGTGTCTCCCTCTCTCTCTGCCCTTCCCCCACTCACACTCTCTCTCCCCTTCAGAAATCAATAAACATTAAAAAAAAAAAAAGTAAAAAAAAAAAAAAAAAAGTGATGACTAGAAGCAGAAACAGCTACCTCTTTGGTCCTGCCCAGTGAAGAATGAAAACATAAAGCTCCCTGTTCAAACTGCAGGAAAAAAAAGGTGCCCTTAAAACACTTTTAAAATTAAAATACAAAATTTCTTTCTTTTTTCCACAGCCTCTTTTTTCCACCTGTGATGGTGGTTGTTTGAAATGTGCTATTTATATCCTGCAGCTGTGGGGATGCTTTCTTAAGCCAGTGCAGATCCTCACAGCCCCCCGGGGGCTCTGCCCCACAAGCAGGCGTTTGCCACCCATTGGCCCACAACGGGTCCTCCTACCCTACTCCCTCACCAGCTGTCAGCTGCCGGATGAATTCACTGTGACCCAGCAATGGAAGCCAACCAAACTAGTCTTCTCCTTTCCCCTGGCTTACCACCAGAAACTAGCTAATGAATGACCCCCAAGTATTCCAACCCTTGTACCAGGACACATTCAATACTGGGATCAGGGATGGGCAAGGGCTTCTTCCCTGCCGGGTCACCCACCAAATACATACTAATGCTGCCACCCCTGGGAATGAGGAAGAATCACCTTCAAATGAGTAATATGAAAGCAGCTTAGTCATTACAGATATTTGTCTTTGGAACTGGCCTAAAATTTCCGCAAAAATAAATAAATAAACACATCGCTACAGGGTCACACTCTGGTTTTTTTTTTTTTTTTCACTGTGAAATCATGTTACCCGGGTTGTGTAATTGCATTACATCTATTTTCCACAGACTTAACTATGACTTCCGTTCTGTTGTGGCCAAAAATCCAGTTCACTCTCAAAAGATGATTTTTGATTACTGACAATATTAAAAAGACTAAGCGTTTGAACAATGACCACATCAGTTTCCTGAAGTAATTTAGTGATGACAATATGCACTAAGTTTTAGGACATCCATTTTTAAAATGTGTTATTGTATAGTAATAGGTCGTCATAGACCAAACTCAGGAAAGTTTTAGGAAGGGAGTAGCTCAGGGTGCTTGGGTGTCTTAGTCCGTCAAATGGCTCTTGGCTCGGGTCATGTTCTCTCTGTTCACTGTGCGTGCGATTGAGCCCCATGTTGGCATCTGTGCTGATGGTGCAGAGCCTGCTTGGGATTCCCTCTCTCCCTCTCTCTCTGCCCCTCTCCTGCTCATGCTCTTTCCAAAAATAAATAAAATAAACATTAAGAAAAAGAAAGGAGTAGTTCAAGAAGTACTTTATAGAATGACCTTGGACGGCTTTGGCTCTCATGGAATACTCATGGAAAGCTTCCTGGGAGAAGTGGCACTCAAGTTGGACCTTACAAAATTGTTAGATTTTGACTAATCAACAAGTTACAATTTAGTACTAGTGATAGACTGTGTTTTTCTGTAGGTTTCTGTTGTTGTTGCTGTTCAAGATTTAAGATTAGTAATAAACAGTACATATTAGAGAGTTCTATAAAAGACAAAAATGAAAACAGTCTGAATATTTTGAAGGTGTGTATTGACGAATAATGGAATTGAGATCATATAAATCTAGTGGAACCAAGATAATGTAAGACTTTCACAAGGACCCCAAAGTGGTCATACGTAAGCAATAAACTGTCAGTGCATGTTTTATACACATTTTATAGAATGCCTCAGCAAAACGATTGGTTGGAAGATACTGGATGAATTAGTTTGGAGCTGGAGAGGATAAAGTCAATGAAACAAATAAGAAGACTTGAAAACAAATAAGAAAGAAACAAATAAGAATCGTTTCCCATTACAATCAGAGAGGCAGTAACAGAGATGAAGACAGAAGAACAAATATGAAATACATAGACCTTCGAGGAAAACTGATTAAGATTTCATCACTGCCACATTTAGACACCGGGAAGACGAATGGGATAAAGTGAATTGCAAGACTTCAAACCATGATGGGCAGAGGATGCCACTTTCCAAAACAGAGAACCATATGAAGCAAGGAGTGAGGGGTAGGGACATCTTGTTAAGGTAAATTTGAAGTGACAGTGCAATAATTTAAGGAATAGGTATTTAATGCTATCAGTTTATGCTCAACTTTCATAAAATAAACTTAAAAAAAAACTCTAAACAGATGAGAATGAGGTTTAGGTCCAGGACTCAAAAGATTGATGGAAGTATATTTGACTTCTAAGAATAGAAGTGAAAATAGTCATTCCACAAGCATTCTGAACTATGAGGTTTTGGTATGACCATAAGATAAGGATGTGAAAATTACAATAAGAATCATAAAAGTCAAAAACAGCTGAATATATGTTATATGAAGGTATTGCTATAACATATATTGTTATATATGTTATATATATATATTGTTATATATATGAAGGAACCAAGGAAAACCATCTCAGAGGTAACACAAGAGGAGTAGAACTAAAGGAAGAATTTATTGTTTAAAAGGAAAGGGCTCAATTGGGGCACCTGGGTGGCTCAGTAGGTTAAGTGTCTGACTTCTGCTCAGGTCATGATCTCACAGCTCGTGAGTTGGAGCCCCTCATAGGGCTCGGTGCTAATAGCTTGGAGCCTGGAGCCTGCTTCTGATTCTGTCTCCCTCTCTCTCTGCCCCTATCGCACTCGTGCTCTGTTTCTCAGTCTCTCAAAAATAAATAAACATAAAAAATATTAAAAGGAAAGGGCTCAAAAGAGAAGGAAAATATTATCTGAAAAATTGGATACGGAGATCCTTATATTCCCTGGAAGTGTATGAACAGAGTCAGAAAGATAATCTGTCATGGATGTTGAGGGAGATTCCTAGACTAGGAAAGTGTACATAAATGACCTTTTGTGTTTCCTTTCAAGGGTCCTTTTTATCATTGCAACATATCTCCATCAACTTCATGATCACCATTCATCAGTATATGTGATCATCGTTAGCATTACCATTAACATTTTTATCACTCAGAAGACATTGCAGTCACCACCATTATCACCAATAAATTCATTATATAGACCTGCTACTAAATGTATATCAACTATTGCCATGGAATAAAGCAAGATTGAACTGAGTGAATTTTTTTATATTTCAACATTTTTTTTTCTTGTCAATGTAATTCTTCCTGCCTATCTGGACAATATGCTTCCCTTGAAAGGAAAGAAATATACGCTCTAGTATTTTCAACTGTGTATCAATTTACAGTTAAACTTAGGAGTAAAGGAGAGCTATATATCTGAGGAGGGACTGAACTAGGAATCAAAAGACCATGATATTAGTGCCTGTTCGGCCAAATTGCACAACCTTTATCAAATCATTTCACTTGTCGGAAAGTCAGGAAGTTAGAACCTGAGCATTCTTAAAGTGCTTTCCCATTTTGAAACTGTGTAAACTTACCTGAATTAGCTTACTATAGTCAGAACCATATAAATTATGTAGCATGACTGGAATGAGATTGATAACAAAGCCATATCATTCTAACCATGTTCCAGGCACTGTTTAATATGTGGATATGTATTATCTCATTTAATTCTCATGGTGTCCCTATAAGCTAGATATCAGTGTCCCCATTTTAGAAATTAACAGTCTTAAATTGTTAGGTAACTTGTCAAAGGTCATAGAATTAGTGATGGCAGAGCTGTGCTTTAAACCCAGGCAGCCTAGCTAGCACCATTCCGTGATATTAAACACTGTGCTATTGTTGGGGGAAAGATAATTAAGAACAAAATCTCCTCCCAACCCAGAAAACGTCTCCACAAAGGTCAAAGGGAAAGAAACAGTTTTGTTCCTGAATAACCATTAAACCAGAATGTGATGTGCCTCACAGGCAAGCCTCAAAAAAGATTGAAAGACGAAAAGAAATCCCACCCTTTTATGTAGTCAAGCAGATACAGCCCATTGTATACATTGCAGGATAAACCCTCACTAGTTTTTAAGAGGACTTGACAGCACTGTTTATAAGACATAATTCGTTCTAAATTTACTTGGTAAGTGGGGAGACTATTAGTGTTAGCTCATTGGCTTTATGCAAAGGATAAATCAACTTCTCCTACGTTTCTCACAAGAGGTAGTTTTGGAGTGAGGCGCCCAACAGATTCTAACTCCTGCCCTCCTACAGAAACTGGGAAATAGGGGTCCTGTCTTCTTTGATGATGCTGTTTCAAAGGGCTAGCTCCCAGGTCGTTAACAAAGACATTCCTGGGTCTTAAATCTGACAAGAGGCGTATTTAGCTTTTTAAAAGATTAAGGTACATTTCAAAGAGACTGAGAAGGAACTTATAATTACAAGTTTTCTGAAGTAAATGCTCTAAGGAAAGGGAGGTTGGGTAGAGTCTAGGGGTGGGAAAGTCGCCTCTCTAATCCTCAACAAGAAGAATTAAATCTTTTATATTTCATTTTTATTTCCCTTTCCACTCCTATCTATATTGCCAGTGCTGGAAATGGAGAAGTTATACCGGAATATGCTACCTGCTTTATCATTCTGTCAAAAAGATTTTGAGGAATATGTTGAAGATGAGGGTAATGCATTCTCTGGATAATGCTGTTACTTTGCGTTTGTTATGCACATACCAAAGTTCTAGTGTACATAAATTTATGGAATTCTGAGGACAATACTGGGAAAAGGGTAAAACTACCTTCCTTTTGGCATTTTTTTATTTTCCCATTATTATGCAAAAACAGACTCAGAGAAGTAATGACTGCCCAAAAAGTGGAGCCAAGAGTCAATGCAGGAGAGTTTTCTTAGCGCCAATGACCTGTTCTAAGGTCACCATCTCCTCCCGCAGCTACAGGAAGCTGCTGTGTTGCATGGCTCGCAATGGTGGGAATTGGTTTCTCTCGCTACATACATACATAGGAAGTTACCTAAAACCAGATTTAGATCCATCTTCACATCTCCTTGCCTCTTTCTCTTTTTGTCCTCTTGTTTTTCTTAATTACAGAACTCAATTTTAACACAATGTACTGTCTTCATATTTTGCTTTTACACACATTGGACTTCTGGTTTTTATGGCTCTGATTTGGGTTCTTGTTTTCAAGTATTCTCTTTATCTTCTCTGACTCCCTGAATCCAAAATCCCCACCCATTACAGTTCTCAAATTCACTTTTTGACCCGCACAAGGGCGACTATGCCTTGGGGAAGAACATTTGAATTGATGTGTAGGATAAGAGAGTAATTTATGGGGGCACATGGGTGGCTCAGTTGGTTAAGCATCTGGCTTCAGCTCAGGTCATGATCTCATGGTTCATGAGGTCAAGCCTCACATCGGGCTCTCTGCTATCAGCACAGAGCCCGCTTTGGATCCTCTGTCCCTCCCCTCTGACTGCACCTCCTCTGCTTGTACTCTCTCTCTCAAGAATAAATAAACATTTAAAAAATAAATAAAGGAGTAATTTATAGTTTTCTTCTCTCTCTCTCTCTCTCATATATATGTATATTATATATATAATATGTATACATACATATATACATATATATAAATAATAAATAATATATAATAACTCTTCAAACATTTTAGCTCTACAATATGTATAGTATGGAGGTAAGGCATAACTGTGGAATTGTATGTGTGAAGAAATAAAATCCCAATCACATATACATAGAAACTTGTGAAATCTAACTAGCCATCTGTTTCATACTACTCAAGGGATTCTAGATATTTTTGCATTTCTGAGATTTTGATTTATGCTCACTGAATCATGAATTATACTTATACAAAAGTACTCCAGATTTTTCCCAACATTTATATCAGTAAATGTATAGTCACAGAGGGAGACTAGAGATTTATGCATGCCTGTATGTTCTGCTATTAAGATGCATATGATATATACTTGATGAACTTAACATTTCTGTCTTCGATACTTTACCCCTCTGATGCATAATTTTTTAAATTCTTGCATATTGGTAATGTGATTTATAATAATTTTAGTTCTAAGAAATAAGTGTTAAATGGGCAGCACAGCCATTATGAAGTGTACAACTGGGAGTGTAACTAAGGCACAACTAGGTAATATGACATAGCTGGAACAGTTCAGAGTATCCAAAGCTCGCAAATTGCCTTATGTTCACCATTGTGCAATTGATTTCACTGTTCATTAGCACTCTAAAGGAAAGAGGTGAAGATATGTGAGTGAGAGGAAGTAAGTGAACCCCAGTGCTACTAACTTTGTGCTAGAAGATAGAAATTCAAATCTCCCACTTTCCTCCCTCCAGTTCACCTTCCATTTGGAAATAACTTATCTTCCTAATTAACCACTATATTTTTATTATATCCCAGCTCAAAATCCTTGTATGGATTTCTGCAGCCTGTGCAATGAGATCCCAAACAAGCCTGGAATGGAAAGCATTCTAAAACTTTGTCCTTCTCCTTATTCCAGAGCATAAAGCATTGCCTTTTCATTCACCACAGTCATTTGCCTTTGTGTTTGTCTCCTCAGTTTAAACACCTGGAAAGTAGGGCCTTTTTAGATCCTAGCATGTGCCCAACAATGGGAGGCCTTTGGTAAAATGCTGGTGGATGGATGAGTGAAGAAAGCAATGAATCAATGTATATATTGACTTGTATTAACTCTGACAGGTTTGTAATTAAAGCTTTGGCCTTAAATTGTTGATACCTCAGGGATATAGCTGTAAACCATATATTGAGTGGCAGAGGACCAACTTTTTTCATAACAAGCTAAACAAAATGAGACAAGATCTATATGAAAGTTGGTTAAAATAAGCTTATTACAATGACAATAATGAAGAAATAATGTTACTTATTCAGTACATACAATGTGCTAAGTAAGGCATTATTTTAAATACATGTTTTAAATATATGCATATATATAAATACATATGTACACACAAACCCATATACACACATTTATGTGGCACAACCTTGAGAGGCAGGGGTTAGGTCTGCATTTTATGGATGATGGTACCGAGTCTCACAGAAATTGGATAACTTACTCCCCTATTTCCCTTCAGGACAGGGAGTGTTTTTAATGTGATCAAATTAGTAAGATCACAGGCCATTAGCAGAGTGTATTTTACTAGAAGGCACATTTATTCACTTAATTATTATACAACTTGTTATTGTGGTCTGCCAGTGATCCAGTAACTGTGCTAGTTAGACAGGTACGATGTTGACAAAACAAGATGTCCTCTTCCTGAAGATTACCAGACTGCCCACAATTGTTTCTTCTTGCCTTCTGGCCCCTTGTCCAGTAAAGCTGGACAAGGACTGACTTATAGGAACAGATCTCAGCTAGATCTCCTTCTTTTCCATTTTTTCCTATATATGTCACTACTTTGCTAAGTGCAACAAGATTTGTTTTGCAAAACTGAGTCTCTTAGATTCAAATGTGTTGAAAATAGGAGGTTTCGTTTAGGACACAAGACCTTATAGACTTTTTAACTAAACTTTCTTTTTGTTGTATTTTTAATTGTGTTAAAATAAACATAACATAAAATTCACCATCTTAACCATTTTTAAATGCACAATTCAGTGGGATCAAATACATTCACATTGTTGTGCAGCCATCACATCTATCTCTAGAACTCTTTTCATCTTTCAAAACTTAAACCGTAACTCCTCATTTCCCCCTCCCTCCATTTCCCCCTCCTGTCTTTACAAATTTGACTAATCTAGGTATCAACTCAACTTTTATAGGAAAGACATCCATTAGTGAACATTGATGGTTTATTTGGCTCTTGCCAACTTTGTTAACGTGTTTTCCATTTGGATTCAGTTGCCTCAGATGGATAGGAGGAATGAGTAGCATTTGGGATGCAGGCTTTTTGGGTGGGTACTTGGCCATAACGCCTTCACAACAGCACCAGAACTCAAGTTTTGACTCCGTATCAATACTGATAGAACTAAAACTCAAATTCAGACCTGTCATGTGCTGACTCCTGAGCCAGTGTGCCTTTTTCATTATGCCAGAGTAAAGATGCCTCCCTTTTGTATGTTTATCTATTATGAGCAGATTTTTTTGTACAAATCCAGCTTGCTCTTCAAAGACTGGTCCTTATGTTATTCTCTATAGGCCACAGATACCTCACCAAAGAATAAATATCTGAAGGAGGGGTGAATATTTTAATTATAAATTCAATCAGAAGGAAGGTATATATATATGTGTGTGTGTGTGTGTGTGTGTGTGTGTGTGTGTACATATATACACATATATGCATACATATATGTATATATACGTATATATACATATATATATTTGCATTGATTCATTGATTTCTTTTTTTATGCTTGAAACACCATATAAAAAGTTTATGAGTAGCTCAGCTACCTTTATATCATTTTTTATTTCATCCTGAAGATGATCTCACTTATACTTTCCCTGTCTTTTTCTGTAGGCTTAATGATGTGATCTGATCTCTATATGACATTTTTTATTAAACCTAGCTATAAAAATTTCAGGTGTTAATGGCTGTGACCCAGTAGATTTTTCTCCCCTTCGCAATGCTGATAGAAAAATAACTTTTCATTCGGAGAAATCTGTATTTCTGCTCTGCCTCTCAGTGTTTAAGCCAGCTCCCCACTGTGCTAAGTCAAGCTTCCCAGAAGCTAATCTGTCATTCTCAAGTGGCCTTGCTTCTGAAATTGGTTTGATGCTGTAGCAGTAAAACCTTCCTGTGTAGTGCAGGTTATACAGGCTTAACAGCCTCTTGGGTGGGGCTTGTTCTATTGCATTGGAAATGATGACTTTGTGTGTCTGCCCTAGGAAAAATGGCTAGTGTATTAATCTATTGAGAATGTGAGGATCCTAAATAAAATTAATCCTATCAAATAATTAGGAACCTCTATAAGCTAATTTTGTGTGGGGGGGGCTTTCATTTTGAAATATGTCCACGTCAGTGAAGGGGCAAAAGAATTATGCCTCTCCTTTACCGCTTCCCTGGGGAAATATTTTATTTTTATTTTTATGAAATGCTTTGATTTTAGCAATAAATTTTGTAAAACATAAACATAACATCTGCAAGCACAAGACCTTCACCACTTGAGGTGACACGTGACTCTGGGGGAGGTCACTGAACATTTACATAATGAAATGTAGCTATTGGAAGAAGAATCACTTCTTTGTTTAAGAGAATGAAGGAAGGACAATTATATTAACAAGATTTTCATAGAAATGTGCACTGTCAGTGTTAACAAATGGTTTTAAGCTAACGTCCCTGGTACATGGTATGTGGTTTAATTTCAGTTATATAAACATTGGAGTAATCTGAAGTTTAAATTACATTTTAGTTATACTTGAGACTCCATTATCCAGTAAAATGCAAATTCAGTCTCTATAAAAATGAACAAAAATCAAAATCCAGTGCCTGCCTTCATATTTATAATTTCTCATACTAAGTTCATACTGCCCAGCTAACACAGTGGAAGAACAGATTTTTAAAACAGCACAACATATATTATTCATAGTCCTGTTTACATTTAGTCTTAGTTTGCCAAGTGTTTCCAGGAACAAGTGAGAAAGAATGGTGCATCTGTGAACAATAAAGAAATCTGAAGATCTCTGCATCTTCCTGGATATATATTTTTCTAATAAATGTTAAAAATAATGAGGGTTTATGTAGGCTGATTTTAAGATAAAGTTTTATAATATAAAATGTTAATGTTCTATCCTCTCAAGACATTTCAGCTTAGTAGATATGGGACTTCGAGGCAGATGTTTTACTTTGTTTGTTATTGACATGTTTTATTATTAAAGCCAAGTTTATTGAAATGTGATTCCCTCTTTTTTGGCACACAGTTCTTTGAACTTTGATAAGGGCTCACAGTCATGGAACCATCATCAAAATCAAGATCTAGAATATTTACATTGAGTCAGAAAGTTTCTTTCTGCCTCTCTGTGGTCAATTCCCTCCCTAAACCCCCCGTGTCTAATTTTTGTACTCTTATTAAGTGGGTGTGTAGGCAGCAGATTGCAGAACTGGTAAGGAGCATACAGGAGGTTACTTACATGATTTTGGTATCCCAGATTTTTCCACTACCCTTACCTCATTGTGCTGTAATGCAGTTTGAACTTCCTAGCCTGAGTCTCTCTAGGAGACATTCTATTGCCTAACATATTTCTTGTGACCTAATTTCACTTGTGTTACCTTAGGTAACACAAGGATGTATACTGTATTTACAGTAATGCATACAGACTAATTTTGAGTCATTAACTTTTTAAGCAGCATTATACATGTGTTTTTAAGTACAAAAGTATTGCATGCAGTTTAGAAAAAAAAGAAAGAAAAGAAAAGAAATCCCATAGAGTAATTACTAAAAATGTAGGCACTCGGCCTCACCATCTTATCATCCACCCTAAATGATACTGATTTTAAAGAGTTTGGTGGGCCTTCTGCCAGTCCTTTCATTTATGGATAACATTTTTAAACAAAAAGTATACAGAAAAGAAGCAAAAATCTATAAATTGCTCTTTTAACTCAATTTATCAGAAGGATTCTCTTGTGTCGGTAACACAGACTTACCACATTCCCTACCTATTGAATAGTTTCCTTCAGTGAAGTTTTGCCATTGTTAACATTCAAGCAGTGATCAATGTGTAGTTTGCTTAAAAATTTTGTTCATAATACATATGTATATATATTTGTGCAGCTGTGTGAATATTCCTTATAATAAAGATTCCAAGAGGTGAAATTGTTGCTGCAAATTATCTGTGCATTTATAATTTTGATAGGCATTGTCCATTTGCCCTCAAAAACAGAAATACTAATTATACTCCCATTGATAGTTCTCACTTTCTCGCACCCTTCCCAACAAAGAATGTCATCAATTTTTTAATGTTTATTTCTTTTTGAGAGAGAGAGAGAGAGGGAGAGAGAGAGAGAGAGAGAGAGCAGGAGAGGGGCAGAAAGACAGAAGGAGACACAGAATCTGAAGCAAGCTCCAGGCTTCAAGCTGTCAGCACAGAGCCTGACCCTGGGGCTCAAACTCATGAACCTCAAGATCATGACCTGAGCCAAAGTTGGAGGCTTAACCGACTGAGCCACCCAGGAACCCATCAATTCTTTTAATTTTAGCCAGTCAGATAAGGATGTAGTATGTCACTATTATTTAAAGTTATACTTTTTTCATCATCAGTAAGGTTGAGCATCTGTTAGATTATTGGGGATTTGTTTTTACTCTTCTGTGAAGGTTCAGAATATGGTCAGTGACTGATTATGTTGATTGTGTTGTAAATCTTTTCATCATTAATTTGAAGGGCCCCTTTACATTTTAGGAAAGTTAGCTGTATGCTACATCTAAGATGCAAATATTTTCTCTGAATCTACCTTTGTATTTTTAACGTTGTTCAAGCATCAAAGAGTTACTTACTCGTTTTTCTCAAGAATAGTGGTCCTCGGGGCGCCTGGGTGGCGCAGTTGGTTAAGCGCCCGACTTTAGCCAGGTCACGATCTCGCGGTCCGTGAGTTGGAGGCCCGCGTCAGGCTCTGGGCTGATGGCTCAGAGCCTGGAGCCTGTTTCCGATTCTGTGTCTCCCTCTCTCTCTGCCCCTCCCCCGTTCATGCTCCGTCTCTCTTTGTCCCAAAAATAAATAAAAACGTTGAAAAAAAAATTAAAAAAAAAAAGAATAGTGGTCCTCAATTCATGCTACAGATTAAGTTCATGGAGCAGCCTTTATAAAAAGAGTGCAGCCTGGACCCCCCTCACCACACACACGCACACACACACACACACACACACACACACACACACAAATTCAGGTCCAATTGATTGTGCGACATTGTAGCATATTCCCCCAGGTGATGATAAGGTATACAGACAGGGTTGAGAAGAACTGCTTACTGTGCATACAAATCACTTGGGGATTTTGTTATAAAGCACAGATCCTAGGATGAAGCCTGAGACTCAATATTTCTAATAAGCTCCCAGGAGATGTGCATGCCACTGGTCTACAGTCCACATTTGGACTAGCAAAGATTTATGGTGTCTGGTTTTTGGTTCTTGCTTAAGAAGACTTTCTCTACTTAAGATTCTAAAAGTTTCTTTTCTCCTTTATTTTCTTCTAATACTTTCTATAACTTTTATAAAGATCCTAAGTCCTTTTGACTTTCTTCTTTAAATAATATGATATAGAGAACTAATTGATTTTTTGTATATGCCAAATTGAATTCACCTCATTTATTATATAGATGTAAACATTTTGATACAATTTCAAAGTAACATACTTTGACTGTTTTTTAAAGAAGTCTTTGGAAATTCATATATTGGTAAAAGTAGAACCTTTGGTTGTTTAAATAATAAAAAGAGCTTACATTTTTAAATTTATTTTGTTTCAAAGAAGGAAGTTACATATTGATATTAACCAAGATTTTAAGATCAAGAACTTTTCCTTGCTGTCCATTTGTTTTTTACATTTTAAAAAATTTTTTCAATGTTTGTTTATTTTTGAGAGATAGAGTATGAGCAGGGGAGGGGCAGAGAGAGAGAGAGAGAGAGAGGGAGACACAGAATCTTAAGCAGTCTCCAGGCTCTGAGCTGTCAGCACAGAGCTGGACGCAGAGCTCGAACTCACCTCAAGATCATGACACTGAGCCGAAGTCGGATGCTTAACTGACTGAGCCACCCAGGTGCCCTTCCTTGCTGTCCATTTGATCTTTATGTCTCAAATGTTATTTATTTTCACAGCCTAAAAATTAAATGCCAAATTAAATTTTTTTTTTAAAAAAAAGCATGGATAATGTGATCATTAGGTCTGTGTTTCCATTTTTGTCAGTGTTTGTGATGCCTTCATAGGATATAGTGACAACCTCACTGCTTAACAGTAATTGAGAAGCAGGAATGCTATTGTTAGGGAGGATGTAATGCCAACAGGAACCAGCTTCTGCTGAACTCGGGGTACAAACTCTTTCTTCCAACCTTTGATATCATGTAAAAAAAAAAGCTACAGAGCTAAAGATTTTCAAATAACTACACTAAGATGTTAATGATGTTGATATCTACAAGGTGAACAGTGAAGCTGCTTTGTGCATAATTTAAGATAGTCCAACCCATGCAAGAATGTAAGGAGAAATTCAAATGTGTTTAAGAGTTTAACATAAGCTACTGATAAATCAGGAGTATAAATAGAAATGAAAACTGAAATAAGGGAGTCTTATAACCTATATTAAATTATCTCACTATGTAAATACTTTTTCTAAAGAGATAAATGATTATTGAAACAATGAGTTGTGCACCAGCATGAATTTTACCAATGTAGCCTCGCTATTTTTAATTATGATATTCTAGTAGAAATATATTTCCATTGAATAATCTAGCCCTTGGGAACTCAAAAGTTTGTTTTTTTCTCGGTAAAGTCACAGTTCATTTAATGAAAATGGTCACCAATGCCCAGTTACATCTTTCATGCATTTTAAACAAACTGTAATTTTGTGAGCTAGAGATTCAAAGAATCTCTTTTTGTATCTCAAATTATGTTATTAAGAATTTCTGTAGCTAAATAATTCAGTTCCATAAGCCAAGATTCTTGTTATTAAAAGAACAATGGCTTTGGAGTTGACAAAGCAAATGTACTTTTTTTTGTCTTAAAGCTAGAAATATTCTTTAAATTGTCAAGAAAAAAAGAAGTCAATACTGAAGGTTTTCTATTATACAGTGTCTATTCCAGTAGACATTCATGTTTCTATTGCTGAGAATAATGAAGCCCAGTTTCATGATTATTTTGTTTGTTTGTTTAATGACAGATATTGAATGACAAGATAAGTCATGTGGTTTCAGAATCAAACCACATCCACCTTCTGTGTGTACTAGCTCATACATGAGTTGCATTTCTAAATGTATAAGGCACCCCTTTCTCAAAAACTTCTGTGTCAGGATTAATCTCAAAAATCAATCTTTAAAAGGTAAAAAACCAAAAACCAAAGAACTGTATTGGTTTTCCCAGAGAGTTACCAATCACAAGCATGGTAAGGGAAATATCGTTGTAACTTTCAGATGCCCTTAAGTCATTAAGAACAATCTTCCTGGGGCGCCTGGGTGGCGCAGTCGGTTAAGCTCCCGACTTCAGCCAGGTCATGATCTTGCGGTCTGTGAGTTCGAGCCCCGTGTCAGGCTCTGGGCTGATGGCTCAGAGCCTGGAGCCTGTTTCCGATTCTGTGTCTCCCTCTCTCGCTGCCCCTCCCCCGTTCATGCTCTGTCTCTCTCTGTCCCAAAAATGAATAAACGTTGAAAAAAAAAAATTTAAAGAACAATCTTCCTTAATGCTTTATTATCTTTGGTTCAATTAAACTTACAACACTGGCAAAATAGGTGGGGCAAGTGTGTTTTGTACCTCCATGTGTTGTCTGTCATCAGAGCAGTCTACAAAGAGTGGACCGCCATCATCTGTATTCAGCATTTGATCTCTGATCCTTTTATGTTGTTAACCATTACTG
Source organism: Leopardus geoffroyi (assembly GCF_018350155.1). Taxonomy (NCBI): domain Eukaryota; kingdom Metazoa; phylum Chordata; class Mammalia; order Carnivora; family Felidae; genus Leopardus; species Leopardus geoffroyi. The sequence continues at coordinate 55,724,766 of NC_059327.1, read as the reverse complement.
TGTGTTTGTGTGTGTGTGTGTGTGTGTGTGTGTATTTATATATATATATATCAGGTTAAATATATATGACATATATAAATATATATAATATAAATATATATAAGGTTAAATCATATGAAGTTGCCAATATTTAGCTTTTTTGACCTATAATAAAAGTAGTTATATATCGTTCAAACTAGTGTTTTCATTTGGGTGTGAATTAATATTTTGCTTCTAGGCACTGGACTCTTAGCTACAGGGACATAGTTTAGATTGATTTGAGCAACTTCACTTGAAACAGAGCCCTGCTCTCTGGACCTTCTCAGGCCAAGCCCATCTTGGGATTCCTTAATTGTGGTGAATTATGTCCAGTGCCCTAGTTAAGAGCTCGTATCTGTTTCTGCCTCATTTTAGCTACCAGTTGTTCACAAAAGTCTCTTGGGATCCTAAAATATGTAGATTCTTCATTTGTTAAACTAATTTTATATTTTCCTAAGGAGAGACTCTGCCCCCTTAAAATGAGGGGTTCAATTTGCCTTAACATCTGAACTCATTAATATCATGTTCATACATTTCCTAATTGTATTCTGAACTACAAAAATTCAGTAATTATTATTGATCACTAGCACAAATTAAATGCTTATATTAATAATATTTTACTGATTACATAATGTAATATTAAACAGAATATACTTAATATGGAAGACTTTGCAACACACATCTCAGATATCCTTAGAAATTTTGCTTTAGCCTTAGTTTTATATCCCAAAGATGAGCTCGAGCTCATCATCTTGCTCAACATTAGCCTTGCCCTGTTCCTCCAGCCATTGCCTCCAATAAGCACATTGTTAAGTTCATCACTTCCCAATTTGAATTCTCAGCTCTCTATTCTCATTAACGCTTGAATCATTTTAAGACCAGAAACTATTTGGGATTAGGTTGACCTCATTGCTATATTTCTCATAGAAACACTGCATATATTTCTTCCAATCCTAACGAATTATTTTGGCAAATTGGTATGGTAATTTGTGGATTAGGCTTACTCTTTTCTTTTGTAAGTAGACATTAGTTTCTAAAAGGTCCTCTAGGGAACTAGAAACATTGGCAATACAAATCATAAAGCTTTTTATTTCTTCTCAAATCAAAATCCTTTTCTGAGTTTTATTTAACTTATTTTAACTGAAGTGTAACATATACAGAAGGATGATTTGACCATCTTCATTTGACAATGAGTTGTCATGAGGTAATCAGCACCCAGGAAAAGAGACAGAACATTAGCAACTCACCAGAAGCCTTACCTAAGAGGAAAGAATTAGTGTCATTTATAATACCATAGGCCAAATTTCCCGATATTCTGCTTTATATAATTGGAATCATACTGCATATGTTCTTTTGTTACATCTTTTACTAAACATTGTTTGTAAGAATCATCCATATCATTGAGGGCAGCTGTAATGCTTTAATTCTCATTGCTCTAGAGTAATCCATTGTATGAATATTCCATGATTTAGTCAATTTGTTCTACTGTTGACAGAAATTTGGGTGGTTTCCAGTTCTTGGCTATTATGAATACTGCTACTGTGATCACCCTGTAATTTCTTTTGGTCCACAAGCACATGCATTTCTGGAATTGCTAAATTATAGGATATACATGTGTCAAATTTAGTAGGCAATGGATGCCAAATAGTGGTTCTATATGGTTGTAGTGATCTACATTCACACCAGCAATGTTTGATAATTCTGCATGCTCCAGACCCTCACCAGCACTTGGTATTCCCAATCTTATTCAGTTTAGTTATTTTTTTACTTGTAAAAATAAAATAAAATTTTCATGTTGATTTTTATTTCAGTGATTACTAGTATGTTTGAATAAGTTTTCCCACTTGATTAGTCATAAGCAAAACTCCTAAGGGATTTTTTTTTAATTCTATAAACTTAAAATGACAGTTTTAAATATGAAATATTGTAAACTCACTAAAATTGTTTCAGGTGTTCTAATATTCTAATCATAGGAGTCTAAGAAAAGGTGATATAAAATCTCCTTGTACTTGTACATCTTGAATCTTGCTATTTGTGAACACTAAGAATTTTTAGCCAACCCTTTATGATGTGCCATTCATTACTCTAAGAATTTTACAGATATTAACTGATTAAATTCTCATGGCACCCCTATGAGGCAAGTGCTCTTATTATCTCAACTCTACAAATGAAAACACTGAGGCACAGAGAGAAGAGGTAACTTACCTGTGGTCACATACTAAGAGACATAGTGAGGCTTACCATGCTATAAGCCCTCCCCATCCAGTTTTTATTAAAATATTAGAATACTAGAGTAATAAACAATGATGTATTTTTCAGAATAACTATAAACAGCAAGTCTGAAATAATTTTAGAAATTGATCATTGAAGATTTACACTGTAATTAACATTCTCTAAGGGTAAAAAAAAGGTTTTTTTCTGTGTTACTGAAACAAAATATAGCCCAAGTTGATTATGACTTTAATGAAAGACTGTGAGATAAACAAATATGTTTTAAAAGAATTTTTAACTCTAAGACTGAGTAATTCTCCCCACATTAGTGTAATGAGAGTATTGAACCTTTGAAATAGTATAAAAATTTGGAAAATGTTAATGATCTTGAGTTGCACATATTTTGTGTTATGAATGACATTTCTAGTTGCTAAATGTTAACTTTATTATGCACGATATATGATGTGGGTGAGTTAATGTTGCTAGGGAACTTTTAGTGTCTAGATTGCCTTCCGTTTGTGTATTTAAATTTGCAAACTCAACATTATGTTAGTATACCTTCTGGCATTTAATTAAGTTTCATCCCATGATTTTACACTTAAATGTGCTTTAATGTAGAAGATTTTGTTATTTTCATCTTCCATTCTACTCCTTGTTCCTGGTAGTTGTAATAATAATACAGCATAATAGGGCACTTTACCATTCCTAGTAGACTTGAGTGCAAAATATCTTTAGAACAGCTTCGAATATTTTTATGAATGCACTGTTATTCTCCTAGGTACAATTTTTTCTTTCTCATTGGGTTATAGAACTTACACCACTAGTAATCACCCTCCAGCAGAGAGGAGATCTGATGCCATGACACATCCATATTAAAGACACAAAGGTCTTGGGTTAAATAAGAGAAGCTTCTCTCCCCATAAACCAGGTACACATTTAGCCACCTAACTAAGGGTGCTCAGTTTAACAAATAAATATACAGGACACCCAGTTAAATTTGAATCTCAGATACACAACACTGTTTTAGTGTAAGTACATCCCAAATATTGCATGGAAAATACGTATTCATTTATTTGAAATTCAGTTCTAATGGGGCATTCTGTGTCTTTATTTGGCACCCCTAAACTGCAGAAGAGCTCAGGAGAAATGCAGGGACAAATGAAGTCAACTACTGCTACAACTCTCCTCCACAGTTTTCTGTATTGTACCCACAGCAATAGATAAATACCACTTCTTAGGATGAGTAATGCCAGCCAGATTCAGGGCGTCAGGGAGTCACCTTGCTGATAAATAGATAAACGATGATTTAAGGAGAAAATATGAACAATAAAGAGTACACCCTTCTTGTCCCTGAAAACACACAGAAATCTATAAGTTCTATAGAACATCCTAGCATATTTCCAAAATACTAGGCCATTGAACAAGACTATTAGGAAGTAGAATGTCAAATTTCTGTTTTTATTACAGAGTTTTAATTTGGTTACTGAATATTTCTTGAGCATACTTTCCCCTAAACTGTCCTCCCTACAACATAAGTGTACAAGAATATAGTCGGGGCGCCTAGGTGGCTCAGTCAGTTGGGTGTCTGACTTTGGCTCAGGTCATGATCTTGCAGTTTGTGAGTTCAAGAGCTGCATTGAGCTCTGTGCTTACAGCTCAGAGCCTGGAGCCTGTCTCAGATTCTGTGTCTTATTATCTCTCTGCCCCTGCCCCACTTGTGCTCCGTCTCTCTCTGTCTCTCAAAAATAAATAAATGTAAAAAAATTTTAATAAAAAAATAAGAAAAAGAATATAGTAATAGATGCTCCTTGAAAAATTATTAAAAGTCAAAAAGAGTATGTGACCCTTGGTTACATTTTCCCTGATATAGCATAATCATGGCAGTCTAGCTAGTGGTGATAAGTAAAAATTGCACGAGTTCAAGTCCTGGTTCAAGTTATGTGAAAGTTTGGGCAAGTGGTTTGATCATTATATGCCTCAGTTCCTTCATCTTTCAAGTGAAACGAATTATACTAGTTTTCTCATAAGGTAAAACTATAAATCTTTTAAAAGAAAGTATAGAAGACCTTGAGGTTAACAAATACATCTTAGACATGACATAGAAGAACTAACCAAGAGAGAAAAAAATTGGTAAGTTGAGTTTCATCAAAATTAAAAATGCCTATTCGTCAGGAACTATCATTAAGAAAGTAAATATGTAAGGTACAAACTGAGAGAAAATGTTTATAATACCTATAACTGACTAAAGACTTTCATTCTTAAAATATAAAGGATTCCTTCAACTCACTAACAAAAAGAGGTAAAATATTTGGACAGAATAATAAGATAATTGAGTAAATGCTTGAATAAAAACTTCACAAGGAATGCATACAGATGATCAATCAACATATGAAAAATTGTATAATGCCATTAGCCATCATGAAATTGCAAATTAAAATGATAATGAGATTCCACTATGTAATAGAACATTACCAGAACAGTATTAGAACAGCCAAAATTAAAGTATTAAAATAGTATGAGAACAAAACTAGTATTAGTATAGCCAAAATTTAAAAGATTTACAATATTAATTGTTGACAGTTAATGATTTGAAGCAACTGGCAACCTCCCACATTGCTGGTAAAATGGTATAACCACATTTACAAAAAGAATCTAGCAGGTTTTTAAAAAGAAGTTAAACGTGGGGCGCACCTGGGTGGCTCAGTCGGTTAGGCGGCCGACTTCGGCTCAGGTCATGATCTCCTGGTCCGTGAGTTCGAGCCCCGCGTCGGGCTCTGTGCTGACCGCTCAGAGCCTGGAGCCTCCTTCAGATTCTATGTCTCCCTCTCTCTCTCTGCCCCTCCCCTGTTCTTGCTGTGTCTCTCCCTGTCTCAAAAATAAAATAAACGTTAAAAAAAAAAAAAAAGAAGTTAAACGTGTCTACCCAATGACCCGGAAAATGCACTTCTAGATATTTATCAAAAGAAGTAAAAAATTATTTCCAAGGGGAAAAAAAAGAGAAACACTTATATTAGCATGTTTTTAACAGCAGCTTGAATAATAAAATCCCCAAATGTCTACCAGCAGAAAAATGGATAAAGAAATCATGGTATGTTTGCATGCTGCAACAGTACTAGACCATTTGAAAGAGCCACCGAAATACAAAATACCATGGAGTATGTTACAGACATTCCATCAAGTAAAACTAATTCATGTGAAGTTCTGCCATAGGCAAGAGCAAAACTGTGATGCAAAATCCCCAAATAGTTGTTGCCTTCTTGTGGACCAAGTGTGAAGAATGGCTAGAAAAAGAACCTAGAGTAAAGAAAATCTATAGTTTAAAATACATGTGGGGTGAATAGTGGTATCTATTTGTCAAAACTCATCAACCTTGATGTAAATTGTACTTCAATAGAAAAATCAATAGAAAATAAAGGTTGTAATGTCATTTCTCAATTACCAAAGTTATAATGTGATAAAAACTATTTTCTTGTATCGTGTTTCCTATAATAAGGTTTAGAACTGGAGAGGGAGGTGGAAGTCTTTCCTATTTCTACCCTCTTACACCATTTGTCTCTTCAATGCTTTTGCCATGGAGTTATATATGTGGGGAACAAGCTTAGAAATTCCCTGGGCTTGCACCAATGGGTTAACAAGGCTTAAAGAATTAGAAAGCCTTGGGATGTTCACACCAAAGTTTGGGTAAACAAGATTAGGTAAATAGGTATAAAGAGGGTGGGGCAAAGGCCCCAATATAGAACAAAGGTATATGAGGTAAACAAGATTAGGTATTCAGGGCAGAAATGCCCCCCCCCCAATTTAGTACAATAGCAGAAAGCTGCTGTCACCAGAAGGATGGACTAAATTAGGTAAACAGGTCAATAGGGCCAGAGACTGCTGCAGAGCGAATTTGCCCAGAGCTGAGCTAATTAGCAAAAGAAAGGTGCCTGTTGACTGCAAGGTAGCTTGCTCTGTCTTTCTTGTCCCCTAGGCCAGTATAGGTAAACAGAGGTGGTGCCTCACATCTGCTGTAAACAACCTTCTAACAGGAGCCAGGATTTTGTTTTGTTTGAACCCAAACCCCCAACCCTGTGGATCTTCCAAACACCCTTTCCCTCACACCCACGAGTTAATGTTCACCGTTTCATTGTCTCTTTGTGCACGTCCATCACCATGTTTGTAAACCTTCAGATCCTAATAAAAATGGAGCAAGGACCCTTAATCGGGGCTCTTGTGTTCTCCAGGACATTAGCCATCTCTCACATTTTAAACCTGCGTCCCGCTTTCTTGCTAGACAAGAAAGAACTCTAGACCCAGAGTCTATGACAGTAATCTCAAACAAATTGTTTCAGATTCTAAAGCTAAACAAATTACATAAAAATCCCCGAGATTATAATAACAGTGATGCTGCTGCTGCTGCTGAATTTAAACCGGTTTGAGCACACAGGTAATAATTAAACTATACAAATCCATGAAATCCTTTCACGTGGTTGAAAGTGCTAAATTTTCAAATGGATGAATGGGCAGATAAATTCTGCTGCTTTACCAAAGTCCAACATTTTTCAGAAGTTGCCATGCTGAAATATTGTCATTCTTCTTATGAGGACATCACAATCTGGAATTTAATTTCTGTAATGTTACCATCAGGTCTCATAGTATATCTATGACTACGAACAGTGTTCCTTTGAATCTTTATAGTCTTTGATTAAAAATAGTAATAATACACTTTTTTTTGTATTTTCTGGGAAGTTAGAAGTCTTTATTCTCATCATTGAAACTAGTGGTTTCCATTCATTGAAAATGCTTTGAGATATCTTAACACTAGGATAAAAAAAAGTGGCTAAAAATAATTGCTGTAAGTGATCTAATTTTAAAGAGTCTACCCAAGGTGTGCCTGGGTGGCTCAGTTAAGCTTCTGACTTTGGCTCAGGTCATGATCTTGTAGTCTCTGAATTCAAACCCTGCATTGGGCTCTGCACTGATACCTCAGACCTGGAGCCTGTTTCAGATTCTATGTCTCCCTCTCTCTTTCTGCCCCTCCCCAGCTCTGTCTCTGTCTCTGTCTCTCTCAAAAATAAAAGTAAACATTAAAATTTTTTTTTAATTCTACCCAAACTTAATCATGCTGAATTTTAATGAACATATCAATAATGTCAATGGCAGGAGTTTCTTTCTTCTTTTTTTACCCATTCCTAAAATGATTCCATGTAAGATGATGTGTAGTTATACCAGTTTATTACTCAAAAAATATATTTTGCTTCACATAAGAAATAAATATAAGATTATGAATTCTGGGCTCATTCAGAATCAGCAAATACATATTTTCCAATTTGTGTTTAATATTCAACTTGCATACTGGTGTAAACAAAACTTTGTGTTTATTGGGATGAGGGACACAGAGTTGCAGTCATCAAAATTTTAGATTCTGTTCAGTAGGTATGTGAAATGTTTAAGAGATAATTCTGACACTGAGATTCTTGGTTTAAAAGAACCAAAGTTAATATTTTCAGGAGGCTGTGAGTTGGGTATGAGAACCAGAGCAAATGATATTTAAATCTATATTAGGCACCCCATATATATTGTATTCATAGAATCTTCTCAGACATCCCTTGATAATTAGAATCTGAGTTTTTTTTAAACTTTCTTTGTTGCTGTTTTGTTTTTTTCTCCATTCATATTATTAGAAGCAAAGAAAATATTGAAAGTTTCAGCTTTTTTTTTCTTTTCTTTAAAACTTGTCTTATATTTTTTGCATGTATAAGTGGTTTGCAGTGTTTTATTATGTCTCACACTTTTTGATGGATGATCAAGAAATCAAAATTTCTTGATACTTCATCAGTGGGAAGAAGTTTGGATTACTTTACAAACTATAAAACAAGAGAGATTACAATTTAGAACATGAAGTGAGAAAAAATCATTTTCAGAGATTATCTGTTATTTCATGATAATAAATGTGTCATTTAAGATTTCAGATTCAAATGTTTGAAGTGGGCGAGGTTGGTAAGAACTTTACTAAATGCATATGTACTCAGCAAGATTTTTCACAGATATGATCGTATGCATGATAGAATCAAATGAAAACAAAATGAGCAGTGAAGGTAAAATAGGAAAATTTTAAATCCTTATAGAAACAAAGCTGCCAAAATGTTTCACGTATAAAGAATTGAAATGAAGTGAGTACAGATGTGCTGCCTGCTCTGTGCTCCTTAGTCTCTCCTAAGCCCTTGCCTCTTTTATTTTCACAACAATGTTAGGGAGTAAATACTATTACCTCATCAGGAAGTAGTACTGTTATTACCTCCATTTTACAGATGAGAGCATTTGAGCCCATGAGGTAAAAAAATCTGCCCAAGTTTACAGAGCTAATGAGTGGAAGAAGCCAGATCTGAACTTAGGCAACCTGATTTTTAAGTCTGGAGTCCTCATTCCTACCATCTGTTCTCTAACTGGATTCATGTTTATTTCTCTATCAAGGTACACCTGTTAAAAACTTCTACCACCATTGGTTATGTTGCTCAACCAACATCTCTTATGCAACATCCACCATGTGTCAAGTACTATTTCTTCTGATCATTTAGTGATTATATTAATAAGAAATCATTCAAATAGGACCACCCTCATTTTTTGAGCCCAGTTTGGACCATTTTTCCAGGCAGCCTGGCCATCATGTTCAGTCATAAAAAAAAAATTTCTTGAAAAGAAATGCTGTTACTGTCCTCTCCACCAACACATAAATGCATTAGTTCTCAAAACTTGCCATATTTGACAATCACCTGGGAAGCCTCTTAAAATTCCAGTGTCCTGGCTGCACTGTATACCAATTAAATCAAAATCTCCTGGGGTGAGATCCAGGCATCACTATTTTTTTTTTTTGTGCTCCTCGGGAAATTCAGTGTATGGCAAACTTTGAGAACCAAGGTGTTAAAGTATTTTTTTTTTTAATTAGCACGCTATCTAAAACAGTCTCAAGTGGCCAATTACCAACAAGAATAGTGATGAGAAATATAAGTGTTAAATTACTTGAACTGGTAAGATTTCCTAGCATTGAGGTCAAGAAAACTGTAATCCAAATCCTGACTCCACTACTTCCTAGCTTTGTGACTTTGGGAAAATCACCTTTTATAAACATCAATATCTTTACCTGTAGAGTGAGTATGATAAATACTACCTCTCTGAGTCTTTGTAAGAATTAAATAGGAAACACTAATACAAAACCAAAATGTTCTTCTGCCTTCCCAGGCCTATAACTATGGCACTTGCTGCCATTAAGTATTGTGTTCAAGTTTCCATTAGCTTGATTCCCCAACAAAATATCCCTGATCTCTGAGTTTTCAGAGACCCTCCCATGGATGATGAGTGATTAGAGTTCCTTTAGGAATTTCCCTTCCTGCCTCCTCCCTTTGCCTCCCAGTAGCAGTCCCTACCTCCAATCACCATACCATCACTCATTTGAAAAGTGTTTTCCTGAGCTGGCAATCTGTGCTATCAGCCTCAATTTGGCCTCCAGCTCAAATGTGAGACAAGCTTTCCTTCTTAATTCATAGTAGCACCACAGAGAATGGGCTACAACACTCCACAATAGTTTATTGAAGGTTCCAAAATGACAGATTGACTTACAAGTGCTATTAGGTGTTATTAAGTTCAGAGCTCACAGACTCCATCCCTGCCCTAAGGTTCCTCCAGCCCTCCTTTCTGTCTAGCTCTGCATCAGCCTCTCTTTGCAAGGGTCAGCTCACCCTATATCACCAGGATGGATTGTTCAGTGTGGGGTTGTAGGGTGTTTCCCAAAACATCAGAACACATTTGTCAAGGGTCTAGACATTTGGTCTCGAATAGCCTATAAGGAACTGCACTAAGTTCTATCCAATGTCTGTCCTGGTCTTTCCTCTGATGTGGGAGCTTGCCTGCAAGTCATTTTTGCTGCTCTCACAAACAATGCTCAGTGATTTGTAACCACTGAGCATTCATTGCCTCTATTTCAGCACCATCTTGATTTCTCTTCAACTTTAACCACAAGCATATTTTGATAGACTGCAAAATTTGGAGTAAGTCACAGAATTTGCTGCCACCACCACTGTCTGTATAAAACAGAAATGGAAAGAAAATTGGGGGAAAAGAACACAAGGCCAAACCTGCCCTTGTTTCAGTAGCTGTTCATGAGGCTACAGTTGATATTTGTAACTTTATCCTTCCACTCTCCATTTTGTGTTCCCATTGCCCACAGCTGGCACTTCAATGGATTGGGGTTTATATCTCTGTAGGGTAACCCAAACCTTTATTTCTAATGGACCTGAACTCCCTATGCTCCTGCCTGAATTAGGTTGTTCATGTCTTCAATACGTTAACTATGACAGCACCCCAAATGACTTTTTGGTTTCCAGACACATTCTTCCCTGCTCCACTGTAGAGCAGAAACATATTTTCCCCTTGATAGCCAGCATCAATTACTCTAAGCAACAGCAATCCCTGTTATTGCCTATGGGTGCCATGATATGAGGAGCCCAAAATGGTTACTGGTAATCTCAGCTTCTATTTCAATGAAACCCTTGTTGTATCTCTAGTGGAAACATTCTCCTATTGTGTATTAAAGATTTTATCTGGAAGAGCCTCAAACCAGGAAGACAGGAAGCTCAAATTTGTGACTAGGTTCATTTGGGTAATAGAAATAGCAAACACTTCTATAGTATTACTATGTGTTGGGCACTCACCAACGTGAATTACATATATTGATTTATTTAACCCATAGTACTATTCTTGTCGCCTTTTACACATTAGAAAACTAAGACAAAGAAATGTTAAGTAATTTGTAAGATCACACAGTTATTAGGTGGTCAAACTGGGATTCAAACTCAAGCAGTTTTGTACCAGATTCTGTGTAAAGCATAGAATTAACTACCATTCTATAATAATTCTCAGTAATAGTGAGTAGGGCTAATCTTATTTTAACCCCTTGGCTCTTGGTCTCATGTATATCCATCATTAGAGAAAAGGCATCATATATCTGTTCATGGTTCAGAATATATCCTGTATGACAGTATTACAGATTAGAAAGGTGTCATTTACCAGCTCATTCATGACTATGTTTTTAATAGGCCATCCCACATTTCCTCAAACCAGCCACATGGGTAATTGGCTGGTTTCATTTAGTACAGTGAGTTATGGGTTGCCTGGCTGTCTCAGTCTGGTAAGTGACCAACCCTTAGTTTTGGATCAGGTCATGGTTTCACCGTCTGTTTGAGCACTACACTGGGCTCCATGCTGATAGCACGGAGCCTGCTTTGGATTCTCTCTCCCTCTCTTTCTTCCCCTCCCCCCTCACTTTCTCTTTGTCTCTCTCTCTCGAAATAAATAAATAAACTTAAACAAACAAACAAACAAACCAAAAAGACCCGTTAGCTATGTGTTCAAAAAGCACTTTGCCTTACTTTTTATTTTTGGCAACATAAAGTTCCTGTATTGTATGGATATCATGAGAATAAGTAGGCCGTTATGGGAGAAGTACAGAAGAAGCATGGTGGTCTGTGAAGGCAAACCCACACCTCAAATAAGTGCCTATCAGAGAGGACAAATTATTGTTTCCTTCATAATCCACAAAGTTGAATATCACTGATGCTTCCATTAATCCAGGAGACTTGCCTCCTGTCAGAAAATGAAATTCTGTTTGGGTTTAGCATGGCCCTCTGTCTGTGGCAGATTGGGTACTCAACAGTGGCAGTGTTCAGGGAAGCAATAGCCAGAAATACACTAACATGAGAGACAGAAAAGTTTATAGTATTGCCTTTTTATATTTCCATTCCCAACACCATGGTCAATTTGTTCATGTGCCCACCGAGAAAGCATTAAGATGGTTTGAGAAAGAAGTTGACATCCACAAAGTACATCACTTGGTCCTCCCAATTACTAAAATCCATCTACAGGGAATCTTTTGCTAAGGCTTCATCTGGCCTACAAATAGCCTTATACTTATTCTCAGAAATTCTCCGCATAATATTTCCCTAAAACTCCTTAACACCAGTCATCTGACTCTGGTGCTTACAAGTTCCTGCCATATGGGCCAAATTTTGGTGCTACCCATGAATCTGTGCATAGATATATTCAAATACTCACAGTAATTGATCAGATATACTGCTCAAAGGTTATTCACTTGGAGGGAGTTTCCAAGTTTCAGAGACAATCAATAATGGGCTGTAATTTTATCAAATGTATAATCACTGCCATTCCAAATTTAAGAGTCATATTCATTCCTAATCCATCTCCCAACCTTCAGATAAGAGACCCAGCATGACTGTGCATTCAACTGAGATTGTAATTCAACATACACCCGTTGAGATTCTACTTCTAATTTTTAATTATATCATCCTTATACAATAACAAATAAGTGTCTTTCAGGATAGGCACAGAAATTCCTATTTCTCTATATAGATATGTATGAGCTACTAATTATAAACTCGATGCAGTCACCTTTTTTTCTTTATATTCTCCAGTGTAGGTACCAATGGTAAACTCAAACCATAGTCTTGGTATCTCTTATGCTTATGCCTTATGCCCTGTATGCTTATAGCCATTCATTCTGGCCGAGACTTGCCTTCAATACACATTTCATTACAGATAACCTCAGGTAAATATTTTACTAAATATTTAGTCTTGCATGACATGGAATACCCTTGCTCCACCTTCTAAAGGTAACTGGAATTTTGCTGCTCTTAAACCCAATCAAGTCAAATTCTTAATTTCAGAATCTTCTTTCCTTTAAGATTTATTGCTCACCTGCCCCTTAAACATTAATTATGTCTAGTTAGTCAGGGGATTTTGTTGCAGACAAAATAATTCATTGTAGCTAGTGTAAGCTCAAGATTTATTTAGGTTACAGGTTAGTATGAAGTAACATGCTAGATATTACATTCCAGGAGTAACTCCCCAAATCAAGGGAGTTCAAGCCTCCGCCGTGAACAGAAAACTGCAGAATTAAGAATCTTTCACCACAGCTACAAGCTCTAGGAAAATATTACCTCTGCCTTGATTGAGAAGACTTCTGCTTCAAGAAACCACCTGCAAAATCAGGAATTCACAGCCACATCTCCCCACTACATAATCATACTAATTTGGATATATCATCCATGTTTTTATATTATAAGAATGCATGCTTCTTGTCCTACCTTTCTTCTCATCAAATTCAGTTGCAAATCAAAGTCTTGAATATGTACATTTAATTGTAGAAAGCTAAACTAAATCTGAAACTCTATGGCTACAATGGAGTATGAAAAGTATCCGTTTTTATCTCTTCAGCCTCTATAATTTTCAAAGGCGTCTTAGAATTGGTGGTGGGTGAGCCAACCCACAATCTTTGCTAGGTCACACGGTGTCTTATTTATTAATTTGAAGAGACTGTTTTTTTAAATATTTATTTATTTTTGAAAGAGAAGAGAGACAGAGGGCGAGGTGGGGAGGGGCAGAGAGACAGGGAGACACAGATTCCTAAGCAGGCTCCAGGCACTGAGCTGTCAGCACAGAGCCCAAAGAGGGGCTCAAATTCATGAACTGCAAGATCATGACCTGAGCCAGAGTCAGATGCTTAACCAACTGAACCACCCAGTCACTGAGACTGACTTTAATCTTCTAGGTAATGACATTTGCAGGTTATGTTTTCATTTTAGAAGGATTATTCTAGAGTTTAGTTGGAGATAGATTGTTATGCTGTAAGATTGGGTACTGGGATACTTCTTGGATATTCCTACAAATGCCCAGGAAGTGATAATGAGGATCCAAATTAAGGTAGTGGCAGTTGAGGAAGAGGGATTGGCAACCAAAAATGATTAATGAGTTCAAAAAATTTCTTGCCTTACCAAATGTTGAAGGTCACAGAGAAATAACTCCAAAATGATCTTTCTTAAATGAAAATATAATCAATGACTGTCACTGCCTAGAATATTAAAATCAAAACCTTTGGGGTAATAAATAAGTCACTGTGAGAAATATAGGATGACTTGGTCTACCATGAAATTTTTTTAGGCTTAATCGTCATTTGTGTTCAAGTATTAGAAGGTAAATATTTTTTTAAAACTTGAATTTTTAAATTTTAGTGCCATTTATGCTTCCCACATTTTGAAAAATGATATAACTAACATATCCCTCAAGATATTCTGGTTATTTATGAAGTCTTTAAATTTTCCTGTTACTGTTATTCTTTGTCTTGGTATCTATACTTAAATATGACAGTATTCAATGCATTTGATGCATTGGAAAAATAGTACTTAAGTTTTGAAAGTGCATGTTTAAAATAGTCGTTAATTTTCATCGTAAAGCATCTCTGTATATTAGGTCAATGATCACTGTAACAGACCTACATCCTTCATATGTTTGCAGAAAATATAATTCTAAATTTTTGATTTAGAGTTCTAGTTACTATGCCATTGACAGATGAGGATAACAGAATAATAATAATAGAGTTATTTATGGAGAAGAAACCTCCCTCCAAATATGGTCCCTTGATTTAACTTACCTCATTCCTTAACCATCTGATGCTTTAAAAATTGAAAACATCTACACTTTTCAGATGATCAGAGATATGAAAAAAGACTTTACAGATACACTTGATTTCAGATTTCCTTAATATTTATAAATAGATGTGTCTTGTAATTATAATCCTGTTCTTAATATTACAATCTGTTTTCCTCTGATGATCTCGAAATTCCTTGTGCTTAACTCTGCTTCATTAAGTTTTATTTTCTATTATTGGAACAAATTGTGTATCATCCTTCTATGTTTTAAAGGATTTGCTACATTTTTATTCTTTAGGAAAATTTCACAGTTCCCTGTTGGGGTCTGTTGGTAATCTATACAAGTAAGTAATACTAAAATAAGTATTCAATTAAATGTAGAGTTAAAGAAGAAAGAAAAGCAGAGTGTAGACAAGTTGAAATGTGTACCCTAATTGCCACCTTCATTTTGTTACCATTAAGTCCTATATTTGGTGACATTGTGACAGCAGATCTGTAAAGAGAAACCATATCAATTCTGTAGTTCTCAGTCACCAAAAGATGAAAACAACCAATTGCATAGAACCAGTCTTTTTTGTATTAAATCAGATAGGAGTTTCTCTGGTGGGTTTTCTTAAGTAGAATACAGAACCATGGAATTGAGAAGATCCTTGCCAGCCTTCTCTGAGTAGATGAAACAAGTTTCAAGGAACTCTTTTTGATCTCATCCTCCTATATACACAAAAGAACTACACAAAAGAGAGAATTGCATAAAATAACGTAAAAAGAGGTTTTGTGGGAAGGTCCTACGATGACACTGAAATAAAATTATTTACAATTTCTGTTCATGAAATAATCAAATACTTGGAGGAAATTACATGACCATCTATTAAATTATGTTCTTAAACCAGTAAGTTGGCAACATAAAGAGGAAGTGCCATTAGTTTATTTCTTCTTCCCCCTCCCTTTTTTGGCTGATTCTACTGGAAACCAATTCTGCCCTCTTTACAGACCTCATCCATGCTAACATTCTGAGTTTCAATCTTGTCATCATTGTAAGTTGTTTGTTTTCTTTTTTTTCACAATTTATATTTTATTGATATCACAGGTTTGGGGTTTTATTTTCTCCCTAGCCTCCCATGCTCTGAACTTTTACTCATTAAGTGTGGCAAAGTGCTATTGCCTGTAGCTCTGTAATTATTCTAGTCCCTTGACATTAGCTGTTGTGGTGCTGCTCTGTCCCTGCCAATCTTTTCCTCTTTTTTTCAGCAGTTTTATTTATTTATAATTGATATGCAAGAAACTATTTACGTGTATTTAAAGTACACAATTGCACATATTTAAAGTATACAATTTGATGTATCTTGACATATGTATTCACCTGTGAAACCATCATCACAACCAAAACAATCAACATTTTCATCATCTCCAAAAATTTGCTCCTGCCCCTTTAAGTTTTTGTGTCTATATGCGTGTAGTAAGCACACTTACCATGACATCTTTCTTCTTCACAAATTCTTAAGTGCACAATGTATATTGTTAACTATAGGTACAACGTTATATGTCAGATCTCTAGAACTTACCCATCTTGCATAGCTGAAACTTGATATTCATTGAACAGTAGCTGCTCATTTCCCCCTCTACCAACCTCTGGAAATCACCGTTCTATCTCTGCTTCCATGAGTTTGACTATTTTAGGTACCTTATTTAATGAAATCATGCAGTGTTTGTCCTTCTGTGACTGGCTTATTCCAGTTAAGATAATACCCTAATGTCATAGCACATGGTAAAATTTCCAATGTCTTTAAGGCTGAATAATATTCCATTGTAAGTACACACCACAGTTCTCTTTATCCATTCATCTGTTGATGGATATTTAGGTTGTTTTCATATTTCAGTTATTATGAATAATGCTACAATAAACATGGGAGTGCAGAGATCTTGCCATATATCTGTCGGTCATTTGTATGTATTCTTTAGAGAAATGTCTATTTAAGTCCTTTGCCTTGTTTTCAGTTAGGATATTTGGGGTTTTTTTGCTATTGAGTTGTATGACTTCCTTGTGTATTTTGGATATTAACCTCTTATCAGATATATAGTTTGAAATACGTTCTTCTAATCCATAGAGAGCCTTTTTATTCT
Organism: Leopardus geoffroyi; assembly: GCF_018350155.1. Lineage (NCBI taxonomy): Eukaryota > Metazoa > Chordata > Mammalia > Carnivora > Felidae > Leopardus > Leopardus geoffroyi. The sequence continues at coordinate 55,707,940 of NC_059327.1, read as the reverse complement.
GTTCATTGTTTCCTTTGCTGTGTAGAATCTTTTTACTTTGATACAGTCCCACGTGTCTATTTTTGTTTGTGTTGCTTGTGCTGCAGTGTCATATTCAAGGAATCATGACTGAGACCAATATCAAGATTTTCCCATGTTTTCTTTATGTGAGTTTTACAGTTTCAGGTATTACATTTATTTTATTATTTTTTTTTTCAATATCTGAAGTGTATTGTCAAATTGGTTTTCAGGTATTACATTTAAATCCTAATTCATTTTGAGTTGATTTCTGTGTATGGTGTAAGTTAAGGGTACAATTTTATTCTTTTGCATGTTTATTTCCAGTGTCCCTGCACCATTTGTTGAAGGAACTATCCTTTTCCATTGTGTATTCTTGCCACATTTTGAGAATCAGTTGATTGTGAATGTGTGGGTTTATTTCTGGACTCTGTTCTTTTTCATTGGTCTAAATGTCTCTGTGCCAGTTCCACACTATTTTTGTTAATGTAGCATTGTAATACATTTTTTATCAGGAAGTGTTATGCTTCCAGATTTGTTCTTCTTTCTCAAGATTACTTTGGCTATTCAAGGCCGGTGTGGTTCCATATGAATTTTCAGATTGTCTTTTCTATGTCTATAAAAAATGTCATGGGATTTTGATGGAGATTACAAGGAATCTGTAGGTCGCTTGGGGTAGAATGGGCATTTTAACACTTTGAAGTCTTCTAGTTCATGAATGCAGGATGTCTTTACATTTATGTCTTCTTTAATTCTTTCATCAATGTTTTCTTGTTTTTACTATACAAGTCTTTCACTTCCTTGGTTAAGTTTATCTCTCAATATTTTATTTTTTGATGCTACTATAAATGGGATTATTTTCTTAATTTCATTACCATATAGTTTATTGTTAGTATATAGAAACACAACTGATTTTTGGGGCTCCTGGGTGGCTCAGTCGGTTAAGCATCCAACTTCTGCTCAGGTCATGAACTCATGGTTCATGAATCTGAGCCCTACATCAGTGCTCCATGCTGACAGCTCAGAGCCTAGAGCCTGCTTCAGATTCTCTCTCTCTCAAAAATAAACATTAAAAAAATTTAAATAAAAAAATAAAAGAAACACAACTGATTTTTATAAGTTGATTTCTTATTCTGCAATTTTATTGCATTTACTTATTCTCATTTTTTTTTTTTTGGTGGAGTCTTTAGGGTTTTCTACTTATAAGATGATGTCATGAAAACAGTGAGATAATTTTTTACTTCTTCTTTTCTGTGTTGGGTGCCTTTTATTTCTTTTTCTTGCCTAATTGCTCCAGCTAGGACGTCAAGTAATATGTTGAATGAAAATGACAAGAATGGGCACCCCTGTCTCATTCCTGATCTTAGAGGAAAAACTTTCAGTTTTTACCCTTGTGCATAATGTTAGCTGTGGGCTCTTCATATATGGCTGTTTTAGCCCATTTGAGTGGTCATAAGAAAATACTACAGACTGTGGCTTATAATCAACAGCAATATGTTTTCCACAGTTCTGGAGACTGCGAACTCCAAGATCACGTTGCCAGGAGATACAGTGTGATGGCTGGTGAGGGCCCACTTCCCGGTTCACAAATATTACCTTCTTGGTGTGTCCTCACATGGTTGAAAGGGGCCAGGGCGCTAATGGTTTGGGGAAGTGGAGTGCTTTGAGAGGTGCTTACATCATGAGAGTCGAGCCCTTATGAGTGAGTTTAGCTCTTTTAAAAGAAGCCTCAGAGGGGTGCCTGCCTGGCTTAGTGGGTAGTGCATGGGACTCTTAACCTCAGGGTCACGAGCTCAAGGCTCCTGCTGTGCATGGAGCCTACTTCAGTCTTAGTAGGTTGTATGTTTCTAGGAATTTGCCCATTTCTTTTAGAAAGCATAGGTGGCTATACTTACATCAGGAAAAGAATTACATTTTAAGTCAAAAACTGACATGTTCAATAAGGAAGTACATGTTTTATGATAAAAGGGTGAATTCATCAGGAATATAAAATAATTATAAGTACATATACACTCAACATTTAAGCACCTTAGTATATAAAGCAAACATTGACAGAACTGAAGAGAGAAATACCAATAAAACAATAGTAGGAGACTTAAATACTCTGCTTTTAATAATTAATAGAACATTCAGAGAGAAATCAATGAAAAAAAGCAGTGTACTTGAAAAACACTATAGACCAAATGGACCAGCAGACGTATATTGAATATCCCACCCAGAGGCAGCAGAATACAGCCTTCTCAAGCACACACAGAACATTCTCCAGGATAAATCACAAAACAGATTTTAACAGGTTTAAGAATTGATATCATACCGATTATTCCTTCTTTTTTAATGTTTATTTATTTATTTTTGAGAGAGAGAGAGAGAGCGAGCGAGCATGAGTGGGGGAGGGGCAGAGAGAAAGGGAGATACAGAATCCAAAGCAGGCTCCAGACTCTGAGCTGTCATTACAGAGCCCAACACGGGGTTTGAACTCACAAACCACGAGATCATGACCTGAGCTGAACTCAAATGCTTAACCAACTGAGTTACCCAGGAACCACCTGTGCCCCCCTACACCCATTATCCTTTCTGAGAACAATGGAATGAAACTAAATCAAAAGCAAAAAGAAAACTGGAAAATTCACAAATATGTGGAAATTAACACATCCTTCACAACCAACTGGTCAAAACAAAAGATCAAAGAGGGAGTTAGATAATATCTTGAGATGAATGAAAATTAAAACCCAACATACCAAAACTCAGGAAATGTAGCAAAAGCAGTACTAAGAGGGAACTTTGTAGGGACAAATGCATACATTAACAAAGAGGAAAGTTCTCAACTGTTAACTTTATGCCTCTAGGAACTTTCTAGAAAAAGAACAAGGTAAGCTCAAAGTTACCAGAATGATGGAAATAATAAAGATCAGAGAAAAAAAATAAATGAAATGGAGACAAGAAAAAGAGTACAGAAGATTATCAAAACTATGAGTTGGGGGTGCCTCCGTGGCTCAATATGTTAAGCGTCTGACGACTTAGACTCAGGTCATGATCTCACGGGTTCATGAGCATGCAGCCCACTTCAGATCCTCTGTTTCCCTCTCTCTGTTCCTCTCCCACCGACACTGTCCCTCTCAAAAATAAATACACATTAAAAAAAAATACTAAGCGTTGGTTTTTGAAAAGATCAACAAGATTGACAAAACTTTAGCTTGCCTACAATTAAGATAAAAAGAAGACTCAAATAAAATTAGAAATGAAAGAGAAGACATTACAACTGAAGTCACAGAAATAAAAGGATCATGGAGGCTGCTGTAAAAATTAGACAAAAAAACTGGTCTAAAAATTAGACCAAAAAACTGGGCCATCTAGAAGAAATGGTTAAATAAATATAATCGTATGCCAATTTCTTCTTGACCATCTGATTGTGGCATTTTTTTCTGTCTCCAGTCATCAAGGAATTTTTACTTCTTGTAAGTACTTCTTTGAAAAGGGCTTCCACAGCAAAACGTTTTGACACTGTGATGCTCTTTTTTTTCCCATTATGCCACAGAAATCTCCTACGTATGCTTTCCATTCATTTGGAGGTGAGAAAGAGTGGGGGAGAGAACATATCTGTGTTCAGAAATGTTCAAGCACAGCCTCCCAATATTCCTGAAGAGTTCATCTTCATTCATTAATATTATTTTCCTTCAGAGTCCAAAGTTCTTTCCAATTAGTCTGGTTGTCTTTGAACACCATTCTCTAACAGAGGTTTGCAAATATCTCAATTCCAAGTATAGGTGGGGCTTAAGTTTTCTCTCACAGAGCTGATGGCTCCCATGAAATAATAGGACTAGAACTATGTCCTTTGTATCCCCTGACAGTGAAGTCCTAAATAGTCTATGATGGAATACTCATTGACCCAGAGAATGTAGAATTCCTCTAAAAAAGAAAAAAAAATCTTGCATAATTTCACAAATCAGCATGCCTATCTCAGGTCACAACCAGCAAACATACATTTTTCTATGGGTGTACATAGATACAACTGTTTTCATCATAAGACCTTATATTCTTTATGGGTTGCTGCTTACTTATTGCCCCTCCTACCCCCATGGTGCCAGAACCTCAGTTGAAATTGTTAGTTGAGAGTTGCATGGACCAGAGAGCTGCTAATTGTAGTAATTATAAAATTACTAAGCAATTCCTTCCTTGATATAGGCAACTAAAATATGAATTCTAAAATCCTTAATTCATACTCTGATTACTCATATTCACGTCCTTGATGGTTACAGAAATATTCAAATATAAGACCCCCAATTTTTTGGACATTCTGGTTTAGGAGTTAATGGGTCTTCTCTGGTTAATTCTCCATAAACCAAACATTTTTAAATGGATTTTCTCAGTGGCAATTCAGACTTGGGGGCTGGGGCTGGGGCTGGGGCTGGGTGGGGAAAAGGGTGCTAATGCCTCTACTTTAGTGATTTATCTAAATTGTGGACAAATAACCTCATAATAGTTTTCTTTGCAAAAAAGTCTGATTTGTGTGCAGAGAGCACAGGCTCTCCATTCCTCTACTCCAGGCATTATCTTAGCAGTTCCAAGGCCTGACACAGTAGGTGGGACAGTGTTGCTATCTGTGGCTTCAGTGGCTGGGACAGCAAGTTGACCTAATTCTTGGGATCAGTGAGCATATCATTTATCCTTTAATCTAAACTGTGAAAATTTTCAAAAGAAAAACATTTTTTTTTTTGAAACAGCACGTGCGCGATTGGGGGAGAAGGGCAGAAGGAGAAAGAGAGAGAATCTTAAGCAAGCTCCACATTCAGCATGGAGCCTGACACGGGGCTTAATCCAATGACTGTGGAATCATGACCTGAGCTGAAATTAAGAGTTGGATGTTCAACTGACTGAGCCATCCAGGTGCCCCTCAAACTTAATTTTTAAAATAACAAAGGTATGGGGCACCTGGGTGGTTCAGTCAGTTAAGCGTCCAACTTCGGCTCAGGTCATGATCTTGCGATTCGTGAGTTCAAGCCCCACGTCAAGCCCCATGTCAGGCTCTGTGCTGACAGCTCAGAGCCTAAAGCCTGCTTCAGATTCTGTGTTTCCCTCTGTCTCTGCCCCACCCCCACTTGCATTCTGTCTCTCTCAAAAATAAACAAACATTTAAAAATGTTTAAAAAATAAAATAACAGATATTTTTTCTCTCCATCTACCTTATTTTTCTGTCTTGGTTGGCACCTCAAGAGGAAAGAAATTATTCATTGGGCCTCATCAAAGCCAACTTTAGGAAGAGATATCTTACAATGTGGGATGATGATGTGGAGAAGGACGAGACAAACATTGATGTGTTGGCATTGACTGCTCTGCCTTCCTCTCCCAGTCCTAGGCATTTACTCATATTGCCATCAATAGCACTCTTTCCTGGGCCTCAGCTACTTCTTAACCTTATCCCAAACCCCATTTCCTTAAAAATGGTAACACTAGAGGAAAAGTTAAATGTCAGAAAGGGGACAAAAAATTCAGTTGTGAGTATTTTAGATCTAGGCTGCTTCTGAGACATTCCAGCAGCAAAGCTCCCAAGAAGATAACAGTGTTGGAGTTTTAAATGTAATGTCACTCAGCCCGTAGATGAAAGCCTGGGGGCCTGGAACAAATCAAGGATTAAAGGTTGGGCTGAGGAAAGAGAATCCATCAACAAGTTTGTAAAGAAATGGGTAGTTAGAGGAATATGTAGTAGAACAGAAACCAATATATGAATAATGTGTTATTAGGAGGAGTGAGGTACCAGTGGTATTTTATTACACCTAGAATTTCAGTCTATACTAGATTTGGTAATTTGGAGCTCATTGGTGATATTTGCCAGATGTTTGTAAGCTAAGTACGAAAGACAGGATTAAGTAGGAGCTAAGAAGTAAGATGTTGGACAAGCTTCATGTTCAAGAAGCTGGATGAGAAAATATGGGGGTGAGGTTTGCTAAAGGCAGAAGAACTCCAGGAGCCAGGTATGAAGGTGTTTTTGTAGGTGTCCAAGTTCTACGCATGTTTATCTGCTGAGAATAGAGAGATAGTAAAATGGCAGAAGGAAGGAGGTCAAAGGAATGCAGGAAAGTTGCAGTCAATGGGGCTCGATCCAGAGGAAAAGGAAAGTGATTTTTTTAATGAAGTTTATTGTCAAATTGGTTTCCATACACCAGTGCTCATCCCAACAGATGGCCTCCTCAATGCCCATCACCCACTTTCCCCTCCTGCCTACCCCCTATCAACCCTCAGTTTATTCTCCGTATTTAAGAGTCTCTTATGATTTGCCTCCTTCCCTCTCTATAACTTTTTCCCCCCTACCCCCTGGTCTTCTGTTGAGTTTCTCAGCATCCACATATGAGTGAAAACATATGGTACCTGTCTTTCTCTGCCTGATTTATTTCACTTAGCATAACACTCTCCTTTTCCATCCATGTTGCTACAAATGGCCCGATTTCATTGTTTCTCATTGCCAAGTAGTATTCCATTGTATATATAAACCACATCTTCTTTAACCGTTCGTCAGTTGATGGACATTTAGGCTTTCCATAATTTGGCTATTGTTGAAAGTGCAGCTATAAACATTGGGGTAAGTGCCCCTAGGCATCAGCACTCCTTTACCCCTTGGGTAAATTCCTAGTAGTGCTATTGCTGGATCATAGGGTAGATCTATTTTTAATTTTTTGAGGAACCTCCACACTGTTTTCCAGAGCGGCTGCACCACTTTGCATTCCCACCAACAGTGCAAGACAGTTCCCGTTTCTCTCTGTCTCTTTCTTTTTTTTTTTTTAGTAGCACAAGTGGATACTGTTATGGGATGAATTTGGAGAGAGCATCTTTCAAAATGTAATTAAATTAAAATGAGGTATTAGGGTGGGTCCTAATTCAATATGACTGGTGTCCCTATGAGGAGAGGAGATTAAAACACGAGCATGGAAGGAAGACCAAGTGAAGACACAGGGAGAGGACAGCCAACTGCAAGCCAAGGAGAGAGGCATCGGAAGAAACCAATGCTGCCAGCATCTTGATCTCAGACTTCTAACCTCTAGAACAGTGCGGAAATAGATTTCTGTTGATTTAGCGACATAGTCTGTGGGACTTTGTTATGGCAGCCCTAGAAAACTAGTACATTGGCCTTTGGCAAGAATAGGAAAATCTCATTATTCCAAAATAGGCAGGAAAAGACAAGTATAGATGCCAGAATGTTTCATTAGAATTTTAGTGCATTAATATTTGTATCTTCTTGTCTGGCCAGACCTGCTAAGTGAACTGACAAGTGGACTCTGAAGAAAAGACCAATAGGAAGACAGCCCATATATACCCAAATGTAAAAACATGAATAGTTGTCTCTTTGGATGATCTGCAAATCCAGCTACAAGGCTTCTGAAGGGAAACATGCTATGAACCAAGGCTACCTAGATGTTCCCAGTACAAGCACCTCTTAAAAGAAGGCAGGGATGCTGTTAAGCAGATTGGAAGGAATAAGCCAGGCAGAGCAATATCTTCTTAGTATTTAAATCTCTTGGGCTTAAAAGGCTTGCCTTGAGTTAAAATAATTCAGCATAATTGGAGAGAAAGGTAAAACCATTATTATTGTTAGATTAAAGACAAAAAAGCCCATCCTTTCTTTATCCTTGATAAATTATGAAGGCCTACTTTAAATAATTCAGAACAATATGGAAAACTGTGTGGCAGTTCTCTATGGTTTCTAGTAAAATATTGTCATTTCTGTCTCTTCAAAGCAGTGTACCAGGCATTTTCTTCAGCCCCCAGACAGTGTTTTCTCAGCCAGATGTTTGCAATCCTGGTTTTCTCGTTGTCTTTCTTGCTTTACGTGGTTCCCCCTGCAGGCATCCTTCCTGATCCTCTGAATTTACTCTTCTCTCATATTGTTAGAATGTCTATGGATTCAATCCTGTTCTAAAAAATATTGCCCATATCTTTTGATTGGCAGGCCCTCATGTCTCCCTGGATTGAAATGGTGATAACTGCAATTATTGACTAGACCCTGCCAATGAGTCATTATATCCCCTGCTGCTGTCAAATCTGTCACCTCCATTCTCTGCATATTCATTTCCCAGCCAGGCTGTGCTCTCAGTACAACCTCTGGTATAGACCCACAATCACAGATTCTGTTCAGAGTAGCCTCCCTGTTATTCACTCCCCACATTCCCTTCCAAAGGATATTTCTGAAATGTAATAATAGTAATAATAATTAACAATAATTATGAGAGTAATAACAATAATGGCTAGTATGCTACACAGCCAGAATCTGTGCTAAGAGCTTTACTTGGATTGCTCTGTTTAATTAACTGCAACACAATGAGGAAAGAATTATTATTAACCCCATTTTACAGCTGAGGAACTAAAATTCAGAGTAGTTACAGAACTTACCCAGGGACACATAGCAAGTAGGTTGATGTATCTGATACTTCAGTCTGACCACAAACCCTGCAGGCTGAACCTCTGCTTTACTTGTTTCCCCTTATCCATGCAAATGATCATTGGTTTTCTAGGTAAACAGGTCCAGAAAGCCCCTTACATGTGACTCCTAAAGCCTTTCCCGTCACTCTTGAATTCTCCTGCCTCTGTATAAGTTCCAACTGTATCAAATTGCTATTTTCCAAATTAGCCCTTAGTTTTTGGGTTTCTGGTGTCTTGTACCTGTTATTGTTTTAGTTTTTCCCAGTCTTCTGTCTGAAAAATTTCCTGTGTGCTATTTTAGATGATACCATACTTTACTTATAGATATGAATTTATATTCTCAAAAAACTTGCTAACGTCGAGGTGTTGTACCTTTCACTTTTCCCCCAGGTTATTAAGTCCTAGTTTCTTAAATTTAATCTTCCTAATTGGGTTTCATGCTAACTCTAGGTAAAGAGTAAAACAGGTTCTAACACACAAGTCCCTTTAACTTTACCAAATATCCTAGAGTTACTGAAGTTGAACCCTAATGTTTTCTTTTTACCCCATAGGATCATTATATAGAATGGAGGATAATTACTGTTAAAATTACTGGAAGTGTGGACCCAGATAAACTATTTGTCGAGCTTGATTCCCCTTTTAAAAAATGGCTCCATTTAGATCCAATTCACTAAGCATCAATAAAAAATAAAAACAATTATAAATTGAATTTCCATGCAAATGTGGCCTTTTCCCTATTCTGCATGAATGCACATTCATCAAACTACTGTGCCTTATTGTTGACATAGTGGAATAACCAAAAAATAACCATGTTCTAATTGTTTTTGCTAGTTGCCAAGGTCAAGATTCATTTTTCCTCAAGAAACTTTATAAAGGTCATTAAAGCTTAATGAAAGTTTGGATTCTCTGCTTATCAAAAAGCTGTAGAGTAACTAATTCTCGTAAACATTCAATTAGGCCTTTGGAGAAACAGATTCATATTTCTATCAACCACAGAAAGAATTGCTAAATTTCTCTCTCCCAAAGGGCTTGAAGCAACTTTGGCATTTAAAAGTAATTTATTATAATAAACAATTAAGTGGTATGGTAATGTACAAGAAACATTAGCTAATCTTCCCACTATACTTAGTCATAATCTATGCCTCTTCAAAGTACTGGCCTGGTAGCGTCTTTGGTAAAGGGGTATGTGGAACCTTTGAAGAAAGTTCAGGACATGAATAACCCACAGTCCTCGAGAGCTACGTCCACATGCACCATATTTTCAAGAATGTAAAGTCTTCTATTCAGTGCATGCCTCAGGACTGTTGAAACGACTTCAATTTCAGGAACTCTGCCAATAAAGCTTTACGTGGGTAAACCAACATGATTAGTTTAGATGATATTAATATTCCAACTAATGTTTCTGAAATTGTTTAAATGACCAGAATAATAGACATAGCCTCTCATTCACTAAAATGTTGGTTTCTGATACCTTCCCACCATTAACTCCACCTCTCATAGTCACTGTGCAGAATTTCAAATTCCTAGCCAGCATTTGCTCTGGAAAAAATATTTCCCTTTCTAAACATCATAATTTTTCCTCTTTCAATTTGAATCAGATTTCATGTGCTGGTGATCTTAGATTGTAACTGAAATAGGTTGATTGAGAAACATATTTTGTAAAAGTCTAAGAATCTATGAAACAATTGCTAGAAAGATACAAAGACAACTAATGCATCAATCCTGTAATGTTTAAGTTAATTTTAAATCAATTTGTAAATGTAGTACTAGCTTTGAAGCCTGCAAAGTTGACTGGCAGAGAATCTGTGATTGGAAAAATGTCACAAGAAAGTTTATGTAAAAAGAAAAAAGAGTTATGGGGCGCCTGGGTGGCTCAGTTGGTTAAGCGTCCGACTTCAGCTCAGGTCACGATCTCACGGTCTGTGAGTTCGAGCCCCGCGTCGGGCTCTGGGCTGATGGCCCAGAGCCTGGAGCCTGCTTCCGATTCTGTGTCTCCCTCTCTCTCTGCCCCTCCCCCGTTCATGCTCTGTCTCTCTCTGTCTCAAAAATAAATAAACTTAAAAAAAAAATTTTTTTTAAAAAGAAAAAAGAGTTATGCAATGGTATAATTATTTGACTGTAAATCTTTCTGTCTTTTTCTCTGTGTCTCTCTATGTGTCTCTCTCTGCTTTAAAAAGAAAGGTAACTAGAGTCAGAGTTTAGATATCCGGCACTTTTTATTTATTAGGAAAATTAGAACAGACAAAAGATATATCAAACCAAATATGCAAAAATGAGATTAGGGGAGACTTACGGTTGTAAAGAAATAAAGAAGCTAACAAACAAATAAATAGCAACAAAACTTAGAGAACTTTTAACAGAAAGAAAAAAAAGTAGCTTAAAATTTACAACCCCAGATTTCATTCTTGGGCTTATAGCCAGCTGATATAAGCTATTGCTGAACATCAGAGAGAATAGGTGCTAAATCCATCTACCTCCTTTGCATTTGACCTAAAACATGGAGAACTATTTATATCATATATCTGTTTCTACTACTTGGTATTTATGTTTTCCAAACATTAATATATGTTCTTGAAGATTTTGCACATGCACAAGTACACTCACTCACGCATGACCACAATTGCACAGGAAGGCTCCTGTACTCTCCAACTGGTTGTACCATTGAGGCGACCGACCAGATATTTGTAGCATGAATCCATCACCACTGTATATACACAGACACTACTTATAACAAGTGCAGATTCCCAGAGAGACATGGGAAGGAATAAATCATCAGCGGACTCCTAGCCTTGCCAATACAACTCTTCATTCATGACCTGTTTTTTACATGTGTAGAATATACTATTGTTAATGAACTCCAGAAATATTTTTGAAGTAATTAAATTCAACATAACCTTTATTCTTTTTAGTTTAAAGTGTTTATCCATTTCAATGAATTTTCCTTCTTGGAACCAATGGTGTAATAGTAATAATACCTCATCTTTATCGTTCAATGACCCGTCAAGTGTTTCATAATCATAGTGGAAAGTCCAACTACCATTTAAAAAATTTGAGCCGTGCACACATTCATTGTAATGTAATTCACACCCACTACCAACAATCCTTTCTGATTATGTGATATAGATCTATGTGTATAGATAAGGAAACCATGTCAGACACATTACAAAAAATGTGCTTGGTCACTTGACTAACAAAAGATACAGATATTTGAAAACAGATCCATCTGACTGCAAACCCATGAGCTTTCCACAAATACTTGCTGCCTCCCTTGTGTTATGAGAGGGTCTCATCCTGTTATGAAATCTGTGTCTGTTTTAAAATACAAAAAAAAAATCCTCAGCCTATTACTCCTTTTTCTAATATTTTGGTTGCACTATTGCTGCCATTCTCAAATTTTGATTTGTTATTTTAATTTTTTAACTTTCTGAAATAAAACTTCAGCTTCTCCGGAAATTTGTTTTTCTGTGATAATTTGTTAAGCGGTAGCATGCCTTCCCTCTCTACCTCTTAAAGACAATATTTGATTTGAAAATTCCTTCTGTAAACAATGACTCAGCATTTTACATGTTGTTGATTAAAGACTTGTGATTTCTTAGATGTGTGATGTTGACCATATTGTTTAATTTGTTGCAGTTGTGGGAATTTGTTGTAAGGCAACACGGTATGGGTTGGAATCTCCACAAAGCTTTCTGTCTTTTGGGGTCTCCACTCTCAGCACTGCATTCTGTTTTATTTCAGCATTTTAGAGAGGTGGTTTTCCTTCCTAGTATACGCCTCGATTCACAAAATGCTGACATGAAGTGTGACCATTGGAAGTGATTTTTGTAGTGCCAGGAGTATGCTACCTTAGTTAAATTAAGCAAGGTACTCCTTGGGCAAAGGACTAGGTGTCCTTTTGTAGGCTGACCTATCTCCTAATGTGGTTCTTAAGCACTCATGTGGACCTTTAGCAAGTATATGTCATTATGAATTACATAGTGACTTAAAATTAAGAAAATATAACGCTTTCTAGGTCTGTAAACTCTGTGAAATAATGCTTGTCTGTTTTGATTAATGTTCAATTAATCTATGGCATACAATTAGACTCCCTGGTTTAAAATGCTAAATCCGAACACACAAACACACATACTCACACGCAGAGAATTAGGAAGTACAGCTTCCATTACTGGTAGTTCTACTTAAGGCTGATATTTTTACTTAGATTTGAAGTCAATGTTCCTGTTTTTGTTTTTTGTTTAATTTTTTTAATGTTTATTTATTTTTGAGAGAGAAAGACAGACAGATCATGAGCAGTGGAGGGGCAGAAAGAGAGGGAGACACAGAATCTGAATCAGACTCCAGGCTCCTAGCTGTCTTCACAGAGCCTGATGTGGGGCTTGAACCCACAAATTGTGAGGTCATGACCTGAGCCAGAGTCAGATTGCTTAACTGACTGAGCCACCCAGGCATCCCACAGATATTGAAGTAAGTGCTCCTGTTTTAGAAGACTTTTTTTTTTAATGCAGAGGACCAGAATAGACATTTTCCCAAAGAAGACATAGAGATACATGAAAAGATGTTCAGCCTCACTAGTCATCAGGGAAATGCAAATCAAAACCATAATGAGATATCAACTCACACTAGTCAGAATGGCTAGTATCAAAAAGACAAGGAATAACAAGTGTTGGTGAAGATGTAGAGAAAAGGGAACCCTCATGCTCTTTTGGTGGGAATGTAAATTGGTGCCTCCACCACGGAAAACAATATAGAGGCTTCTCAAAAAATGAAAAATAGAGGAGCACCTGGGTTGCTTAGTCAGTTAAGTATCTGACTTTGGCTCAGGTCATGATCTCGTGGTTTGTGAGTTCCAGTCCTGCATCGGGCTCTGTGCTGCCAGCTCGTAGCCTGGAGCCTGCTTCAGATTCTCTGTCTCCCTCTCTCTGCCTCTCCCCTGTTCATGCTCTTTTTCTCTTAAAAGTAAATAAACATTTAAAAACTTAAAAATAGAAATACTCTATGATCCAGTAATTCCCATGTGGGCATTTACCCAAAGAAAATGAAAACACTACTGTGAAAAGATGTATGCATGCTTGGGTTTACTGCAGCATTATTTAGAATAGCCAAGATACAGAAGCATCCTAAGTGTCCATCAATAGACAATGGATAGAGATGGGGACTAAGAAGTACAAACTTCTAGTAATAAAATAAATAAGTTACAGGGATGAAAAGTTCAGCATATGGAATATAGTTAATAATATTATAAAAATTTTGTACAGTAACAGGTGGTATCTATACTAATTAGAGTGAGCGTTGTGTAATGTATAGAACTACTATGTTTAATCACTGCATTATACACCTGAAATTGTATGTCAACTACATTTCATTAACAAAAAGGACTGCTCAGTTATTTTATTAATTGTACTCCCTTTTATAACGATAGCTCTATGGTCTAATGATCTTACAACTAGATTATAAAAAATAATTGATACCTTTCAGATAGACATTTGTTAGGTTAAAATTGCAATAAATTGTCATGCAATCCCAATTTTATGTACTTTAGGTAATTTATAGCCATATTTTTTCAGGGTATCTCTTGGCCTTTTGGATTAGCTAGTCCTGAAGTCAGTTCACCATTAATATTTCAGATACTAAAAATAAATAAACGAGCTAAATGAACATGAAAGGTAAAATAGGATGTTGTCATAGAAATTTATCTACTGCCATCCAATATTATACCTTCACTCATCTTTATCTTATAAATTTAAAATCTAGTTTAACTGCTTGCTTGTAAGTAGTGGGTGACAGAGTATGGGTATTCTGGTTACTTTATTCATCCATCCAATGTTTTAGAGAAACTATCAACAGAACATTTTCTGTAGCATCAGTTTACTGCTATTGCTTTTACCACCTCCTGACAAGTTGAATAAACTTCTTCCTTCTTGTTTCTACTGCTAAGGCTGAAGAGTGATTCTGTGGAAGATTCTCATGTTACCTACTGAGTGTTCTTTTTTCAAGGATTTATGCATTTGGCTCTGATTCTCCCTTTACAAAGTTTTATTCTGTATCATTTGTGTTGACCTCCATGACATTTTCTATTATCCTAAAACTGTTAGAGCCTTAGTATCATACTTTTAGGTAAAGGGCTCCCCTGGATACAGTGTACTTTTGATTGATCCATCAGTGACTACCACAAAAGGAAAAGTTCACATATGATTCATTGGATTTGATCAGTGTATAGAGTTGCTCTAGGTAATTTATATCCACCACAATCCTTTCCAAAGCAAAACTCTCTCTTTAAGACAAATGTTCTTTATTCTTATTTTTTTAAGTGTTTAAGATAATCAGAACAAATGCTTCTGCTCACTCAACTTGTCAAATTATTCATACCCTAGATGTTAAGGGAGCTACACGCCAGGAAACTCAGGGTCAATATGATGTTCTCACAATAACTGTATCATCCCTCATGATTAGCATATTCTTCCATCTTCTCGAGACCTTTATTTTCTATTTCTGTTTTTATTAAGTATTCCTTTCATTTTGTTTGTAGCTGCCTCAATTTCTTTCTAGAAAATAGTAGCTCACTAAACCTTAAACTATGTTAAAGGTGGTATCAGTTGCCTTATGTGAGCATTGCTCATTCTGGTGGTGCTGACCCATGCTGATCACAGAATAAAGTGATCAGAGCAAGAAAGGATGGGGAACCCAGGGAGACAGAGGTAGACATTCATCTACAAAGGGGCATTTCCACTTAGTAAGTGGTTTCTAGTCACTATATATTCCTCAAGGCAATTTGTATGTTCTATGATATTCTTGCTCACAATAACTCTTTATTACAGATAAGAGGATTTATGTAATTTACCCAGAGTCATACGTTCCATAAATGATGGAGTGAGCTTGGATATAAGGGTTGTTTGAATGTCGAGGCTCGTAACTGGAATGGCAGAAAGAACTTGCAGTCAGGAAAGCCTGTGGAATCCTGATGTTTGCCATTTATTAAGTTCTGTGATTACAAATAGATTACCTAGCTTCTCTGAGGTTTATCCTTCATATCTATAAGATGTGAATAATGATATCTGCTCCCTAGAACTGTTGAGAGTGTGAAGTAATATACATAACACACTGAGTAGAGACATTCTAGCCTCCAGAAATGGTTTCTATTATAAATACTATTACAAAGAAGACGCTTAATGAGAAACTATTACCCCAGGAGATTTTAAGGAAAAGTTTAGGATGCCCAGCAACACAATAGTGAGAAAAAACCAGAAAGCTTTTTGCATAGAAATTGAAAGTGGTTGGTTGTCAGCATGGGTTTTGTAGGTGAGAAGTTCCCTTTATGGGGATACATAGGTAAAAGGTGGGATTTGACAGCACGTCTTGAACAAAGCAGAGAACAGTACATATCATAGTGCCTCAGTCACTGGAGTTGGTCCGGTCAATCAATCTCTACCTCTGGTCACCGGCTGGAAGAGGACCAGAGGAGTCTACCACAGTAAGGAGACCTTACTCCCTTCTCCAGGAGAGACTTTCCAAACAGCTGAGCCATGTGTATATATTCATTCTCCTGGGTCACCTTGTTTAATGAAGGGACCTGGGTGGCTCAGTCAGTTAAGCATCTCACTCTTGATTTCAGCTCAGATCATGATCTCCCAGTTCATGGGTTCAAGTCTCCCATCAGGATCTGCGCTGACAGCACAGTCTACTTGGAATTGTCTCTCCCTCTCTCTCTACCCCTCCCTCCCCCCCTCAAATAAATAAAATAATTGTTTAATGAATATTTTAATATCTCTACCCAAGCAAATATAGAACTGCTGCCATAGTAAAAACTTATATTGGGTAGCTTTCACCATAAGAAAGGTTAACAAATAAGTTTCTGAGACTAAATTAAGAGAGCGGAAAATTTAGTGACAAGGACTCAAAATCCAAAATATATGAAACTACTCATCAATTAGTCTGTTCCCTTCCTATGTTTTTTCCATGTCCAAAATAGCAACCCGTTTTACACTGATTTATTTCTATTTTCAGAAAGTTTATCTATATAATATTACTGTAAGATACATAAACTTTTCTCTAAACTAAGAGCTCCCCCAGAGATCTCATTCCTTTTAACTGTTTGGTTTCGTAACAGCTAATGCCTTTCTCTTGTTCTCCACTGTATGCTGTCATAGATCATTGTTTTTTGATCTTTTAATTTTATTCTCTTGTGGCAATTTCTCCTGGCGGCTGTTTACAGTCTCCCAGGATGTTTCATTAGATGGCACTTGTTGCTTCCTGTGAGACCCAAGAAAAGGCAAGCTGCCTCTGCCTTCTGTGCTAGTCTCACTCACAGGAAGACCCTGTGAAAGGCACAGGCACCTGATATCATCTACCTCTTCCCATGATTCAAATTCTTCCAGACCACTGAGTTATATGAGGGTCAGAAAATGTCATACAAGATCAATACATACAAATCCCCTCCTCCAAAAAAAGAAATAATAGTCACGATCACTGAAACATGAGCCTAGCACATCACAAACAATACACTACTTTCTTAGAGCCTGGGGAAAAGAGATAGTAGAACAAAGATAATGATGACGATCATAACAACACCTTGCAGTTTTATGGCATTTTATACTTCCCAAAGTACCATCATATATAACATCTCTTTGAACACAAATTTCCAGAAGAGATGGTTACTGAGACAGAGATGGGCAATGTGAGTGTTGGAAATTTTCTGCCCTTATACAATATTGTGTGTAGTAAAAATTGTTACCTGATACCATAGAAGGACTTATTTTGTCTTTTATAAGGAAAAAAGGGATGATTTCTCACAAGAGCTAAAGGTGGTTTTATTGCTAGGGTCTGTTCATTTATGAAAATAAAAATTTCCGTGCTGTTACTAAATTATCAGCTCTTGAAATAATTGGGTCTTGTCACCACATTTTATTTCAAGTTCGCCAGGCTGATTTAGGCATGGAAACTTCTACTCAATAATGTAAGGAAAACACAAATCAGCTTATGATATGGTATTAAAATGGCCAATATATGTTTAAATGCTAATATGTTTAATTACTTTGCTCTTTGCTAATTATTGCAGATTTCCGCAGGAGAGGAATGTCCGCAGATATTCCCTCAACTTTTGCAAAAGCAACTAGTAACTTGGGTAGTATTTATATAAGAAGTATACCTATGCGATTTATTCATTTTTTTCTAAACAAGAGCTCATTTATTAACCAGTCTGCTAGTAAACTTTCCTCAGACTCTCAATGGCTTCACAAAACTCCTCAAGAATTAAATTTTAAGCTGAAAGTGTTAAGAAAATGATATGATATACCAGTCTGTTTTTAAGTTCCCACTTAGCCAGTATATATATTGGGTAAGTCCCTGTGTTTCTCTCTATGGATATAGCTATTATATTAATTACAAAAATTCCAACATACATGAGCCTGTTTTCTTAATTAAGGCAAGTGATGAGTGATGTTTTGAAACAAAGTGACAAAACTTATCTCCTTGAATAATAGGGAGATGACACAGACCCACATTAAGATTCTTCAGGAGGCTGCTGATGAGTTGATTTACATCCAACTTTGGATAATCAGCTGACATGAGTGGTAAAAATCCGATTTTGTAAAAACTAACAACTAGCATTTTCCCAGAGACATTGATTAGAAAATAGAATTTTCCTCAGTGCAGAGTATTTTAACATCAGCAAATTATGTGCTATGTAGTAAAGACAGAATTCTATGTTTGTCCACTGACATCAAGAAGTTTTGCTGATGGTTCTTCATTTAGAGGCAACTAACACATTTTGAGTGCTAACTGCACACTAGGTTATTTTACATAATGTAGCCTCAGTATATATTCAAAATTTGTTCAACTTGACAAGCATTTTCCCCCCATTTCTGGTGATAATGGTAGACTAAACTTTCAGAAAAACCTCTGCTGGTATATAATACATAAACTACTGAAAAATATGCATGTGCATTTTTTATCAGAGCATAGCTGATTAAGTAAAGTAAGACTTTCACAGTAAGACTTGTTCTGGAAGCAGAGTTTGCCTCAAGGACATTTGGCAATTCCGATGATCTGGTCTGGACTCTAGAACTAGAAAACAATGTTCCTCAGAGGTGGTCATTTGCTTCAGGACTCTCCCTTTCTCCTGGAGGTCAAGGACTAACAGCATTCCTTAGCAATTAAACAATCAAAAATGACACCACATGATTCCAAATATTCCCAAACATGTTAAGAGCATGCTTAATTGGGAATTATAAACTTAACAAATCATGGAACAGCCAGGAGCAGTTGTCCAAAGCTAGAGCCCCAGCAGGGCACAAGTTTGGAGAGACTTTCTGCCTAATTCCAGGACCCTCAACTGGCAACAATTTCAGTGAGGAAGGAAGGAAAGAACTAGTTCCATAAAAGTAATTTTACTCTCTGTACTTTGATTGTGGGAGAAGTAGAATAAAATCAACAGCCTCCTCTGAGAATTCCTAACCCAAATCCACAGACATATATGGCCTGAGAATCAGCCCTAAATCAAGTAAATTAAGATGAAAATGGTCTCAGGTTGGTAGGACACCAGGAACCTGGCAAAAGTAAATGTACCTTAATGCATGCAATTTAAACAAATGTCTCAAAGATATTTGACAGATATATTTCCAAGGAAGTTAACCTCACAATACAAAATTACTCAACACACACAGAAAATAAACCACTATGAGCAAAATCAATGGAAACAACAAAGTTCCAGTCAGGTCCACAAAGACCCTAGCTATTAGAATTCTCAGATTCAGCACATCAAACTAACATTTGATATGTTTAAAGAAACAAAATCAGGAATTGAGACCCTAAAAAAAGCAATTTAAAAATGCATCAAAACTGGCAAGATATATTTGAAAAAGAAGCAAATAACTTCTTTAAAAAAATTTTTAAAAATTAAATAAAAAATCTAATTAACCTGCAAATAGCAGAATAGTTTGGAAGAAATTATCCAGAATGTAAGGCAGAGAAAGTGACAAAAGAGAAATTTAAAGAAAACTTTCCATTTTATTTGTTCATTTTTTTTCATATTTAGTCTTTGTTTCTGAAACGAAATTTTTGAATGTCTATTTGTATCCAGAGTCCTGTATTGCCACCTCTTTTTTCACATCTACCTTTTTTCCAATGATCTCACTTGTGAGTGTTTATAATTCTAATTTATGTAATACTTCCATATCATCTATCATTTTCCTAATTCCTTTTAGATTGCTTTGAAACTTTAGATTTCATTTTAATCCGTTTTTAAGGTACATTTCTTTCTGAAAAACATTTATTGTGTACAAGAGAAATTATTTTTCCCAGATGCTTTCTTGTAACAATTTTAGTAAATTTTAACAACTTTAATAACATTCCCTCATTAATTAACAAATATCTGTCAAAGATATAGTTTGTGTAAGAAACTAGGATACAGAAGAAATCAAGGCATTATACCTATATAAAATACAGAAAAAGCAAATGGAGAACACAAATAAGTAATAAATAAATTAAGTAATTGCAATAAAATATGACTACTACAATAGAATAGAAAGGCTCTGTGGAAGCATCACGAGGAAATATTAGCATGTGTAGCAAACTAGAAAAGTCTTCCCAAAGGAAGCAGAATGAGGTTCTCGGGCTAACCAGGTAAATAGGTGGAAAAGCACATTTCCAAGGAAGTTGAAGTTTTAGAATAAAGTTACAGATCAGAAGAAATGTTTACAAGGAAACGTATTAGAGCAGAGCATAGAATTATAAAAACACAAGATTAGAGATTAAGTTGAAGAGTTGACAGGGTTCAGATCTCAGAGACCTGGGAGTCACATTACATTGGTTGGACGGGGCAATGAGAAACCTTTAAGGACTTTAAACAGGGCAGTGGCATAATCTGCTTTGTGTTTTTAAAGAAATTTCTCTAGTTTATATGGAGAACCAGACAAAGGTGGGAAAAGATTAGATACCCAGAAACAAGTTAGGAAGTAATTGATTAGAGGCACCTGGGTGGCTCGGTCAGTTGAGAGTCCAACCTTGGCTCAGGTCATGATCTCACAATTCATGAGTTCCAGCCCCACCTCAGACTCGCTGCTGTCAGTGCAGAGCCCACTCTGGATCCTCTGTCCCCTTCTCTTTGCCTCTCTCCCACTTGCGTGCACTCTCTCTCAAAATAATAATAATAATAATAATAATAATAATAATAATAATAATAATAAAGTGATTATAAGAGGGTAGTGGCTGCATTTGCCAAGGGGATAGGCTTAAGGAATATTACAAAATTAAACTTGTGAGTCAATGATCTGGTTGTCATGAATGAGTACCAGCTTTCAGATTTTTAACAATATGTTGCTGTGGAGCTACTTGTTAAAATAGAGAACATTGAGGTGGAGCTGATTTGGGGAGGAGAAATAACGAACTCAGTTTGGAACAAGTGGAGACTAAAGAGCAGAAAAACATCCAAGTGAAGTCTGTAGTGGATTTATGTTTCTGATGCTCAGAAGGTGTATTTGAGCTGTAAATAGAAGTTTGGGAATTTTATCATGGAGCGGTTAATCGAGTCATGAAAGTGAATGAGATTGTCCAAGTACATGGAATAAAATGAGAAGAGAGTTGTCGACTGAATTCTGAAAACACCAGCATTTAATGGTTGGACAAGAAGGAAGATGATGCAAAAGAGTCTGAGCAGTTCTGATTTAAAAGCAGGCTCTTATCCAATATAAAGGGATGACATAAAAATACTGTCTCAGTACTGCCAAGAAGTCAGCAAGATAAGTCCTTAAAAGCATCTGTTGAATTGACCAATATGGATATAATTGATGAACTAGACAAAAACAGTTCTGATGAAATCAGCAAGGAGGTGGGTTAATGCTTGTTTCCCTTACTTCTGATCTGTTTTATTTTCTGTGAGGAACTTAAACTCTTCATTGCTTGTCCCTCCAGCTAGACTTTAAACTTGAGCAAATGAAACATGTCTTCTTATTCTTTATGTCCCAAGTGTTACCTGATGAATACAAGAATTAATAAACGTCTCATTTTCCTTGTCTAGAAAAGAAAGAGAATACCATCTTCCTTTTTTTATTTTATACGATGCTTTGGATCATAACTTACATGAAACAGTTGTAAATTGTAAACCCTACAGAAGTGATAGTTGTTGCTATTATTTCTAGATCCCAACAACTCAAGACTAAAATAGAAAAGGTGTCACAAGACACTTTATGATGTATTGCCAAATGAATATTTACCAACAGTAGTTGCTGTGGGGGTTCAGAAAAAAATAGGACATTTCAGGCTGAAATAATTATAGGATGTTTTGAAGAATTACTAGGAAGACATTCAGGGTAGTAGGGGAATGAGACATGAACAAAATTTAGGATCCGAGTGCCAGAAATGGTGAATAAACCAGATTAGTGCAAGAGAGTCTTCAAACTTGTAAATTCATTCACAATTCTTGGCTGAGATAAGAAAAATGCATTATTTAATTTTAATGATTATTTTGAAAGAGTATTTATATAGTACTTGTGTTCTGCAGAATATTTTATAATTCTAATAACAGACAGTACTTGAATATAAAAGCTAATTTGCCCTCCAGTTGTATAAATAGGCTTCCACTTTGGGGAGTAGAGCAAATCTTGGCCTAAAAATGTCTCCTGATTCCTTGCTCCAAATTTGATCTTCTAATTTGGAAAACAGACTTCAAAACATTTGGTATGGAACTCAAAAACTTTATTTTACAATGCAGAGATATTTATTGATTTTGATAAGCTACAGGTTTTTTTCTTACAAGTATAAAATTATTGTAATATCCATAGGCTTAGATGTTAGTAAAAAGAATGTGAAGAATGTATGTACATGTGCATGTGTGGAAATATCTGTGTTTTAAAAAACTTATGTGGAAAATCTGTACACACCCGTGTTGTCATAAGAAATATGATAGATATTTAGGAACCCTCAGACTTCTGGACTATGCTCTAAGCTGTACAGATGCTAGGTAGGAAATGAAACTTGAAAAGAATTTTGACATTTCTAAAGAATAAAAGAATGGACTTGATCACTATTACTGAAAGCCACATTATATGCCTCATCTGTTAGATCATCTCCTTGTCTCTGGTTTCATTCCCTTCCTATCCCTCCTTTGCGATACTGCCAGAGGGATCTTTGTTCAACATAAATCTGATCATGTCACTCCTTGTCATATCACGTAAAAATGATGGCTCACCTTCCCTTCAGAATATAATCGGAATTTCTTAGACTCAGAAGCAAGGCTTTCCGCAGTCTGTCTCCCACCAACCCTTCCAATTTAACCTCTTATTACCACCCAATATGCAACCTACGCTCAATCCTAAAATTGCTTGCATTTCCAAAGAACCTGTGCTTCTCCTTGCTTCAGCACCTTCCATACCTGCTTTGTTCCAGCTCACAATTTCTTATCTGTCCTTCCAGGCTCAGCTCTAGCAATGCCTCCTCCAAGAAGCTTTTTGTGAAACATCACCACTCACCACCCACACTAACGTGTGTGCATATGTATGCACACGCATCTACATGCAAATACACACACACACTATTATATTCCCAATCACCCCAAGTCCATGCCTAACTGTGGCATTTATCTGATGAAATTATAATTACCCAATTCTTTGTTCCCTTGCAGATCATGAGCAATTTGAGGTTGTTTTCATTTCACGCATAGGAGGTTCTTAAAATATATTTCCTGAATATTTAAGTGAAAAACTAAGTCACTAAGTGACTAAAGTCACTAAAGATAGGTTTGATATTAATGGACTTTGGCAAATAAAGCAACCTAGGATAATGAGAATACTTATGGGAGGAATAATAGTTTTTAAAGTTCCCTGGTGCCCGATACATGTCCAAAGGTAGAGCATTTGTCCCCACCCCCCCCCAATAAAAGAAGTTCATGTATATTCTACTCTAGTTCTCACCAAGAGTTTCATACTATAGCCCACTCTTTCAATTATTTTAATTTATAAAAACAAAATATCATGTGGCAAAGACACATTAAAAAGACCTCATAATCATGCTAGTTATGGATGCCAAAGGGTGGTCACCTGATAGAAAAATCATAAGATTGTCTTCATGTTGGGTGTCAGGTTACTGTAGGAAGCAGTACAGTGAGTGACCATAATGTGTAAGTCATGAATAAATGATGTAAAAAATTGAAAAAGACTATTCTCCAAATATATAGGAATATAATTTCCAGTGATGTCATCATATGCAGATGCTATCTGTACTGTATCTCAAACAACTGAAACAGATTTAGGATGACCAGCTCTGGAATATTAGATAACTTAGAGCTCTAATCATAATGAAAACAGTGATATAGAAGGTGTACATGAGTTTTAAAAAATTTTTATTGCAGTGTGGATGTGACAAAAGCATTATATCCAAGCAAATATGATATTCTATGTGCATGATTTAAAATGTTATTTGCAACTAAATTAATTAAATATTACATGTACACATTTGGCTATTTTTATCAAATTTGCAAAATTTATATATTCTATCTGGCCCTCTTTAAGAAGAATCTTTACGCAACCTTTGGGAAAATAGGGAAATCACCTTGTGTTTGCCTTATATTTGGGCATACAATGTATAAAAGTAAAGTCCCACTTACTTGAAAAGAAAATGGCTCATTTTTTTTTCTAATTGTCAAGGCTAGTGTTTGAGTTCTTAGTCCCAAAAAGTGGTTACAACTTAGAAAGAGATATTTTCACTTGCACATATATGCAAATTTTACCAATTCTTAAAAACTGAAGACCTTGATGCTTCTGTTTTTTTTTTTTTTTAATTTTAGAATGCTTTATTTGTATACACTCACTTCATATGGAAAGAGAAATTGGCCATTGATTGGGTTCCCAATACCTCTTAGATACATCACAATAATCCTTTTTGTTTTTTTATTTTATTTGTTTGAGAGGAAAAGAGGCATGTTTATAGACCAGGACACTGAGGCTCAGAGAGGTTAAATAACTGAGCCAGCCACCCATGGATTTAATGTCATAGTCGGTGTTTTTATCTCCCAGAAAGAGCAATGCTGGATACCACTGGAAAAACAGCTGTTTATACATGAGTCTAAACTCTGCAGCCTTGAAAACTAAATGCATGACACTTTTGATTCTGGTGGCTTGCAATACAGAAAATTTTCCTACATCTCTCTGCTATTTTTTCAAATAATTTGCAGATCACTTTAAATGAATGTCTTAGTGCAACATTATGTTTCCTGTTCTGTTTTATTAACTCTGAATGACTTTCTGCCTGCCAGTGTTCTCTCTCTCTCTCTCTCTCTAATTGTACTGTCTCTTTTGGAAAATTTACTACTTCTGAGAATGTGCATAATGGACTAATTTTTTACCCTGTGTAACTCTAGATGAAATGTCTACCGACTAATAGAGCAATCAAATCTGCCCTTCTAAGCCAAACAGCAGTGGAGGAAGGGGACTAAGGGGCCCATGGCACCTGTCTTTCCTGTTACTTATTAATGCATCTTTGCACAAAACAGATATTTTGTGTAAAAACTGTCTGAACTCCTGCTGTTTTTTCTTCTCTACCTCAAATCACTCACCTCCATTTTGTGACATAACAGTTGGTTTATGGGGAAAATATTATGACCGAGTTGTCCATGATGCTTCTTAATAAGGCGATAAAGCATCATTATTGGCTGACTTCCCATCAAAAGCTTCTGAACAAACTTCTGTAAAATAACAACAGGGTGAAACATTAGCAGATGTACTGTGCATGGACAGGCAAATCTGGAGGACCGTCATGAGAAAGAATCCCACTCTCCTTTTCCCCACTTTATGATTATTTCCTTGACTGTGATATATCCGTTGGGCATTTGGAAAATGGCATTATCTCAGATCTACCCAAATCATACCTTTTGAAATCAACTGCTGTTACCTCTTCAGAGTTTGGGGTCAGTGTTCAACCCACCGGCAGTTCCTTTTGTAGTCTTTGTCCATAAATGAATCTCCCCCTCAATTTAACAAATACAAAGCTCTAAATGAACTCTGTTCAGACTGAACATAGTATAATTTACTTTTCAATTTCACACCCAAAGATTCCGTAATGGGGGAATGTAGGCGGTTAAGTTTTCAGTCATACCAAATGGGTTTTTAATATTTAAAATCCATCTGTTTACTTACAAAGAGTAAATGCCTGGAAATGAGGCTTCTGAAATGCAAATGAAGAGCTACAAGACTTATTTCTGCTTGGGAAAACTCAACACTTTTCTGACAAAAGGGAGCAATAATAGCTCCTGTAGAATCCAATAATATTATAAATGATGTTTGATCCAATAGTGCATGATACGTGTATGGGGAAATCCATGGTCTCTGGTTTGTTATGACTGCATCACGAAATGCTTCATGAATTTGAGGAAAGAGAGGAGATTCAAATTAGCACAGTATTTTGAAAACAGTCAGCTATAACAATTCTAGGATGCCTTGACTTATAGAAACACCTCAGACTTAAGAAAACTACACGTATTCAGAAAAGGTAGTTTCACTCATGGAGTACCAAGTTGGACCAGAGGTAGACCTCTGCTATAAAAGGTTTATCCCAGAATTTAGCCTCATTCTTTGTTTTGTTTTTAACTTTGATAAATTAAAGTTTACTTTTAAGAAGCTATTCTTTTCAGTTCACAATTTCATGAAGAATCACTTATAATAGTATAACTTTCTATAAATTATTAATATGCAGAAGTTAAAAATTGCTAGGACTATAAATAAAATGTTACTATGGAATTTCTAACCAAGTTGGTATGTCTTTATTAGAAGTTACTAGCATTAAAATTCAGCCAGGTATGTTCCCACTGGTAGGTTTTCTTAAAAACTCTTAGGTATTGTTATGTCACAGATTTTGATTTAACGTACTGTTCTTCCTACCTAATAGATCAAGACCATCAAAATCTAACTTCCTTGGTTTAAAATTTTCTTTTTCTTAAAATTTTTTTAATGTTTATTTATTTTTGAGACAGAGAGAGACAGAGTGCGAGTGGGGGAGGGGCAGAGAGAGAGGGAGACACAGAATCCGAAACAGGCTCCAGGCTCTGAGCTGTCAGCACAGAGACTGATGCGGGGCTCGAACCTAGAAACCTTGAGATCATGACCTGAGCCGAAGTCGGACGCTTAACCGACTGAGCCACCCAGGCGCCCCGGTTTAAAATTTTCTTTATGTTTATTTATTTTTGAGAGAGAGAGACAGAATGTGAATACGGGAGGGGCAGAGAGAGAGAGGGAGGCACAGAATCTGAAGCAGGCTCCGACCTGTCAGCACAGAGCCCGACGCAGGACTTGAACTCACAAACTGTGAGATCTTGACCTGAGCCAAAGTCTGATGCTTAACCAACTGAGCCACCCAGGCACCCCTAACCTCCTTGGTTTAAATGCTTTTATTCTGGAGCATCCAACTTCAGTTCAGGTCATGATCTCATGGTTTGTGAGTTTGAGCCCCTCATTGGGCTGTGTCGACAGCTCAGAGCCTGGAGCCTGCTTCGGATTCTGTGTCTCCCTCTCTCTGCCCCTTCCCTGTTCATGCTCTGTCTCTCTCTGTCTCTCAAAGACTAATAAACGTTAAAAAAATTTTTTTAATGCTTTTGTTCTACTTCTTGAAAAATGAATATGCTATTTAGGTAATGACATTTACGATTGTTTAAAAATCTCCAAATATATGATGACTAAACTGATAAAAGTTTATTTCTCATTCACTAAAGTCTCAAACAAGTTATTCTGATGGGCAGAAGCTCACTTTCCAGTGGCAAGTGTCTTAAATTTGTTTAAATGTTTATTTATTTTTGAGAGAGAGAGAGAGAAAGTAGGAGAGAGGCAGAGAGAGAGGGAGACCCAGAATCCAAAGCAGGCTCCAGGCTCCCAGCTGTCAGTACAGAGCCCAATGAGAGGGTCGAACTCACAAACCATGAGATCATGACCTGAACCGAAGTTGGACTCTTAACCAACTAAACCACACCAATGCCCCTCTAATGGCAAGTGTCTTGCTTATTGGATGGATGCTTCTTCCACTCTGTCACTCAGTCAGCTCAGAGATGGCTAAGAGAATTTTAAGTGATCCAGTTTGACTTGAGTTTGTCTATTGCTGGGCAAGTAAATTGGGTGAGGAATCACATTAAGTGGGCAGGAGGATATATCTTCTAGAATGTATGTTGGGACTAGATCATAAAGGGCATCAATAACCATGTTAAGTAATTAGATTCCATTCTAAAGACCCTAGGGACAATGGAAATTTTGTGAACAGGAGATAGGATCAGAAATGGCCAAGTTGGGCCTTCATCCCTTCCTTCTTTGATTTCCAGCTTTGCTACCAATTCATCCTCTTGTCCCTGTGATTTTGCTTTTACTCTCCCGAATAAAGTTTTCTTTGACTTTTAAGGAGGTCACAATCAAATGCCATTGCAGCCATTTTTTCCATTCAGGGAGATTATTCAGGTTCATAACGTTATCCCTAGTGCCCTTTTTGACATAGTAGATATCAATTTTTGTTGCTTTCTTTTTTTTTCCTTGTACATGGAATATTCTCTAATTCACTATCTTCAACTTTTCTGTTCTCTGTAGCTTTCCCTTCAGTTCTTCCTCAAGATTTAGCCTCATGGAAGTTTCCCTAGAGACTGAAGATGGCCCACAGATGAGTCTTAAAGTCAGTTTCTTGTCCCCCATTTTCATCCCACTCTCCCTTCTTAGTTGGACCCCATAATCCTAGTTTCCCTTCATACTGGGAGGGCCTTGGGGCACAAGCTTCTTTATTTTTCTGTTTAATCTTCTATCAAATTTGAATAATAGCACCTGTCCGTAATACACTAGTAGAAGCGTTCTACCAGTGAAAAGAAATTAACATGTTTCCAAAATTCTTTTGTCCCCACCGCCAAAGTCAGAATACTTAATTTTTTTCATCCTGATAATAAGACATTTAAAATACATTTTGTGGGAATTCTCTGTACTTTATGCTAAGTTTTGCTATGAAACTAAAACTGCTCTAGAAATTTTACATAAGAAGAAGAATTTTATATATATATATATATTATATATATGTATACATACACATATATAATATATATACATACATATATAATATATATATATTATATATACATATATATTATCTATAGATGTATGTATTATCTATAGATGTACATACATATATATTATGTTCCAATTTTGACCTATTCTGAAGCTGATAAGACATTCAAGATTTGTTTGCTATTGAGTTTGACATTTTGATATTTCTCTATGATTAACAAAATGAGCATGGATGGCTAATTTCCTATGCATTTCTTCCCATAAAATAAATGAATGACAAATTACCCCAGAAGCATATTTCATTTTTATGGCCAGATTTTTTATCTTAGGAATTGAAATATGAGCATCTTGAGTCTAATTCAATTCTAATTTAAAAAATACTCATTAAGTGTTCACCCCTGGGTTATGTGATAAGTGGTACTAAATTAGTAAAAAGACAACCCCCCACCCACAGGGTGTTTATATTCTAAAAAGCAAAGTAATAGAAAATGTTTTTCTTTTCTCTTTGATCTTTATAATGGCCTGTTGGATATCTCTATCATCTTCATTTAAATCATTTACAGACATTCCAAATATAATATGAAATAGAATTTTATTCTTTGATTTCTTCCTAATTTAGTTTGTCATCTTCTTATATTATTTTCTAAACTTACTGACTCCATCGTCATCAAAACAGCCTGTTCTTTATTAGTACATGTGTTATTTCTTCCTATCAGGAAGCATATACATTTGTTAGCCTTAGGCCAAAAGCTACCTTAACTGGATAAGTTCTATGCACCTACCAGCTGACTGACTATGTAGAATATACAAAGGATGTTAAAATCATTAATGATGCTACCTAAATTTCACCTAGGACAGATATGGAAAGAGAAAAATTATTTCTTCATTGACCACTCTATTGGTGGTCAAAATCAACAGTATTTTATAATGTACCTGAATGATAATAAATTATGGTGGACATTAACATGTTTTCTATCAAAATGCAGACACACAGATTATTCAGTAAGGATTCCTTGCTTTATTCCACCACCGTTGAGATAGTGTCATTACCAAAGCTGAGGAAATACAATTTAAGGTTAGGCATATATTCCCTCTACTGTGGCACCTAAAGGTATTTGGCAGAGTGGGTCATTTTCCTACATGAAAAATACTTTAAGTGTCTAATGTTGGAAATCAAACATTTTAACTTATATCAATGACCATTTCCCTCTCCCTCTCCCTCTCCCTCTCCCTCTCCCTCTCCCTCTCCCTCTCCCTCTCTCTCTCTCTCTCTCTCTCTCTCTCTCTCTCTATATATATATATATATATATATATATATATATATATATCCCTGAGCTTATCTTTTTAATTTTTTTAATGTTATTTTATTTTTGAGAGAGAAAGAGGCAGAGTGTGAGCAGAGGTGGGGCAGAGAGAGAGGGAGACACAGAATCTGAAGTAGGCTCCAGGCTCTGGGCTGTCAGCACAGAGCCCAGTGAGGGGCTTGAACCCAGTAACTGTGATATCACGATCTGAGCTGAAGTTCGATGCTTAACCGACTGAGCCACCAAGGTGCCCCATATACTAGATTTATTTTAACTCTTTTATGATATATTTATACATTGTCTTTATCACTTCTACAGTAATACTTCCATAAGTTCTGGGAAACTCAATATTATATTCTTTTTCCTTTAGCTGAAAACTAAGTTTTTCAAGTACTAAGTGTTAAATCATAGTTACATTTATGTATTATTGAATGAATATTTATTATCTATATGTTTCAGAATTTTGTAGATGTCAGTTGTATGTATTTCCCACTGCTGTACTCTATGTAGTATGTCTTCTTACATATTAAAGAATAATTTTTGTTTGACAAAGGATCTCAAAACATGATTATTTTTTATGATCTCATATATTATGTTTTGATATTATCTAAATTTTCAAAATTAGACATAAATCCAGTTTAGTTATACTATAAATCAAAGCATGACTTTATAGTTCATGCCTCTGGAGAAATATCATTTTGGACTATTTGTGGGTTGGGGGTAAAGAATATTGCAAAGAGAGTGTTTTTAAAATATCATAGAAGAGTGTTATTTTCATACCTTTTAAATGAGAGTTTTAAGAGACTTGAGTTACTACAAACTATGTCTACCTACTTCTTCTATCTGCAGTCTTTAGGTACCCTAACCTCACACCGTTGATTTATACTCAGGTATGTAAATAGGAGTCAGTGAACCAATTTAGTGCTATAAAAGACCACCTTAAAATATGTGCATACTTCTTACCTATGGATCCCTTTAGTCCAGACTAATAAAGGGAAGATTCCAGCATTGCTAATGTGAGAAATCTTATATATTGTTATACAGTATATATTTAGCTTAACTAATAGAATAAATGAAGGGAAGGTGACAGCAAAATTCACAAATGTCTTTAGTGATGAGTAATTTGAGCAGAAAATTATTTTTCCACATTCCATCAAAATATCACAGCATGTATATACATTATATGAGTGCATGTATGTGTGTGTGTGTAAAATTTGGGAAAAGCAAGTGAACATGTATAGAACATATCATTATACAAACTTATGTAGACTCTTTTATTCAGTTCTATTCAGTTGAGTAGTCCTATGTGAGGAGATTTTTTTTTTTAATGTTTATTTATTTTGAGAGCAAGAGAATGCAAATGAGTGGGGGAGGAGCAGAGATAGAAGCAGAGAGAATCTTAAGCTCCACCCTCAGCATGGAGCAGGAAGGGGAGCTCAATTGCATGAACTGTGAGATCATGACCTGAGCTGAAGTCAAGAGTCAGATGCTTAACTGACTGAGCCACCCAGGTGCCCCTCAGGAGACGTTTATATGTTTATCCGAGAATTGGGGATTTTAACACTGAAATGGCTTTTTAATAAAACTGAAATATAGCAATTTGGTGGACATTTATAATTTGTAAAATTATCTTCTTTTAACCTTGTGTGAAAACTCCAAAAGTTAATTGGTTTAGTAAATCCTATTATTTAGCAATATAAGTGAGAATACTAGCTACCCAAATATTGCCAGACATAATTAACGTCCTCAGGTATTGCCCCATTAGCATGCATTCTCATTGGCTGGAGTCACAAAACTAATGAATTTGCTACCCAGGGACATCAATTGGGCGTGACACTGCCTTAGTTCTCTGTATACCTCTGTCCATTTGTCTTTGCTGTAACGTGATTACTTTCATTCTATTCCACAAATTACATTATATCAAATTACTACAGTGAAGCCTGTGATATGATACTCTCACTAATTAAAATCCTTGTTATCGCTATACTTGGGTTAATATAAATAGTTGTTCTTTTTGTTTCTTCCTAACCACTGGAGAAATACATTAGGAAACACTTCAGGCTCAGCATCCTTTGTGCCATTAAATAATAGTTATTTGTGCTTTGCCAGATGTAGAAAAGAGCCTACATTATTTTGCTTTGGGGAAAACTATGTAGCAATTACAGTAAATGCTAGAGTTCGGGTTTTCTAAGAAGACAAATTCTAGTCAGGTAGGATTTGATAGTCTAAATAGACCAGTGACTGGCATTCCATATCCACAGAGACCTTACAATGTGAGAAGGTTCACATGCAGTCAAGTTTCATTTGTTGTCCATGTAGCACTGAGACAGGACTTGAACACTTTGGGCACATACTCAGAAAACACTGGCAATATCAATTAATTTGCTTCAGTGCAGGAACATTAATTAACTTATACAAAATGCATCAGATTATTCTTTATTGTCTATGTCCCCTTCCTCCACAAAACTTAAAAAAAAAAAAGCCCTAGGCAAAGAGAGTCCTAGTTTGATTGCCGCTGCCTTTGTTTTTTTTTTTTGTTTTTTTTTTTAAGGTAAAATATTTGGGTCAGATTTCAGTCGTGAATGTTGGAGAAAATTTTGCTGCTTCAGATGTTCTGTCTCCATAGCATTTTTTTTTCATTGTCAAATAATTGAATCTGTCATGACATCACCACCTTTGGTATTTAGGAACATAAGGCAAATTCCCTAGCCTAATTGCGTGAAAAAAAAAAAAAAAAAAAAGAACTCTGGCAGCATAACATGTAATTTAAATACCAACAGTGACCAAAATAAAAAAAAATCTTTTTTATAAATAGACCATCTGCCTTGGCTAAGTGGCAGTATCTGAAAACACAGCAAAGCCCTACAATGTACGGTCCAAACACATTGACCGAGGTCAGTTTTTTCTTGGAAAATCAACTAAGAGAACCTATCCTTTTTCTTTAGAAGTTTGAAACAAGTGACCTCTCTATACCTCTTGTAATTATGTCTTGCTTCCCAAATGCCAAATGGCTCATATATAACGGCAAACTGTAATGAAGAGCTGGGAGATAACTGCCATTAGAAATATGGCATGGATTGCATCCATGCATGCCAGGCTCTTGATCATGTCCATAAATAGCCAGAGGGCCAGTTTGCAGACCCCAATGCCAGTTTGGCATTTCTAGTTGTAAGAGCAACAGAAGTGAATAATTAAGAAGGAAACACTTTCCCTCCTGCACCTTTCAGCATTTATTTGCTCTATAAATACTTCTAAGTTTATAGCTACACTTTCATGATGGATTTGAATAGGTGTAAAGAATATAACCTGATACCCATAATCCATTTAAAAAGTAAACACGTGTGCAATTTTTTTTCACCAGTCAGAAGTTTTACAGGATTTGTTTTTCCCCTAGAACTTATAATTTAATTCCAATAGCTTTATAAAATATTTTTTGCTTAGAAACCTTATTGTTTATCCCATTATCTGCAATGAAAATATATTGGCCAGTAGTTAACATTATTCACTCTATCAATATTTCAAATTGTTCCTTTTTTTTTTTTTTTTTTTGGTGTACCACAAGTATTTCCTAATCCAGGACAATGTGCCTTAGTAAGGTGGAGAAGGGATAAGGAGTTTGCTTTTCTATTGTAAAGTAAGAGAAGGACATTTGTAAATAGGAAGCGATGTACCAACAGTAGTGCATTCCTAAGCAGATTGAGTTTAGAAAAGAAGTACATATTGAATTTAAAGATCTAAAAAATTTTCCCTTAAAACTATCCACGTGTCTGCTTACTATGCTCACACCAAGTGTATGCAAACGTCAACTTTAGAAAGATCGTTAGGGAGCTGCAGTGAATCTGATTTTCTATATGTTTCCAGACCACATAAATATTCTGCTCCATTATAAATATTTGTAGATTTTATTTAATTAATAAAAGACAGATGCTTTTGGAAGCATTATTTTGTCATTGTGAGTAACTTACAAAATGTAGGACTATGACACATGGGGATCATTAGTTGGTCTAACTCAATAAATTTGAACGCATTGCTGACTTAAGAATAAAACCCTTCTTGCTTCGTATTCCATCAGTGACAAACAAGTTATTCTCACTAATCTTCATATTAATCCAATTAGATGTTGGCCCTTAAATGTTTTTGAAGATATGGTCATAGCTTCTTGAGAAAGAAAGAAAAGTCCTTACCATTTTCATCATTTCTCTTATGTAAAATTTGATGTAACTCTACCATCTGGCAGGTAAATGTACCCACAGGAGGATCATTAGTTTCGCTAGTCTCAGAAGTGCTGGTACGCTACATCTGAGCCATGACATCACTAAGCTAGAAAATGTTACTTCCCAAATTAGTCACATTGCTTATAATGGATGTCTTCACTCTCACCCAGCTTAACAGCTAATTAAAGTTTATAATGTGTCTCTAAAAAGAGCTCATCTCTTTTTCTTTTTCTGAAAGAATTTTCTATTTAAATGCTGTGATGATATCAGGCAAGTTTTGAAAACAAAACAAAAAAGTGAACAGGACAAAAGACACATCTGATAAAATACTGTTATCCAAGATATACAAAGAACTCTTAAGATCAACAATAGGAAAACAATCTGAATTAAAAATGGGCCAATGTCCTTAACAGACACCTCACGAAAGAAGATATACAGATGGAAAATAAGCATATGGAAAGGTGCTTTGCATCACAGGTTACAAGGGAAATACAAGTTGAAACAACATTGGGATATCACTATACACCTATTAAAATAGCCACTATTTGACTCACTGACAACACCAAATGCTGATAAGAGCGTGGAGCAACAGGAACTCTCATTCATTGATGATGGCAACGCAAAATCGTATCGCTACTCTGGAAGGTAGTTTGGTTGTTTTTTTTTTTTTTTTTTTTAAAGTGAATATACTCCTACCATATGATCCAGAAATCCTGCTCCTTGGTGTTTACTCAAATGAGTTGAAAACTTAGGTCAACACAAAACCTGCATATTGATGTTTATAGTAGCTTTATTCATAAATGCTAAAACTTGGAAGCAGCCAAGATGTTCTTCAGTAGGTGAATAGATAAATAAACTGTGGTACATTGAGACCATGCACTGTTATTCAGCACTGAAAATAAATGAGCTAACAAGCCTTGAAAAAACATGGAAGAATCTTAAAATCATATTACTAAATGAAAAAAGCCAATGTGGGGCGCCTGGGTGGCTCAGTCAGTTAAGTGTCCGACTTCGGCTCAGGTCATGATCTTGCAGTTCAGGAGTCCAAGCCCCGTGTCGGGCTCTGTGCTGGCAGTTCGGAGCCTGGAGCCTGCTTTGGATCCTGTGTCTCCCTCTCTCTGCCCCTCCCCCGCTTGTGCTCTGTCTGTCTCTCTCAAAAATAAATAAGCATTAAAAAATTTAAGAAAAAGAAAGAAGCCAATTTGAAAAAGCTAGATAGTGTATGATTCCAACTACGACATCCTGGAAGAGGCAAAACTATAGAGATGATGAAAAGATCAGTGATTGCCAGGGGTAGAAGAAGAGATGAATAGGTAAAGTGCAGATGGTTTTTAAGGCAGTGAAAACACTGTGTATGATACTATAATAATGAATGCATGTGATTATATACTTGTCCAAACCCATAGAATGTATAGCACAAAAGTGACCCTAACATAAACTTTGGACTTTGGGTGAGAATGGTGGGTCAATATGGGTTCATCAGTTGCAACAAAGGTAGCACACTGGTGGAAGATGTTGATAATGGAGGAAGCTGTACATATACGGAGACAGGGGGTATATATAAAATACATCTACTTTCCTTTTAATTATGCTGTTAACCTAAAAGTACTCTAAAAAATAGACTCTAATTTTTTTTTCTTTTTCTTTTTTTTTTTTTTAAAGTCAACAGGTAGGGCACCTAGGTGGCTCAGTCAGTTAAGCGTACAACTTTGGCTCAGGTCATGATCTTACAGTCCGTGCGTTCGATCCCCTGACGGGCTCTGTACTGACAGTTCAGAGCCTGGAGCCTGCTTTGGATTCTTTATCTCCTTCTCTCTCTGCCCCTCCCCTGCTCACACTCTGTGTCTTTCTCTCTCTCAAAAATAGATAAACATTAAAAAAAATAAAAATAAATAAAAAAGAAACTTGAATCTATAGACATAAATGAAGATGGAGAATACTAAATATGTGCATAAATATAAAAGATAGTTTTGACTTATTTTTAATATCAGCAAATAATTGAATGTTAAAAATATTAACAACACAGTATAGAGTTTAGAGCATATATAGCAGTAATATATAGCAATAACATAAAAAAGAGGAGGGACAAGTGGAAATATATGTTGTAAGGGATCTTATATTCATATGATATTGCTTGGTGAGTGTTCTATTTCCATATGAAAAGAAGATATGCTGTGCTTTTGTTGGATGTAATTTTCTCAATGAGAGGTCAAGATGGCTGATAGTGTTATTCAAATCTTCCATATCCTCATTACCTTTTTTTCCTACTTTTATATTAGTTACTACTTGAAAAGGATTGCATCTTCAACTGTGATTGTGGATTTGCCTACTTTTTCTTTCTTTCTTTTTTTTTTTTTTTTTTTTTTTTTGGTAACATTTTTTCTTCGTGCACAGCAAAGTTCCATTATGTGCATACAAATGTAGAGTTGTTCTATCTTCTTGATGAACTGACGTTTTATCATTATGAAATATCCCTATTTATCTTTGCTAAATATTTTGTGCTGAAGTCAACCCTGCCTGATATTACAAAATCACTCTGTCTTTCGTAGGGTTTATTTGCTTGCATGTTCTATCTTTCCACATCTTTTACTTTTAATCCATCTTTGCCTTATATTTAAAGTGCATTTCTTATAGACAACATATGCTGTCTCCTTTTTGTGTCCAACCATATAATCTCTACTTTTTAACAGGAATGTTTGAATAATTTACACTTCATATAAATTTCATTCTGATTGGGTTTAAATCTATCCTCTTGATACCTCTTCCATTTGATCCATCTTTTCTTTATTCCTTTGCTTTTCATTTCCTGACTTCATCTGGATTAGCTGAATATTTTCATATTCTATTTTCTGTAGTGGCTGATGAATTCTTCTATTTTTGTTTACTTTTATGATTACTTTAGAGTTTATAATATGTATCTTTGGTAGTTTAGTTTCTTTTATCAGTTTACATGTAATGTAAGGGCCCTACAACAGGTGATTTTTCACTTTTCCCTCCCCTTCCTTTGTGCTATTGTTATTACACATTTTATTGCTTCCCACTCATTTTACAAGGCCAGCATTATCCTTGACCTCAAAACTAGGCAATAACATTATAAGAAAAGTAAACAATACACCAATTTCCCTTATGAATATTGACACAAATATCCTTAACAACATATTAGCATATTGAATCCCCTGATATATTAAAAGGGGATACATCATGACCAAGTGGGGTTTATCTAACAAATACAAGGTTAAATTATTTTTCAAAAATCAATCAGTATAATATATCATACTCATTTTAAAAATATGAAAAACCTGTTTAATGATCTTACTAGGCACAAAAAAGGCACTTGAAAAATTCAACACCAATTAGTGATTAAAAATTCAAAACTCTTAGAAATAAAAACAAAATTCCTGATAAAGGGAATCTATTGAAAACTGACAGCTAACATCCTTAATGCTGAAAGACTTAACAGTCTTAAGAGTAGGAAAAAAGCAGAAATATTCACTGTCAACATTTCTATTCAACATTATATTAGAGATTTTAGCCAGTGCAATGATACAAGGAAAAGAAAAAAATGCCATACCTGCTGGAAAGGAAAAAAATGAAACTGTCTTTATTTGTAGAAAATATGATAACATTCAAATAAAATCCTAAGGAAATCTAGTTTTTTGATCTATAAGAGTAGAAGAATTTATCAATGTCAAAAGGTACAAGTTCCATTTACAAAATCCAGTTGTATTTCTAACAACAAATCACTGAAAAACAAAATTTTAAAAATACATCAATAAAAATGGCATCAAAATTATGAAGTATTTAACAAGGATATAATTTACAAAATGTTAGTAAGATAAATTAAAGATAGTCTTATGAATTTGAAGATATACATCATGTTAATGGACAAAAACTCTTCAATAATTTTAAGATATGAGTTCTTTTTCAATTTCTCTAGTTTCAATGCAATCAAAATCAAAATTCTAGCATACTCTTTGTAGAAATCAAAAAGCTGCTTCCAAATTTTATATGTAAATCTCAAGCATCTAGAATAGGCAATAAAATTTTGAAAGAGAAGAAGAAAGAAGTATACTACCTCAATTAATACTTTTTTGATAAAATTAAAGTAATTAAGATCATGTAATATTGCTATAAGGATAAACATTATAGATAAAGGAAACAGAATAAAGCGTCCAAAAATAGATTCAAATATACATTATAGATGAACTTATGACAAATGTATCCAAATAATTCAATGGGGAAAAGATAGTCTTTCCAACAAATAATTCTGGGAAAAAAACATTATATGTATAAAAGAGAGCGAATCTAACCTTAATTTCACACGTTGCATAAAACATTAACACCAAACATTATAGAAATAAATTTAAAAACAAAAACTATATATTTCTGAAAGAAAATCTAGGATAAAATATTCATGAATTTAACAAAGATAAAACTATTCTAGATGGCACATGAAAATCATACAGATTTCCAAGATAACACATAAAGGACAAAAATAAGATTTTTTGTTTCATAAAAAATTTGATAAATTGGGCTCTACCAAAATTTAAAACCTTCTAGAAAAAATGTTCAAAAATAGCTACTGACCTACATGTCTCATAAACAAAGATGTAAAAATATCCATTAAAACATTAGTAATTCAAATCCAGCAACATATAAAAAGAATAATACACTGTGACCAAATGAAGTTTATTCCAAAAATGCAAGGTTGGTTCAATATTTAAAAATTAATCAGTGTTATCTACCATTTAACAGTCTCAAGAAAAACCATAATTATACAAATTGATGCAGAGAAATCATTTGACAAAAGCCAGCAGATTGATGACAAAATCCATCTCAAACATGTGAGATAAAAAAATTTTTTCAGTAAAAGAGTACTGGAAGACAACATTCACAGCCTGATAAAGAATATATACAAAGAAAAGCTGCACTTACACATACTCAAAAGTGAAAAACAATGTTGTCCCTATTATTCAACATAGTAATAGAAGTTCCAGTTGGTCTTTTAAGATAAGAAAAAGAAATAAATATCATATAGGTTTGAAAATAAAAATAAAGTCTCCTTATTTGTAGATAGCATAACTTTCCAGGTAAAAAATATCCCAAGAAATTAACAAAATTCCCAAGCTAATCAGTGAGTTTGGCAAGTTTGCAGGTACTAGATATAACATCAACAAAAGAAAAGCAAAAAATAAATAAATAAATAAATAAAATTTTTTTATAATAACAATGAAATTTTAGAAATAGAAATTTAAAACACAATACCATTTACAATGGCTGCCCCCAAAGAAAAACAAGTATAAACACTAGAGACAGGGTCTGTATGTTGAAAACTAAAAGTGTTGATAAAAGAAATCAAAGTCTTACATAAAGACATCCTATGTTCGTGTCAATATGGTGAATTTTCAATTGTGTGCAAGTTGATCTATAGTTTTAAGACAATTTTGAGAAAAATGGCAGCAAGATATCTTGTAAATATAGACAGCTTGCTTCAAAATTAATACGGAAAGGCAGATGAATTAGAATATCTAAAAATAATTTTGAAAAAGAATAAAGTTGGAGAAATCATACTACCCGATTTTAGGACAGCTGTAGTAATCAAGATGGTGTGGTATTGATTTAGGGATAAAATCATAAAATAAGGGAACAGAATAAAGTTCATAAATTGACCCCAAAAATAGGGACAAATGATTTTTGACAAAGATGCAAAAGCAATTTAATGGGAAACACTAATTTTATCAATCAATGATTTTGTAACAATTGGACATTCATATGTACCTACACACACACACACACACACAGACACACACACACACACACATCCCTTAGATTTTTTACCTAAATCCTACACCTTATACAAAATTTAACTCAAAATAAATCATAGATGTAAATGTAACATGTAAAACAATAAAGTTTTAGAAGAAAAAGTAAAAGAAAATCTTTATGACTTAAAGTTAGGTGAAGAGTTCTTAGACATGATACCAAAACCACAGTCCATAAAAGAAAAAAAATGATGTCACACTTAATACATTTTTCAGAGAAATACTCTAAGGAAGACAATAAATGAATAAAAAAATAAGCAACAGATAGGAATATTTGAAAATCTCATATCCAATAAAGAATCTGTATCCAGAATATGTAAAGAATTTTCTTAACTAAACAGTAAGAAACCAAACAATCCAACTAGAAAATAGCAAAACTCTTAAACAGAAATTTCATCAAAGAAAATATATGGATTGGATTGCAAAAAAATAGAAGCATGAAAAAGTGTTCAACATTCATACCCAGTAGGAAAATGAATATTTCCCTGTTGAAATGAAAATAAGTTCAATATTTTAATTAATAGTTTTTACCAATATCAATTTTTTGTTTTTCATCATTGTACTATGGTTATATGTAAGATATTGTCATTGATGGAAGCTGGGTGAAGAGTACATTGGAGCTTTCTGTACTATTTTAACAACTTGTATGTGACTTTAAAATAATTACAAAATAAAATTTTTAAAAAGTAAACTGACATATTCCTCATGATCAACAAAGTCCACCCATGAGAAATGAATATGTATATCCACAAAAAGACTTGCACCTGAATGTTCATAGAAGCTCTATTTTTAATAGCCCAAAATTTGAAACAAACCAAATGTTCATGAGCTATTAATCAGATAAACAGATTACTATATATTCGTACAGTGGACTACTAAGTAACAAAAAGAATGAATTACAAGTACATGAATGAATTTCAAAAACACTATGCTGAACAAAAGAAGTCAAACACAAAATTGACTTCTGAATTGATAACTGAATGATTTTATACATATGAAATTCTGCAATTGTCAAGATCATTTATAATGACAGAAACAGATCAGAGATTGCCTCTGTAGTTGGGGGGTGTGGAGGATTTCCTAGAAAGGACAGGAAAGAACACCCTGGGATGATGTAAGTATTCTATATCTTGATAAGAGTGGCAGAGTAGTGTATGAAATTGTCAAAATTCCTCAAGCTAAATGCTTGTAATCTGTATTTTATAGTATATTCATTATACCTTAGTTTTTTGAAAGTTTGAAAGATCTGCTCTTCAAAAGAAACTATTTTAACAAAAGAAAAAGAAGCCACATACTGGGAGAAAATATTTTTAAAACATATATATGTCTAAGTTATTGCACTCATAATATAAAAAGAATTCTTACAATCATTAAGAAAAACTAATTCCCTAAAGTAATGGACAAAATATTTGATCAGATGCTTTCAAAAGAAGACAAAAGATTTGATCAGATGCTTTCAAAAGAAAGCATGACCAATAACCATATGAAAAGATGCCTCTCATCATTAGTCACTGAGGAAATGAAATCTAAAGGACACTGAGATGTCACTACTCATCCATTTGAATGGCTAAATTTAAAGAGATCTTGGGGGAGAGATGGGAGATGGGCAAAAATGCAAGAAGGAGCGTGGGAAGTACAGGCTTCCAGTTATGGAATGAATAAGTCACAGGGATAAAAGGCACGCATAGGGAATATGGCCCAGTCACCATGCTGTACACTTGAAACTAATGTAACCTTGTGTGTCTACTATACTTCAATTAAAAAGACTAAAAAAAACTTAAATTAAATTAACAAAAAGAACAGCAATAACCAGTTTTGGCAAGAATATGGAGCAACTGGAACTCTCAGACACTGTCCATGAGATATAAAATTTTGCAACCACTTTGGGGAAAAGCTTGGCAGTTTTTTTTTAAACTTAAGTATATGAATATTATGTAACCCAGCAATTATACTTACAAATATTTACTGTCCAACAGCTATGAAATGTGTATACAAATACTTATACACAGGGCTTATTATCACTTTGTTCACAATAGTACCAAAATGGAACAATCCAAGTGTCTATCAATAAATGAAAAAATAAACTGTGGTATATTCGTACAATGGAATACCACTCAGTAATAAAAAAGAACAAACTGCTGATACATAGGACAGTGTGAATGAATATCAAAAAATACTATGCCATTATGTTGAGCAAAAAAAATCATGTCTTGTTTTATAACATTTATATGAAATTCTAAATAGACAAACCTAATATACAGCGTCAGAAAGCACATCAGTGGTTGCTAGGGGTGATGAGTGTTGAGCCAGGGACTAAGAGTGTTGTCTGCAAAAGGCTCAAGGGATCTTTATAGACTGTGAAAAATGTTTTGTAATCTTCATTTTGATAGTGGTTATACAAATTTACATTTAAAATAAATAACGATTCATTGTATGTAAATTATACTTCAATAAAGTTAACATTACATAGATGTAGGGGCGCCTAGATGGCTCAGTCGGTTAAGCTTCCAACTCTTAATCTCAGGTCAGTTCTTGATCTCAGGGTCATGGGTTTGAGCCCTGTGTTGGGCTCCATGCTGGGTGTGGAGTCTACTTGAAACAAAAAATTACAAATATATATATTATGAGCTTTCACTTGTTAACAAATGTCAACAAAATTTGTTAACTTTTACAGGTCTGAATATTGTATATTAAACGAACAAAGAGAAGCAGCACTCACATTTAAGGCCATGACTTCCCAGAGGTGGACTATCATACTAAGAACATTAATAGAGTGCATTTTCCTACTCCAGTAATTTTCACTGTTAAAGCCAATCCTTCTCTTCTGGATAATGTTGCTGTTGTGCTGTTGTTAAGAAGAGTTTTGGAAAATAATCTATAAAACAACAACTTCAAAAATACCAGGAGGGAAATTTCAGTTTAGGAACAACAACAACAACAACAACAAAATCTCTGTTTTAAAAGTTTATTTACTTATTTTGAGGGGGAGGGTGTGGGGGGAGGGGCAAGAGAGAGGGAGAGAGAAGATACCAAGCAGGCCCCCCGCTGTCAGCGCAGACCCATGTGGGGCTCCAACTTAGGACTGTAAGACCATGACCTGAGCTGAAATCAAGAGTAAAGTCGGACGCTCAACCAACTGAACCACCCTGGTGTCCCAGAAGCAAAAAAAAAAAAAAAAAAAAAAAGCCAAACAAACAAAAAAAACACAAAAAAACTTAATTAAATCATAGTATTTAAAAAAACAAAGCCTGATGATGACATTTATATGATTTTCATCTGGCTGTACACTAGTCATATTGTTTATTTGTCATTTTACTTCTTTGTCATTTTACTGTGAAAGCATAATTTTTTAACATTTATCTGATTTCTGTATATCAAAGCTTGGTTCCACACTGAACATGTTAATCTCGGTGGCATTACTCGTTATTCATCTCTCTACTTAG
Source organism: Leopardus geoffroyi (assembly GCF_018350155.1). Lineage (NCBI taxonomy): Eukaryota > Metazoa > Chordata > Mammalia > Carnivora > Felidae > Leopardus > Leopardus geoffroyi. Next base: position 55,664,744 of record NC_059327.1, on the reverse strand, counting down.
CATTCACTATAATGACTTAGACTGCCTATTGGAATACACAAGGGACATGAATGAAGGTAGGACACAGTCTTCGACTATCTTGCACCAACTCGTTTTTTCTCTATTCTGCAGAGACAGAAAGCATCTCATAGTCACTGAAAATCTTATAAATACATGCTATTCTTTGAAGGAATAAAGCAGACTTTGTAGATGGTCAGGATAAGTGCTTCATTAATATATAAATAAAAGCAAAATTCTTGCTTTGCTGAACAGTGAATCAGTAACATCATGCTATGACAAGAAAGATGACCGTAATATGATTTTTATCATTCTTCATGCTGCTATGGGATGAAAAGCATATAAACTAGAGAAGAGAAGATTAATGGTAGATACAATAAATTCTTTCAAAATTATAAGGGCTATAAAAGAATGAGAAGACTAAGTTGCTTAGATATACATATATTTATATATGTATATTCTATATGTATATTAGTATATATACATATATGACAAAATGAATGTGAAAAAGGATGTGGACATATCAAAGAGGGATATTTAGGCTTAACATTTAAACATCAAATACTAATTAGAGCTACCCAAGAAGGAACTAGACTTGGATAGGCTAATGGAACAAACTCTATAATCTCAAAAGCATTTAAGCAGAAAATGGCGAGCATTTGCCAAAGATACAAAGAGACAAATTATGAATCTTGAAGCTTCCTTATTGCATGGAAATAGCTAGATTTTAAACTTAGAGGTAGAAAATTAAAATATAATTAAATACCAGCTACATACACTTTAACCTTTAAAAATAAAAACAATTCTCCCAACAATGAGTTGTTGGTCACTTTCTGGTGACTATTTTTCTTGTCTTCTCTATACTGTAGCTTAACGACTCAGTATCTTTTCCTCATCTTTAGGCTTTGTGAGCCCTTAAAAGCTTCAATACCCATGTGAGCGAGGAGCTGCAGTTGTTGAGATCTTTTAAAGTTAAAATGGCATTTTTGCTGTGGACCTCATGCATTAATCTTCACTCGTGGTTTCTGAGAAGCAAGCAGGCTTTGCTCCTTCTGAAGTGCTCCCAGTGTGACCACAGAGCAGTAACACTTTCACCTCTTTGTTTCCAAATAATTCTCTTTAGGAAGCTCAGTGACAGTGAGCAAGCACATCAGACACTTTATAACTGCAAAAGTACAACTATTGGCGTTTAAAAAGAAACAAAAAAAAAACAACAAAAGCAAAAACGAAAAAGTATTAAGGGTGATTTTGAGAAAATTGGATAAAAGCATTTTATAGACAAAATGGACTATATTGAAGCCACTGAGAGTAGCCTCAGTGTCTGAGGGTTCAGCTTCAGCGGTTGCCTTTTTGGCTTTAATACATGGTGAACTTGAACATAGATTTGTAATGTGTGCTATTAAGATATAGGAAAAGTATGGCTACTTTATGCCTTTAAAGAAGGTTTTCTATTTTTGTATCTCCTTAAACATATTTTCTCCCAAATATTCCCCCATCAATACTCCTAAACCTCTATCAATGATCTGTCCTATACTACTCAGGACAATACTCATTTTGGATAAATAACAAAGAAGAAAAAGACACAACCTTGTCGAGGAATCAGACTAATGAGGAAGACAGACATGGGGAGACAGATGCATAAAAATGCATATTTAAATAGAATGACGTAGATGCCCTAACAAAAGATCATAAAGTGCTTTAAGAAATCTGAAGTTTGGGGTGAGTAATTTGAACCTCATATTAAGGACTTCTAGGAGGTCTCCAGAGAGAAAAGAATGCAGAACTTTCCTGCCAGAGGAAATAACATGTACAAAGACACAGGGCTTGAGAGGGGAGAGCAGTTCAGGATAAGGCATGAGATTTAGTATGGGTAGACTGTAAGTGGGAAGGGGAAAGACAATTCATGTAATGAGACTGGGAAAGGCCAGGTTGTAACGGCTTCATGATCCTTAAAAGAAGGCTGAATACATAAAGTGTCCCTGGAAAGATAGGAACTCAGCATAGGTTTTTAAGGTAAAAAATGATAATTTCATAGATTTCACAAAAATAGTGAGTTCACACAGGGTAAACAGGGAGAACATGATGCAGAAAAGAGGCTATTACAGTAGTCAAGAATGTCGACACCTGGCCAGGATCGGAACTAATTGTCAATACTGTGGATTGGGGAGGAGAATCCAGTTTCAGAAGATATCTTTGATAAAACTGGTAATTCTCAGGCATTAGAAGAGGAATTTAGTATGGGCAACAGCATGATTATGATGCTGTTTATTCCTCTGGAAAATGTCAGTGCAGGAGCAGATTTAAGAACTCAAGTTTGTATACATGGAGTTTGAGAAAGCAGTGGCCACCCTGGTGAAGATATCTAGTAGTAATTTAGATTATATGAGTCTATAGGTAAAGACAGAAATTATGGCTAGAGATTTGGCCTTGGGAAATGCCATCCTATAAATGACACTTGAAGACTTAGAAGTATATCTATCACCCAGAGAAAATAAGAGAGAAAGTAAAGGACTGGTTGGAGTATGAACAATCTGTTACTTTTTTTAAGTTTGTCTCTTTTTGAGTGAGAGAAAAGAGCGGGCACACGTGAGTGGGGGGAGGGCAGAGAAAGAGGGAGAGAGAGAATCCCAAGCACAGAGCCCCACGTGGGGCTCAAACTCACAAACCATGAGATCATGACCTGAGCCAAAATCAAGAATTGGATGCTTTACCAACTGAGCCACCCAGGTTCTTGGACCTATTCTTTAACCCTTCTAGTCTTATGTCCTGAAGGTCTCTCGATATCCTTTTATTCCCCTAAGAGGTTTCCAAGTGTAGATGTAGAGAGGGAGCTTCTGGTTGCCCACAAACAGTGCTGGCAAATATAGATCATAACAGTGTGTATGTTTTTACTCCTGATCTTTGAGGCACGTGAAATCAGATGCAATGTGCCTGTGTTTAAATGTCAGGCCAACAGGAGTTCAAATCTTGACTGCATCTCTTATCAGCAGAGAAATTTTGGTAAAATGGCACAATCTCACAAAGGTTCAGTCTCATCATCTGTTTAAAAGAGAGAGAATGGACACACAGAAAGAGAGGATAAAACATGTCTTATCCAGAATGTATGTAAAATGCCTGGAAAAACAAGCTCACCAATGATGGTTAAGATAACCGGAGAGAAAAAAGAAAGTTGGGGTAAGGTAATGAAATTGCTTAACTCCCTTGGACTTTAATGTCTTTATTAGCAAATAGAAAAAGAAATGATATCAAATTTACAGTGTTACGTGTGTGCGTGTGCATTTGTATAAGGATGCAAAGAATATGATTAACAGTGATTTAAGAAAATTGTATTTTGGGGCACCTGCGTGGCTCATTTGGTTAAGCATCCGACCTTTGATTTTAGTTCAGGTCATGATCTCACAGTTCTTGAATTTGAGCTAGCATCGGGCTCTGTGCTGACAGTGTGGAGCCTGCTTTGGATTCTCTCTCTCCTTCTCTCACTGCCCCTCCCCATGTTCATTCTCTCTCTCTTTCTCTCAAAATAAATAAATAAAACTTTAAAGAAATTTAAAAAAAAAAGAAAAATTGCATTTATATCACCTACATGACATTTGGCAGTGAGAAGCATGAGGATGGTGTTAGGGCACAAGAAAGCCAGGGAACTGTGCACCAATACAACATTAAAGGCAGGAGGAAGGGTTGGCATCAGTTAAGTCAGAAGAGCACGTTTTCCCAAAATACCTCCCGCAAGCTTATTCTTGAGTCACATCAAGTAAAACGGGGTCTATCATCATCCCTACCTCTGAAATAACCTGGTTGAAAAAGAGAGGGGGGCGGGCAGGATAAACCAAGAAACAGACTCTTGACTATAGAGAACAACCAGATGGTTCCCACAGGGTAGGTGGTGGGATCTGGGTGATGTATGGAATTACTGCATCCACTGAATTCTACACCTGACGCTAATATTACACTCTAAGTGCAATTAACTAATATGTTATTAACTACACTGGATTAAAATTTGTAAATGAATTACCTTATCTTTTTTTAGCCATATGAGAAATGACTTGCAATGCTGTTGGGCCAACAGGAAGAATCTTTCATTTTATACAGAAGGCTTATAATATAAAACTTTTTTCTAAAATGTAATTGTTCTTCTTCAGTTTTTCCCTTCAATAGGGATATACTTACAATAAAGTGATAGTTGTTTCTAAGGCCTAATCAAATACCAAAGGGAATTTTTGATCAATTTCAGTGAGTTGAAACATTTCTAAGTTTCAGAACATTTTGTTTAGTTGAAATAGTACAAGGAAGCCCAATATGTACAAAGAAAAGAAGGAATGGAGGCCCCAGAGCCCTGACCCCCAGATACTATCTTGCTTTCTCCCTCCTCCCAGCCACTGAAGGTGCTCCAATGCCCTTCTAGAGCCATCCAGAACATAGCCCTTGTGCTAGCCCACAAACCTTCATTCACCTTCCACATGTGCCAAGCACTGTGCTAGCCTCTGAGATCAACTGAAAAGGCAGATGAGGAGCCTGTGGATATAAGGCTTGTTTTCCAGGATAAGAAACAGACATAGATAAGGGGGATAGACAAGTAAAATGAAAAATGAATGAAATAATTTCAAGTCGTGTAATGTCTATGAAGGAAAGAACTAAGGGGCACAGATAAAGCATAACAGGAGAGCATTTGGATGCATTGGCTACGGAAGGCCATTATAAAGAAGAAACTTGGAGAATGAGAAGATACTAAACATGTGAAGAGTACAGGAAGAGGGAGGTCTTGTCAAAAGGAAGAGCAAGTGGAAACACTAGGAAGCAGGGGTTGATTGGATGCGTTTGAGAGACCGGCAGGGGCCAGGTCCTACAAGGCCTTGAAAACCATCAGAAGAGAGATTGCATTCTAGGTGTCAGGGAAGGCCCCAGGGAGGGACTTTTGAAGGGAAACCTAAGACATGATCTAATTTGCATTTTAATAAGATCACAGAAATGTAGGGAAAAAAAGGCAAAGCCTATGATTAATATTTTGACAAAATATGTTTTTAGAATTCATAATTATGTTGCCACCTTTGAGGTTGAGAACATAATATTTTTAGAATACTTGAACATAATGCTGAAAATGGCCTGCTGAAGCCCTGTTCAGAGATGAGCTTCCTCATGGCCCCATTCTTCCTCCCTCTGCAATTTCACTTCGCGTGGTAACTTCTCTCTTCTACTAGAAAAGTAGGACCCGCCTGAGACATATTTGTCCCTACAGCTTTTATCAGCGTTTATTCTCAACGAACCTGGTCTCTCGCCAAAGGAATTTTGTTCCGACAACAAAGAATATTTTATTTCTCCCCTAGTATTACCCTTTGATTAGGTTTGAATTGAAAATAGGTTTTCCATTTTCCTGTGTTCCATAGGGCTCCTGGGTGGCTCAGTTTGTTAAGTGTCCGACTGTTGATTTCGGCTCAGGTCATGATCTCACAGTTCATGGGTTCCAGCCCCACGCCGAGCTTTGCACTGACAGTACGCAGTCTGCTTGGGATCCTATCTCTCCTCTCTCTGCCCCTCCGCTAGTCTCTCTCTCTCTCTTTTAAATAAATAACTAAACATTAAGAAAAAAGAATATGGGTTTTTTGTATTGAGCAGAAACCTAGATGACCTGTTCATTGAACCTTCCTCTCTTCCCAGAATGTTCCCTTGCCCTCCTTCCCCTCTTCTATTTATGTTTAACTATTCAAGGAGTGATTGCAGAGGTTTTCAATAAAGTTTTCTATAGAAAACAAGAATGTATATATTCTAATATATTCACGTTTATTGGATCCACTGAATAGCTAGACTCTGAGGCTCCAACTACACAGCTATGAAGCTTGAACCAGTGGTTCATCAGAGCAATTCAAATTGTCACCAATCAATCCTAATAATTTATATTTTGTTCTTTTTCCTGTGTTTTGACTAATAATTTCTATGCAAAAAATTCAATACAGGGGTGCCTGGGCGGCTCAGTCGGTTAAGCGACCGACTTCAGCTCAGGTCACGATCTCACAGTCCGTGAGTTCAAGCCCCGCATCGGGCTCTGGGCTGATGGCTCAGAGCCTGGAGCCTGCTTCTGATTCTGTGTCTCCCTCTCTCGGTGCCCCTCTCCCATTCATGCTCTGTCTCTCTCTCAAAAATAAATAAACGTTAAAAAATTAAAAAAAAAATTCAATACAGAAAAGGGATACGAATTTTTAAGAATTAAGGCCCTGCGGAAAAATATATTTTTCATGTTGATATAAATATGTTGTATTGTATAGTTTGATGCATGTGCACATTTTCAAATATTAGAAAGGAAGATTCGATGATAACATTCAGAAAAGTTTATATGATGCTACTTTCTAGGAAATGCAGAGCCAATTTTATTGACAGGTACATAAAATCCTTATTGTTAAAACAGCAGACCCCCGCTAACCAGATAGGCAATTATTCTCAAAAGATGAGGGAAATACTGCCGGCATTGTAAACCTAATAAGGTGGGTGATGTGGATCAATTTGTACTGTCCTTGACTTTCTGCTTCTATTAGTATTCTGAAAGATCATTAGCCACCTCTGGGATATGTTTGATTAATGGGTTTGGTTAAACAAAAAGGTGAGGTCAACCGTGAACAGAAATTTCAAAAAAAAAAAAAGTGTACTCCAGAGGGAATGTACGCTTTCCAAATTGCAAATGAGAAATTCATTCCTTAGGCATGTTCTAATCAATGCAACAGTGTGTTCTTACTGAGATGACCCCAGAAGAGCCTTTTAGCCACCCTGTTTAGATTCCTTTCAGCCACAGGGTACAGGATCTGAGGCTAGGATATTAGCACACCTGCTGAGATAGTGTTTGTTTAGGCAAAGTAAAGCCCCCAAACTGCATGCCATTAATAAGCCGGGGGTGGGGGGGGAACACTGGGCTAATATTTCAAAGTGACAAAAATTCATTACTGTCACTAGAGAAAATAAAACATGATCTTTTTCTTTTTTATTATAATATACCTTTTATTGTGTTGCTCTTTTACTAACGATTAATCTCTTGGGACACCTGGGTGGCTCAGTCATTTAAGCATCCAACTTTTGGTTTGGGCTCAGGTCATGATCTCAGCATTCACGTATTCGAGCCCCGCTTCGGCCTCTGCTCTAACAGTGTGGTGCCTGCTTGGGATTCTCTCTCCCCCACTCTCTCTACCCCTCCCTTACTAGGTATCTTTGTCTCTCTCTCCTTGCTTTTGTGAAGAAAAGGCTGGAGCAACACATCATGAGAAACATTTTTGCCTTACTTGCCAAAATGAGACTATAGTATTTTTTTTTTATTTTTTTAACTTCTGGCCTGCTTACTCCCCTAAATTTATCACCCAGCACAAATTAAGCTTATTTTATAAACTGAAGATGCTCTTTCTGTCTATTAAGTTCTCCTCAAAGTGAAAGCAATGAGCTTCGTTCTATTTATTACACTGCTCTGTACAATTAGTTTTATGATGTATGGCAAGAATGTGTACACTATAAATCCAGTCTATAACTCTTACATGTCTAGTGATGGTTATGAATCCCTTGAGTAAGATTGAAAATACAATATCTAACCAGTCAGTCTGACTTATAATCTTCATTGCAAAACTATTTAACCCCTTACATTCAAATTTATTATATAAGCCTTTTAATTAGATCCAAGTATCTAAAATAATCAGGTTTCCAAGAGTAAAGCAATTACTCATAGTTTAGAAAATCAGACTATTGCTGATCCTTTAATACAGCCATACAAATGCCACTGGCTGACACTTGAGCCTCTCACCTTTATTAATTTAAATAAACAAGTAAATACATAAAAATGCGTGATTATGGAAAAGAATTTATATATTAGAAATAGCTTAAACATACGCAGTGCCTGAATTTGGGGCTGAATATGGATCAAATTTTAAATGTAAGAAGAGCTCTCTGCTGCCATCCTCTGCCCACAACAGGTAATGTCTACTTTGGGCCTTTTATAAAGATTTGGAAAGTTGGACAAGAGACTCATTAGACAGAGCACAACAGATCTCATTTAATTGCAGGCAGGTGAAAAAAAAAATGTTCCTTATTTAACCCATCACTCCATTCTCTTTGTTTTAACCAAGTGGAAGTTGTTATTGTTTTATAACACCCTCCTTTTTTTTTTCCTTGCTCCTAACTGGCTTCCTCACAATGTTACTGTTATTCTACAGCAAGCTTGAGCCATTTCTATTGCATATGCATGTATGTTTGTCTAATTGGCACACATTTGTTTCATGATACTTTGGTATGAGAAAAATCAAATTTTTTAATATTACCAAATCAAATTAGATTTGGCCCCACTCCCAAGTTGCAAAGGCGGTAGGAAATCTAATCTCCATCTTTTTGCAAAGCATCCTTTGCCTACTACTCTTGGAATTATTAGATCTAGAGAATAACAAAGTCCAAAAAGATTGGGAAAAGAAGATTCGGGTCTTCAGTCCAACATGTTATTCATTCTTACTTGTCCCTGTCAAAACCTTAGTGTATCATTCGAAGGTGAGTAGTCCTCAAGTCATGGTATCTATCTCCTCTAAGCAAAACATGATCAACAAGGAAGCTCCCTGGTGCTCCTCAGACAGGTTCTTTGAGTCCTGTTCCTTGACAATCTGGTGGCATATCTCTGAATGGCCTGGATCCTCACAAGTTACTGTTCATGGAGCAAGACACAGGTTTTCAGAGAATTTACCACCGTGGCATAAAATCCACTTTTTCCTAAAGAAGAGCTATTCTCCCCTCCAACACTCTAATATTTCGACGAAGAGACCTCGTAATATTTATTCTCAGGTAAAGAGTAACCCAGGTCTCCCAGTCTCAAAGCTCTTGGCTTTTTAATGGAGGGAAAAGTAAAAAGTGTCTTATTCTTTGTGGTGAAGTGTGTGTGTGTGTGTGTGTGTGTGTGTGTGTGTGCGCGTGCACGCACGCGTGTGTGTTAGCCTGAATTGAAATAAAACTTCCAAGGTGGATGTGATCTTCAGGAGATCAACCAAATACTAAGACAACTTTTTTTTTTTTTTTTTTTTACATCCAAGTTAGTTAACATATAGTGCAACAATGATTTCAGGAGTAGATTCCTTAATGCCGCTTACCCATTTAGCCTACCCCCCCCACAACCCCTCCAGCAACCCTTTGTTTGTTCTCCATATTTAAGAGTCTCTCATGTTTTGTCCCCCTCCCTGTTTTTATATTATTTTTGCTTCCCTTCCCCTATGTTCACCTGTTTTGTATCTTAAAGTCCTCATACGTGGATGGAACGAGATAGAGGGTATTATGCTAAGCGAAATTAGTCAGAGAAAGACAAATATCATATGACTTCACTCATATAAGACAACTTTTAACCACGAACAATCAAGCAAATACAAAACAACCAAAGTTGGTAATTCAATGTTTACATAGTTAGGCCTTTCCTGCTACTATAATGTTAGGATGTCTATCACCTGAATCAATTGTTCCCACATGCACTTCTAGGATAAATTATTCATTCTTCCATCTGGAACAATGTTTTGCATCTGCCCCTCCTTCTCCAAAGATCCCCAAATAAGACATAAGCGGATAAGGCCAGGCAGATGACTAAACAAGATAATAAATAAACAGAATAGTAAAAGAATAAGCAAAAATTCTTTATTGTTATAATGCTTTTGCATCAAAACTTAATGTATTCTCTCAGTGAGGTAGGCAGTCTTTCTGCATTCCTCTGTCACACTGGTGGGGTTGGAAGGAGTTACTAATGTAAGGAGATGTTGATCCGTACAGCCCCAGTAGCAAAAAGGTTGAACTTAGTGCAGTTGGTGTCCAGGGCTAGTCACGTGGAGCCGTTTTCTTTATTAATGCTGAGTACCCGGGAAATGTTAACATTTTCTGCTGTAATATGATAGATAAAGGATTGGGAATGCCATATATTTGATGGTGAAGAAAAGTGATTCTAAAGGAAATATGCCAAAGGAATCAAGGCACAATTTGCCTCCATATAAAAAGTATCTAAAGTCTTCTCTCATGTTCCACTGCCTAGTAACGTGGCCCAGTGAATACCCTGGAACCATTCACTAATGTTTTCTTTGCTAATAAATTTACTACTGAAGAAAGAAACAAACAAAAGCAGAAATAGACCCATGAATATAGGGAACTTACAGTTGCCAGAGGTAGGGGAGGAGTTGGGAGATAGTAGGCCTCCTGTCATTGAATGAAGAAGTCATGGGAATATAAGATGCAGCAGAGGGAATACAGTCAATGGTATTGTAACAGCTTTGTATGGTGATAGGTGGTAGCTGCACTTGTGGGAGCATAGCATAATGTAATAGAGCTGTGGAATCACTATTTTGCACACTTGAAACTAACATTGTGTATAAACTATACTTCAATTAAAAAAAAATAAAAAGAAGAAACTCCTCTGAATTTTCTCCATAGGACAGTGAAAATCATGGTGAATGAGCCCCCCTCCAAACACCTGGGTATCATTTAACACGGTTGTGTATGAGATTCTTAGAATCTCCGTCATTTGCATTTATGCATTCTTTTTTTCCCATATTCTCCATCTAAGAGAAGCTCCATTTGATCAGTGTTAAGTGACCGATTGATTTGTGTGTAAGTGGCCTAACAAATCTTCCTCTGTCTCCATGCTATAAATAAGAAGCCGGGAGAAGAAAGGCTGGGAGAAAAGTCATTTTTAAGAGATATTAGAAATTACAAACGGATTTAGGGGTGCCTGGGTGGCTCAGTCAGGTAAGTGTCCAACTCTGATTTAGGTTCAGGTCATGATCTCATGGTTTATGAGATCAATCCCGCAATGGGCCCTGTACTGACAGCTTGGAGCCTGCTTGAAATTCTCTCTCCCTCTGTCTCTGCCCTTCCCCTACACAGGTGCACGCTCTCTCCCTCTCAAAATAAATAAGTAAACATTTTTTAAAAAAGAAACTACAAAAGGATTAAGAGATAGACATCAATTAGGCCCAAAGCATAATAGCAGTGTTCTCCTTCAATAGTCCAATTAGGAGGGAAAGATTCCTATCTGCCTTGCAGTCTCTAGCCTTGGAGCCAGCACAACTCTCCACTAGGAACTCTGTATGGAAATACACATGTTTTCACATGTAATACTGTCCTAGAAAGCCTTCCCTGTTCACTCTGATCATCTATTTGCACTAATAAATGTCTTTGTGTTTCTATAAATCCAATCATTCTTTCTAAAGATGCAGAAGTGAGGGGTTCTTCCTCAAGAGTAGGACCTGTGGTTAATACTGACTTCCTCTTTCTTAGCCACATTTTTCAGATCAATAAACTAATATTATATTTTTGCAATATACCTTCGTAGCTTTAGCAAGAATCACTGATTTGGAACTTTGTCATATGCTTTTAAAATATGTAAGTTCCAGGTCTAAGTCGAATGCAGCAGTATAATACCTCATAAAACTTAAACTAGGTTTTGTAGTTATTGAGGCATGACCTTCTTGAAGTTGCTTTGTGTATTTGATCCCTGAAGTGAAGTTTCGAGATTTAATGACTGTCAGATAACATAACCATATCCTGAAATGTATAAATATATATACATATATACTTTGGGTAAAACTAGATGTATGAGTTCACCTTTCTTTTTTTATTCATCAGTACTATGAAATGCATATGCCACAGGAAGTTTTTTTCTTCAAATGTCTATATCATTGAAACAGCAAAGAAACTTTCCTTCTTTTTGTGTAGGCACAAATCCTTTTTGTGTAGGCACAAATCCTAATCTTCTTCTTTGTGTGTAGGCAATTATTAGTACTTTCCAAGAGACTGAACTGTAATTGCAAACATTTCACATGCGTCTTCAAAGTTACCTTTTCCTTCCACAATGACAGGCCATTACCAGGGTCTATTTTTTTTCCTCCAAAAGCTCTATAATATCCTTCGTGTTTTTAGTCTGCATTTGCTGAAAAAAAAAAGATTACCTGGACTGTTTATGGTCCATGTAAACTTTGCTAAAATTACCTAACATAGTAGCATTATGTATGTGCAATACAGATTTTTTTTTTAAAAGAAGAGAGAAAAATCCCAGTTAAAAAAAAAAAAAAGTTTTTGTGGGTTTTTCTTTACCATATGGAATGATTCGTTAATATGAATTTTGCTTGTTTCCATTCAATACGTATAGAAGAAATTTATTTAAACACTTGGAGATACCTATAGTATGTTTTAAAATGGTGTAAATTTTTAAAATAAATCACCTTGTACTGCACTCAGAAAAAGTTTTAAATGTTTTCATTGCTTCATTCTTTCCGTTTTGTTCCTAATAGCCCAGATTATAAATTTTAGAGTTACACTGCCTTATTTAGTAAGTAATAAATCTGGAAATATGTGTTGTGTTTATTAACACAGGGCACAAATACCCGCCCGGTGCACATATATATCTACTAAGCACTGAAGAGTTATATTGGTGACTATCCTCAAACAAATGAACTTGCATAAGCTACTCTGTTATATTAATGTGTTATTAAATAATGTAAATATTTAAATAATTTAAATATTAAATATTAAATAATTTAAATAATGCTTTAAATATTGTTTCAGAAGCTGAAAATTTTCCTCTCTGCCTCACTTTTCTTCGAGGGTTACATAAGGGGACCAAATTAAAGACTTTGAATGATAAATGAGTGTTCTTTCATTTGGGGCCCTTAAATGAGAAGTCCTCACACATTCCTGAGGTGTTAGCATAGTGGAGTTAACTGCAGATATTAGGGCCTCTTCCAGGACATTGCTCACAGTTCATATTCCCTTCATCTGAAGATTTTGTTCTTTAGTTTGGGTCCCTGCATCAAATACTGGCGCCTTGTGGGGTTTTCATAAGACCTTTTTCTACACTCAGCTTCATGTCTGATATTGGTGGAGATGAAGTTTCAGGTAGGAAACTCTTCTCCTGACCTAGCTTGTTAGTAGACCCTCTGTCAGGAAAGGGTTATTCATAAACTGAGGGATTTGCCTTTCGTTTTGTTGAATAAAGCTCTGGAAGGCAACGTATTGTTATGAATGTATAGATCGACAAGACTTAAGACAGGGAAAAACACAGGACTTCATTTTAGTATATTTCAGAATAATGAATAAATTCTTTAAATTCTTTCAAGTGTTATGCTATTTGGGGAGCATTCTGAGAAAAAGTAACTTCAAACAAATGATCTGTCAATTTTCTTTGTCTGGTTAGGTAAGAGAACAGACTTTCTAAAACCAAGATAGCAGAAGTACCTCTATTTGACTTATCCATCCTCCACCTAGAATAGGCAGAAAATAAAACACGGTCTCATTCATCCATCCTGAATCCAGTTTCAGTTTTAAGTTTTTATTTGTATTTATTTTCCCTTGAGTCCTTCCCTTCTTCCATTCAGTGGACACACCCAGATCTATTAGCAGTAATCACACCTTGATAAGATACTGCCACTGCACAAAGCTTGACACACCCAGATCTAAATAACTGACCAGGCCCAAATCATCACCAAGACATCTCCATCACCCAGAAGTATATGAAGGATGAACCCTGGGACTTCCAAAGCCATGTCTAGAGCGTGCATCTACCTGGACCTCACTTTACTAACTTCATTTAATTAGGATTTGACTGGATTGATCTATTCTTCATTAGGCAGTGGCTATTTGAAGACACTGTATGAGGTACTAAATAAAAGATGAATTTTTTAAAAGCCTACTTTTAAGATTATAACCATCCAGGAAAATTAATAAGTATGCACTAAAAACTTAAGAAATCTGAATATAATTAATGTCACAAATTACACTCAAAGTGCTGAGAAGTTTCAAGGAGGAAAGATTGCAATTGGTTGGAACATAAATGTGCAAGCAAATCAAAAGTCAGAATTTGATAGATGTTACCAATAAGGTACAAAATGTTGTGAGTGTCCAGAATAACTAGTGATGGTCATAGAGGTGATGTAATTTTGCTCATAATCATACTGTTATTGGCAATATTCAAATCAACTATCATAAGAGTAGTCCAGTTTTCCAAACATTTCAGTGATAGGAACTCAAGAAAGAGAAAATGGAGGAAAAAATCTTGAATACAATAATTCAAAATAATTTTCCACAATTAAAGTTTCCAAATTTAAAAAGCTCATCAAATGCCCAAACCAACAGATGAAAATAGACCCACTTCAAGGTACATCATCTTAAAATTTCAGAATACAAGGACCAAAAGGAAAATTTTATAAGCTTTCATTGAAGAAACAAATGGATCATATACAAAAGACTAGGAGATATTCTCAAATTTCTCAGGAACAGCATTACAAGCTACAAGATCATTAAAGAAAAACTGTCTCCTACTTGAAATCATATGCCAAATACCTGTCAGCAATAAGGACGAGATAAAGACATTTTCAGACCTGCAAATTCTCAACTCTTTCACACTTCACACATACTTTTCCAGAAAGTAGATGATGTGCTCCACTTAAACTAGAAAGGAAACAAGGAATACATGAGCTATCTGAACAGGAGAGTCAGCTGAGGATAAAGTCAAAAGAAATTCTCAGGATCAGCTTGAAAGGAAATGCCCAGAGAACAGTTATATAGAAGCAAACCACTCATGAGGCGCACATCTGGGGACTCTAGAAGAGGTTTCTTCCGCATCAGTTTGAGGAGATGTAGATAATTGGCAAAGAATTTTTAAGTTGAAAAATAAAAGAAGGTAGAAAGCTATGTGAAAAAAAATTATTAAGTCTGTAGCAACCATAACAGAAAGATTTTAGAAGAGAAGTAATCCTAGTTTCCTACAAGACTTAATTTATAACATCACAATGATGATATAAACACTAAGGGCTCTAACTAAAATTATGCTGTAATTTAATTTAAAAAGATGATGGGGGCGCCTGGGTGGCTTAGTCGGTTAAGCCTCTGGCTCTTGATTTTGGCTCAGATCATGATCTCAACATTCATAGGATCCAGCATGCGCGTGAAGCCTGCTGGGGATTCTGTCTCCCTCTCTCTGCCCCTCCCCCTCTCACGCAAGCATGCACACACTCTCTAAATAAATAAATAAAAATGAAAAGATGATGGAATGATAAACATGTGGGATGGAAGAGGAGAGGCAAAAAGGATAAAAGCTAAATCCTTATCCTTTGTGGTTGGAAATCAATACACAAAACTGAAAAATCAAGAAGTAAAAAGTGCAAGCAGGTTATATTAAGCTATGGGGATAAATATCCGAAGAGTCAACTGAAAGGGCTCAAAAAGAATGTGTTAGGGGAAAGGGAGTGGAGATGCTCTGAATTGATGCTTTTTTAAACAAAACTTGTAAATTATTTGCTCTTTAAACTACATTTGTATATAGTTTAACTACATATATATGATTTTAATAAAAATGAAAACTTAGAAGAAAGATAGAAAGAAGGTAAGAAAGAAAGGTTGGAGGGAAAGAGAGAAGAGAGTGGTAAAGAGGTAAGAGGAAAGCCAGTTTGGCCATGTTTTTATCAAATGATGTGAATTTTAATGTTAAAGATATCAAATAAGATGCAGAATAAGAATGTAATTACTAAAAAGAACAGATTTAAGGTCATTTTTGTAATCTGTACAATCAATATGATTTCATTCAGCTCTTTTATCCTTTTCTCTAATGGCAAAACTGAACTAATTTTCCAAACCTCTTGCAGGAAATCTAATTCTTGGCTGGCATTCTGCTGTGGCCAGAATGAAAGATAATATGTCTTCCAGGCTTGTCCATCCAGATAAAGCCTTGTTATTGTTCTAACATTGTATGTAAGCTGGATGTGGGTCTGTAAGGCATTTTTTTTCATTATTTCAGATTGGGCCTAAGTCCATTTTAGGGCACTCTTTAATTTCACCAATCCTCTGGATAATTCTTACTTACTATTATTTCTCAACTCTTATTCACGAGTTATTTTACTCATCAATTATATTTTTGCATGTATTTTCTTTCATCTATCTATTGCAAAATTACATCCATTTAAAATTAATTTTGGAGGGGCACCTGGGTGATTCAGTCAGTTAAGCTCCCGACTTTGGCTCAAATCATGACCTCATGGGTTCAGGGGTTTGAGCCCCACCTCAGGACCCTGCTTCAGATTCGGTCTCTCTCACTCTCTCTGTGTCCCCCTCCTGCTTGTGCTCTCTGTCTCTCAAAAATAAATAAACATTTAAAATAAATTTTTTAAATAATAAAATAAAATTAATCTTGGACTCCATAGAGTTTAGGGTAAAGCTTTCAAAATCTCCAAGTTAATGGAGGTGGGGGACTTTGTAACTATAGGAATTAGCTGATATAATCTAAAATGTGATCCCCATTTTAAGAATTTACATATAACATTGTGTTAACCAGCACACTTGTTCACAAGAACATAAAGTCTTTCAGCTTAAGCATAAATATACACCTACACAGACAGATAGATAGATGATAAATACATACATACATATATACACAGGCAGATGAGAGAGAGAGAGAGAGAGAGAGAGAGATAATAGATGATAGATAGCTGGATAGATAGATAGTAAATAGATAAGATATAGATAGATAGATGATAGATGATAGATAGATTAGATAGAGAGAGAGAGTTTTTTCTTAGACCCCAAAATTGAGATGCACAATCAAATATAGAGGAGTTTTACACAGATGCTGTAAGGAAAGACACCTTCTTTTTTCACCAGAATCATATAATTTCTCGTTTCTGTCTCTCAGGGTACAACTGCTTTATTTATTTATTTATTTATTTATTTATTTATTTATTTACTTACTTACTTACTTACTTACTTACTTACTTACTTACTTTCTGAATAGACCAGCTTTCTCTGCTTCTCTATTGACCCAGCAAAAGATGTTCTGCAAGAGTTCTTGAGCAATCTGCACACAGATCTGCATAGGATAATTACTTCTGGGAATCCCATTTTCAAATTCTTAAAAGAGAGCACCTGATCCAATTTGGATCTAAAGTCCAGAGTACAGACATGACTCCAGAATCTATTCGTGAAAGATGAAGGGAAATTTCTAGGGAGGGAAAGCATACATCAAGGACCCAAGACGGTATTTACCACACTGCAAATAAATGCTGTTAGATCACACAACAATATTTTTAGATTATTCTAACTCATCACTGACGTCGTTTGCACACACCATCTTATTTTTCTTGTGACCATTTATTATTGTTCAGTGCTCTTTGAAATAAAGAAAAATGTACTCACGTACATGCTGCTACATAATAGGGGCAACTAAAAGAACTCTTCTATGCACTCTTGTAACTCAATATTTTTCTTATAATCTTTCACTCTTTTCTTTTACTACCCTGACCTTTGAACTATTTTCTTGTGATTTATTTATTTGGTTTGTTATAATCAAATTAACATCAGGAATCATTTATATGTATTTTTCCATTCAACCTTCCAAGTTGAAAAGAACAATGAAAATTTTATAATATAGAAGAAATACATAACTATTACTTATGCCATAAAATTGTTTTTTCATTCTATTCTGATACACTGTGGGGTCATTTCCCAATCAAACACTCCTGACATGCTCCTCCATTTTTATTCTGCCTCTCACAAATCTCCTTTTATCTACTTCATTCTTTCATTCATTCAAATATATATTTCAGTATTTAATATGTGCAAAGCACCGTTTTTGTGAGCCAGAGAAAGAGCAGAGACAAAGTCCTGCAGGTCATAGAACTTATATTCCAGTGATGAGGAAGAGTGACAATAAGCAAGTAAACCAACAAGTCAAATAAGTGATAAAAATAGAGAATAAGTTCTATGCTGAGGATCAAATAGTGTAATGTTTTGCAGAGTGATGGAATGTCACTTGTGAATAATCAGATCTGAATGACAAGAATGGACCAATCATGTTGAGATCAAAAGGAAAAACATTCCATGCAGTAGACTATTAGAAGAAAGCTTGCATGTGGCCGGAGCCTAAAGAAGTCCTCTGTAACTGTGGTGTGGTAAAGAGGTATAGAGATGAGGGGGGAGACATAAGCAGGGGTCTGACTTCATAAACTAGGGTGAGAATCCAGATTTTATTCAATGAAGGAGAAACCACTGGAACATTTAAGCAATGGGGTGGCAAGATTGAACTTACATGCTTAAAATACTGACCTGATTCTATAAATATGTATAAAATGGAGTTAGCAATAATGCAAATATAGAGGTGGAGGTTATTTTGTTGTTGTGGTCACTGTGTGTGTGTGTGTGTGTGTGTGTGTGTGTGTGTGTGTTCTAATCAGGTACAGACTTGGTGAAAAATATCTGGATTTCATATAGGTAATTATCAAATTTCATCTGAATTTATGCTGACTTGTTATACATGTCAGCAATTTCTAAGATAAAGACCTAATATTCTCATTTTCCACATGAATTTTAATGTTGCTGTCAACATTTATTCATTCAAAAACAATAGGCAATAGCTGCTATGGGTCAGAAACCATACTAACTATACTGCAAACTCCACATGGTGAGCAAGACCCAGAGTCTGCCTTCAGACATTGTACTATTTAATGACGTTTTTGAAAGCTCTCTCACCTCCTTAGGGAAATAACAGAATCATTAAACTTAGGTGTTTTCTCTATTGTAAATATATGCAAATTGTCTATTCTGTTGGAGAAAGCATAACAAAACCTTGACTCCTTGCCCTGAACCTTTCTTGAACCAAACGGATGCCTCTCTATGGGTACCTTGATGGCCTCTATAGTTGCTGGCAAGGCAAAGCTGTATACCTCTGAATATGTATATTGCCAGTGTCCGTGAACCCCTTTATTCAGTATTTCACCGTTAATATTCTTGTTAATATTCTTTGCTTCCAAAATCAGGCTTTTGGAACCTTTCCAATCTTTATTTTTAAGAAAAATAAAACTGCCAGAGCCAGGTAAATTTCCCAAGCAGAAAGTATAAACCATTCTTGGCAATTTTTAGGAAACATTAAAGGGTTTTTTTTGTAATGCCCCCGATTTCGAATCCCAGAGACCACCAAGGAGCCAATACGGATGCAAATGCACGAGGGTTTATTTGCAAGCTCGAGCTTGGGCCCAAGTATACCCGACACAGCGGAGCAGGGACTTGGACCCCTAGGTTAAGAGGGGTAGCAGTTTTATGGGGGCCAGTGGCCAATGAGATTGTAACACACACAGAAAGTTGCACATTCATGTCAGTCCACACGCAGGTGGCCAATTGAATTACAATTTACCCTATAATAACTGTTTGAACTAGCTTATCACTCTGGTCAGAATTGGCGCTCAAGTTTGGCGGGCAAAAGGCGGGGTTTACATTCTTTTGGCGGTTAGGGGTTCCATATTCCTATATGAGCCAGTTTCCAGTAAAGGTGTGCTCAGCGGCTTGACTAGGGTGGGGGAGTGTCTTAAGCAATAAGTAGGTCATGTGGGGGTTATACATGAGATGGTGGGTGTAGCACAAAATGGAGTCAGTCTTGCTCTGCTTGTCCAGGGGTAGGAGATTTTTGTAAAATTCCTTGGGTCCCACATTTTAAAATTCTTCTTTTTTTTTAAACTTAATTTGTTTAATCGAGTTTTCTGATATCACTGATCTAGAACATCAACAGATATTTTTTTCTGCTGACTTCCGATATGTTACAAAGATTCTTACACACACTGTAGAAACTGGCCCTTTTGGTCTACACAGTCTCTTCCCAACCTGCACAAAGAAAACCCACCCACCCCCAAAATCATTGCTTCAGTACAGCAGCACTGTTAATATCACTCTGTATACAAGAGGTGGTGTATTTTGTTTTGTTCTGTTTTAACTTGTAGTGAGCCACAAGAAGCAAATTACTCAGCGCCTGGGTGGCTCAGTCAGTTGGGCGTCTGACTCTTGGTTTTGGCTCAGGTCATGATCTCATGGTTCATGGGTTCAAGGCCCACATGCGGCTTCGGTGCTGACAATGCAGAGTCTGCTTGCAATTCTGCCCCTCCCCTGCTTGCTGTATCTCTCTCTCAAAATAAGTAAATAAATATTTTAAAAAAGAAGCAAATTATTCAGTACAGGGGGAAAATAACTCATTTACTTTTCTACGAGAGTCAAATCTGAAGGATTTATGAAACTCCCTAAAACAGTACAGTTACCATTTATGGACAAGCATTATTTACCATCAAAAAAATGTACACGATTTCATCAGTTTTGTGACTGTGTAAGCAGACTTCATAATGTAAGCATCTGAATGAATTTAGATATGAGACTATGAAATTATTAATTATAACACTGTTAAAAACAAGAGTATTCATGTAAAATGCATTTGGAGACTCTATTCTCTAGGTGATAAACAACTTTCATTACCTTTTCATCTAATTAAAATTTCTCATTACATCTTTGTTTGTGATAAAAAGTAAAAAATTTAAAATTTAACAATTATCAGTATCAGACTAGGGGCATTTTACCATGAAAGCCTCTGCTGCTTATAGACCATCAATGCTGTGATGTTTTATCATATCAATTAAAATATTGTTTTTATTCCCCATAAGTATGGATATAAGTGAAGCATGATCAGGGGGAATTTTGATGCTGATGTAAAATACTTCCTACAAAATAAAACCCTGTGCATCTGGGAAATCAAATTTTAGCTCAGCCTTTATTTATTATGACACTCTATGCCTTATGTTTTATGGATTCAGAATGAAAAAAATCATTAAAAATATACTTGTCACATTAGGGGATCATTTACAATTACTCCCCTCAGGGACTGTTATTACCAATATATTAAAAGACCTTCATCCCTGACCATGTTATCTTTACATAACACATGATTTTCTGTAGTTACCTAGAGAATTCAGTGTTGGAGAACATTACTGTTGTCAGGACATCTTCCTGAATCATAACTTCTTTACTTCCTGAAATTTTCCACCAAATAGGAGATTGTTTTTCTTTTTCTTCGTCTTTTTTTGTTTTTGTTTTTGTTTTTGTTTGATCTGTAAACATCCTCGCTTTTTCTTAATCCAGTTTCTTACTGTCACGTATCTGCAGGTTTTCAGCACATCTAAAATGAAAGACTGACAGTTAAATAGTCAAAAAGACCCTAACAAAATAAAATAAAAAATCAAAGCCTGGGACCTGAGGCCAAAGAATCAAACCCAAGTAAGACTGAAAATATCTGTCAGAAGAAAAATTCAGAGAGCTTTACTTGATATGAATATTTTATTCAGCAAGAAGCTAGCTCTTCAGCAAACAGGGAGACTTCAAACCCAAATTGGTATGAATTTCTGAGGTATGACATTACAGACTGGCTTATAAAGTGAGAGTGAGGAAATTGTCTAATCTTTACAATGACTGGTATTTGGAATTGAGGTCACCAGATGGCGGAGACTGGTTAAAAGTGATTGTCTTGTACCATTTAAGGAAGATAACTTAAGTTTTGTTTATATCTATCAGAGGCATTTACGAGAAACACCTCAAGTTTTGTTCATGTTCATGAAATAAGCTAGATTTAGTTTTGTTTGCGTGGCTTAAATGGTTTTGTTGCTTGGAGGATTTTGAAGCCTGGTCTCCATTTTATTTTAACATATGTAAGAAATCTAAAATTCAATAGCAAGGTCATATCATGTAGAGACATAAATATGCATTTTCTCTTTCCATAATAGATCATCTCTAGAGCACTTTTCCTACTAGAAATCATAATTATGTCCATCAGTCGCTCTGGGGCAGTATCATCAAGCTGATAAGACATCTGCATCTCTGCCAATCACACGGCCACAGAAACTGGGGAAAAAACTTGGCTTCACAACAGCTCTGCCTCTGAGCCTGTGAAACGGCCATTATCTCCATGGCAATCTGTATTTAAGACAGCCATCCAATCTTCTTTTTTTTTTTAAGTTTATTATGTTTTCATATAGCTATATGGAAAAGTATTTCCTTTAATCACTTTGCCTTTATTCCCTTAACTAGGATAGGTTTCATCTAATTATATAGAAACAAATTATTCCTGTGGAAATATATATATATGTGTGTATGTTTATATATGTGTGTGTGTATACACATATATACATATATATAAATATTTGATATTTGAGTAGAGCAATTATGTAAAAAACATTGACCAACAGAAAATAACATTTTTTAGAAAACTAACAGGTACGGATTGCATTTATATATAGGTGCAATATATATAAAACCTGTATGCAAAATATAATTGCTGTTTGCATAGCATCATTATGTAAATGAAACATCAACCAACAGAAAGCATAAAATTCTTTATGCAGCCAACAAATACTGATTGCAATGAAACAAAGTTTCTAACTGTTTGAATGTGTAGTAATTTTCTGATGTTTTGAAGATATGTGAAAAGACAAAATTTTCCATTATACTAATATCAGTTTTTATGTTTTTCTAAAGATCGACATTGTTGTTTAACTACTTTATTTTCTTCTCTGAATGATATAGTTCTAATGTTCTACTAAGAACAGACTGTATCTATCCAATCATTTCAATTTTTAAAGAAAAATTTCAGAAAAATTCTTTTCTAAAACTCATGTGTGGATCATGATGTTTCTACCAAGCAAAACAAGTGTGATTTGCTTTCAAGATTCCCTACTTGGTCTCCAGTGGAATCGGTTTTTGTTATTGTGTCATAGAAATAAGTGTGTGCTTGAATATGGAAAATACAGATAATTTGAGAAGGAAATACATTTTTCAAAAGAATACTGAAAAGTTCTGAAAATATGTATCACAATGATAAAGCCAAGTGTATCTGAATTAATAATTCATTTCCGCCATAAATCTAAATCAATGTTTTCAAGGTTTTTAAGTATCCAGAAATATGGCATTCATATGAAGGAATTGCATGGCCATTAACATTCATGTACATCTACATATTTTAAGAGTATTGAACGACATGAAAATATTATCTCATTGCGCTACAAAATGTTATGTAAGCATACATGCTTCTGGTTCCCAGTGTTATTAGTGCGAGGCACACCCACAAACATGCCTGTGGGCAAACTGAAAAAGTAAAACAAGATTGGAAGGAACTAATATTAAATAATAGGAATGGTTTTCTCTGGGTTTCAGGTGATTTTGTTTCTTCATTATGTGTTCCTATAGTTTCTAAAATTTCTACAGTGGTTTTAATTTTTTTTCATAGTATCTAAAATTTAATAAACCTGGCTTTTCAGAACAAAAGAAAAGTAATCATCCATCATCCCCCTACCCTGATACAAACAATAGTCTAATACTGTATCTATAGTGTTACTTAGCTATAATCATTATCCTACATTTGTACTTTTTTCAGTGTATTTTTGTTATCATTACACAAACTTAATAATTGTCCTTTAATTATATTTTTAGCACTGCAATGAGTATTTATCCTATACTTTGGCAGAGCATTTCCTGTTTTGTTTGGTTTGGTTTTTATTTTTTGATAAATAAAAATGATTGGGCACCTGGGTGGCTCAGTCAGTGGAGTGTCCGACTTTGGCTCAGGTCATATCTCATGGTTCATGAGTTGGAGCCCTGCATCGGGCTCTGTGCTGACAGCTCAGAGCCTGGAGCCTGCTTCAGATTCTGTGTCTCCTTCTCTCTGCCCCTCCCCTGCTAACACTCTGTCTCTGTCTCTCAAAATGAGTAAATGTTAAACAAAATTTTTTTAATAAAAATAAAGAATTATTGAATGAAGAATGAATGCATGAATAGCTTTGTGCAGAGTTTTCTTCATTCAGTTGTGTCCTCCGTTTTAAGATCAAGACATTCAGGGTGCCTGGGTGGCTCAGTTGGTTAAACTCCGACTTCAGCTGAGGTCATGATCTCACCACTGGGGGGTTCAAGCCCCTCATCGGGCTCAGTGCTGACAGCTCACAGCCTGAAGCCTGCTTCATATTCTGTCTCCATCTCTCTCTGCCTCTCCCCTGCACATGCTCTGTCTCTGTCTCTCTCTCTCAAATATAAACATTAAAAAGATCAAAACACTCAAAGCATAGCCCATAGGTAATGAGTTTCTAAAAACTGTTCTAAATACCCAAGATGATATTATTTTTTGTGTGTGTATAACAGAGTCATAACCACCTTAGGGAACAAAAATACTCATGTGGTACTCTTATAGTGAAAAATAATGTCTTTTTTCCTCAATGCCACAAAGATTACAGAGTGTCTTATTTCCAGGAAATTTTGGTTTGCAGAATGTTGGGGGGAAAGTTGTGAAGAAAGGTATTTACCTAACTCTTCCTTAATTAGTTCAATGACTAGCTGTCAACATGGCTGAATAGCTGTGTGCAGCAACTGAAATTTCTCAAAGGAAAATTGCCTCAATACCGGGAATGACAGCAGCATTCTTATAGGGGCATTATCATGAGCAAGAGGCCTCACTGACAGCTGTCTGCACATATAACTTTCAGCACTAATGTCCTGCCATTGCTATAACCTCCAACCTTTGTGAGCTATTGCTTTGTTAATTTGCTAATCTTTTTTTTTTTTTAATTGTGTTCTGTGGGTGGTGAAGGTGACTTAAATAAACATTCACCAACATAGGAAGAGTGTTAATAAAGCATCCTACAGTCAAATGGTTGATAATAGATGTGATTATTATTCTATAAACAAAGTAACAGCATAGACCAGACTTTATATGAACAAAAGATATTTCAGTAGCCTGTTGCTGAACTGACAATCATCCATTGGCCCCAAATATATGAAGTTCTATGTCTCTAGCAGTCATGTCAAATTGTACTGGACTTCCAAATTTGGTGGCCCAATTCAAACAGTTGTCACCATCAGTGTTCATAAAAGGCTATTATTCTTTGGCATTTCATCAGAAATGGGAATGTTTGAGGGCCGACTTATTTTCCACCCAGAGCAGCCATCTAGCAGAAACTTCATCTTACCCAGATCTGCAGGTGCTGTCGATTCTGTTCCTGGTTGTGGGGATGGGGATGGAAGGAGCCCAGATTGTCACCCAGCAGCCTGGCATTGACTCATCATGCTAGTACTTCCATTAACTGTGCACTTTTGAGGCTACTATGGTGAAAGGCTTTTGAAATTTTGCTTGTGGTCTTTTTTCTTTTTTAGTTTTTTAGTTCTTTACACTAATTCCAGAAGTGGTTCTCTGATTTGTTTCCTTATACTGAATGCCTACTTGTACAGTATCAGTTTTGCTCATGAATTCACTTCTGTGATTGTCATGGGTTTCCTAACATGCCCCAGGCCAACAGCTTGTCTGTCTGGGCCCGTTTCTAGAATCTAATGGCAGAGTCCCCTGTTGCCATGATCCACCTGCCAGCTGGAAGACCAACTGAATCCTTGACTGTTCCTTTCTGACTTCCAGAGCCAACTTATCCATCTTCCAGAGCATCATTTTATTCTCATTGAACAGCTAGCATTACTCCTTCCTTTCTCTAGGGTCCTCGTCTTTTTCTTGGTCGATCCAACAGCTTCACCACTGCTCCATGTGTGTTAAATCATTCATTCCAGTTCTCTTCACAGACAAACTAGTCCTAAACCTTATAGCTTCTCTGACATAACTCTCCCCATTCTGACTACCAACTACATTCCAGATCCACCTCTAGCTCTTTCCAATGGTAACCTTCCAGTCAAAAAAAAAAAAAAAAAAAAAGTTTTTCCTCATACTTGGGATATATTGTGTGGACATTATTCATTTTATGCCTCTCATCTGGAATATTATCCCTTCAGCCAATAGAATAGTCTTCAAGACCTAAAGCAGAGGTGACAGGCTGCCTTAGTAATAATAGAAATTATTAATAAAATGGATAACAGATTTGATGGCCTATATCAGGTTGGTTTTTAGGAGAGTATTATAAACATCTATGTTATGATTTTAGGATGTCAATTACTAGAATGAATGTAATTAAAGGCTTTTCTATTTCTCACTTATTATTTACCTAGCTATCTCAAAAAGAAAATATTTTGGGTGTTTGGGTTAAATATTCTACTTGAGGGGCACCTGGGTGGCTCAGTTGGTTGAGTGTGCAACTTTGGTTCAGGTCATGATCTCATTGTTTTTGGGTTGGAGCCCCACATGGGGCTTTGCACTGACGGCTGACGGTGTGGACCCTGCTTTGGATTCTCCAACTCCTTCTCTCTCTGCTTCTCCCCTGCTCATGCTCTCTCTCTTGCTCTCTCAAAATTAAATAAACATTAAAAAAATCTAAGAAGAATCTACATGATAGATATTATATAAATCAGTTGTTATGGCTATCAAAGTTTTGTAATATTTTTGAAATAGAGTGCAACCTGCTTTTTTAAGATTTACTCAAAGTAAGAATTATTTGATGTAAATTTCAATGTAAATTTCTAGAACGTAAAGGTAGTGTTAGGAATCATTACTATAATTCAAACATATTAATTAAAAACAAATCTAAGATTGGGGCACCTGGGTGGCTCAGTTGGTTAAGTGTCCAACTTCGGCCTGGGTCATGCTCTCACGGTTTATGAGTTTGAGCCCCCATCAGGCTCTGTGCTTGACAGCTTGTTCAGAACCTGGAGCCTGCTCCGGATTCTGTCTCCCTTTCTCTCTGCCCCTGCCCCACTCACACTCTGTCTCTATCTCTCTCAAAAATAAATAAACGTTAAAAAAATTAAAAACAAACCTAAGATTTAGTTTTGGATTTTTCTTTCAGTAAAAACAAGATCTACCTCTCCTTGACTTTGACCCATTAATCTCTTTACCCTTCAACCACACCTTTTCAAATTTGAAATATTTGAAAAGAACTATCATATCTTCCTCACTAACCCACTTATTCAGTAATTTTCTATATGTGAAAATGTCCTTTGATTATTCACATGATTTGAATACTTTGTTTTTATGCCACATTCCTCCCTAAAGTCCCTCCATTTTGTAAACATCCTCTATGAAATATAGCACTCAGAATGGAATGATTAGATATGATAGATATGCTATATGATTACATGATAAATTTGTATATAGGAGACACCTATAATTCTAACAGCAGCCCTAGTGTAAAAACCATGGATTTCAATTTTCTATGAGGAATTTTTCAGCTCACCTTTTAAGTGCTGTCTTTATTCAGTATGAGATTTACTCAGTATTCAACCCTTTTCATGACATGGAGGCCCTGAGGCTATGAGCCCTGAGGCTATGAGCCCTTAGCCCTGAGGACTAAGGAGTCCTAGAATCATAAACTCACAGCTTAATCATTTACTCCAACACAGAACTTCATGATATTATGTTACCACAAAATAAATTCATTGTTGCAGAAACTGCCCTATTGTTGGAAGTGATTGATAATAATCATAAATCTGATATCAAAGAGGAAAATCTAAATAATGACATGTAAATATTTACTTTGTCAATATCTGTACACCATTTTATCCAGTAAATAATTGAAAATAGAAACTTGTTAAAACTTGTGGTAGACTGAATAATGGCCACACTCAAAGATGTTTATGTCCTAATTCCTGGAACCTATGAATGTTGCTTTAGGGATTTTGCAGTTGTGATATAGTTAAGGATCCTGAGATGAGGAGATTATCCTAGATTACTGGGGTAGGCCCAATGTAATCACAAGAATCTTCATAAGGGTCAGAATTGGTGAAGGCAATGTGACAAAGGAATCCTATGTCTGACTAATGCAAGAAATGCAGACAGCTTCTAGAAGCTGAAAAAATGGCAACGAAATGGATTCTTCCCTCTAGTCTCCAGAAGGAACATAGCTCTGCCAACCCGTTTTGGATTTCTGATTTCCAGAACTGCAAAAATAAATAAATAAATAAATGTGTGTTGCTTTAAGCCACTAAATTTGTGGTGATTTCTTATAGCAGCAATAGGAAACTATATACTTCTTAGGCAAAATTCTCCTGTTAAAAAAATCCGTTCATTGAATACTTTCCCGGGGGTGGAATAAAATACAACTTGTATATATTCAGAGAGATATTTATTAAGGAATGTAAAACTTTTTTCTTCTTCTTCCAATAGTTCCTTAAATATTTTAACTTTTTCCAATCCTGGTATACTTAGTATGTATTATATGGTAAGAAATTTGTATGCTGAGTATGATTTTCTTCAGATTTGTCAAAAGTATTTGAACTAGCAAAATATGATATTTCAAACAATCATTGGTTCTTCAGACCAAAAATTGAGCATTCAAACAGTCTGAAATATTCTTAAGGAAAACTCATGCTCGCCATTAATGATTAATTCATTAATTAAATGTTAATATTACATATTAATTAAATACTCGCTTAAAAATATTCAGAAATTCAGAAATACTTCTCATTTTATTAACTCCTCCTAAATGACAGTTTTTGGACTTAGTAACTGTTTGTAATGATAAAGAATTTGCAACTTTGCTTAGAATAATAGAATAATGTCAGATAAGGATCACATAATTGAGATGTTTGGAAACTACAAAAGGCTATGAGAAATTTATTTAAGATATTATCTATAGAGGCAATGATCATAGAATGCTTTAGACAGAAATACAAAAGCATCAGTTAAAGGTATCAACCATTTATTTCCTGGAATGTTCTAGGATATATTAAACAAAATTAATTTGTGAAATCAGACAGAATTTGTGTGTTTACCTTTCATTAACATGAATGTAACTGCACCACTTGTCAAAAATATTAATCACATTGATTATCCTTAAGCAATTTCTGGTGTATTAATGAAAGCATAAGTACTCATTTTTCCCAAATATTCAATAAGACCACCTGTCAAATTAAAAACAAAACAATAAATTCTATAAAGTGTGGTGAAACAATAAAATCACTTAACTTAATTGTACATTCCCATGAACTGGATAATCATAAATCTCAAGGATAGATCAAGAAGCATTTACCATGTAGTCAGAAGTTTTAGGTTCTACATCTGGCTGTCACTAAAAACACTCCTTAAATCCACTAGGTATAATCTCATTGTGACCTTATCCCTGTTTATGTCAATTTGAAGGAAAAAATTTAGTTGTTCCTCCTCTGTTTCCTCTGTGACTCTCACACTATTACCCTACTCATTACATTTCTGACACTAGATGTGTGGGTTTTTTTTCTCATGCCAAGGAATTCTACAAAACCAGTTGGGTGTTCTACAATTTAACTTCATTCTGACACTGTCTACTGGGAGGTAGATCCCACAGGTAAGGGTTCAGTCCCACAGAACTGTCTTCCACTTCAGATATAAATTGCAATAGTAGGCCTCCAGATTACCACAACTTCTATCTGACTTGCCTACAGATCAGTTTCCCCTGACCTTCTCCCCCTTGGATTTGATTATTTGCATAGAATAGGCCACAGAACTCAGGGAAACACATACTTACATGTATCAATCTATTAAAGGATATAATAAACGTTATAGATGAACAACCAGATGAAACGATACATAGAGTGAAGTCTGGGAGGGTCCCAAGTATGGGAGATTCTGTCCCCATGGAGTTGGAGTCCATCACTCTCCTGGATGTGTTCACCAGCCTGGAAGTTTTCCAAACCCCATATTATTGGGACTTTCATGGAAGCTTCCTCACATAGGCATGATCAGTTTTTAACTCCATTTTCAGCTCTTGTCTCCTCTTAGGGGAATGGAGAGTAGGGCTAAAAATTCTAAGCTTCTAATCATGGTTTGGTCTTTCTGATGACCAGTCCCCATCCAGGAGCCCACCCAGGGTGCCCTCATTAGAACAAAAGACATTTCTATCACCTAGGAACTTACAAGGGATTTAGGAGCTCTGTGTCAGGGATAGGATCAAAGACCAAATATTAGAACAAAAGATGTTCTTAGTGCTCATTACTTCAGAATTTACAACGGTTTCAGGAGCCCTGTGTCAGGAACCAGAGGAAAACATCTTGTGTGTGTGTGTGTGTGTGTGTGTGTATGATCTATATGTATATACAGTATATGTGTATGTATATATATGTGTATATATATAGATAGATATAGACATGATAAATTATATAGATATAGATAAATAGATAAATAATATTGATAATATATAATTGTTATATATTTATATAATTACATATTACAAATATATTCAAATATAAATATTATGTATTATATTGGATATTATTAACATTATAAATATAAATATGTATAAATATATAACCTATATCTGTATATATTATATATATCTTATATGTATATGATATATATTACATATATTATGCATGCAATATAAAGAGCCTTCTAGTGGCTCTTTTGTCTCTCAGAGCCTTTTTAGCAGTAACTTAACTATACAAAAATGTGATTGAAGTCCACACACACACATATGTAAAATCACTAAACACAAACTCAAATGTATCCTGGAGTCAGCTTCTCTTGGTCAGATCTCAAAAATGCCTGTGGCCACTCCACTGCTATCCAACAAAAGCTCAAGTGTGGCAGAAAACAATTAGATTTGCCAACAGAGGTCTTAACTAATCATGGCCCAAATAGTTTACTTTCATGAATATTGCAAAAGCATATGTCCTATGAGCATATTGCTATATCCCGTGTCCCAGGGAAGCACCTGAACATGAGGGGCCCTGGAACTCAAGCTCGATTAGCTTTATGAGCAACCCACTACTGCCTGCATCCCACTTTCTGACCAGCTCCTATTTTTCCAGAACTTTCCCTCTGGTACCTCAACCAGGGACACTTTTTGGTTTTTTGCTTTTTATTATGAAATAATTTCAGACTTGTAAATAGTTGCAAAAAAATTAAAAATAATTACTATATATTCTTCAACTAGCTTCCTCAAAGGTTAATATTTTATACAACCAAAGTACAATCATCAAAAGCAAGAAATTAAGATTGAAGCAATACTATTAACTAATCTACAGACCTTATTCAATTTCACCAAAATATATCACTAATATATATATATATATATATATATAAAATATATAAATGTATCACTAATATATATAATATATATTACATTATATACTATGTATATAATATATACTATATATATATATAATTTAATATGTGTTTTCAGACTGAGATTTAATATAAGATCCCATAATACATTTATTTGTCATGTCTTCTCTAGTTTGGGACAGTGCTTCCTTCTATCTTTGAGTTTTATGAACTTAACCCTTTTCAAGACTACTGACCTTTTTTGTTTTATCAAATGTCCCTCAAGTTGGATTTGTCTGGTATTTCCTTATGACTAAAATCAGGGTATGCAGTTTTCAAAATAACAGCACAGAATTGGCATTACACACTTCTCAGTGTATCATATCAGGTGATGCCTAGTGTTGATTTGTCCCATTAGTGTTGATATTAACTTTGATCATTTAGTCAAGTTGGTACCTGAAGATTGTTGCACTGTGAAGTTAGTATTTTTCCTTTGTAATTAATAAGTATCTTGTAGGAAGAGGAGACTATAAATATGCTGTTTCTCATCATGTAGTTTTGTCCATGAATTTTAGCATCTATTGATGATTCTTGTCTGAAACAATTATTACTACCGTATTTACCAAATGGTGATTCAAAACCCTTTCACCCTACTGGGACCTCCATTCTGAGGGTCTTTCCAATGTTTCCCTATCCTTGGCATCTCAGTGTTCTTATTTCCCTCTTCATTTGGCTTAAATGCAGTGCTCTATCACTATAATGATTCCCTTGCCCACACCCTCAGCTCCTTTACCCTGTTCTTGCTTCATTGTACTTTCTTGTTGAAACCGTAACTCTTCACCGACTTCCTGCCTAGACCCATGTGGTTGAGTGTTGTTGAATAAAAGCATACAACCAAGCAGACTGGTCTCTCTCAAGATATTGTCTATAACCTCAAGAGAATCTTTAATATTGTTAAATGACTATACTATAACTTTCTGGTTTATTATTACTTTATAACTACTTCACAGCTTCTTCTATGCTCTGACTCCCAATATTTCTTTCTCCATTCCCTCTCTCAGCTGATGACCTTGCTTCATATTGCAAAATGTGAAGCAATCACATGAGACCACTTACCAATTCTGACCTGCACCCACATATACCGCCCCCAACATTACCATAGATGAACTTTCTATGCCCTAATATCTTGCATACAATCTCATTCTGAACCTATTCAAGGATGTCACTCCAGCAGTTTTTCTTTTACATCATCAAAATTTTGTGTTTTTGATCTTTGCCATCAGCTTAAATGTTATTACTCTTAGCTTTAAAAAAATCTTTGATCCCTCTTTCCCCAACTGTTAGCACCCCACCATTTTGCTCCTCCTTACAGCAAAACTCCTCAAAAATGTTTTCTATAGTTACTGCCTTTGATTTCCCTCCTTTCATCCTCTCAAATCGACTCTAATTCGTTACATCAAAAATGCACTATTAGTTCTCAATGTCTTCCTACTTGACCTAGCAGTGGCATTTATCACAGTTGAACCTTGTCTCCCACATAGCACAATTTGTTCGCCTAGCCCCAAAGAAAACGTTCTCCCTGTTTTGCTCCCATTTGATTAGTTGTTCGGCCTCTATAGCCTTTGCTCATTCCAACCTCTGAACATTGGAATGCCTCGGGTTTCACTCAGTCTTTTGACAATCTCATTCAATCATGCCTTTAAATGCCATTTTGATGGTGTATTAGTTTGCTAGGACTGCCATAACAAAATACCACAGACTGGGTGGCTTAAGCAACAGAGATTTATTTTTTCACAATTCTGGAAAGAGTTAGATATCCAAAGTCAAGGTGTCAGCAGGTTTAGTTTCTTCTGAAGCCTTTCTCCTGGGCTTGCAGACGACTGCCTTCCCACTGTGTCCTCACAGGGTATTTTCTCTGTGCCTGTGCACACCTGGTGTCTCCCTGTATGCCTCAATTTCCCCTTATTATATGGATACATACATACTAGATTAGGACACTAATGGCTTCATTTTAACTTATTATGTTTTTGTAGGCTCTATCTCCAAATATAGTAACAATCTGAAGTACCAGGCTTCAATATATGAATTGGGTACATAATTCAGCCCATAATATATGGCAACTCCAAAATGTGTATCTCTGGCCCAGACTTATTTCTTAAAATTCAGGTGTATCTATCTAATAGCCTTGACAGCTCTACATGAATGTCTTATAAACATCTCAGAGTCAACATGTCCAAAACTGAACTCCTGAACTTTCTCTTGCAAAGCTGCTCCATCTCAAGCCCCAGGTGTTTTATTTTACCATCTGTGCTTTGCTCTGATCAAACAAACAAAAACCTTGGAATCATCTTTGACCCTCTCTTTATCTAACAGCCAACATCCAATCTACTGATTTCCTAATCATGTAACTTTACTTTCAAAATACATTCAAAATCCAACAATCTATCATCATCTTCACTGCTACATCATGAAATAAGCTTTCATCAACTCTTGGCTGGATTACTGCAATAGCTTCCTAAGAGGTTCCTTCTTTCCACCCTTGCCCTTTATAATCTGTTCTCATCACAGAAGCTGGAATGATTCTCTGGTCAAGACACTTCAACGGCTTGACATTACTCTTGGACGAAAAATAAAAGTTTTTATAATGGGTTAAAGGGCCTGCATGATCTGGGCCCTACTCTGTACCCCACGATATTCTTACCCACTTCTGTTCTTCTCACATTTGCTTACTACACTTCATCTTCTTTGGTCTTCCACTATTCCCGAAACTTACTGGCCACATTCCTGCTCTAGTGCCTTGGTGCTGGCTATACTCTCTCCATCTGGAAGGCTTTTCTTTCAATATCTTCATGATTAGTTTCTTCACTTTCTTCAAGACGCAGCTTAGATTTCATCATATCAATGAGACCTTCACTAACAGTCGTATTTAATACTATTTTTGAGCTCTGCCAACCCCATCTTGTGATCTTCAATCTGGACTTTTCCATTGTTCATGGCATTAATTACTATTTAGCATATCACATAACTTATTAATTATATTTATTCTTTATTGTTTGTCTCCCAAATCTGGAAGTTTCATAATGCAGAGATTTTTATTCATCTTCTTCATTAATATATCTAAAGTAACTAATGCAGTGTCTGGGACCGTATACGTGCTCAAAACATATTTCAATGTACAAGAAAATTAATGAATAAATAACAAGCCTCTTGCGTGTCACTTATTTTCTTGAGCCTCAGATTATTTATTTAGTAATACAAAGGTAAATTATATAATTTCTGTAGTGTATTCCAACTAGCAGAATTTCATTGTATGATTTAATAGATCTTGCTTAAGAAAAAAAATACATATCCAATAATCCAGCTTTACCCAGCAGTTACGTTTGGTTACTTTAAAGGCTTTTTTATTTTTCTTTAATTCTTTTTAACGTTTATTTATTATTGAGAGACAGACAGAGAGCATGAACAGGGGAGGGGCAGAGAGAGAGGGAGACACAGAATCCGAAGCAGGCCCCAGGCTCTCAGCTGTCAGCACAGAGCCCAACAGGGGATTCAAACCCACCAACGGTGAGATCATGACCTGAGCTGAAACCAAGAGTTGGACACTTAACTCACTGAGCCACCCAGGCGCCCCTTAAAGATTTTTTTTTAAAGATTCTTTACTGCTGATGCCTTATAAATTCACTGGGAGCCTCATGATACAAAAATGAGGAATAATAGTCACCCAAACTGCAGTGTTTGAGGTCTCTGTCAATTGAAGGTCAATGAAAATGAAGATAAAGCACCTTGAAAATGATCACATAAATCAATAAGCAAATGACTTTGATTGCAACTATGATTTAATTAATTATAGGGGCACATCTGTTGCATTAATCAAGTTAAAATTGGAACAGAATTTAAATAGAATATGGTACCTTAGGAGACTTTGCATTTTTTCAAGTAAACTTTCCATCAAAGAATATATACATAAAGGGGAGCCTGGGTGGCTCAGTTGGTTAAGTGTCCAACTTCAGCTCAGGTCATGATCTCGCAGTTTGTGAGTTCAAGCCCCATGTGGGGCTCTGTGCTGACAGCTCAGAGCCTGGAGCCTGCTTCAGATTCTGTTTCTCCCCCCTCTCACTGCCCCTCCCCCACTCGTACTCTGTGTCTCTTTCTTAAAAATAAATAAACATTAAAAAAATTTTAATAAAAAATATATACATATAGACAAATGCACAAATCATGTAAATACATGATTTGGTATTTACAAATACCAAATGGTATTTGGTGGGTTTTCACAAACTGAATATATTTCACAAGCGAGTATAAATGAAACTGTCCCTCAGATCAATAACCACAATATTACCCGCACACCAGACATCTCCCTAAAGTTCTTGTCTAGCTGCTGCCTCTCCCACTCCCAACAATAGTCACTATCCTGACTTCTAATCCCATAGATTAGTTTTGTCTGTTTGAATTTTTATAAATGTAATTATATAGTATGTAGTCTTCAGCATCTGACATTTTTGGTTAACATTCTTTGTAATACTTATTCAGTCATTATGTATGATTACAGTTCACTCATTCTCTTTCATCTGAAATAATGCACTATATGGATATACCGCAGTTTATAACTATAGCAGATGTTACTATGAACAGTCTTGTATATGTCACTCGGTGAACATGTCTCTTGAGCATATACCTTGCAGTAGTATTGCTGGTCATAAGGTATGCTTATGTTCATCTTAGTAAATATTACCAAATTGTTTTCCAAGGCAGTTGTTCCAGTGTATACACCCACCCTTGATATAAGACACTTCCAGTTCATTACCTTCTTCAACACATAGTATTTTCTGTCTTTCTCATTTTAGTTATAATGGGATATGTGTAGTGATATCATATTGGTTTGATTTCTATGTGTTTGTGTGGTTTTGATATTGAGTTATAGAATGTATTCAGGAAAGCATATATATATATGTCTATTGAGCTCTGAATTTTCACACACACTCACACACACACACACACACACACACACACACATCCATGGCAACCACCATCAACACTGAGACATAGAACATATCCAGCACCTCAGAAAGCTTTCTCTTGCCCCTGACCAAGTAATAGCCTCCAAAGGTTGATACTTTTCTTGCTATAAATGAGCACTCATTGTTCTTGAACTTCCAATAAATAGAATCATAGTCTTTTATGTCCGTGAGAGTCATCCAGGTATTGCATGTAGCTGATGTTCTTTTAACTGCTTTGTAATATTACAATATGTACATATGCCACAATATATTTGTTCTACTGCTGATGAATATTTTACTTGGGTAAACTGCATTGAATATTTTTGTATATGCCTTTTGTTGCAATCATTTCCAGGATTTGCTAGATCATGTGATAGGCATGTGTTTAGCTTACAAGATACTGGCAGTTATTCATAGACTCTGTCAATTGTACTTCCACTAGCAATATATAAGAGCTCCAGTTACTGTGCAAATTCACTTGCATCATAATAGCTACTGTAGTGGATGCTAGTATCACATTCTTATTTGCATTTCATAATGACTAATGATATTGCACAACTTTTCATCCACTTACTTGGAAATTTGGATACCAAGTTGTAATGTGTCCGTTCCGAGTCTTCTGACCATTTTTAGTTGGGTTTATCTGAAGCTTTCCTTTATTGATTTGCAGGAATGCTCTATAACTTGCAAGAATGAGTCCAATCCACTGTTGAATTACAAATGTTTTCTCCCACTGTGTCTTTTCTTTTCATTCTCTTGTGTTTTTTAATAAATAGAAGGTGTTGTTTTTCCTAAAGGCCAATTTTTTAATCTTTTATTTTATAGTTAATGCTTTTACTGTCTCTTTAAAAAATATATTACCCAAAGAGCATGAAGATATTATCTTCTGTTTTTATCTAGAAGCTTTATTGTTTTGCCTTTAACACATAGGTAGGACTATGATTCATAAACAATGTTTGTGTGTGATAGAAAGTAGAAATAAAGGTTCCTTTCTTTCTCTAAAGATATCCAATTGATCCAGGGCTATTTATTGAGAAGGTATCTCTTCCCCATCCAGTTGCAGTAGTACCTGTTTTCGTAAATTTGGTGACTCTATGTATATAGAAATAATTTTTGACTCTAATGTCCAATGGAATCCATTGAAATCCATTAGAATGATACTTCTTTATTCCACTACCATGCTGTCTTAATTATTACAGTTTTATAGAAAGTCTTTATATTTTGTAGTATAAGCCCTCCAACTTTGTTTTTAACCTTCAAGATTGTCATGGCCAGTCTAGGTATTTTATATTACTATATAAATTTTAGAATCAGTTTTTCATTTTCCACAAAATAAAAAAAAAAAAGACTAGGATTATTTTGGGTATTGTATTAAATCTATACATAGCTTTGAGGATAATTTGGATTTTATCAATATTGAGTTTTCTGATCTTAAAACACAGTATGCTTCTCTGATCTATGAACATATGTGTATCTTCTTTGAGTTTACTCAGCAGTGTTTTATAGTTTTGAGTGGAGAGGGTTTCACAACTTTTGTAGATTTATTCCTAGGTATGTAATCATAATTTAACAATATTGTTAAATAGTGTTTGTTTCTATTTTCTAATCGTTTGTTGCTACTATATGGAAACATAGTTGACTTTTATATATTGTCCTTGTAATCAGCCCTTGTGTTTTATAATGATAAGTACTATATATTCTTCTTTATACTTAATTTTATATAATACAGTATTTAATTGATATACTTGATTTTAATACACATATACTAACACACTTGTGGCAAAATCATTTTGTTTTCAGAGTTTTTTATATAGACTTTCAAGTATCAGAACAATGATGTTTTGGATTTTAAAAAAATCTTAAAATTGCCCTTTTCAAATAAAGCTGTGAAACGCTATGCTGATAGCTTCAATCAATCATATTGTTTAACAACATACTGTTAATATTTAGAAATTCAAATTATCATTTTAGATTTGTGAAAAAGAATGTTTCTAGTCAATACAAATCATGACATTAGAAAATTACGAGGAAGAGTTATTCTACATAAGCATTTATTCAAATTAATTCCAGTTAATTTGTCTCTTTGGAAGTTAAGATGACAATGAAAATCAGAATTTTGAGTGATCTCTTAATAGCACAATTATATGTAAAGAGGAAGTCAGAGCTGTAAACCCACCTTGCAAAGTTTCTCAAGTAGGGCCAAATTAGGAGGGCTCATTCCTTGTTTAACCACAATACAACGTATCTCAGGAAAGATTCTAGGTCTCTAGGGTCAAGAATGCCCACCACCATCTCCTTCCACCCAAATCTAAAATGCCAGGTAGGCTTTAGAAATATAGGACCTGGCGAGAGGCTTCATAGGGTTAGATCAAAATTTGAAATTACATCTGACTTTTCAATATGCTTTCTAAAAGGTAATACAAAGGAAAGAGATCAGTGATAAATCCCAGTTTTGATTACAAAGTGACTCATGAGTTTTTATTTATTATATCACCTGGAATAAAAGTGCAAAGCAAAGGCCACATGAATTTCTAATATTCCTCTTCATTTCATTGCTGAGGGTTTGGGGGTAAGTTAGGGAAGGGTTGGAGTGGATATATATAAAACTTTCTCCACCTCACAGTAAAGTTGGGTGGGGGATCCATTCTAGGCCTAGGCTCACCCTTTTAATATGGTGAAAGTTAATCATCTCTCATATTTTACAGATTAATTTCTCAAGAACCCCAATCTGGTCTGACAAGAACTTCATAGTTCTTCTAGCTATAAAACTTTGAATGTTTTTT
Source organism: Leopardus geoffroyi (assembly GCF_018350155.1). Classification (NCBI taxonomy): domain Eukaryota; kingdom Metazoa; phylum Chordata; class Mammalia; order Carnivora; family Felidae; genus Leopardus; species Leopardus geoffroyi. The sequence goes on along the minus strand of NC_059327.1, from coordinate 55,626,261 downwards.
TCTAAAAACTAATAATGCTAAGCATCTCTTCTCCCACCACAGCTCTAGGTTACATAACAAAGTTTTCTCAAACTGACTGACAAAAAATCCCAGATCACTTCTTCCTAATTCTTTTTCTTAAATAAATGTTTTTGCCCGATTACTGAAGAGGTCAGGACAATCTCAATGCACTCTGTAATATTAATGTAATTGTTAATAGTAATAACTGCAGAAGCAGCAACAGATTATTAAGTTGATTGAATGTTTCCCATATGTCAGACATTTGTCAAGGAAACACCCACTATTCAATATCTGAAACAAATAATAAAGGCTGTGTTTGTTGCTTGCCATGTGGGAGAGAACTATTTAAGACAGTCTCTATGAGCACAGCAGAAAGCTCATCTTACTGGGTTTAGGGAAGTGTGGGACTCCAGATTGGTGGATTTTTCGAAGTTGGTATGTCTAGGGACTTGGTTCACCTAATTTAGCTATGTAGCTCTGTTAGTGGAGATAGATTGGCTGACTCATGAACTTTTAGGAGCTGAATTACTGAGTTATTAGTTGCTGCGAATTGACTGATGTTTACAATAATAAGGCTATTGCTGATGCCCTGTGTTTCAGAAGTTCAGTTATTAAAGCAAGTTGTCATTTATCATTGAGGAAGTTTGGGTAATTACTTAGTATGGCCAAAAACCAATCTTTTCCTAGGGATACAGTAACCTTTTTTTCTCATGGTACTACTGTTATATATTATTTATGTATGTTAGATAATTTATCTTTTAATAAAATCTTTTAAGAATATGAATCATTAGAGGAGCACCTCCGTGGCTCAGTCAGTTAACCATCCAACTTCAGTTCAGGTCATGATCTCACAGCTTGTGGGTTGGAGCCCTGCATCGAGCTCTGTGCTGACAGCTCAGAGCCTGGAGCCTGCTCCAGATTCTATGCCTCCCTCTCTCTCTCTCTGCCCCTCCCCCACTCGCGCCCTCTCTCTCAAAAATAAATAAAGATTAAATTTAGAAGAATATGAATCATTAGAATTTTTATTTTATACATGAGAAAACTAAAGTTTAGCTTGTCCAAAGTCACATGACTTATAAAAGTAGGATTAGAATTCAACCAAGGATTAAAAACAATTTTAGAACTTGGATTTAAAACAATTTTTTAAGTTTATTTATTTATTTTGAGCAAGAGAGAGAGAGAGAGAGAGAGAGACAGAGTATGAGCAGGGTAAGGGCAGAGAAAGAGGGAGAGAGACTCTTAAGCAGGCTCCAAACTGTCAATAAAGAGCCTGAAGTGGGGCTCAAACCCACAAACCGTGAGATCATGACCTGAGCCGAAATCAAGAGTCAGACGCTTAACTGACTGAGCCACCAGATACCCCAGGATCTAAAACAATTTTAACTGTGAAAAGAATCGGAACTTATCTAAAACCTGGTGTCTTTATTCATTCAGTGGATGGTCCCATATATGCTGAGTCATCATCATAAGGGCATAGAAGTAGGTGCTGAGAATATCAATGTGTACACATCGGGCAAACATCCCTGTCCTTCTTCAGCTAACATCCTTGCTATCTTTGCTGGTATTTGCATTCTGGGTCTTTGCTTTTGACTACTTCAGGATGTCATCTGATAAATAATTGACACAGAATTAGGTCATTCTCTTCTGAGTCATCTGTCCAACACTTTACCAAAGTCCTTAACTCTGTGTTCATTATTGGGGCTGACCCTTACTCTTTTTTTTTTTTTTAATTTTTTTTTCAACGTTTATTTATTTTTGGGACAGAGAGAGACAGAGCATGAACAGGGGAGGGGCAGAGAGAGAGGGAGACACAGAATCGGAAACAGGCTCCAGGCTCTGAGCCATCAGCCCAGAGCCTGACGCGGGCCTCGAACTCACGGACCGCGAGATCGTGACCTGGCTGAAGTTGGACGCTTAACCGACTGCGCCACCCAGGCGCCCCTGACCCTTACTCTTCTTCTCAAAGGTTTGCAGTTGATAACCACAACTTAGCTCGGATGGCTGAAGGAGATTAAAATTATAGCTTCAAGTTCTAATGTAATGACTGACAATTTTCGGAGTAATTTGGCAACCATTTTTTGGCATACCAATTAAATTTATTTTTACCCTATACTTTAATATAAGGTGATATTTTTTCCAAAAAAAAAATAAAATAACAGAGGAGTTAAGTGGTATTTGAATCCCCACAAAGTTTTTGTGTTACAAGTCAAATACTCAGTTTATTTTGGGCAAACAGAGGAAGCACAATAGCCTGAAATAATTTCAATAAGTGGCAGTTTGGGATGCCCAGATGTCATCCAAAGAAATGCATTTTTAAAAAAGGGAGGGAATAAAGAAATTTTGCATGGATTATAGTCATTATCTGTGGGTGTGCAGCTTCTCAATTCCAAGTATTGAATGCTATTGTAAATAAAACCTTTAAAGATGACATGCAAAGTGTGACACTAAATGATTATGTGGAGGAGATAGATATTCACAGAGTGAATTTTAAAAAGAAAACTGTCTTAATAAAAAAATAAATGGCTCAGTTAATTGTCCAGTGATGATATGTTCTACTTCTGTGTTAGAAAACTCAAAAGTGGCCCAAAACCATAAATTACCTAGGAATAAATCTAACCAAAGAGGTAAAAAATCTATACAATGAAAACTATAGAAATCGTATGAAAGAAATGGAAGAAGACACAGAAAGATGGAAAAAGATTCCATGCTCCTGGATAGGAAGAACAAATGTTAAAATATTACCCAAAGCAATCTACATATTCAATGGAAAACCTATCAAAATAACACCAGCATTCTTCACAGAGCTAGAGCAAACAATCCTAAAATTTGTATGGAACCAAAAAAGACCCCGAATAGCCAAAGCAATCTTGAAAAAGAAAACCAAAGCAGGCGGCATCACAATCCCAGACTTCAAGCTATACTACAAAGCTGTAATCATCAAGACAGTATGGTACTCACACAAACACAGACACTCAGATCAATGGAACAGAATAGAAAACCTAGAAATGGACCCACAATAGTATGGTCTACTAATCTCTGACAAAGCAGGAAAGCATATCCAATGGAATAAAGACTGTCTCTTCAACAAATGGTGCTGGGAAAACTGGACAGCGACATGAAGAATGAACCTGGACCACTTTCTTACACTATACACAAAAATAAACTCAAAATGGATGAAAGACCTAAATGTAAGACAGGAAGCCATCAAAATCCTTGAAGAGAATGCAGGCAAAACCTCTTTGACCTTGGCCGCAGCAACTTCTTCCTCAACACGTCTCTGGAGGCAAGGGAAACAAAAGCAAAAATGAATCTTTGGGACCTCATCAAAATAAAAGGCTTCTGCACAGCAAAGGAAATAATCAGCAAAACTAAAAGGCAACTGATGGAATGGGAGAAGATATTTGCAAATGACATATCAGAAAAAGGGTTAGTATCCAAAAATCTATAAAGAACTTATGAAACTCAACACCCAAAAACCAAATCATCCAGTGAAGAGATGGGCAAAAGACATAAATAGACATTTCTCCAAAGAAGACATCCCTATGGCCAACCAACACATGAAAAAATGCTCAACATCACTCATCATCAGGGAAATACAAATCAAAACCACAATAAGATATCACCTCACACTTGTCAGAATGGCTAACCTTAACAACTCAGGCAGCAACTTGGCAATGATGTGGAGAAAGAGGATCTCTGCATTACTGGTGGGAATGCAAACTGGTGCAGTCACTCTGGAAAACAGTATGGAGCTTCCTGAAAAAATTAAAACTAGAACTACCCTACAACCCAGCAATTACATTACTAGGTATTTATCCAAGGGATACAGGTATGCTGTTTCAAAGGGACACATACGCCCCAATGTTTATAGCAGCACTGTCAACAATAGCCAAAGTATGGAAAGAGCCCAAGTGTCCATTAATAGATGAATGGATAAAGAAGATGTGGTGTGTATGTGTGTGTGTATATATATATATATATATATATATATATATACACACACATTATGTATATATACATATATACATACATATATATGTATATATATACACACACATATATATATACACATAATGTGGTGTGTGTGTGTATATATATATATATATATATATATATATATAAAATGTGGCATATATATGTGTGTATATATATATATAATGGAGTATTACTCGGTAATCAAAAAGAATGGATCTTGCCATTTGCAACTACATGGATGGAGCTAGAGGGTATTATGTTAACAGAAATAAGTCACTCAGAGAAAGATAAATATGACTTCACTTATATGAGCACTTTAAGATACAAAACAGGGGTGCCTGGGAGGCTCCGTCAGTTAAGCACCGACTTCAGCTCAGGTCATGATCTCACAGTTCATGAGTTCAAGCCCTGCCTCAGGCTCTGTGCTGACACCTTGGAACCTGGAGCCTGCTTCAGATTCTGTGTCTCCCTCTCTCTCTGCCCCTCCCCTGCTTATGCTCTGTTTCTCTCTGTCTCTCAAAAAAAACATTAAAAAAATTTTTTTAAGATACAAAACAGATGAAAATAAGGGAAGGGAAGTAAAAATAATATAAAAGAGAAGGGGACAAAACATAAGAGACTATTAAATATGGAGAACAAACAGAGGGTTACTGGAGGGGTTGTGGGAGGGATGATGGGCTAAATGGGTAAGGGGCATTAAGAAATATACTCCTGAAATCATTGTTGCACTATATGCTAGCTAACTTGGATGTAAATTTAAGAAATAAATTAAATGATAAAAAAAAGAAAACTCACAAATGGCTTTTAGAGATAATAAAGAAATTGAAGTTGAATGTGTATATGAAGAATTTCTATGAAACTTTTTTCTGGATAACTAGAAACACAGCAATTCTTCTAGAGTATATTTTATAGAAGTGATTTATATGTATAAACCTAATAAATAAATTAAATACTAAGAGTAGATGTGTGGTTATTTCTGAACATTTATGCTTTCAAGTTATTAGAATGAATCATTTGACAAAATGGGATTGTCTTATTATCACGATGATCTTATATTTGGGTATATTGTGTATACAACTGACCACTGAACAACACAGGTTTGAACCACATGGGTCCACTTACAAGTGGATTTTTTTCAATAAATACATTACAGGACTGTAAATGTGTTTTCTCTTTCTTATGATTTTTCTTAATAACATTTTCTTTTCTCTACCTTACTTTATTATGAGAATACAGTGTATAATACATATAACATATAAAATATGTGTTACTCAGCTGTTTATGTTTTCAGTAAGGCTCTCAGTCAACAGTAGGCTATTAGTAAAGTTTTGGGGAAGTCAAAAGTTATATTTAGATTTTGACTGTGCAGGGGGCCAATGCCTCTAATCCCTTCACTGTTCAAGAGTCAACTCTTATTTTATGAATTAAAGGCCTCTAGTTAAAGTGTTTTACTAGGCACAGATTTTTCTTAGTACAAAGCAGTTGGGCCTACCTTATGTTATCTGGCCTAAGACATGCCATAGAGGTCATAACATTTCTAGAGCAATTGTGTTTTGTTGAGTGTCCTCTGTGTATAGGAATTCAGCAGAAAGAAGAAAGCTTATGATAGAAATCTCAAAATTCCCATTGATTATATCTCAAAGTTTCCCACAAGCAAACAATTTTCATGCTATAGAAAGAGGCCCAATCTACTTGGACTCCATCCCTAAATCTATCTGGAATATCCAACTGGTGTTCAGACCAGAGAGAACAATGTTAGGAGTGGCATTCCCCATGCCCGATCTGTCCCCACACCAGGGCCCAGGAAGGTGCTCTTTTTTCAAAAAGATATGTGAGCTACTTTATTCAGCAGTTTCCTGAGTTTTCTAAAGGAAAAAAATGTCAACTGCATTATACTAATGTATAAACAAATAGCAAAAAGCCACATATCACTACTAAAAATCAAAGCCAAAAAACTTATGACTTAAAAGAATGAAAAAGATTTCTTAGGGCCTAAAAGAAAATCTTATTCCTTAAAAAATATTTTCTTAATGAAGTAAAAAATAATAGAGAATTTCTACTTAACTTTAATGATATCAAAGAGGTCATTATGTCTATTAAACAAGAATAGGTCAACATAAACAGGAAGTTCAGAGAACTAAAACCTCAATAAAACAAAAAAAATTCAATCATTGCTTAGTCTTGAAACTCTGGCTCAACTCAGACAGGCTGTTATAGAAAAGAAATCTGAATACATACCTGTATGTGGAGAGAATGGAAAGAGATGTCTGCTAATGTCATAGATAAAAATGGACATTTAGAATAGAATGTAGAAAATTGGCTTTGAATAATAGTATCTCTAGAGAAGACAATGAAGCAAAGAAATGAGAAATTATCATTTAAATGTTAAATAAAACAAAATGAAATGAGCTATGTTAAGCGTAAAAGTTCTGATGCATCTAAAGAATTAGATATAACTGAAAAGATTTTTTGTTAAGACTACAGCATAGAAGAAAGCATGGCAATGTAATTTTTGATGTGAACTGTAATATGAGTAGTTAAATGCTTTTTCATGAAAAAAAGGGGGAAAAAAGGAGTCTCCAGTTTACTCTATGACACCTTAAAGTATAAAAATTGATAAAAACCATTTGCATGATTATTAAAACTTAGTTAATTTTCAGGTGAATGTTCTAGCAAGTTCACTTCACTCATTAATCCATGTTTATTAAGTGCTCTCCAGGTGTCAGCCCTGCGTTAGATGCAGAGAATATAGGACCAAACAAGGAAGGCATTACCTCATTACCTGAACCCATGGAGTTTATAGTGAGGACAGATTTCAAAGAAATGATCACATGTTTACTTAATTGTACTTGCAAGGAGTTCTACAAAAGAGAAGCTGGATTGAAATAGGAATTAATTGATTTACATTGGTTCTTTTTGTTAATTTTTTTTAATGTTTATTTATTTTTGAGACAGTGAGAGACAGAGCATGAACAGGGGAGGGACAGAGAGAGAGGGAGACACAGAATCTGAAACGGGCTCCAGGCTCTGAGCTGTCACCACAGAGCTCGACGCAGGGCTCGAACTCACGCACCATGAGGTCATGACCTGAGCTGAAGTCAGACGCTTAACCGACTGAGCCACCCAGGCGCCCCAATTTACATTGGTTCTTAATGACACAAATAAAATTTTCCTGCAAACAACTTCAGGTGTCACCATATCGCACAGGAACTAGAATTAAACTCTGTGAGGGCAGGGATTTATGTCTGGTTTGTTGCCTTCTCAGTCCCCAGTGTCTAGAACAGTGCTTGGCATATAGTAGGTACTCAAAAAATAATTTTTCTCTACTGGTAAATAAATACAGGAAAACTCTCCTTTCTAATTGGCTAACTCATTTCTTACAAGTAGCCTTTGTGAACAAAAAGAAAGGAGAAAAAACTACCTTAATCCATCACATCTAATACACCATAGATTGTCATCAACTGTGACACATTACTATTAAAAAAAAAAATCAAGCTTGGGGGATTTAATAGGAAATCTTTTCCTCCTCAGACAAAGCCAGAAATCGAAGTGTAAAATTAATGAGAAATAAAGCTACCTCTCAGAAAGGTACAAAATTAAATTTGAATGTCTCAATCTTATCACCAGACAGAAGGAGGGAAAAAAAACTCCCCCGAGAATTCAAACCACAAAGAGTGACCCCATAGACTTGCAACTCTGAATGCACGTCACCATTATGGTTCCAGAGACCTCAGAGACATGGGGTATCAGGTTGGGAGTGGCAGAAATAAATGCAAAGCCTCTGGAAGAACACAGCTTTAGTTCAGACCCAGAGCAACAGTAAAACAAAGATGCTGATATATTATAATTCTTAGACTCCATGAAGTGCAGAATTTAAAACATTTCACTATATTTCACAGGAGTACTGGAAACGTCATCCAGGTTATGTTTAAAGAAGGCCCTCAAGCTAAGAATGAAGATTATTCATCCTTTTGTCACCAAAATCTATTGTACCCAGTCATACACATTTTACAATTGTCAATAGCAATGCCCAGACTTTCTCACAAATATGGAGGTCAATTATAATTCCAAAAGCTCTCCTCAAAAACAAAACAAAACAGGGTACTTTAAAAGTAAAATAGAGAAACCTAACCTGGGGTGCTAGATTAAGAAAGATAGATGTCTCTTAAAAGAGAATCTCTTTTTGCTGAGACCTGGAGGATGCGTTGCATTAGTTGGAGACAAAAGAACAGAGATCTCTCTGGGAAGGATAAGAATGTATGTGGGAGCCCTGAAGTGAGAAAAACATGGTCTTTCCAAATTGTTGAGAGAGAGCTACTGTGCCCATAGCAAGAGGGCACAGAAGAGTCAGTAAACACAGGCATGCAACAGATAGTGTGAGGGATTCCACGCATCTGGTTAACAACATTGGACTGTATCTCTCTCCTCCTCTCTCTACCCATCCCACGCTCGTGCGTGCACATGCATTCTCTCTCTCTCTCTCTCTCTCTCTCTCTCTCTCTTTCTCTTTCTCTCTCTCTCAAAATAAATAAATAAACATGAAAAAAAAAAAGAGAGAACACTGTGCTCTCTACCCAGGACATGGGTTTCATGAGGAAAGACACATTATTAGATTCCCATTCTTTTCAATATGTTTTCACATCCTTCCTTACACTTTCTGGGTAAGTTCTGTCTCCTATTCTCTAACAAGGATATTTAACTCAATTTTAACTCACATTTTCCTTTTAGTCCAGAATGTCACTCCATAGTTTAAGTCACTATTTCTGCCAATTCCATTCAACAGTTACCATTTCTTCCTCCTTCAAATATAAAAATGTTTCCTGTTTCCTAATCATGAAACTTTTTCTTGATTGAGCTTTCATTCCTTTGTAACTTTCATGAATTCTTTCTCTTTCAATTATTATAATTTTCAAATATTTGGTCTGTAACCCATTCTTCCAAGTCTTACCCTGAATCAACTTTAGCTGAGTCCCAGGCAGCATCCAGCTAATTTTAAAACTCTTCTGAAACCACCTGCTCATCAAAGATCAGCATTTACTTCTTTCCTATCAAGTCTAAAGGCTTTTTCTCATCTCATCCCTCATCATTGCACTTACTTTAAATTTTATGTAGTGACCACCTCTCACTACTTTCTTCAACAAATCTTGCCCTTTGTCTGCTTAGACATGGCACTTTCCTCTTAACCTTCTGTGTCTGTTTTCTTTACGGTCTTACTCCCTTTTTATGGTCTTAACTTCAACATTTTGCACTTCTGTCTATTATCAGAGAAAAATGAAAACAATTACCTTGCTTTCTGTGCGCCACCCCCCACCAAACACACACACTTTACAAATGGTTTCTCTTCTCTGACATCTTCCATTATTTTCTCCTCCATTTCTAGAGTCCTGAATAAAGCTTTTCGATAATTTCATGATCTGGAATATAATTTAAGGTTTTGATTGTCAAGAGGGGTTGTAAAAATCTGTAATTTCTCACTAAGGTTTTCCTCACTAGACTATGTGCTTTTGGAGGATCAGACCTGCATTATCTGGCATTGTATTCACACTTAGAAAACAGTTTTAATATGCATAACTGTCCTGGTATTACGATGGCAAGCCTGTCAGATATGTATTTTTGATGATGTAAGTCTATATTTGTTAAGGAGACACATTCCCTCTCTCTCTCTCTCTCTCTCTAACACACATGTGCACGTGCATACACACTTATCAGATGTTTGTATTCTTAGTGGTTCTGATCATCCATTTTCATCTAAAATATTTTCGAATTAACCAAGGAAAGTTAACCTTCTTCAGATTGGTGGACTTCACTCAGTATAAATTATAAGAGTCAAAACAGCATAATTCAAAAATAAATGCACATTTGCTCAGATTTCTTAATCTCTGCTTTATAACAACACAACAGCTCTGTGAGGGTACACTGTAAATATACTTATGTTTAATTTTCAGGCTTAAGCACTTGTTTTCAATGGAACCACTACCTTCTTACAGAAAAGAAACCAAACAAAATTATTCCTAGAGTTCTATCTCTCGTGCCGAAATCAATCTGAACTCTAGTTCACTAATCCTTTGCATGGTGCTCTGTGTAACTTTTCCTTTAGATGCTATCTTACATGTTACTAGAGTATTTTTTCTTAGTTAGGTCAGATTTCATTGAAGTAAAAAATTCTCTACTAATATTGAATTATATGATAAATTTCCCTGGCAGAGTCTCTAGTGTTATCCATTTTGAACTTTAGAAATTCTGCAGACAGCCTAACAATAAAATATTCTGAACTGCATGCTGAACTTCCCACAAATGTGAGCTGTCACCACTGTCTGACTCTGCTGATCAGCCAAGTATGTCAAGCAATGCTGTCATTGACTTTAGGAAAACAAGCAAACCCTTCAATCATGTTGTTTCCGAAGGAGAGTAGGGAATAAAAATCACAACACGCTTTCCTTCTCTGGCCTATGATGGTGAAGCAAAAGTAATTTAGAATTATAGTAATAAGAACTTATTGAGTGTTTTACTGTTAGAAACACATTATAGTTAATAACCATTTAATCCCCATAACAACTCTATACCTTAGATGCTATAATTATGCCCATTTTATAGATGAAGAAAATACGATGCTGAGAGACTAAGTCGTTTGCCCAAGTAAAACCGCCAAGGGGCAGAGCTTGAACTCAAGCTATCTAACTTTAAGAGCATGTGTTTTCATAATGCTATGATGAGCATATTTTAGATCATAGATTTTTTATACTCTTGATATTATTTGACAACATGAATTTGAAGGATATAATATTTTGATTTGTTTTTATTTAATATTCTCAGAAATAAATTCCTTCCCATTGACTTCAAAAGCTTTTAGATAGTTCTCACTACCTTGATAGGTTTCAGGGTTGTTGTTGTTGGTAGTGGTAGTGGTGGTGGTGGTGTGTGTGTGTGTGTGTGTGTGTGTGTGTGTGTGTATACAGTCATGTCTTTAAGACAATGACTATCTATTTTATACTTAGTAATTTAAGAGTCATTCCAACAGCCATCAAATTCAATGACGTTTTTCATTTTAAGCTATTCTTAAAGTGAATATTAAGAGTGATGGGTGCCTGGGTGGCTCAGTTAGGTAAGTAACTAACTGACTCTTGATTTTGGCTCAGGTCATGATCTCAAGGTTTGTGAGATCGAGCCCCATGTCGGGCTCTGTGCTGACAGTGTGGATCCTGCTTGGGATTCTTTCTCTCCTTCTCTCTCTGCCCCAAGCCCCCTCTCAAAATAAAGAAACATTAAAAAAAAAAGAGTATTAAGACTGAGCATCTACTTAGTGCCAACTGTCCATTAGGCACTATAATAATCACTTTACATAATCCTTAACTCTTCTATGTGTCCTTTGATTAAGTACATTTATTATCCTCATTTCATAGGTAAGGCTTAGTGTAGGTAAATTGTTCAAGACTACACAGCTCATAAAGGGCAGAACTGAGGCTAGTGTTGGTTTGTGTCTTCTGCCCCAAAGCACATACACATATTGTTTCCTTCCTATTAAGAGAGATGGCCTCAAGAATAGTGCCCCAAATATGTGTGTCAAATCTTCTGCATTATAATTTTAGAGTTATACTTCCTTGGAAACGAGTTTGATTCCCAAAACATATCTTGGAAAGCCCATTTTTCAGCACACACTTTCTGAACACTTTATTCTTACCAAAAAAGTTTGGAAGATAAGTCTATTATTGTTTACATTTCTTTTCACGTTCGGTAGAGAATTTGCTTTCAAGTTATATTAAATACAATAATTGAAATTATTTCATTAAAAAAGAGGAGGAGGAGGAGAAGGAAGAAAGAAGGAAAAGAGAGAAAGATTGTAACCAGTGTTAATGTGGATTTATTAACAATAAGTCAAAAACATACATGACAGGGCATACATTTTTTTAATGTTGTTTTTATCTATTTTTGAGAGATGGAGTGTGAGCAGGGGGGAAAGACATAGAAAGAAGGGGGGACAGAGAATCTGAAGCAGGCTCCATGCTGACAGTAGTGAGCTCGAACTGTGAGATCATGACCTGAGCCAAAGTCAGACGTTCTACCAACTTAGCCACCCAGGTGACAGAGCATACATTATTAAAGATACACCATGTGATTTCACTGAGTGTTTTACTTCATGGAAACTGTGGGAACAATAACCATATCAATGATGCTAGTGAAATGAATGAGCTATTCAGAAAGCAAATGAGGTTCATAGGCACCTCTTTCTTAGATAACAGCCTACCAATTCGTAAGCATCACTCTGCACCCAGAAAGGGAATTCTGTCTCTAGAATGAAGACAAATATCTTACTACTTGATTAAGCTGTTTACTACAGACAGGCCACTAAAGTGACCAATGGATTATCAGTTTTGTTAAATAAGAGAACTCTGAAGGTCAACCATGAGGACTTAAGTATTCCTTAAACTTTCACTTAATTCTAAACTTTCAATTAATTCTAATATATGTGAAGCACACCGATGTTCTGGTTTTTGAAAACTTGAGCAGATGTCCTTTGTACTTTTTCGTGAGGTTACAAAAATGTACTTACTCCACATGAATTGCTCACCAGAGCACAGATATCAACAATACAATGCGGAGTTAAATAAGAACATTATTTTTGTTTATTCCTGCTCTGTTCTGAGCACAGGGAAAAGAATATATTTCAAAGTTTATTATGCGAAAAAACTATAACCTCCATTCATTAAAGAAGAAAAAAGAGGGACGAAGAAGAAAGGTGTGACCATTGCTGATTTTACTGTGCATTGTTAATCATTAGTCAAAAACACATGCTGAAGGCCACTGAGCTCAGCTAATACTAATAGTCTTTCTCTTTTCTCTTCTTTGAGCTTTATAATACTTTCTTGAAATACACACACAAAACTTACTGTCCTGATATCTGGCACCTCTATGCCAGAGCTGTCGATGATTAGAGTCAGTAATTATGCTGTATCCTGAAGATAATCCATCATGGCGGGTTTTGTTTGCAGCTCCCGATAATTAATGATGATTCCACAGAACAGCAGTTACACAGCATAGAAGAAATTCATCTTCTAAAGGTCAGTGAAGGGTTGAAACAGGAAGTAAAATAAGCCTATAGCTGTTAGCTATTTTTTACCAATCAATCTTTGTGAGTTTTTTTTTTTCTTTTGAAAGGCACAGTAGAAACATTCTTACCTTAACGCAGGCATTGTCTGAAAACCAATCTCTTGGTTTCTTTATAATTAGAATAGGAGGGGTTTCTTGTTGATGTTTGTTGTTTGTTTAAATTCCTTTAGGAAGAAAACAGATTTTGCTTAGAAAATACACCAGGAAACAATTTGCTTAGTATGTTAGTGGGAAAGGGGTGAACTACCCTCAGCACCCAAACCTCCTTCCACTCAAAGGCATATTCAAAACCCAACAAAAATATTTACAGAGACAATATGGAAACTGGACTAGCATCAAGAAAAGTGAGAAGAGAAGGACAGAGAAAGTCAAAGCCATGTGTGAAAGGGGAGAGTCTGAGGGAATGGTGCCAGATTCATTTATATGGGAAATGAGGTAAAGGAAAAACGTGGCAATGTATAAAACCACTTTGTTACCATCCAACAAAGCCAGCGACACTCAAGTGCCTTGGTAGGCATCAGCGAAATGGGGCTGTTTTTCAAATCTAGACACAGAGAGAAAACACGGGAAGATAGAAGTCAAAGTCCTCAAAATTCCCAATGGTATTGAGAAGGACACTGAGTTTTCCATCACAAATTGATAGGAGTTTGTTTGTTTTTTTTTAATTTTTAACGTTTATTTATTTTTGAGACCGAGAGAGACAGAGCATGAACGGGGGAGGGTCAGAGAGAGGGAGACACAGAATCTGAAACAGGCTCCGGTCTCTGAGCTCTGAGCTGTCAGCACAGAGCCCGACGTGGGGCTTGAACTCACTGACAGCGAGATCATGACCTGAGCCGAAGTCAGCCGCTTAACCGACTGAGCCACCCAGGCGCCCCAATAGGAGTTTGAATCAAGTTTCATTTAAATCTAAAAAGATGCAGTGAATCCAGACAAACCTCGGGTTTTCTAATATAGGTAGCTAACAATCGTTAATTTTGGTATTTGTGTAAATGGTTTAAGGTTCTGAAAAGCATTATGTTGGTAATGGCAGAAAGACTTAACAGTGACACAGCCATCTCAGTTATTAAAAGCACCAGAAGAGAAGAAACATGCTTTCTAGCCCCGGTTGCATTACCTAGAGTAGATATGTTTGTGATAAATCATTTAGATTTTCTCTACTTCAGTTTTTCATCTTAGAAAGAAAAAAACAAAACTCATGCTTAAAGACTTGATATGACCATGAAATTCAATACAAGATGAGAACGCTTGGAAAAGTATCAACTACTTAAATAACAATGATGTCGAATGTTTCTTGCTTGCTGCTTTGTGCCAGACTGGTTGCACAATACATATATTAGATCAGGTAACCCTATCTCATCCACACAAAAATCCTATGAGATAGACACCATAACTTACTCCTTTTTACAAAGGAAGGAACACAGAGACATAAATTGTATAGACAGTGAAAAGGATCAGGCTTTTTGGACACTGAGATAGTTTTTTGATTTGGCCAGGCTACAGTCCTCAGTTCCCGAATCAAACACTAACCTGGGATGTTGCCATGAAGGTGTTTTGTGGTTGTGGTTCTAGTCCCTAATGAACTGACTTTGAGCAAGCGTGATTATCCTAGATAATCTGGAAGGCCTGATTCAGTGAGTTGAAAGGTCTTCATAGCAGAGCCGAGGTGTCCGGAGAAGGGCAGGAACTCTGCCTGCAGAGAGCAACTTCCGTTCTCCCCAAGAGCGTCAGCCTGCCCTCCCTGATGGCCTGCCTGCCCTACAGATTTTGGACTTTTCTCACCAGTCCCACAAATGCATAATCCAATCCCTTGCAACACATCTCTTAATATATATCTTGCGCTGTCTCTGCTTCCCTGTTTCAACCCTGTCCGATGCAGACATGAACCCACGTACTTTGCCACGGGGCTATTCCGTCCCCAGCCACTTGAGCCTCACCCCTCTTTTTCTTCCTCCCTCAAGATACTTAAGAATGTACAGCAATTTGTTGCTTGTCAGAAAGGGAAACAAAAGCAAGTCTAGCTGGCTCAGCCAAGATCGCAAAGTTGTTGTGAACCTAAACGAAATGAAGCTGCCATTTTTGAGAATTATACAAATGACCCCCTTCTCATCTTTCATAACCACCATCCTACAGCACTGACATCACTTTTTTGTCCTCGGCGTCACATGACTGTGAGACCCACTAGAGCATACTCCAGATTTAATACTGGACAATGGCTTCCATTAGATCATAGGACTGAAGCATAAGAAGACACAGGCATCTGTTTCATTTTCCTCAAGAGGCAAAAGCCATCAACTTTACTGCCCTTACATGATCATTAGCATTTCTCTTCACAGCTGTCACCCGAGGAGCACACCTCAAGGAAGGAAAACGCCAAGCCAGAGGGAAAACTGTCCTCAATGAGGAAGTTCAGATTGCCCTTGTCCTTATTTCAAATGCGTTGCTTAGCTGACTGGCCTTTTCTGGCTAACAGTGACTGAGCTGAAGCAGCTGCTTATCATTCATGTATTAAAAGCTGAGCATCTGTACCTTTCAAAGTCATGTGAAGGAAACAGACAGGACCCAAAGTTCCTGGTCTATTAATGGCCCCACTTACCCATGAGCACACACTTTCCTCGAGTATATCATCAGAACTCCTAATTATAATGCTATAAATTATAGCAGAAAATTAAAAGGAGCTATAGAGGAAGGAAGAAATATGAATATGACTTAAAATGAGAAGGTAATTAAGTTACCCTCTTCCCTCTGAGCCAGCTCTGGCTATTTAAAATAAGTCCTAATAACAGTGCTAAATGAACTCAAATCGCAAATGAATATTAAACCGACCTACTTTAGAAATCTCATAACTGGTTTATTAAGGTAGTTATTGTTACTAGGGAGATTTCAATAGTTCTTAAGTATGTAAAAGGTGAGTGTGTGGTTAATTTTATGTGTCGATTTGGCTGGGCTGCAGTGCCCAGACATTTGATGAAATATTGGGATGTTTCTTGAATGAGATTACATTTGAATCAGTGGACTTTGAGTAAAAGCAGATTATTCTCCCTAATGTGGGCATGCCTTGATCAATCATTTAAAGGCCTTGATTGAGTACAGACTGACTTTCGCTGAGCAAAAAGGAATCCTGACAGCAGACTGCCCTTGGATTCTGACTACAACTCTTTTCTCAGTCTCTAGCCTACCTGTCTCCCCCATCAGATTTTGGACTCACCAGGCTAAGTACTATATTAGCCAGTGCTTTAAACTAAATCTATCTTCGAGTACCTGGGTGGCTCAGTTGATTAAGCCTCAGACTTTGGTTCAGGTCATGATCTCGCAGTTAGTGGGTTCGAGCCCTGGGTCGGGCTCTGTGCTGACTGCTCAGAGCCTGGAGCCTGCTTCGGATTCTGTGTCTCCCTCTCTCTCTGCCCCTCCCCCATTCATGCTTTATCTCTGTTTCTCTCTCTCTCAAAAATAAATGAACATTAAACATTTTTAAATAAATAAAAAAATAAAAATAAAATAAATAAAATAATCCCTTTCATAAATATACACATATCCTGTTGGTTCCATTTCTCTGAAGAACCCTGACTAATACAGTGAGTACATGGACCATGTTGGAAATAACCAGATTAACTTCAGAAATATAAAAGTTAAGAGCTTGGCTGTGTTCATAGACCAACTGCTGCTTTAACCAAGTAGTCTAGCTGACAATGTGACATTGTAGTGCCCTAGTGCTAAAAGGAACAGTCCTTAGAACACTTGCTAATATATACTCAATATCCAGAAAAGGATCAGTGGAGTCCTCATAGCCAAAAGTGTCCTTTCTGTCTTAGTCTGTTTGGGCTATAACAAAACACCACAGACTGGGTAGCTTAAAAACTACAGAAATTTATTGCTCACAGCTCTGGAGGCTGGAAGTCTGAGATCAGGTGCCCCCATGGCCAGGTTCTTGGGAAAGCTTTCTTCCTGTTTGCAGACTGCTGACTTCTCACTGTCTTCTCACATGGCGGAAGAGGCTAAGGACCTCTTTTGCAAGGCACTACTCCCGTTTATAAGGGCTCTGCCTTCACCACCTAATCACCTCCCAAAGGCCCCACTTCCTAACATCATCACATTGGGCATTAGGTTTCAACATTTGAATTTTGGAGGGACACCATCAGACCATAGCACCTTCCAAAGACTTCATACTGATTTCAAGGGCCACTAACTGCCAATCTCCAGCAAAGTTCCAGGGTTTCTGAGACTTACCTAGAAATATGAACAATCCCTAGAAATAAATTTTTTAATCCAGCTAATATTTATTGAGCACCCTCATCACAGGAAGGCCATGGTGAAGAGCAGTGGTATAGTCCCTGATGTCAAGGAGCTCAGAATGTGGGAGAGAAGCAGATGTTGTTCAAATAATCATGCAGTTAAGGTCTAATTACAAACTTAAGAAGTGCTATAAAGGTGGATGCCCAGTTACTAGAGAGTGTATAACAGAAGCATCCAAAGTAGTCTGAAACCTGGCTACTCAGAGTGCGGTCCACAAACCAGCAACATTAACACCACCTGGGAGCAAGTTAGACGTGCAAGATCTTGGGGCACCTGGCTAGCTCAGTCAGTAGAGCAGGTGACTCTTGATCATATGAATTCAAGCCCCATTTGGGGCATGGAGCCTACTTTAAAAAAGAAAGAAAGAAATGCAGGATCTCAGGCCCCACCCTAGACCTGCGTTTTAATAAGATCCCTAGATGATTCCTATTCATGTTAAATATGAGAAGCACCTGGTTTAAGGGATAAAGACAACTGCTTTACTGTGAATAGGGCATTTGTATGAGAAGAGTAAAGCACTCAAAATCAGAGGAAACAGTGGTAAGCATTGTTAAGGATATATTTCTATTTGCTACCTTTGCTTTCTTACACCCCCAAGTCTCTTTTCTCTTTCTCATAACTGGGATACATTGGATTACTCAGCATAGATGGGGGAGCCATTTCATCCAACTGAAAGGAATTAGGTCCTACACCTTAACTGGGTCATTGCTCTGAGTCATAGATGTTGACAGTGGGTATGACAGCCATACCTTTAATTTTATACCTGTTTCAACAGTATCACCTCGAAGATTGTCACAACTTTACCTCTTAAACGGTGGGATTCCATCTTGCAAGTATCCAAACTTTAGACTCTCAATTATTTTTTTCCTACATACCAACTAGTCAGTTCTTTTCTGAGCTCATTTTTGTCTTGTTAGCACCCTGACTAATGCAACCAAAATTAACCAAAATCAACTACTAATTCATGCCTTTGTTCATACTAGATGGTAACTTCTATGAAGGGAGGGGTCATGCCTATTTTGTTTACTATTAGATACAGCACACGGAATGAAGGGTACTCAATAAATACTTATTGTATGAATGAATGCATAAATGAATATCATTTTCTTGTGATTTAAAAGTTGCTATTTCTCTTCTACTAATGATTTTATATTTTTCACAGACATTTAAAAATATTTTTCCCCATAAGCATAAACAATTTGTTATGCCCAGAATTCGTGATCCCCAAAGACCACCAGGGAGCCGAGTCCGATGCAAAAGCAAAAGAGCCTTTATTCGAGCTAGCTCGAGCTCAATCCCCTACCTGCACCGACGCAGCGGTGAGATACCGGGGAGAGAGAGCGAGTTTCAAAAGGACAAAGGTTTTATTGGGGCCTAGGGGCAGTTGGTGAGGTAATGGCTGTGGCCTCAGCCGATTGGCTGGGGAAGGGTCCGAGTCCTGTTAGGCAGGTTGGGGGGGGGCGGTGTTACTGAAGGGGAGGAGGTGTGGTCAAGGTGAAGGACACAGAACAAGAGGGAGTCGGCCGGCGTAGGCCCGCCCTTTCAAATTAAATATTACACACACCTTTTCATCTCCCAGGCTATGTTAAGATTTAGGTACACCTGGGTGGCTCAGTCAGTTGAGCATTCAACTCTTGACTTCGGCTCAGGACATGGTCTTGCATTTCCTGGGATCGAGCCCTGCATCGGGATCTGTGCTGATAGCGTGGAGCCTGCTTGGGATTCTCTCTCTCCCTCTATCTCTGCTCTTCCCTCAGTCACTCTCTCTCTCGAAATAAATAAATAAACTTAAAAAAAAGAATTTAAGTACAAATTCTTAATCACTTTCCCTTTCCCACATATTCAAGTTTTGATTTTTTTATTTTAATAACTGAATTTTAGATGTATGCTTTTATTCATTCCATTTTACATTATGCCTTTCATTTTAGAAATCATTCTTAACACATTAAGCTTGCATATACAAAACCAGCCATAATTAGACTTAACTATAAGTTGTATGTGTTTATTGCTCATCACTGCTTCCTCCTCTTTTAAATTCTTTATTCTGGTACACTTATTGTTTGACTGCAAAACTTCCTCAATATTTTTTTTGTTTTATGAAAGAGTACACGGTGAATGAATGATGTATTTCTGAATCTTTACATGTCCAAATATAACTTCCTTTTGCATTCACACAAATGATAGTTTGTTTGGATATTGAAATGGAGTCACAGGCAACATGCACGTCAAAGCTTGAGAAGCACTGGTCGAGACCAGTTAGTATTTGTAGCTCTTGTGAACTCCAGCAGGAATCGTGTAAGAAACTGTTGCTTTCCAGTGATCCCCCCACTGTACTCCAGAAGGACATCAATGTTAGAAAAGTAAACAACTGGTGGTCTCTCCGGTCGAAACAGCCAAAACTACCCCCCACCAAGTTAAGCTTGGACAGGGACCAGGGTAGGGGAATGGAATAATGATGAGTCCCGTTGCTGTGAGTGTGGAGTTCAAGCCACGTTCCCCAAATCCTAATACTCCTATCTAGTTACTCCCCATTATGCCCACAGCATTCCTCCTCCATCACTTCATGTGGGTCAGTGGAGAGAATCTTAGGGGAGTCTATGTTAGGTTAGAGTTAAAGCTACCAATGGGAAGTAGAAAAGGAACGATAGAAGATTAGAATATGAAGGGAATTCACTGCTTGGGTGAGCTTTTGTATGTTTTGTTTTCCCCTCCAGGTGTGTTGTCATAGCCTGAAGTAAATGGAGCCCTGCACCCTTTTCCTTCTGGCTTTATTGCCTCTGTTAGGAGCTCCCTGCAGCAAATCTTCCACTTTATTTGCTGTAAACAGTCAGAGCCAAGGGACACATTGTGATAAAGCTTGTGTCAGTCTCTGTATTCATGTTCTCTTGCTCTATAACAATCACAAATTTAGCAGTTTAAAACACCAATCTATGATCTCCTCGGCTGTAGGTCAGAAGTCCAGGCACTGCTGGCTCTCTGCTCTGGGTTTCACAAGAGGAGGGCAGGGCTGTGTTCCTTTCTAGAGGATCTGGGGAAGAGCCTGCTTCCAAGTTCACTCAGGTGGTTGGCAGAATTCAGTTCTATAGAGTTAGAGGACTGAGGTCTCTCTCCTTGTTGGCTATTAGCAGAAGGTCATTGTCAGTTTTTACAGACATTCACAATCCTTGGCTGGGGGCTTCCTCTGGCTTCAAAGCCAGCAACAGTGGGTCGAGTCCTTCCCACCCTTGAATTCTCCTGCTCCCTCTTCCACAGCATTTCTCTCACTGACTCTTCTGCCCCTAAGAGCTCCTCTGATTACCTTGGGACCACCCAGTTCTTTCAGGATAATCTCCATATGTCTAGATCAGCTGATTTAGCAAAACTACTTCTGCCTGCAAAGTCCCTTCACAGCAGTACCTCTATTAGTGTTTGATTGAATAACCAGGTAGTGGGAATCTTTGAGGAGCGTGTTTAGAATTCTGCCTACCTGCAGCTGCTTATGTAAACTATTAGCAAGAGTCTGCAAATCCTGATTTTGACCTAATTTGCCAGGTACACTCTTAGCTCTCAGTCCTGCTTACCACTTGGAGGATTACTTGACTTCTTCAGGAAGCCCTTTCTCTCACTCCTTAGGAAACCCGCTCATAATTAGTCCACCAGCGCAGAGTTATGTAGTAAGAACCACTCAATCACAATTACTTCATTAAATACCAAAATGCCTTGGGGCACCTGGGTGGCCCAGTCGATTAAGTGTCCAGCTTCAGCTCAGGTCATATCTCACAGTTCCTGAGTTTGAGCCCCACATCAGCTGGCTTTCTGCTGTTAGCACAGAGCCCGCTTCAGAGCCTCTGTCCCCCTCTCTCTCTGCCCCTCCGCCGCTCATGCTCTCTCTCCCAGAAGTAAATAAACATTTAAAAAACAATACCAAAATGCCTCAGAGATTGAGATATGTTGGTGACAGCCTTCTGTCTTCCCTAAGACTTAACTATAGATTATTCTGCCCTAATGTGTCTTTGGTCAATAAAATAAGACTGGGAGAGTTCACATAAGTTTTTAACTTTAATTCACTATCTAGAAACTGGGGAGGGGGGGCGATATGAGAAAAATATATATACTGTCCTTGAGTATTGTTGCATTGATATATTTCGTAGTGCTAATATCCTCTACCAGGAATGTGAATGAAATGGAATTGAATGAATTCTATCTTTAAAAGTGAATTGAAAATGGCAGTTCACAAGAATCCAAGAGCTAAATTCACAATGGCAAAGGTTATATAAATCTTACATGTGTAGCTAACCCTCTAATGAAAAAGACTCACAACAGTGAAGTCTCAAATAGGTTTTGAGAACACTGAAGAAGAGAAGCCACATAATTTGAGAGCGTGGTAGCTGGGAGTCCTGGAAAGAGAAAGATCAAGTCAGCATGGATTGAGGCCATGGAGAGGCTTAACTTAAAGCGGAGAGCAAAATGACAGTCCTTTCCTAATTATCACAAGGAGACTTTGGGTACACTCCCTCTGGCAGAGCTCTGGTACCTAATGAAAAGAGCCTATCTGTCCTGCTTGGTTTATTTTGTTCCTAATCAGCAGCAGTACTTGAAATTAGTTTCACAATCTATTGCCCTGTCTCAGCTGTAAAAGCCTCTTTTCTCTCTTTTGATATTAGAACTGCCCATCTAAAGTGACAGAAAAAAAGCTCCCACTCAAAAGCTGTGTCCTTCCTCACATCTGGCCCCACTTCAAGAGGTCCATCACACGATTCAAAGGGAAGTGAAAACAAGACGCCAGAAGTGTGGTGGTGGTATTTCCAACATAAGAGGTTCTGCAAGGCAGATGTCATGGTGATTAAGTTTAGGGCGGCAGAGAAGGTTGAAGGTCAGCCAACATAGGATGAAACTACTGAACCTGAGAATTCTTGACCCCAGAAAGTGGTGGCATTAAACACTAAAATATTTTGGGGGGGGGGGGGAGCCAGCTTAATTGTGTAACTTTAGTTCTAATTAAATGAGATACTAACTTCAAAATCTGTCATTTGGGTGTTGGATTATCTGATATTAACTTGACACCATTAGTACCCAAGCTATATATAAATTGTGGGTGATAGTTATGTTTCATGATACCAAGCCTAAAATGTGGCCACTGATTTCTTTCCTCTACTTCATTTAACCTCTGTTGTTTCATAAATGTGGCTCGCGGCCCTGAGCTTAGCTTTTCTTTCACTTTATAGTAAAATAATTGGAAGGATAAACACTTCAAAACAATTTTATAATTTTGGCTGCTTGCTTTAGCCTCCAAGAAGCCCAGCAACGATTCTGAAACCTTAGTTAGCATACCTAAACAAGATTATATTCTGGTTGTCCAAGGAGTTCTCAGAAGTAATTCCAGCTTCCATCAGCCATTCCTCAAATACTAAAGTTTCTGAAAGTATGAAAAAGTACAATATTTTCATTTAATAATCTTGTAATGTATGCTGAGTTTAGAGCCCTACAGACCTGGTTCAAATCATGACTCCAAAATATACTGATTGCATGATTATGAATGGACAAAGCTCTCAAAAACTCAAAGTTTTATAATAAGTGGAGGGGCACCTGGGTAGATCAGTCTGTTGAGTATCTGACTCCAGCTCAGGTCATTATCTCACCGTCTGTGTGTTTGAGCCCTGCATTGAGCTCTGTGCTGATAGCTCAGAGCCTGGAGCCTGCTTCAGATTCTGTGTCTCCTTCTCTCTCTGCCCTTTCCCCACTCATGCTCTGTCTCTCTCGATCTCAGAAATAAATAAATTGTAAAAAATTATAGTAAGTGGAAAGGAAAATTATCCTTTCAGGATTGTTTTAGGAATTGCAGGTAATATCTCTATCATGCCTAGCATCACAGAAAGTAAGAACTGAAAAAGAAATGGTTTTAATTTTTATTCTTACTACATTTCACTCATGTTATTTTAGTTAATCTCAAAATATCCATGTGAAGGTAAATGGTACCAGGATTTATTTCATGTCTTTGATGAAAAGGAAGGCTAAACAAACAAAAAAGACAACAATACACCCCAAATGTTATGGACATGGACAGATGTTGGTGTTGTTGACTGGGAGTAGACACCAGAAGCATGTTGCGTGATTTTATGTTGAATTTACCCCAGTGTAATTTCCTCCAAGTAAATGAATGGAGGGCTCACCAGAGTGGGGGCCCACCAAGGTCCAGGAGTATCGGACTATTACTGATGCTTGGACTAATGGACTAATATTGATGCCTGGGGAGACTAGATATAATAGCTAAAGAAATCTTCTAGTTGAGACTTTTGTTTGGTTTTGCCAGTTCAGCATTCATTTCTTTTTGTTATGGCCAAGTTATTATGGAATTATAGAGTGGTGGATTTTAGAGGAATTTAATAGGCCATGAAATCCAAATGTCATCATTTTATGGATTAAAAAAACCCCACAAATCAAAATTGAAGTCCAGAGAGATTAAGTGTGTGGCCTAGAGCCACATGGCTAATAAATGGCATATACCCCAATTACTTTTTTTTTTATTCAACACATATTTACTGAGTTTTCATTATGTACAAGGCACGATGCTTGGTACTGGGCAGAGACAGATATGAATAAAGAGTCACTATGCCCTGAGGGAAGACTTCTCCAGCTCTGGTTTCTCAATATTTAGTGCTTCATATCCTCTCTGAACCCTTGTGGCACATACATCCAGAAAGTAGAAAGAGCATCCTCAAATTGGATTTCTTAAGAGAAAAGTTTAAAATCTAACGTTAGATACTTAGCTATGAGAAAGCGAGAAAATGAAAGAATTTTAGATGTTGCCTGAAGTAATGTTTTTAAATATGAAAGTATACGATAGTTTGTGACCCAGAAAAAAAGTATAATTTGCTTAGCCCAGGAGGCTCATTTTAAGTTAAAATTATGTCATGGTCTGATGCTTTTAAATTAAACTTTACTACTTAGCCATGTAAAGTATTTGATTTTTGAAAAGACTTTATAATCAAGTAATTAACAAAAGAGTACAAGGACATTTATAAAGTGGGGAGAAAGACTGAAAGGGACATAGCCAACTTTTAATTCCTTTCCACTGGAAGACTATTTTCCAGTCTCATTTTAAATTATTTATTTCTCTTTTGAGAGAGGAAAAAAATGACTTCTCACTTCTCACTTGTACCTCTAGGAAAAAATTTCATGAAGCAACACAACATGGTCATGGTAATAAATAGTTGTTGCTGTAAGGGTGCAGATACAAGTGTCTATGACTGCTCTCTTTCACAGAGCCAAATGGGTACCACTCTCTCCGGCTGACATTGCCATCTCTCAGGTAAATGGATCCTACTGTATTTTGGTCTCAGGCAAACTGAGCAAGTAATTTCCTACTTTGTTCTGCTTTATTATATAAAACACAAAACATGCCCTTAAAAATATAGGTTATTCGTATATTATCCTAACAGGCACTGTTTTCCATATGACTCATAAAATTGAGAGGCACCTCTCAGACTGAAACAGACAGATGAGGTGGCTGCCTACTTCATTTCACACATCCACACACATTCCTTTTTTATAACTTCAGTAGCTTTCTGATTTCTCCTGAGTGATTTCTATCTGAGCAACTGCTTGAAATTTAGTCATAAAGATCTGCTTGAATCAAAAATGGGCTCTCAAATGTGACCCTTCATTTTGAAGTTAAAAGATATGAAGCAATTTGGGGGTCCTCGAAAGTGTATGGGTTTAAAGAGGTGAGATTTATAAAGTATTATTGATGATGCCAAAGGCAATGCTTTTTGTTTTGTTTTTTTATTTTGTCCTTTTTGAGCCAGTCCTATTCTTTTTCTACTTCAAAGTTCAATTAAAGACCTCAAATGCTGAGTATAATCTGTACAAGCTTTGGTTAGGTTCACAGGATCAACTTGTTCTTTTCTTGGCATTAATCATCTGCTCTAGCTAATTAAGTACTCTATCCCAAAAAAACTTGATTTTTTTCTCACAAATAACTAAAAAAAAAAAAAAAGTCTCCTAGTTTACTGGCTCTAAGAAACTGATCAGCTATTCAGTAGAGAACATTTTTCTATACTCATGCTTAATGACTAGTTCAATGTGTTAATTACTTTTTACACATTAAGAATTATTTGGGGTTAATTGTACAATATTTTAATATGTGGAGACTTGTGATTATGTTCACCTCTGACCCAGATCAACACTACTTGATTTTTAATAGCACTCATTACTTTCCCTGCCACATTTTTTTAAAGATATCTCTACATGGAAGAAAAGGGAAAAGGGGAAGAAATGCCTTTAAATATTCACTTTCACAGCTATTCATTGTGCCTCTGTCATGCTGAAAATATTAGGCTTAATGATGTCCTTAAGTGGTTTATGGTCCAGTAATGGTTACAGTCATACACAGAAAGGCCCTGAACATAGAGAATAAAGAGTGAAACAGAAGTGGATCTAAAGAATTGTGGAATGACAGAAGAGGAAGAGAGTGATTCTAACTAACAGGGAGAATTTTCTCAAAAGGAGGAAATTAATAGGGGTTTTAAGGCTAGAAAAGATTACCACAGAAAAGGATGAAACTTCTGATTGTGGAAACATCTGGAGCAAATGTGTTAGGAAGGCAAAGTTCAAGGAGCATTTGGTGAACTGTTATGGAACAGGATATATAGAAGACAGAATGACACATGGCCATTTGAGGTCTTATGGCATGTTTGTCTCTAATTCAGATGCATTTTTTTATTTAGTATGACTGGGGGATGCAGAATATGTGACCCCCCAAACAGACCACATGTGGATTGTTTTGAGGCAATGGCAGTCAAAGCCTAACAGATGCAGGAAGGTTTGTTTCTTTGTTTTACCTCTCCTTTAACTGCTTGAAATAATCTCTCTTTTTTTAATTTTTAAAGTTTACTTATTTATTTTGAGAGAGAGAGCATGAGCAGGGAAGGGTAAGAGAGAGAGGGAGAGAGAGAGTATCCCAAGAAGGCTCTGTGCCATCAGCATGGAGCCCGATGCAGGGATCAAACTCACGAACTGTGAGATCATGACCTGAGCCGAAACTGAGTCAGAAGCTTAACCAACTGAGCCACCCAGGCACCCCAAAAAGAATTTAGAAGATCTGTACAAGGAGGAAAGCTAATAATAATAATAATAATAACAATAACTTTTTACACCAGGAAGGCTTACCTACGTGCTAAGCAATTGTCCACCAAATCTTTTATCCTCCTATCTTCCTGTAAATTGTCTCCCTCCCTTTTGAAGTCCCAGATCCTTACCACCTTCTCCATAGCTCAGTATGACCTATAAGCCCAATTGCTTGACTGTCAGGGAACCTCATATCTTTGGTGTTTGCCTGCATACAAAATTATTATTTTTGCTCCTGTTATTCTGTCTTATGTCATTTAATTATTAGAATGGCCAAAGAACATAGAAGGGAGAAGGTTAATTTTTTCTTCCCCAACACAACCAAACCTTCACAGAGACATTTTTAATCTCATAATGCTAGAACCTCAGGCAGAGTGTCCAACAATGGCCTGTTTGTTTTTTTTGTTTTTGTTTTTGTTTTTGTTTTTGTTTTTTTTCTGGGGCCTACAACTACAGGGCAATTGGGCACTAACTGTGATCTGATTGTTTACCAGGGTAGAGGATTTAGAATAACCTAAGCTGTAGGATATACTGCAGACAGAAGAACATTTCTTTTCTAAGAAACAAAAAATTTCCTCTTTTTTCCCATTTGTTAACCTTTCCTTTCAAAGCATCTCCATTCTTTCATAATGACCATTTTTATTCTACCGTCTTCTTTTCTGTGCATTGGGGGCAGCCACTAGCAAAAACGACCGTCTCAACTTTTTCTTAATCTTCTTCAGTTTATTTGTGGACATTGAAAAGGCTCTCCTGTCTCCTGCTGTGTTCATCTGTGATATCACTCTCTACTTGGAAGGCAACTGAATTAATTTCTGAGAAGGGTTTCTGGTCCTGGATTTGATGGGAATACATTCTCGCAGAGATAATTTAATGGTCTAAAACAAGGGCCAACAGATATTTTCAGGAAAAGGCCAGAGAGTAAATATTTTAGGCTTTGTAGACCAAATATGCTCTATTACAACTACTGGACTTTCTCATTGTAACATGAATGAAGCCATAAACAAATGAAATTAATAAACATGGCTGAATTCCAATTAAACTTTATTATGGATATTGAAATTTGAATTTTGTATACTTTCACATGTCATGAAATTTTATTCATCCTTTGGAGTTTTTTTCAACCTTTTAAAAATGTAAGAATCATTCTCAATTTTTCATCATAGGGATAGGAGTTGGCCCACAGGCTACAGTTACCCAGTCCCTGGTCTAAAATGTTGACGGGTGGACATATTGTGCATAATGCTTCTAAAGCATTATACATTTTTCTAGATATTATCTCTGTGAGTATGTCATTTTTTTCTCTGCCATGAGATGCTGACCTGGTTACTCCTGTTAACTATTGCACTGCTATTATTTCTCTATTGGAGAAAGGAAAATGGGAAAAGGGGGAGAAATAGCATCGTCTTTATTTTGGACTCTGTGTGGCTTATATATGTCACCTTATTTAATCCTGACAGCTATCCTATGTGGTATAGATAAGAACACCAATGCAGAATAGTTAATAATATTGTATGATGTATTTGGAATTTTCTAAGAGTAGATCTTAGGTCTTCTCACCACCAAAAACAAAACAGAACAAAACAAAATATAGGAACTATGTGAGAGGATGGATGTGTTAACTAGCTTGCTTGTAGTGATTATTTTACATCATATGCAAGTGTCACATCATTATGTTGTACACCTTAAATACGTACCATTTGTATTTGTCTATTATACGTCAATAAAGCTAAGGGAAGGAAAGAACATCAACACAGAAGGCTAAGGCATTTGCCCAAGATTATACATTTTTTAAGTGGCAGGTGCAGGATTCAAATCTATTTGAATATCTTATACCATTTCTTCTGAAAAAATACATATGGTTTCCTTATCTTCTCCCAATAATTTCCTTTATTTCCCCAGGTTTTCCCTTAAACATAGGTATCTATGATTACTTTTTTCTCAGTTTTACTGTGTACAAAGATCTTTAGAGCAGAATTCTGGTAATTCTTATCTAATTCCATTTTCTCATTATAACTCTGGTTATAATTATAACTGTATAACTATAACATGTGAGTAAATGCATTTCACTGCAAAATTATAATCAGCCACAGCTAGGCTCTTTTGCAACAGAGTCAAAAGCAGAATGAAAGAGGCTCAAGCATGTAGACACAGGAAAATACTCTTTAATAATTATGATTTATAAAATTGAAGAATCAAGTAGCACACTTTAACTTTATTAAGTCAGTTCTTAAAATCTACATTAATTAAAGTGGATTAATAACAATCATAATAACAAACAAATTTGAGCTAGCCTAGGGGAAACATCTTTATATCTTTACAAAAGTATTTTCATCCTTTAATCTTCAACATCCTTATGAGACACATAGTATTATTTTCTACATTTTATACATGAAAAACCTGAGTCACAGAGAAGCTACACAGCCTTCCCAAGGTTCCCCAGGTAATAAGTGGCAGCATCAGAAATTGAACACAGTGACTCCCAGCCTATACTTTGTTAAGCTAATAAGATAATAATAAAACATATTATATATAAAATTATATAATATATAAATTATATATGTAATATATTTATGTATTATTATATTATTATATATAGTTATAGTCATAGAAAGAAAGGTAAAGAAAGACATTTAAAAGTTTTAAAAGTTGTAGAGAGAAAAATTCATTAGGATTCAGAAATCTAATCATAGTTTTTAACCAGCTGCATGAATTTAGGCAAGTCTTTTAGCTGCTTTCACCTTCTCTGTGTTTCCCTTTTGCCATTTGTAAATTGAGTCCTTCAGTCTGGATGATCGCCATGAAATCTTCTACTTCTATAATTCTATGATCCTATTTTTTTAAAAAACCTTCCCCTTTACTTCACGTCCTGACAGGGAGCACTTCTGAGACCTCAAACTTTATTATATAAGCCCTCTTTGATTATTTAAAATCTGTACTATTGAAGTACAATCAAAGACTGTCAAAACAGATATTTTATGTCTAGCATGGGTTGAAATGCATGATTCCCTGTAGAATGCAAGGGTTACAACACAGTAATCAGTTGAGACAAAAATTTGAGATGAAAATTTCGTTTCACTGCAGAATTACAATCAGCCAGTGCTCGGCTCTTTTACAACAGAGTCAACAGCGGAATGATGGAGGCTTGAGCGTGTAGACACAGAAACAGATTCCATCTGTTGACAGGAACTCTGTTCTCAATCATATCTCAACAGCACATCTCTTCTGACTGAAGAGACCCTTGGGTACCCTTTTTCCAGGTTCTGAGTGGAGGCTTGCCCTCTGCCAGTATAGCTCATGAAGGGTAATGACAGGTAATCAAGCAGAATTAATCAATTGTTAATGCCTCGTAAATAATGAAAACTTACTTGGATTGTTCTTTGTTCTGCTGAAAAAGTACACAGTGTTCTTGAAGTCTCTGGGATTCTCTGTAGTATTCTTATCTTTGTAGTTTCATTTTCTCCTAAAAATTTGATTTTATTGTTTAACGGATGGAAAATGAACTCGTGCAACATATGTGTTATATCACTTTATTCATGATGAAATAAAAACAAATAGTAAAATATATAAAACCAATATCTTAAGGCAAATAATGTTTAGTAAATATAATATATAAATATACATATGCATGAAAGTATATGTATCTATAAGATAAGGTCTGAACAATGTTCTATAATAACAAATTATAATTTAATATAGTAAAATTAATACCTAATATTGGTATAATACTTGATAGTTTTTAAATGATTTTCACAAATACCACTTTATTCTTTAGAGAATTTATCTGTGGATATATTATTATTCCTATATCAAGGCTGAGAAGAGTGAAATTCAGAATACCAAGTCATTATTGCAAAAAATACAGAACCATTAGGTTTCAGGATGAGGACCTGAATATAAAGATTTAGAAGACAAGTCCAGTATTCTTTCCGTTTGGTCACAGCTGCCTCAGAGGGAGAATAACTCTGGAACATGCAGACTTTCTGAATTTCCTTGTGTCTTTCAGGGAAACTCTAGACCCAGGCAACTCTAAGGCATATATCTCTCTTCAGCCTCAACGTACTTCCTCAGTAGGACTTTCACCTCTGTTTATGGTCTGGAGGGAAAAGATGGGAGAAATCATTAAATTTCACAAAATTAAAACTCTCAGAACTACAAAATAAGGTTCGAATGAGAAAGGGGAGATAAAGGGCAAAGGGAGGAGATACAATATGAACATCAACACTGGGTGGACAGAATATAGAATTCATAACCAGACAGAAAATAACCAATATTCTATATGAATAGAATTCATAACCAAACAGAAAATAACAGAAAATAGCTAGGTAGGTAAAACAGTAACAGTATGTAGGATATCGATGGACAGATTTATTGTTTCATTATTTAGAATAAGGAAAAAAATAAATTGAGGTCTTATTTTAGAGCACTCAAATGCAGTTTTCCAAGAATGATAATGTTAGCATTTCTTTAAAAGACAGAGTTTAGTTCATCAAATTTTTTGTGCGGCAAATCCTTAATAAATAGGTGGTATATCATGTATAATAAACAAATGGAATTTAATATCATAAAATGTAAGTGACACTATATGGAATAGTGAAATCAAGGATAAGCTCAAAAATAGTAATATGTCTAGTAGAAAATTTGCAAAGGAATTTTCCAGAGTTTTCAGCTAAAATACAGGATACCCAGTTAAATTCGAATTTTGGATAAACAAATAATTTTTAGTGTAAATATGTTCGAAATATTGTACTGCATTTTTATTTGATGGATCTGGCTTTTCTATTTTGGACCACTATAGTTAGGAAGTGTTGGTAGAAGCCAGTTATGCCAACCTGTACAATGAGTGAGATGGGACAGTAGTTTCTCCCCACTTAGGAAGGACTTTATTGATGGCTTTATGGTTGTGACATTTAAAATAATTTCAGCTTGGTCAATTCCATAAAGTTCTGCAAATACAGATTTTGGTTTGAGAACCTGCCTGAATGTGCAGAAGTTAATAGAAAAAAATTGGGGGAGAAAAATCTGACCCCCTACTGTATAGTGGGGTGTGTATCCATTATATTGCCTTTAATTCTTACAACACACCTACCTTTATGAGAGGTGTTTCTAACCCATTCTACAGATGAGGAAAATGAGGCTCAAAGAGAAAACTGATTTCCCAAAGTGTGAAACAGGGCTGTGAACCTGTTTCCTAGGTTTATTTCTCTCATTAGCTCAGCTTCTATTAGACATTTGGGAGTGTGTGAGACATTGTGGCCAAAGACAGAGACCCAAGCCAGCCAAACATCTTCAGGGCCAAATAAACACAACTCAAGTGAGAGGCTGTGGTGTCTGCCCTGTCCTCAAAGGGACTTTTTTGTTTCTTGGATCCTAACGATCTATATGGCGCAATACACAACTCTAGGCAGAGCCTTAGATATTCAGAGTGGGCAATAGACATCTAATCACTTTTATACTCCATGTGCCTACTTGGTGATGAAAAATGGTTCATTGTGTCATTGTAAGGCGATATTAAAATATTTTGGATTTGAAAATGTTTGCATCCAATATGACGATTTTATTTTTTTAATCAATGTGCCAAAGTGTATATAATAATTATTTTAACTCTTTTAATTACAAACAATTTTTAATCCTTAAAAAAGGACTTGTAATTATGTATTTTTGTTGGAAATCCACAAAAAAGTAATCTCACAGATTTTTTTTTTCAACGTTTATTTATTTTTGGGACACAGAGAGACAGAGCATGAACGAGGGAGGGGCAGAGAGAGAGCGAGACACAGAATCGGAAACAGGCTCCAGGCTCTGAGCCATCAGCCCAGAGCCTGACGCGGGGCTCGAACTCACGGACCGCAAGATTGTGACCTGGCTGAAGTCGGACGCTTAACCGACTGCACCACCCAGGCGCCCCAGTAATCTCACAGATTTACTAGAAACGTATGGCTCTTATTATTTGTCAATTGGCCATATGTACACAGTGTACAATAACTTGCAAGCAAAGATAATACAATCAGAAATAGGAAAGGAAAGTGTCACCGTTTAGTTCTGTTTGTAAAAGCTGAGGGGGAGGCAAACCATAAGAGACTCTTAAATACAGAACAAACAAGATTGCTGGAGGGGAGGTGGGTGGGGAAAGGGCTAAATGGGAGATGGGCATTAAGGAGGGCACTTGTTGGGATGAGCACTGGGTGGTGTTGTATGTAAGAGATGAATTACTGGGTTCTACTCCTGAAGCCAAGACTACATTGTATGTTAACTAACTTGAATATAAGTAAAAAGAAAAAAAAAGAATCTAGTTAGCTGCTGAGCCCGTGACATGTAAATTAAACAGAGTGAAGCACTTAGTAGAAACACTGGCCCAAACCAAGCAGATTGGATGATTTTTCACAAAAACTACGTTAACTGAGAGTAGTAGTCTTTATTTTAAAAGCAATAGGTAGAAGCAGGGATTGGCTTTCAAGTTAAACTGTAGGCATCACGCAGAGGCCATTCTTGTGACCTCCAGAGTGTGGCTTATCCTCAAACTCATGGATTCACTCATCTGCCAGAAATAGAAATCATGTAACCCAGCCCCAACTTTGCAAATCCAGTTCATCCAATTTTAGATGAATCTTAAAAAGGCAGATAGTTGTCCATTCTTTACAAGAGTGGAGACACGCCTCTACCCCCTCAGTTATCAGCTATTTTAGGAGGCTAACAACACGGTAAACAAGATCAAAACCTTTAAAATTAAGTTGAGAAATGTTGGTACATATCAGAAACCAGTTCATTATATCAGTCATCAGATATTACGTAGTACAACAGACTTGTATTTTTAATTCCCAGACTTCCAACTAGCTCATTCATTCATTATTTCATATGCACACAGTTCTTTATACATTCATTTATTTATTCAATTAACATCTATCCAGCAGCTACTCTTGACAGGTCTAGCCTTAGATGTTGGGGAATACAATCAATTGTAAACCAATTTCTGCTCTTAAGAGCCTGCAGACTTGGTCAAATATATTTAAAAAAAAAAACCTGTGTTGGGGCGCCTGGGTGGCGCAGTCGGTTAAGCGTCCGACTTCAGCCAGGTCACGATCTCGCGGTCCGTGAGTTCGAGCCCCGCGTCGGGCTCTGGGCTGATGGCTCAGAGCCTGGAGCCTGTTTCCGAGATTCTGTGTCTCCCTCTCTCTCTGCCCCTCCCCCGTTCATGCTCTGTCTCTCTCTGTCCCAAAAATAAATAAACGTTGAAAAAAAAATTAAAAAAAAAAAAACCTGTGTGAAATGTTAAATAATAATGCAATGAATTAGATGACCCCCAAAATGTATATGATTAAATAAGTGCTAAATAAGTAAAACATATAGGGTGCATACGGGAGAGAAATTAGGTCATGGAAAAATAAGAAGAAATTGGTTGGACCTTTTAAATAAAGTAAAAGTTAAATGGGGAGAGCACCAGAGGCATTTGGGGAAGGACAAAGTAGAGACTGAGCACAGAAAAGGGCTATTCCTTTTGATGGTTCGGCCCACTCATGTTTTCATGGCCAGATGGAGTCATGTGAACACTGGTGACACTAAGACCCACACAGTTAGTTCTTGTTAACTTCGTGACTGAAAACAGAACTCACTAGAAAATATAATAATGTGCTAATACTAAAAATGGACAACACACTTCATATGTA
Source organism: Leopardus geoffroyi (assembly GCF_018350155.1). Classification (NCBI taxonomy): domain Eukaryota; kingdom Metazoa; phylum Chordata; class Mammalia; order Carnivora; family Felidae; genus Leopardus; species Leopardus geoffroyi. The sequence goes on along the minus strand of NC_059327.1, from coordinate 55,592,122 downwards.
CGTTAATTTAACATATGGAAAGTTATTGCCGAGGAATATTCTTTAAATATTTACCATATTTTAAATTCTTTTTTTTTTTTTAATTTTTTTTTCAACGTTTATTTATTTTTGGGACAGAGAGAGACAGAGCATGAACGGGGGAGGGGCAGAGAGAGAGGGAGACACAGAATCGGAAACAGGCTCCAGGCTCTGAGCCATCAGCCCAGAGCCCGACGCGGGGCTCGAACTCACGGACCGCGAGATCGTGACCTGGCTGAAGTCGGACGCTTAACCGACTGCGCCACCCAGGCGCCCCTCATATTTTAAATTCTTAACAAGATGTCAAATGTTCTCAGTCTCTGAGTTTCCGTAACTTCCTTTTACTCAGCCAATCAAGTACCATTTCAATTTCAGGTAAAAAAAAAAAAAAAAAAAATTGCATCTTCTGACACCAGCATCACCTTTGGAAAAAGGTATATCTTCCAAGTGCTACACAGTTCTGCATGGTCTTCTACATGTATAAAGGATAAGGAAGATAGTTTAAGCTTGATTATATATTTCATTATCTATGTCTTAAATGATCTACCTCACTCATGACTGGTGTTTCACTGTTTTCTTCTACCTACCCTGTGAAGAATCCACCATTGGTATCACAAATTGGTTATTTTTCCTGCTGAGTCCAGGATTCTCCTTAAATACTATTGCTCCAAACACTAGTCAGAGTTGGTGCATGAAATAAAATTGATTAGTGCACTTTAATCTACTATACTCAAAGCATTGTGTAAAGTTAAATCTAGGAAGACCTTGTATTTAATGAGCATATGTAAGATTCTTGAGTGTTGCATTCTATAAAATATTCTAACTAGTACTTACAACAATCTTATGAGATAAACAAGCAAAATAATATCCCCTTTTTACATATTATGGATTTTTACATAAATCCAGAAAGATTAACAACATGCCTAAAATCACATAGTTATTAATGATGGAACCAATATCTAAACCCAAACCTCTAACTCCCAAGTCAAAGGCTGGTATGTCAAAAGACATAAAAAAGAATATACCAACCTTCCATCTCCTGTGAATTTAATGAGGAGGATAATCAGACAAGTATAAGTAGATGTAAGCCTATTAGATTGCTGTTAATAACAGTGGGGAAAAAAACTTAATTCCCATCAACTTGAAACTGAGTAAAGAAATTTTAGTTCCCACCTAAGATGCAATATTACATAGATGGTGAAAGTTATGCCTTAAGTTTATATTTATTGCCATCAAAAATGTTATGATAACATATTTTTAAAAATTGCTAAAATAAAAAATACTGATAATATCAAATGCTGGTGAGGATGCAGAGAAATTGGATCCCTCGTACACTGCCCGTGGGAATGAAGAAAAATGGTAAAACCCATCTGAAAAATAATCTGGCATTTCTTACAAAACTAAACATGCATTTATCATAACAATCCAGCAATTGTACTCAAGGGCATTTGTCCCAAGGAAATGGAAACTTACGTTCACAAAAAAACCTGTACATGAATGATCATAATAGCTGTATTCATAATAGCCTGAAACTGGAAAGAACCCAGATGTCCTTCCTTCTCACTGTCAATGTATCTGCTTTTTCATCATATCACTCCCTGATTCAAAGCATTCAGTAGCATCCTGTTATCTATCTACTGAATACTGTCTGAAATTTTCAACTGGCAGTTAGGCTTTCCAGAAATTCTCTAGTTGCTTTGTCAATCTCATGAGTGTTTAAAGTTTCAGTTTCACTAAGTTACTTTTTAACACACACACACACACACACACACACACACACACACACACACGCTTCATTTTCCACCTACTATGCCTTTTTGTCTTACTGTTTCTCCCACCTAAAATGATCTTACTCTTCAAACTCCATATTTCCTAGCCCTATCCGTTTGTTTCATTTACTGTTAACACCAATTACTCTGTGAGACTTCTTGCTTATTCTAGGTTGAAGGTAATTCATTTTTGTTCAGACAAAATCATTTGTCTTATGACAAAACTCCTACTTATTCATTGATATTGTAGTTGCCTGTGCATAAGTTACATCTCCCTGCTAAATTTTTATTTTCTATAGCACTTAAGTTATAGTTTTGAACATGTTATGCAGTCCAATAACAGAGTTCTCAAAAGCTTCAGATGTATGGGTAAAAATACTGTGAGAAAATTGACACAAATAAGCAGATAAGAGGAGAAATGTGGAAGGGCAGAAATATAAACCAAAAATTCAATAAGACGGGGGCTCCTGGTGGTTAAGCCTCCAACTCTTGATTTCGGCTCAGGTCATGACCTCAGGGTCCTAGACCCAGCACCCCACTGGGCTCTGAGCTGGCTGGGCATGCTTAAGATTTTCTCCTTCTCCCTCTGCCCCTCCCCACTTGCAGGAGCACTCACTCAACCTCTCTCTCACACACACACACACACACACAAAAAAAAAAAATTCAACAACACTAGTACAGGTGCAATTTTTGAAAACCTGGATAATAAAATACCAAAGCAAACAATTTAGGAAACCTTGTTCGTTTGTTTAAAATTTGACTAATTTTTGTCATTTGTTCATTTATTTTTCTTTTTTTTTTTTTAATTTTTTTTTCTAACGTTTATTTATTTTTGGGACAGAGAGAGACAGAGCATGAACGGGGCAGGGGCAGAGAGAGAGGGAGACACAGAATCGGAAACAGGCTCCAGGCTCCGAGCCATCAGCCCAGAGCCCGACGCGGGGCTCGAACTCACGGACCGCGAGATCGTGACCTGGCTGAAGTCGGACGCTTAACCGACTGCGCCACCCAGGTGCCCCTGTTCATTTATTTTTCATTGGCATCTCTCCTCAATTATAGATATCTTGACTGCTAAAATCATAGCCTGAGCCAATACACCTCTTGGTGAAGATCTATAGAAAATTAAGTCCCATATCAGCCTAACTTTATCCATTTATCTGTTCACTCGTGCTTATAGTAATATCTATTCCTGTGATATCCAAAGGCACCAAGACTAAGCAGGAATGGATTACCAGAGTACCTACAGTAAAACCATAGTCTTTCACTCTCAAGCGTGATGTGCAGAATAATTCACTGTCCTGAAGAAGGGACTGAAGCATCTTTCTTCTCATCCACCTTCTTGTATGTTCTGAAACGAATTCCTTTGTAAGATTTCCATCCACCCATCATGTCTCTGTATTTTAAAATACTAGGCCAGAGTGAATTCTCTTTTTAAGCCTACAACTAAATAAAAACTATTCCTTTCTATAATTTAGCTAGGGAACTTAAAAAAAAAAAAAAACTGACCCAGCTTCTTTCACAGCATGTTAAAGGAGTTTGGGGAGGCAGGAGGTCTACTTCTGGCCGTATATTTTTTCCATCTGCTTGTCTTCTAGGCCAGTGAGAGGTGCAGACAGCCAATAGGTAGCCTGTCCCTCTGCAGCTCCAGATGCTTCTTGCCATCTGTCAGTTAGATATTAAACATAACAATATCCTTGCTTAGGTTTCACCAAAGAGATTACTTGAGAGTAATCTAACTCAAAGGCTATGTTAGGAACGTGATGAATATTCACAATAATTAGACCACTGCATTTAAAAAATAAACCTGTGGAGATTAGGTTCAGATGAGTGAATGTGTGCGGTCTCAGCCTACCAATCATCAGTGTTGTGGTTCTTATGATTGCAAGATGACTTTGTGGTTCTTATGATTGCAAGATTCCTTTCAGCAATAGCCTTCAGGAAACTGATGAAATGAGGTTTTATTACTTACAGGACCCGGGAATTACACCGCATACCTGGGACCACACAGGGAGGTTACAAGTAGAGAGAGAGAGAGAGACAGTGTACCAGTCTGGGGTTCTGCTTTTATTGGGGTTGAGGACAGGGGGCTGTAGGGTTCCACAGGCTCACTCATTATTGGCGAACCTAAAACATAGGAGGGGGAACTTAAAGCATGGGAAGAGGATTAAAAAACTAGTGGCCCAAATGGTCAGCTATGGAAATTAACCAAGGTCTCTAAAATAAAGGGGGCTAGTGGTGGGTGGTGGGGAGGAACAGCCTGATTCTTAATCTAGCTGTGGCTGTGGCTGGCAATGTGTTTATTTAAGATTGCTCTCTTTGAAGTAGATGCCTTGGCAATCAATGTTTAAGTCAGGACTTGCATTCCAAAAGGAAAAGCCAGCTGTCAGGGCTTACCCTACAGCAAATCAATTCTCCCCACACAGGGAATTTAGGGGAGCTCATCATGCCCTGTGCTCCTGTACCCACTGCCAAGTCCACCAGCCTGCCAGCCTCCAAAGCATACCCTCTGCCTTCTCTCCCCCTACGATGGATGGTCCATCTGGGATTCCAGCCTCTGTAGCCCCTCCCTCCTCCAATATGGGCCTACCCACACCCACATCACCTGAGCAGAACCTCAGGCAGGTCCCATCCCATACTGGCCAAATCAGAACCTTTATCTTAACTAGGTCCCCAGGCCATTCATAGACACAAATGCACATTAAAATGTGAGAAGTGTTACTCTGGTCTACCTGGGAGCTTTCTTCTCTGATACTTTTTTCTCCAAGGGTATAAGTATGGAAAAAGGACATTCTGGCCACATCTTTATTCATTGTAAAGACAAGAATTCAAGTTACCTTTTTTTGTAAGTTTACTTATTTATTTTGAGAGAGGGAAAGACAGAGCACATGAGCAGGTGAGGGGCAGACAGACAGGGAGAGAGAGAGAATCCCAAGCAGACTGCACTTCCAGTGCAGAACCCAGCGTGGGGCTCAAATCCACAAACTGTTGAGATCATGACCTGAGCCGAAATCAAGAGCCTGAAGTTTAACGGACTGAGCCACCCATGCTCCCCCATATGACTATTTTATTTATTTATTTTTATTTTTTTTAATGTTTATTTATTTTTGAGACAGAGAGAGACAGCATGAATGGGGGAGGGGCAGAGAGAGAGGGAGACACAGAATTGGAAGCAGGCTCCAGGCTCTGAGCCATCAGCCCAGAGCCTGATGCGGGGCTCAAACTCACGAACCGTGAGATCGTGACCTGAGCTGAAGTCGGACGCTCAACCGACTGAGCCACCCAGGCGCCCCCCATATGACTATTTTAATAAGATAGTATATACGAGCAAATTTCTGTAGAAAACAAACAAAGTGAAAACTAGAGGCAAATACTATAAGTGTTTATTTCCTTTTTAACTTTATTAAAACCTTGTGCATCAAAGTATTGAGTGACTGAATCCTACCTATTCCTGAATACAAGAACAGAACCCATTGCTCTGTGCTGTCCTTTGAGTTTCTGTGCCACTCCAGGAATGAGCTGTTTCTTCAAAGGATCCAATCATAGATACTCTTTCAACGCACTTTAAATCACGTGTATTTTGTTTGTGGGCCTCACCCCTCTGTGGGCAAGATGATGTTCTTTTGTGTTTTGTTTCACATTTAGTCTCACACACATAAAAAAAACACAATAATACAACAATTCCTTACAAGAACTTCACATTGTCACATTTTCATCTGGCTCTTCCAACCGTGTGGTGCAAGTAACGTCAGAATCCTCATTTTCCAGGTTAGACGCTGAGCCTCTGAGAAGTCTGGTGACTAATCCAAAGTCTCAAAGCCAGTAAATAAATGACAAACCCTATCCTTAAAGCCAGTGTTGTTGCTTCTAACTCAGTGCATGAATGTAATTTTTTTCCCTACCAAGTCAGATAAACATGCTGAAACACAAACTTCTTTTGAAGCATCTGTATTTCACAAATTTTTGCTGTTAGTCTGAAAAAAACAAAAACATATATACACAAACACACACAGCGAATACTATTCAACTCCTGAGAACTTGTACCTGAAATTTCTGTCTGTATCATATTTGATAACAAGGCGATCTACATGTGAGCACATGTGTGCTTTTAGGTGAAAGTGAGCGAATGGAGAGTTAGCTCTGTTAATAACTCCTTGAAGCTAAACTGTTCCTTTCATGAGGAACATGAAAGGATTTACGCATTTTACGCATTTTAATGCTAAAATAATTTTTTACTGTATTTGTGGGAAAATAGTTTTAGCACCTGGCAGATTGCAGAGAAAGTCAGTTCCCATTTTCTTTTTTGGGCTGGGTAAAATCCCTGAGGAAAACAAAGCAAAACAAAAAAAATATGGGGCAGTGTCAGGATCATAAATATTCAGTTCCTGGCTGCTTCTTTAAAGGCAGAAAACGTGGGATTTTGCAACCACAAATAGGCTTGAAATTTACTTAAGAGAAAATGGATGTATGATGTGTCTTAACTATCCTACTTAAAATCATTTTGATATTTGATATTTAGAATGAATGGTAAATGTGTTCCTAGAAATAGAATACATTGTAATACTGTTTCCCAGAGCTCGTTCTCTTTCTATTCACCTGGCTTTAAGTATTACATATAAAATTTCACAATTTGATTAAAAATTAATATGACAGCTGTAGTTCACCAAAAGGGAGAGACCCCATAAATAATGCATCTGTCAAACTAAGGAATAACTAATAAGTTTAGATTTGTGGTAAGTTATTAACAACTAGGTGGCATATGTGTTTCTGTTATTTTGCCCAAGTTTGGGATATTTCTGTTGTAATGGTTTTGGTAATAGATTCCTTTCTCTAATACAAGGTAAAAAGACAGAGACTATGGGAGTAAATTTGGGATATTAAAGAAGTGATTTGTAACATTTGTGATCATTTAGAAAATAAATATCTATTATACTAGAATTCTTAGACCCAGTATGAATGACGTACTTTGCTTTTAGTTGCATGGATCCTATACTAAATGTTTCACATGTTGCATTACCCTTTAGTTATATATCAGGTTGGGCTATTTTTTTTAATGTTTATTTATTTTTGAGACAGAGAGAGACAGAGCATGAGTGGGGGAGGGCAAAGAGAGGGAGACACAGAATATGAAGCAGCCTCAAACTCGTCAACTGCGAGATCATGACCTGAGCTGAAGTCGGATGCTTAACTGACTGAGCCGCCTAGGCGCCCCAGGTTGGGCTATTTTTTAAACACATTAGCACTAAGTTGTTCTTCTTTTATGAATTACCTTTTTATGAACTTTATGAGAAATGGAATGCCTAGGAAACTCCTTCTCCTAAAATTATGTTCTATAAAAAGAAACCAGAATATGAACATTTTCAATAATGAGAAAATTAAAATACTCTAAATTAATTATTAATTGAAAGTTGGGATTGTCCAGGACATAACCCTCAAATTTTATAACGGGAGCCTTTGAGGCAACATCTATAGTCCTTTACAGTGAATGGATCACACTGGTGACTTGTAATGATTATGTCCAAAGTAAAGGGTGCTAAATAACGGCTCTGTGTACAACTGTAGGAGAAAATTAAATAAACCAAAATTGTGATATGAGAAATTAGGCTAAAAATAATGATCTGTAAGGGATATCAACAGTTAGTATGCACAAAATTGAAGAAAAGTTTTCTAGATAATTAAAAATGGAATATATCCTCCCTTTTTCCAGTTTGGAGCACTAATTAAGCTGTAGCAGTATTTACCTAATTTTCAAAATATGTATATTTTCAGTTCTGAAATTGTTAATAAACTATAAATTATGTCGTCTGTTAGGATTGGAAAAGTAGCCTATGCTTTCTATTCCCTCATCCCACTTACATAATAAGTCATTAAATTGTATCTTTCAAACAGCTCATGAATCCTTTTGTTTACCCCCATTCCCCACAACACTGGCCAATGCTAATCAAGGCAACCATCATTCTCTTCATCTGGACCAACACAATCACCTCTACTCTGGCTCTACTCTTGCCCCATCAATACATCCACCGCATTCCAGAAAGTGGTCTTTTTAAAGCATAAATCAAATGTCTCCCTACTGGCTCCTAGATTAGTATAAACTCTTAAACTTGTTTTTTTTTTTTTTTAATGTTTATTTATTTGTTTATTTTGAGAGAGAGAGAGAGGTCATGCTCACACACATGCACAAGTAGGGAAGGGGCAGAGAGAGAAGGAGAGGGAATCCCAAGCAGGCTCCACGCTGTCAGCACGGAGCCCAAAGGAGGACTTGATCCCACAAACTGTGAGATCATGACCTGAATGGAAATCAAGAATCTGATGCTCAACAGACTGAACCACCCAGGCACCCCAGATCCTTAAACTTGTATAAGAAGCCCTTCCCATTCTGCTCCCCAACATCCCAGCCTTCTATGCCAGCTCTCCTTGTGCAGTGTTCCAGTCCTGAGGAAGGTTTCTCATGTCCTCCCAGGGGTTCTCCGAAACAACTCACTGTCTGCAGTGGAGAGCTTAGGAGAGCCATTGAATAACCGAGTTCTTGTGCTGAACGCTGGAGATTTTGATTCATTTTATCTTGCATAAAGCCTGGTAATTTGCATATTTTAAAGCTGTTTCCATTGTGCACCAGGCTCGCTGTTCTCTTTGCCTTGAATCACAACTCCTCTACAGCTTTGAATGGAATTGCTTTTTACTCAATTTATAACGCACCGACTGCCCAATATACACAAGTCATCATGGCCGAGATGTCTCGTATGAACTCCACTATTGAAAATAATTGTCACGCAGATATATTGTTTAACACTTCCTCTGGAGACAAAAACCTTTTTAACAAAATTGGCCTACATACTGAGGGTGAAGAAATATTGGTGTATTTGAGCAGCAAGAGAAGGCAGAACTTGTAAACTGCTGTGCTATTTCTGTGAAAGACTTCTCAGGGCGTAAGTGAGTGAGAGCCAGCAATCTATGGAACTGGCAGCCTGGAGGAAGCCAGAGAGCACTACCTCTCTAAGCAGCAACTGGAACACCATAAGGAAAATAAGAGCATTTCCTCCATAACTGAGACCTGTAGACATGCTGTGACATTCCTCACCAGAGAGAGAAACTCACCAAATTTCCAGTAACCCCTCCTATTTCCATCAGCCCATGGGAGAAGTGTGCTACTTAATATGCCTGTAAGCATTTTGTATTATTTCTACCATCAGTGATAAAATAAAATCAAGTGGGTTAATTGTTAGAGAAAGAGTTATTTCTACTCTTCTGAAATTAAACTAATATTATACACTGAATAGTACTTAATCTTTCTTTAATGATTCCAGAGCGTCCCATGTTCATAATTATGATTAGCAATTACTTTTGAAATCACTATAATGTCGTGGAAAGAATGCTAACTGAGCTTGGTCATTCATAATCTTTGGCAAATCATTCTTGTGATTTCTCATCTGGAAAATAGAGATAATTTTTTGTATCTCGTGGATTTTTGTAAAGATTAAATTATATTCTATAAAGTACCCATCATAGTTTCTAGGGCATGGATGAAACCTCATAAATACCAGTTCCCTCTTTCTTCTTCCTTTAGAATGTAGATAAGGAAAAAGTAGGAGGTCAAGGCTTAAAAAATCAGAACACTAGACAAAACAAATATATACTAACCACTTCTACTGAAGCCCCAAACAACAAGGAACGACAAATAAATGATGACAGAAACAGAAGTGGGGTATCTTTTGTGTAACTGAGTCATTCATTTATCTACATTATCTAATTATCTCATAAATTCCAAGATTTATCTTGTTACGTTAATGACTTCCTGACCATATTTGCTTTTTCCCCTGATGCTCTTCTGTTTATCATAATATTTAAAACTACCTTAATTTTCCTATCATAGATCTTGAGATCAGATAGAAAGGAAAATAACTTATAGCAATGGCATAAATATATCCAAATTGCCAACACATATAACTGTCTTACAGCTTCATTGTGAGGTCTGCTTTCATTCATTGTTCTTCATTAGAGGTTTATTTTTTACCTCCCAGAGATTCGTCTCCCTTTTTTTTTATATTTTTCATACTTGATGTAGTGTGTTTCCTTCCTCATTTGTTTTTATTATCAGTATTCTTATTTTCAAGGGATTGTAATCTTGGACAATCTAACGAAGTTGTTAAATTTTTTAAAAGCTCCTTTCCTGGGCATTAACACCCCTTTGTCATCTAAATAATGTATTATTCATTTCTTTGCCTTGGTCAATGATAATGTGTGTGACTCAATCAATATTGAGTAGACTCTTTGTATAACTTTCCTAATTATACCTCTAAACTTCTAACTGCCTAATGTTTCTCCAGTCACTAATTAGGATGTCTTCCTATTTTCCATAGTGCAAGAACTTAAGAGGATTATTTTTAGTTTTAATTTTTCTCTTTATGAATCACTCTCAACCACTGGGCTAGCCATCCTTATTTTTTTTCTATCCTGCATATACAAACCTTAAAAGAATGTTTTCTTTTTGTTGTTTCATATAATTTTAAATATTTCAATAAATGTTGATTTGTCTTAAAGAAATATAGGCATCCTCTACCTTGTAGGCTGCCCTAGTTATTGATGTCTGTTGTTTTGTTTTGTTTTATTTTCTCCTGACTGCTTTCTACACAACAGATTAATAGAGAAAAGCTCCACCTCAATAAATGCATTATAGTTTTTATGAAAATGAAAAATGAGGGATAATACTTCTCAATAAATATTCTCATAGTAACTAGAAAAGATGAATTTATCTTATATGACTAATTTGCAACATTATATACCCAATAATTACACCTTTCATTAGCTTCCTCTGGACTATGCTATTAGTTAGTTAGTTAGTTAGTTAGTTTTAATTGAATTATGTTGACATTGGACTAAATAATTTAAAAGTAAATCCATATCCAGTTAACTTAATATACAAAATAATGATTCTTCAAAAATATTTATTTCAGGACACTAAATCATCAAAAGTGTGGCTCTGACCTTTTTGGTTAAGTGATTATCAAGGAAATTAAGATTTTCCAAATGCTTTGTGCCATATCAAACTACAAGAATAAGATAATAAAAAAGCTATCCTCAGAATTTCTAAGTACTATATGTATATACATATATATGTATATATATATATATCATATGTTTGTGTGTGTGTGTGTATATATATATATACTAGAACTCTAAAAATTACATATATATATTCCTTTAGACCAGTTTTACTCCATTTTTTTATTGTATAATCACTTATATATTAAATATTTAAAAGAGATGCATGGATGGCTCACTCAGTTAAGCATCTGACTCTGGATTTCGGCTCAGGTCATGATCTCACAGATTGTGGATTCAAGCCCCTCATTGGGCTCTACACTGACAGTGCAGAGCCTACTTGGGATTCTGTCTCCTTTTCTTTCTGCCCCTCCCTTGCTTGCTCTCTATCTCCCTCTCAAAATAAATAAGTAAATATTAAAAAAACAGTTTAGAATAGAGGTTCTTAATCTCTTTGGTCTATGGATCCCAATAAGCTTTATTTTATGTGGTTAACATCTATCAAAATTTACCAAACTAAAATTTTAAATGAGTATTGAAAAACAGGAGAACACAAGCATCCATCCCATTAACCATTTGTGTGATGGAGTCATCCCATGTCAACTAGCCTTTGGAAATCACTACTGTGCGCTAATGAGAGAACAAGAGGATAAAAACCGCTAATAGTTTAGTATTGTCATGAAAAGAAGTTAGACCTCACAAACCCCTTAAGAACCATTGAGTTAGAAGAAATGCCATTTTTTCATAAAGCACAAATTTTTAAGGATGCTCCTCAGTGTTCTACTCTGCGTTTAAAAGCATAGCATAGAGAAGATGGTCAATGATGTTGTATGGTGACAGATGGTAGCTACACCTGTGATGAGCATAGTGTAACATCTAGAGGAGTTGAATCACTAAATTGTACACCCAAGACAAATGTATCATTGTGTGTAAACTATACTCAAACTAAAAATAAAAAAAAATAATAATAATAGTCTGAATGCTTCTTAAATAAACAAATAAGCCACCTAGCATATTTTTCTTTTCTGGCAGATGATAATAAGCTAGGATAAATTAGGCAGTCAGAAAAGTCACCTTCTACAATGGAACTGCAATTGCAGTTTGGATATGGACAATCAGTATCAGAATATACATCTCATATGCCTACCACACTTCCTGCCATACCTATGTCTAACTCCTAAACAAAACCATTATAATGTTAAATCAGGTGGATCACAGAGTTGTTGATCTCTAAGTAAATTAAAGTGCTAAGCAAAAAGTGTGTGTTTCACTGAAGAGCAGTTGAATACATTAATGCAAGGTAAGACAGTTTAAGTGTATAATGGAAGCTTAAGTAGTGATTGTAAAGTTTAAAAAAAATCACCGTTCAAAACACAAGTGGATAATTGGAAGAAGGAAATGGATAGGAGGACAAGTCAATGACAAAAGGAAATAATGGTCATTGGATGAAAGACTTTGTTAAAATATATAGGACTTGAATATCATTTTGGTTTGTCTACAAAGAGAAGTAATAAAGCTGGGAATAGAAAACAGTACTCATGAGACAATTAGGTAAAGCATTAGGCAATTATAAATACAATGTATTATTAAAACATGGTTAAAATAACAGATATTTAGACATATAACAGTATCCACATGATGCAGCCTATCTTGGTGGTTTTCTGGATAACAAACATGACTCAGAGAGCAATGGCAGTTTATTTTTTTGACCATCATTCTCACAAATTTCTTACTGGCCTAGTTCTTCCTTGGCAGCTGGATGAAAATGTACCCCACAGAAGTGTGATAACTTGAAGGCAATTAGAAGTCCTATAGTCTCACTAAGTTGCAAATCATAGGCCTGAATCTATATTTCAACTTCCCATTGTTATGTGACAATCAAAACTTTCTAGTGCATGTGACATCTTCCCTTGTCCCCCAATGTGGGCCTAACACAGGAGGACCATGTACAAATAATAAAGTGGGATTCAATCTGTTTCTTTTCCTTCCCTATACAGGCATACAATGTTTTATTGTGCTTCACTTTATTATGCTTCACAGATAATTGCTTTTTTTTTTCTCACAAACTGAAGGTTTATGGCAACCCCGTGTCTCTGGGTCACATTTTTTCAATATTTCACAATATTTCTAACTTTTCACTATTATTATATTAGTGATGGTGATCAGTGAACAGTGATCTTTGATGTTGCTATTATAAATGTTTTGGGGCACCATGAACCACACCCATATAGGATGGTGAATTTAATAGATACATGTTGTGTATTTTCTGACTGCTCCACCAACCAGATCTTCCCCCATCTGTCTCCCTCTCCCAAAGCCTCTCTCTTCCCCAAGACACAACAACATTGAAATTAGGCCAACTAGTAATGCTACAATGGCCTCTACGTTTTCAAGTGAAAGAAAGAGTCAAATATCTCTCACTTTACACACAAAAAACTGGAAATGATTAAGCTTAGTGAGGAAGGCAGACCAAAAGCCAAAATAAGCTAAAAGCTAGGCCTTTTTGCATCACCCAGTTAGCTAAAGTTGTGAATGAAAAGGAAAAGTCCTTGAGGAAAATTAAAAGTACTACTCTAGTGAACACACGTATGATAAGAGAAAACAGCCTTACTGCTGATATGGAACAACTTTTAGTGGTCTAAATAGAAGATCATACCAGCCACCATATTCCCTAAAGTGAAAGTCTAATCAAGAAAAAGACCCTAACTCTCTTTAATTCTATGAAGGTTGGGAGAGGTAAGGAAGCTGAAGAAGAAAAGATGGTCTGTTCATAAGGTTTAAGGAAAGAAGCCATCTGCATAATAGAAGAGTGCAAGTTGAAGCAGAAAGTGCTGATGTAGAAGCTGCAGCAAGGGTTCCAGAAGATCTAGCTCAGATAATCAATGAATGTAGCTACAATAAACAATAAATTTTCAATGTAGATGAAACAGGCTTCTATTGGAAGAACATGCCATCTAAGAATTTCATAGCTAGACAGGAAAAGTCAATGCCCTCCTTCAAAGCGTCAAAGGGCAGGGTGACTCTGTTGTTAGGGGCTAATGCAGCTGGAGACTTTAAGTTGAAGCCAGTGCACACTGACCATTCTGAAAATCCTAAGGCTTTCGAGAATTATGCAGAATCTACTCCTCCTGTGCTCTATAAAGAGAACAGCAACACTTGGATGACAGCACATCTGCTTACAACATGGTTTACTTACAGTCAATGCCCACTGTTGAGATCTTCTTCTCAGAAAGGGAGATTTCTTTCAAAATATGGCTGCCCATCCACAGTGCACCTGGTCACCCAAGAGCTCCAATGAAGATAGACAACGAGATCGATGTTGTTTTCATGCCTGCTAATACAATATCCATTCTGCAACCCATAGGTCAAGGAGTAATTTCAATTTTCAAGACTTGTTACTTAAGAAATGTATTTTGTAAGGCTATATCTGCCATAGACAATGATTCCTCTGATGAATCTTGGCAAAATAAACTGAAGAACACTCATGTAGAACATTCATGATTCATGGGAAAAGTTCAAAATATCAACAAGAACAGGAGTTTGGAAGTTGATTCCAACCCTTGTGAATGGCTTTGAAGGATTTAAGACTTCAGTGGAGGAAGTAGCTGAAGATGTGGTGGAAGTAGCAAGAGAACTAGAATTAGAAGTGGAGCCTGAAGATGGGACTGGATTGCTATAATCTCATGATTAAACCTGAATGGATGAGGAGTTGCTTCATATGGGTGAGCAAAGAAAAATGTTTTTTTGAGATGGAATCTACTTCTAGTGAAGATGCTGGGAAGACGGTGGAAATGACAACAGAGGATTCAGAATATTACATAAGCAGCAGGATTTGAGAGGATTAATTTCAATTTTGAAAATTTCTGCTGTGGGTAAAGTGCTATGCAACAGCATTGCATGCCTCAGAGAAATTGTTCGTGAAAGTAAAAGTCAATGCAGCAACTTTCATTGTTGTCTTAGCACAGCCACCCCCACTTTCAGCAACCACCACCCTGATCAGTCAGCAGCCAACAGCAAGGAGGCAAGACCCTTCACCATCAAAAAGATTGCAATTCACTGAAAGCTCTGGTGATGGTTAGCATTTTTGAGCAATAAAGTTATTTTTAATTAAGGTGTATTTTACATTCTTTTTTAAATATAATGCTATTGCACACTTAATAGACTCCAGTATGGTGTAAACATAACTTTTATATGCACTGGGTAACCAAAAAATTCATTTGGCTCACTCTATTGCAATATTTGCTTCATTGTGGTGGTCTGGAACCAAACCTGCGATATCTTAGAGCTATGCCTGTATTGGAGAAGCTTCTCCCCATCATAAAACAAATTTTTGTATTCCTATAGGTGGTTTTGACTGGTTGGAGTCGAACTGGTTATCCTTTGTCTTTCTGGGTTTGGCTGGTGCTCAGCGTTGTCTCTTGGCATGATCCTGAGTTCCTTGAAGACCTCCCATGACTGGAGACTTCCCACCTATATTCCCATGACATGGTCAGTTGTGTCACTATTCCAGCCAGTTGTGGCTCCTCTTATAGCCACTGAGCATCAGGAGGCTACTGGAAGCTTCCCTCAGCTGAGTGTCATCTCCCCTCTGTCTGTCTGTTGGACAGAATCTAAGACTTCCAGGTGTGGACTTTGCATCACGCATGTCCACATCTCTTCCTTCCTTTTGACAAATTTTGAGGGCTCTATGATTTGCCAAAATGCAGCCGTATGCTCTGCTGCCATGGGCTCACCTAGCCAATTGTTAAGCTTTGGAATTCTGGTTTTTTTAATGTTTATTTATTTATTTTTGAGAGAAAGGGCAGAGTAGGGGGAGAGAGAGAGAGAGAGAGAGAGAGAGAGAGATAGAGAATCCCAAGCAGACTCCCCACTGTCAGCACAGAGCCCAATGCAGGGTTCAATCTCAAGAAACACAAGATCATGACCTGAGCTGAAATCAAGAGTCAGATGCTTAACCAACTGAACCACCTGGGCACCCCTCAAGCTTTGGAATTCTTTAAGGTGATACAGATAAAAATTCACTTTGTCACCCAAACTATGTGTTTAGGGGAAGGGAAGAGGATCACATATCACATTCTCCAGGTGGTCCCTTGGAAGTTCAATTCTCTAGGAAGGTATCCTCCTATCCCTTTCCCCTAAAAAAGGAGATAAGTCACATAAAATAACTCATTCCAAAGCAACCTTCAAGATTTCTTCCCTAATTTCCAATGCCTGACCTTTTTATACCATCAATATGAATGGAAAGTATAATGTCATCTAACCAGTTTCCTCCAACTTCTTTTTTGCAAGTTTTGCATATATAACATCCTGATGTGTATATGTCCATATACATATTAATCCATGTATTATAAATATGTATAGACACACACATAAGTATACAGTTTGACTAAACATACAATTAAGTAAGACTCAATGTGTTATACACATATACACGTATACAAATATACATATACATACACATATAAGGTTCTGTCTATCATAGTAATTTTCACAGATGTGTGGTTCAGGAAGAGAACTGAGCTCATCTTATCAATTGCTTTATCTCAGATTCTTCAAAAAGGAGGAAAAGAAGCAGGGAGTTCCTCCTAGAAATAAGTCCACAATAAAAGCAGGCTAAAAGGGAAGAGCTTGTGTTAAGGGTCTTATGTGAAGGACTGAAATACCACATCCTCAAATCCTCACTAATTCCAAGAAGGAATATGACCAGATATTATAATCATGAGAGAAGGCAGAGTTACAAGGAATTATATAGCAATAGATTGAACACGTAAAAGGGCATTTTAAACTATGTTCCAATAGATAAGCTTAGTACTTTGGACCAGTGATAAAATACTGATGTATTACAAAAAGAAAAAACCTTTTATTTTCTCTTTCTCAGTAAAGATTTTTTTTCTGAAAAAGTAAACCAAATATTGATAAGAAGCAGTTGAGGACTGCAAAAAAACCAAAAACAAAAAACTGTAAGCATGTAAATATTTTAAATAAGTGTAAGACTCTTGACACAAACTACAAAGATTACTGAGGAAATTTACAAAAGATATCAGGGAATTTCCGTTGATGTTCTATCCATAAGTATTTGTCGAGAATGGGAAAAATCCTATCTATCCATAAGTATTTGTCAAGAATGGGAAGTATAAAACAAATAAATGCAGTCCTGAAAAATCCACCAGAGGTGATTACTGATTTTAATCCAGGTTATTAAAATGATGATTTGTAATCATATTGAAAGGAAGTTGATAACCAAGAGGAGTCAACATGGCCTCATTGACTTTATTTAGGTCAACATGATTTGATTTATCCCTTAAACATCCCTATTAAAAAATTCATAGACATTTCTGCATCTGAACAAGACAAATATTTACTAATACATATATTCCTCAATTTACCATGGGTTTACATCCTAATAAACCTATACTGAGTTGAAAATATCATAGGTTAGAAATGCATTTAGTGGTGCCTAGGTATCTCAGTCAGTTAAGCATCCGACTTCGAGTCAGTTCACTATCTCATGGTTTGTGGGTTGGAGCCCCACATTGTACTCTGAACTGACGTCTCAGAGTCTGGAGCCTGCTTCAGATTCTGTGTCTCCCTCTCTCTCTCTCTGCCCCTTCCCTGCTTGTGCTCTCTCTCTCTCTCTCTCTCTCAAACTTTAAAAATATATATAAAAATGCATTTAGTACACCTAACCTATGGAACATGATAGCTTTGCCTAGCCTGCCTTGTATGTGCTCAGAACACTTACATTGGCCTACAGTTGGATAAAATCATCTAATACAAAGCCTATTTTATAATAAAGTATTGAATATCTCATGTAATTTATTGAATACTGCACTGAAAGTGAAGAACAGAATGGTCATATGGGTACAGAATTGTTGCAAGTATATCAGTTGTTTACTTTGTGATCACGTGGCTGACTGAGACCTGTGGCTGCCCATCATCGTAGGAGAGGATCTACTGCATATCACTGGCCCAGGAAAAGATCAAAATTCCAAGTATGGTTTCTACTGAATGGATATTGCTTTTGCACCATTGTGAAGTAAAAAAAAATATAAGTCAAACCATTATAAATCAGGGATAATCTGTATTCTTTTTTTTAATGTCTACTTAGTTTTGAGAGAGAGAGAGCATGAGCATGGGAGGAGGAGGAGGAGGAGGAGGTGGAGGAGGAGGAGGAGAGAGAGAGAGAGAGAGAGAATCTGAGTCTCCAGGCTCTGAGCTGCAAGTGCAAAGCCCCATGCAGGGCTCAAACCTACAAGCCACGAGATCATGACCTGAGCCGAAATCAGGCACTTAACTGACTGAGCCACCCAGGTGCCCCAAGGATCATCTATATTCCTAAAAACAACATGAAGGAATGTTGAAGGATATTGATAACATAAAGAGGATTTATAACTGGTTGAGTGGCTAATGACCAAAGATACTAATTTGAATGGATATAATTAGGAAGGAATTGGGGCGCCTGGGTGGCGCAGTCGGTTAAGCGTCCGACTTCAGCCAGGTCACGATCTCGCGGTCCAGGAGTTCGAGCCCCGCGTCAGGCTCTGGGCTGATGGCCCAGAGCCTGGAGCCTGTTTCCGATTCTGTGTCTCCCTCTCTCTCTGCCCCTGCCCCGTTCATGCTCTGTCTCTCTCTGTCCCAAAAATAAATAAACGTTGAAAAAAAAAATTTTTTTTTAAATTAGGAAGGAATTGCTATCATTTATATTCACTGAATATGTGCTGAATGCACTGTTGGTAGTTTTCTCCTGAAGGTAGGATTCCTCAATTGTCCAGGTAGCCTAATATTCCAGAGCGAGCGTGCTTTACCAGTGATTCGGGTAGATACAAGGTTAGTCTACTTTCCACAGGCAAGTCTCTGAGACACAACAAGTTGACCTTTCCCAAAGGATGAGGCAAGGAAGTATTGTAATTTCTCCATTACCTATTACTTTGTTCCCTGCAAAAACTGCTGGCAGTGATGACATCTAGTCATGCTTCCTTGTTCCCTGTTAAAAAAGAGCAGGTTTCTCCAGATTGCTTTACAAAGGCATACAAAGAGAAGAAGAATGATTTCTAAACAGAGAGTTTTTAAAATATAATTTTGAGATTACTGTATGGTCTCCCTTGCTTCAGACAGCAGTCTATCTATGGAAAGAGGGAAACCATACTACATTTGCCCAGACAATGTACCAGTCTGTTAATCCCATCTGTTTCCTGTAAGAAGGGAAAAAAAAACAAAAAAACAAAAAAACTGTTACATATGGGGCTCAAGGAGCCAGAGGCCTCATGGAACATGTCTCAAAATCTTTACCCAAGAAATAGGAATATAGCACTGTGGTTGATGTAAGTAGATTTTATTTTCTTTTAGAGATAGCACAGGGGTCTTTTTCATACATCTTTCACCTTATTTTATTGATAAAAGATGATTGAAGATGTGTTTGTTGATTCACGTTAGATGAATGGACTTTTCAATAGTGTGGAGATTTCCTTGGTGGGGTATTGTGTCATAGAACTGTACCTAAGCTTGATGAGCCTAGACTTAGCCCTCAGATATTCACATATCTATGAAGCTGGGTCATTAGTTATGTAGACAATTAAATCCAATACAAAGAGTAGTTGCTATAATTCTTGGTAGCAGACAAGCAAGCAACTGAAATTGATTCAGGATAACTGAAAGAAAAGAACTTGACTTCTTAGAAGGCTATTGAGTTTCTCACAAAACCTTAGGAAGAAGGTAGGAACCAAGACTGAAACTCTCATGATCAGGAAATAGTGGGCAGTATTGAATCCTGCCATCAAGATGGCCTTCTGTCCTTAGATGATTCTTTCCAAGTTTAAATTCCTTGAAAGAAAAGTTTACTGGCTGGGCTTGAGTCAAACTTCCAAACTCAGAAATGACAGGATTGGTGGCAATCTGAGTTGACAATCTGATTAGGACCTCAAGGAATGAAGATTCCAGAAAGGAAAACTATTTCTACATCTCTTTTCTGGAAGAGAGGACAAAGACAAGCAAGCAATAATGACAGATATTTACTACAAAGAATATACTTTACTGCATTTCTAGTTTGAATTTTGTATGTTAAATTAAGGTTTTAATTCTTAGATTGGGCAATGAGCTCACAGTTACTCATTTTTTAATGTGTAAATAAAGAAGAAATAAATAAGAGACCATGCATAGACCAATGATAACAGTGTGTATGAATGAACAATTATGATTTAATATCATAAGATTAACTTGAGGTAAAAATTTTTCAAAAAAAATAAAATAAAAAATTTTATCTTTAATAGCATACAGAAAAAATGCAAACTGAACAGATATGTTTTGAATATTTAAAACAACTTATTTACTACTACTTCTGGGTACAATATGATAAATGTGGTTCCAAAGTCGTTAGAAAATCCTCCCAATTCAGATTTCCCCCACTACTTCCTTAAATCACAAAGTATGAATTTGTCTTAGCTATTCTAGGTCTTCGGCTCTTTCATATCAATATTAGAATCAGTTTGTCAGATTTAATATATATACGCACACACAAAAACTATTTGAACTTTTGTTGGAATTGTACTGAATTCATATGTCATTTTTAAATGTTATTTCTTTCTTTCTTCCTTCCTTCCTTCCTTCCTTCCTTCCTTCCTTCCTTCCTTCCTTCCTTCCTTCCTTCCTTCCTTTCTTTCTTTCTTTCTTTCTTTCTTTCTTTCTTTCTTTCTTTCTGAGAGAGACGGGGAGAGAACACAAGCAGGGAAGGGGCAGAGAGAGAGACACAGAATTCCATGCAGGCTCCAGGCTCACCAATTGAGCCACCCAGGTGTCCCTATATATCATCGTCAGGAGACTCATTTATGCGATTGTTTAATTTTCTAACTCAAAAACATCCTCTCATCTATTCTCATCCCATCTCATCCTGTTTTGTTCTACCTCTCCATTTACTAAGTCACTTCAAATATGCTTCTATTGTAACTGTACTTTGTAGAGTCTCCTACAAAATGTTAGATTTATTCCTAAGACATTTTATAGTTTGTGTTGCCATTATAAATGGTGTCTTTTTCCTTAAATGTTTTTTTCCCTAAATGTTTGTTACTTCTATACAGACATGCAATTGACTTTTATGTAGTCAACTATCTTTCTAAATTCTTCTATCAGTTCTAATTATTTGCCTGTATAGTCTTGGTTGTTTTATGAATACAATCAAATCATTTTCAAAGAATGACAGTATTTTCTCATTTCAAATTCTTATGTTTTAATTTATTTATGTTTAATTACACTGATGAGGCTATAAAACAATGCTAAAAACAATAAAGCAGTGAAAGATATCTTTGTCTTGTCTGAATTTTAAAAAGAATGCTTCTTATAATTTTCCATTTAGAATAATGTTTGCAAACATCACCAGGTTAAGAAAATTGGTTTATATCGCAAGCTTATTTTTTATCATGATTGAATGTTGAATTTAATCGCATGCTTTTTTTTACATCGATTGAGATAATCTTATGATTTTAGTCTTTTAATCAATGTGGTGATTGAAAATGGTAGAATTTGCCAAATTAATTCGTACTTAGATTCTTGGAACAAATTCAAATTGGTCAAGATTTATTATCTTTTTATAAGCTTTTAGATTTTTATTGTAAATGTTCTGCATGGGACACTTGTATATTTTAATAATTAAAAGATTTGCAATATTTTTAAATTTCTTTTTTTCTTATTGCTTTATTCTGAGAGAGAAAGTAGAGCAAGGGAGGGACGGTGAGAGAGGGAGAGAGAGAATCCCAAGCAGTCTCTGTGAGTCAGTGCAGAGCCCCAAGTGGGGCTCAATCACATGACCATGAGTTCATGACCTGAGCCAAAATCAGGAGTCAGTCACTTAACCAAGTAAGCCACCTAGACGACCCTGTAATATCTTTAAATCTCATCTCTTTGTCTGGTTTTGATAGCGAGATTAAATCAGTCTTTTACAATGAATTGCAAATGGTGAATTGTGAAATTCTGATGATTTGATTTGATCACTCATAAAATCACCTCGGATATATGTTTCATTTGCAGCAGATGTTTTTAAATAGTTACTAGACTATTAGGGCTCTATTGCTTCTGAAGCCAGGTTTGGAAAGTTATTCTCTAAGAATTTGTCCACTTCATAACAGTGGATATCTGTGTCTTTCTCTCTCTCTCTGCCTCTGTCTCTGTTTCTCTCATCGTATCAATCTCATCTAAGATTTATATATTTTCTTAGTCATTTAGAAACCAACTTCTCACATTGTTGATCTAGTCTATTTTTTTTCATTATTATTTATCTGCCATTATCTATGTCTTTTCTTTAGGTTTATTTCTATTTCTTTGGAGAACCTAAAGTTGGACATTTATCTCAATGACTTTCAGCATTTGTCCTTTTCTAATATAATCATCTAAAACAATAAGTTTCCACTGAAGCTCCCCTTTTGCTGATACCACAAATTTTTATATGTAATATTTTCATTTTATTTAGTTCTAAGTGTTTTTAAAATTTACATTATGATTTCTTCTTTGCCCTATGACTTATTCTAAAATGCTTTTTTTTCATTTCTGAATATATGAAGATTTGTTGATTGATTTATAATAATAACTTTTACCTTAATTGATCCGAGATAAGAGAATATGGTGTATATAAAACTATCCTTTCAATTTTGTTAAACTTTGATTTATGGACTAGTATAAGACCATTTTTTTTAATTAGGAAGATGTGGATTTTCTATTTGACCAAAAAAACTCTAAAAAAAATCAAGTAATACAAAAAAAGTTCTATATACGTGCATTAGATGAAACTCGACGTCTGTGCTGCTCAAACTTCCATGTGCTTGCTGATCTTTTTCTCTGCTTTATTTCTCAGTAGCTGATAGGAATGTATTGAAATATTCCTCTATGGGGGCGCCTGGGTGGCGCAGTCGGTTAAGCGTCCGACTTCAGCCAGGTCACGATCTCGCGGTCCGTGAGTTCGAGCCCCGCGTCAGGCTCTGGGCTGATGGCTCAGAGCCTGGAGCCTGTTTCCAATTCTGTGTCTCCCTCTCTTTCTGCCCCTCCTCCGTTCATGCTCTGTCTCTCTCTGTCCCCAAAAAAATAAACGTTGAAAAAAAAAAAAGAAATATTCCTCTATGATCGTTGTTGAAAATCTCTCCTTTAGCCTTTATCAAAAATGTCTCTGTATATTTTGAGGCTATTCCATTAAACACATTTACAGTTTTTGTATTTTCATGGTAAGTTGAAACTTTTATCATCAGGCAGCAAATGCCTTTTTTTTAGCCTTTAACTAAGACTAATATGAAGACACCAGAATTTTTTCAGTATCTATGTGTATATTTGACTGATCTATCTTTTTCTGCTTTTCATTTTCAATTGTTCTATGCTTATGTTTCAGCTCTACCTCCCATAAGCAGCATCTGGCCAAGTTTTGATCTGATCTGACCATTTCTATACTATAAATAGCAAGTTGAGTCCGTTTGTGCTTTTTGTGATTATTGATACATTTAAACTTGTTCCTTGGATTTTACCTTGTTTTCCTACTTGGTCTGTTTCTTATTTTCACTTTGTGAAACTTTTTAAAGTTGTTTTATTGTATTTTTTTTCCATTCTTTCTCCCTGTTGTTTTGAATTCACACATTTCAGTTTTGTTCCTTTAGTGGTTATCCATGAAATAGCAACACTGTATTTGTGAATAAATAAGTGAATAAATCTGTATTGAACACTTTTGACCCCTCAAGGAAAACAAGACCTCAAGACAGCTTTAGATTTTTTTTAATGTTTATTTATTTTGGGAGACAGAGTGAACTGGGGAGGGGGAAGGGTAGAGAGAGAGAATCTCAAGCAGGCTTCACCCTATCAGCGCAGAGCCTGACATGGGGCTCGATCTCACAACCCTGAGATCATGACCTGAGCCAAAGTCAAGAGTCAGACACTCAACAGAATAAGCCACCCAGGTGCCCCAAGACAGCTTTAGTTTTAATCACTGTAACTTATATACTGTTAACGCCCAATATTTTGATTCTATCTTTTGCTTAGTTTCTACTATTCACTGTTTCATGGAGACTTTTTTTTGTTTGGACTTAGATTTTATGTTTGCCGTATTGTGTTATTTGTTTAGCATATCTCCATGTATAACAAACCATCTTCCTGAGATCATTTTTTACTTTATAAAGTATGTTTTTTAGAGCAGGTCTCTAGATGACATATTCTATCAGAGTTTTTTTCTTCCTTAGTTTTTGTTCCATACGATGTCTTAATCTTCATCCTTGAAAAATTGTTTTGCTACACTCAAACTGTAGTCTGACATTTATTTTCGGCCAATATTTTTAGAACTTTTTTTTTTGATATATTTAGAATACCATTTTCAGGGTTCTAGGGTTGCTGTTGAGAAGATCCTTTCAGGGTGCCTGGGTGGCTCAGCTGTTGGGTGTCCAACTTGTGATGTGACCCCAGATCTTGATTCTGGGGTTATGGGATTGAGCCCCACGTAGGGCTACACGCTGAGTATGGAACCTGTTTAAGATATTCTCTCCCTCTCTCTCTCTCTCTCTCTTTCCCTTTGCCCCTCTCTCTCACTCACACTCTCTCTCTCTTTCTCCCTCAAATAATACAAAAAAAAAAAAGGTCTTTTCATCCTAATTGTCTTTTGTTTTTATTTTTGCTTGTGATTTGTTATTTCTCTCTGGATATTTTTAAATCCTTTTGGCTTTGGTATTCTGCACTTTCACTACTGTATTTCTAAGGCATGGATTTCTTTTTATTTACTCTCCTTGAAATGCAATATGCTCCCCAGATGCGTGGATACACGATTTTCTTGGAATATCACAGCCATCACCTTTTAAAATATGTTTCCTCTCCTTTTCCCCAATTATTATCCTTTGGACTTCAAAGTAGATATAGGTTATACTTTCTGATTTTATCCCCCATGTCTTTTGATTTTTCTGTAATGATTTCCATCCTCTAACCTCTCATTGCAGCATTATAAATAAATACTTCAGATACATCTTCCTGTTCACTAATTGCCTTTCAACAGTGTCTATCATACTATTTTACTTGTATATTGCATTATTGCTGTCAGTAACTATTTTTCACTTCTAAATATTTTACTTTTTAAAAAGTAAAGTCTGTCTTTGCATTCCTGAAAGTTTCTTATTGTATATTCATCTTTTTAAGTGTATTCTTTATTTCCTTAAGTATTTAATGCAGAGCTACTTAGCATTCACTACCTAAACATTTCAATATCTGCAAATCTTCAGGGTATAAAGGCATTTAATATATGGTTATCTATGTTGTGAGTTTGTTGCTTAACTTCTGGGAGTCCAGTGGACTAAACTGGAGGAAGCTTTCCTTCAAAGAGAATCTCATCCTATTTCTAATGTAGCCAGAAAGCAGTCCAGTTCCAGACCACTTCTTTTTTTAATTGAATGCTTGCACTAGTAGGGGAGGGGTAGAGAGAGAGGGGGGCAGAAGATCCGCAGCAGGTTCCATGCTGACAGCAAGAGAGTCCCATGTGCGGTTCGAACTCACAAACCATGAGACTACGCCCTGAGTCAAAGTTGATGCTTAACCGACTAAGCCAACCAGGTACCCCATGACTGCTTCTGATACTGGGGATCATTTGGAGTCAGAGAGGGAAGCCCCAGATTCAGTTCCTATCTCATTGCTATTCCAAGTTTCGGTGTCTCTGCAATGCAACTGTAAGACTCCTATCTCTGAGTAATTACACCAGCCCACAGTGAGAAGCTGCTGGCTAGCTCTCTGCTACAGGCTTCTGCATTTTTCTCCCCACTGTCCAGGATCTGACTCACCACATCTGTGGGCTATATTCTAGGCTGTCCCCACCCAGGCTCACAGCCATTCCAGGCCTACATCATGTTTTTACATTTCATGGTTTGTTTCTTTAAAGACTGGTTCCTGGAGTTCCTTCCATTTTTAGAGCCATTTGTGATTCATACAGCAGGGAGCCATCTGAGTTTTGGCTGCTGTTGAGCCAGAAAATCACTCAGAGATCCTCGTTAATCATTATAATGGAAATGAGACCAAGGTAGCATTTGATATTAGTACCTTACATTCCAATCAAAATAAAGGCATATAAATTATCTTCTAATGACAGGTACATTGATTCAGGTAGTCAACAAATATTCATTAATGGTCTACAATGTGCTAGACACTGTTCTATACCCTGGAGATAGATCAGTGAACAAAACTAAACTCCCTGTCCTAATAGAGCTTACATTCTACTATGGGAATAGGGTAGAATTATTATCATAAATGATAATCATGATAAATACATTATATAGTATCAGCTAATAAGTTATTAGTGCTTAAAAAATTAGAAAAAGACTAGGGTGACTGGGTGGCTCAGTCGGTTAAGCATCTGACTGTTGGTTTTGGCTCAGGTCATGGTCTCACAGTGAGTCCGAGCCCCGCATCAGGCTCTGCACTGCTTGGGATTCTTTCTCTCCCTCTCTCACTGTCCCTCCTGTGCTCTCTCTCTCCTTCTCTCTCAAAATAAATAAATAAATGTTTTTTTTTAAATTAGAAAGGAGAAAGTAGGTATGGAGGTTGACAGTGGCTTTAATTTTAAATACAATAGGCCTCATTGATAGGTAAGAAGGAGCAAAAGTTTGAAAGAGATAAGAAGGGATAGCTTGTGAAGAGCATTCCTAAAAGAAGAATCTGCCCATGCAAAGGCCCAAAGATCAGAACATGTCTGATGTGCACTCAGGAGAGTAAATAGGTCAGAGTAGCTCAAGCAGAGTGAGCCAAGAGGAAGAGGAATTACAGGTGAGGCAGGAGATGTCATTAGGGCCCAGATCATGGGAGATTTCATGATACTTTCACTCTGATTGAAATGGTGAATCATTGCAGGTTCTGAATAGAGATGTTGAGCCCTCACAATGCAGATAATAAAGTGAAAATAAGCAGTAAGCCCTTTAATAAAGCCTGTTGCAATAATCTAGGCAAGAGATAGTGAAGCTGGTTGGTATTTACGGAAACGATAAGAAGCAGTCTGATTCTGGATATATTTTGAAGGTTGTATTAATATCTATTG
Organism: Leopardus geoffroyi; assembly: GCF_018350155.1. Classification (NCBI taxonomy): domain Eukaryota; kingdom Metazoa; phylum Chordata; class Mammalia; order Carnivora; family Felidae; genus Leopardus; species Leopardus geoffroyi. The sequence goes on along the minus strand of NC_059327.1, from coordinate 55,565,275 downwards.
CTGTGTTGGCAAATTTCCTAAAAGCTTAGGGGCTGGAAACAGCTAATATTTATTAGCTCATAGTTTCTGAGGACCAGAAATCTTGGAGCAGCTTAGCCTGGTGGTTCTGGCCCAGGATCTCCCACAAGGATGCCAGCATCAAGGTTTGGGGAAGAGCTGTGGACATCTCCAGACCAATTTCTGAGCTCATACCCATGGCTGTTAATAAGCCTCTAAAAATCCCCTTCCAAGTTCATTCTCATGCTGTTCCTTTTTTTTTTATTTGATTTATTTCAAAACCAATTGTACTGCAACCAAAAGAGAGGAATTAACTGTACATAATATATAAATATAAACATATGTGTATACATATATACATTTCAAGTTTAAGCTATAGAGAATAAAGTTTCTTTTGGCAGATAGTGTTATGCAACATTAAAGTTTGCATACATCAGTAACATAACTCAACATCCTTAATTTGGTCTAAGTGTGACACATTTTCTTCATTTTCTATGTTCTGCCAAATCACCATAACCCAAATTGCTTTATAAAACTGATATGCTGAAATTTGGCTTTATCGCTTTCACTTATGCTCTGAGTCCAAACCAAATTGTTATAAGCTTCTTCTGTCTCTGGGTCCATTTCATCATCACCATCATCCAAATATGGATCACCAGCTGCCGATTGGCCTATACCATTTTCTTCATAATCTGGAGTTACTCTTTCAAGTAACTCTTGATACTTCTCTTGGTAATCTGGATCAGCTGCAGTAAAAGGAATACCATCAGATGTATAAAATGTTGGTACATTCACAAAATAGTTGAGAGATCATTTCTAGGTGTTGCTTCTCTGTACATTGATGCTACATTAACTCTATCCTAGCTGCTTCACAATATGGCAGCTGGCTTTCACCAGATTCCATGGCCCAAAAGAGAACATGAGAAGACACCAAAGATGGAAACCACAATCTTCTTGTAACCTAACCTCAGAAGCAATATCCCATCACTTCTGCATATTTGATTCATTAGTAACATGTCAATAATTCCAGTCCACACTCAAATGGAAGAGATTATACCATGTCATGAATACCAGAAGAAAGGAATCATTGAGGGCCATTTGGTGCCTACCACACAGATAGAACAATAGGATTTTCTGATAGGTAGGATATGGGTTATGAGGAAAAAGAGCCAGGGATGACTGCAAGGTTTGGGACCTGCACTGCTGGAAGATTGCTGTCCCATCAGCCAAACTGGAAAAGTCTTGGCATGGAGCAGTTTTACAGGGGAAGATGGAAATTTAGTTTTGACATACGGAGCCTGAAATGTCTATTAAATTTCCAGATGCAGATGTTAAGTAAAATATATGAGTCTGGGGTTCAGGAGCTGGAGATAGGGGTGCCACAAGCTTACAGGTGGTCTTTGATGACATAAGGTCACTAAGGAAGAAGATGATAATCAAACTTAAAAATTATCACGCTGCTCTTTTGGTCACATCTATTATGAATATTTTTTTTTCAAGAACATACAATTGTTTTTCATATGGCTCCACAATGAGACAATAGAAATTTTCAAAATAAAATTCAAAGATGGTCAGGTCAATTAAAAAAAATTATTGTGTTGTTTGGTAAACCTTGACTAACTTCCTTTTTTTTCCCACAGACGTATGTTATTTTAAATTAAATAAGCAGTTCTGAAAACAAATGTTGTGGGTTCTGTTTCTGGTTCTACCATTTATCAGCTGAATAACCTGGCAAATGACTTAACCTGACTCTGCCTCAAGTTGCTTATCTACAAAATGGGAAGAGTGATAATGCCCACTTATAGGGGGATTTGGAGAATAAATTAGTTAATTTATGTAAAGGACCTGGAACAGTGCCCACTACATAATAAGCCTTATGTGATTTTAGCCATTATTATTTTTTTCACTTTTGTTGATTTCCTTACTCAATCTTTAAGCTTCCTTTAAACTTTTGGTCAAAAATCCTTCACTGGTTTCCAAACATCCAACTCTGAGCATATCATAATTTTATAGCTTCTGCTGAACAACACAAAGCAGGTAACTTTCCTCTGGAAAGCCTCCATCTAACTTTTCTTTCTTCAAGGCCAATACTCTCAAAATTCTTCAGCTCTTTATTCTGCAGAGAAATTTAGGGACCATCTTTTGTTAATAAATATACCTTAGGGATCTTGTCTTCCACTCTAAGTGGGTTTTCAAGGTGTTTCTTCCGCAGAAAAAATACACAGCTCTTCTGAATGGCATTCTGTTGAATACAATGTTTTCTATCTTCGACTATTGGCTTCTATTATTTATGTCCATTACTCCTTCCTTTTATGTTTTACACTGGGTGTTTTCATGACTGCATACATGGTCTTCTGTCCCAGTCAAAAGAGGTGATGATCACCTGCAATTTTTTCTCCTTCCCACCTTCTTGGCACCTCTTCCCACCTGTACTGAGACTTCGCAGCCTCAGACCTGCCAGGGCTCAGAGATTCTGACTCCCCTGATCCAGCAAGAGTGGATGCAAGTGCTTGGGGACACAACCAATGCTGAAAAGGGAAAGGTGACAAAGAGCAATGGAAGTGAGTCAAAAAGACATGACACAATGCCATTTAGCTGGCTAAAAACGTCTATTGCACATCTAGCAGAAAGCTGCTTTCAGAAACCCATCTTTATTCTCACTAGCCTGATTTCCCATGATCTTCCTTTAAGAAACTCACAGCAAAGGGGCCTGTAGAAGAAAGAACTGAAGCCACACTCCTTCTCAGACTAAAAGATACAGTTCAGAGATTCCAGGCAGGTGAACTTTGTTTTTGATGTGATTATTCTCTGAAATGCCTGTGCTATCTGCAGCCCCCTGCCCCTGCCCATGGCTGCCCCGCCTCCAGAGTAGGGAAAGGCATTCCCTCCACAGAGGAGAGTCCCAAGCAGTTTTTTAAGAAAGCCTAGAGACAGTGATGATTTTATACAATGCCCTTGTACAATGACAAAATAAAATTAGGACAAACTGTGGAACTAAATGTTAAAAAAACGAACAAGACAATAATAATTAGAAAAAAAAAAACAAGAAAATCATCAATCATAAAGGAACAGATTGGTAGATTTGATCTATATAACTTAAGACAAAAAAAAAAAAAGGTAAGTGATATTGACCAGAAAAGAAATGGTTACACCCGTGTGACCAGCAGAGCACTAATATACTTGTTATGAAAGAAACTTTCATATTTTAATAAACAATGACAAAGACTAAGAAGTAATGGAAAAGCTGGTGATTCACAAAAGAAAATTTCAAATGACTAATAAACATATGAAAAGCATAAACTTCACTTACAATTAAAGAGTGTAAATTACTTTAATAGATACATCATTATAACTCATAAATTTGGTGATAATTGCTTTCCTAAGATGATTCCTATTGTTGGCAGGGTGTGAGAGAAAGGAGCACTCTAATTCTCTGTTGGGGAGCGAAAATTAGAATAATGTTTTTGGAAAGCAATTTGGCAAAATGTAACAAGATTGTCTCAAATGTCTCAAAAATGTTCTTATATTTTGATTTGCATCTGTCCTTTTATCATGAGGGAATCAGAGATGTGTTAAAAAAAAAAGTATAAGGATTTTCACTAGTTTTATTTGTAATGGCCCAAAGTTGCAAACCACCACATGTACGAGAAAAGAAGAAATTAAAATACATTACAGGGAAATGGTATTTTGACACTCAAAAAATAAGAATACAGGGGCGCCTGGGTGGCTCAGGAGGTTGAGCATCCCACTCTTTATTTCATGTCAAATCATCTCTCAGTTTGTAAGATCTAGCCCCGCATTGGGTTCAGTGCTGACAGTGCAGAAACTGCTTGGGATTCTCTCTCTCTTTCCCTCTGTCTCTGCCCCTCCCCTGCTCATGCTGTCTCTCTCTCTCAAAATACATAAACATGAAAAATAAAATAAAATAAAATAAAATAAAATAAAATAAATTAAAATAAAATAAAATAAAATATAAAATAAAATAAAATAAAATAAAATAAAATAAAATAAAATAAAATAAAATACAACACCTCTAGACTGGATATAGAAACTTTGAGCTATTTTAACTTGATAAATTAAAATTATCCAACTCTTCCCTTCTGCTTTGGTTCTAGACTTGTAAAATCTGAGTCAAACTTGTTGGGTCTTTATTTAAATTTCCTTTTGTAATTCGCTTCTAGGGAAGGAATGCTTTCAATTTGGAACGTGGGATTAGTATTGGACCCATCTGATTTATACTAATTGATTAAAGTTATTCAATTGACAATTTTTATAAAATGAAATTAAGTTTTCCCAAAATCTATTTATTGATATGAGGAAATATCTAATTTCCTCATACTAATACTGCAAGAAAAAGCAAGACAAAAATCAATATTTATAGTACAATCTCAATTATGTTAAATATTTACTCAGCAATCATTGAATATTCAACAAGTGCTTAATTAGCTCCCATCATATGCCAGGCAACTCATAGGTACAGAGGATACATAGGGTTGGGGGAGGAGAGAGCAGATTGAACCATCTGCCCTCATTGAGCTTACAAGCTATAGAAAAAGAAACTTCATTAATAAACAAACATGTAAAATAAAAGTATGTCAAATTTTAGTAAGTGCTGTAGGGCAGAATAAGTCAGAGAAGAAAAATAGGGCATACCATATGTGGTAGAAAGAAAGTAATTGAATTTTAAAATGGTTAATCAGAAAAAATGTTTAGATGACCTAACAGTTGTATGATTGTGAGAGGGTGAGCCCTGTCTACAAGAGAGCCTTGTAGGCAGATGGAACAGCATGCACAAATGCCTTGGGTGAGAGTTTTCCAATAGGTTCCATAAACAGCATGGAGACCACTGTGGCTGGAGCCGAATGAATGAGGAGAAAGATGTTCAGATCCTTTAGAGCCCCGGAGCACTTGGGAAAGAATCTTCCTTTTACTCTCGATGAGATCAGGAGCTCTTTAAAGATCCCAAGCTAAGTCATGGCACTGACTCAGTAGGCTTGCATTTTTAAAAGATTCCCTCTGGTTTCTGGGTTGAATACACATGAGAGAGGCAAAATTGGATGTACGCTAGAAGAAAAGGATGAGGTTCAAAGGTGAATCCAAGGATCTGACCTGAACAACAGGAACAGTGGTGTTGCCACTTCCTGAGGAGAAACAGGTTTGGAAGGAAGTTTATTTAGAACATATTAATGTTCAAATTTTGGCACGATTATTAGTTTTCTAAGTGGATGCGCTGAATATAAAGTATGGAGTTGGACTTCAAGGACGAGGTTCTGAGCAATAGATTTATGTAATATCAACATAAAAATGGTATTTACAGCCATTAGCCTGGATGCATTCGTGGAAGAATGAGCAGAAAAGAAAAGAGCCCAAGACTGAACCTTTGAACACGGTCCTAAGTTTAGAGGTCACGTTGGTAAGGAGGAAGTAAAGAAGCAGGAGCAATCAGGGAAGCCATAGGAAAATGAGAGTGTGTGATGTCTTGGAAGACAGAGGAAGAGAGTGTTTCAAGAGAAGCTGAGGACTAAGAGTGACCGTTCAGTTTAGCAGTCAGTATTTTTTTCATGAACATGTCTATGTAGGAGTGTAGGGGTGGATGTGTGAGTGCTTGGGTGGGTGTGTTATTAGTATATGAGGCAGACTCTTAGCAGTAGTTGGATATGCATTATTTGTACAGTAAGAAAAAACATATTTCAGTAAACTATAACAATATAAGTCATGAACAGATGTATTATAAGTTGTTTTCAAAAGCTAAATAGTTTTGATGTCAGATTATTGTTTTTCCATTCTTTCCAACTATACATCTTGAATACCATTTTTCTTCTTAAAAAAGCTTAGTGGAAAGAGCAAACTTCTGGTAGCCTCTGAAGAAATAAGAGTTCCTTTTCTCCGTCCTGCCTTCATAAAATAACCCCACAAGTTTCCATGTAACATTTATCTCACATAATTTCTGTGTCTGTTGCACCTATAATACAGGATCATCGTATGGATTAAATGAGTTGCAATGTATACAACTTTTAGAATAGTGCTTGGAAACCTGTATGCATTACATAGGCATCACCAAAACTATTCTTTATTGAAAAACTGTAAACAGCAAAACTTTTAAAGAGAAGCTACTGAGGTAGAAGGTCAAGAACACAGATTTTAAAGGTGAACATACCTGAGTATGAATCCCAGTATGAATCCCAGACCTGGAGCACACCATATAACCTCTGGCTCAATTTCTCTGTCTATAAAGTGACTTTATACTCCCTGATGGACTGGTATGTTGGGATCCTTAGAAAATGCAGTACACCTGTGTCTTGGGTGGTGTATAATGTTTACTTGTCTTTATAAGAATTTATATTTGAATATTTATTAACTGTTATGATATATGTGCATTTCAGCCACGGCTCTTTTTCCCTTAGGCAACTCTGTAAGAAATTTAATATTTCTATCTCCTGTGTTATTCATAGTTCTCCAGGAGAACAGAACCAATAAGTTGTATACATAGAGAGAGAAATTTCATTTTAAGGAATTGGCTCACACAATGATGGAGGCTGACTTTAAAATCTACAGGGAAGGGTGGCAGGCTGGAGACACTGGAAAGAGGTGATGTTGCAACTCAAGCCTGAAGGTTTTCTACTGGCAGAATTCCCTCTTGCTGGGGCAAATCAGTCTTTCATTCTATTTAGGCCTTCAACTGATTGGATGAGGCCCACTCACCCACATTACAGAGGACATTCTTCTGTACTCAAATTCCACCTATTTATTTATTTGTTTGTTTGTTTCTGTCTTTATTTAATGTTTATTCATTTTTTTATTTAAATTTTTTTAGCATTTATTTATTATTGAGAGAGAGACAGAGCATGAGCATGGGAGGGGCAGAGAGAGAGGATGACAGATGATCCAAAGTGGGCTCTGATGAAAGTAGAGAGCCTGATGTGGGACTCAAATTCACAAACCGTGAGATCATGACCTGAGCCAAAGTCAGATGCTCAACCAACTGACCCAGGTGCCCCTCAAATTCCACCAATATAAATGCTAATCTTTTCCAAAAGACACCCTCACCGAAACATCCAGAATAATATTTAACCACATATCTGAGCACCGTGACCTACCCAAGTTGACATGTAAAATTAACCATCACATCTCCTTTTTATAGGAAAGCAAGATGCTCACCACAGGCTCACCAAATCATAATGGCCTCAAGCCAAAAACCAGGAATTCTGCCTAAACCAATTCTTTATAATCAGTCACCAAGGCCTATATATGGTTCTCTTAAATGGATCTCAAATCCATCCCAAATCTCCAACCCCACTGTCATTGTCTTGGTTAAACCCGTCATCGTCTCTCATCTTTACTAATGCAATAGTGTTGGCTTTTTAAACTGCAGATCTTTCTAGTTAGACTCAAGTCTGAATGCAGAGAGCTATTCCAGAAAACAAACTGAGGGACAAAGACCATGTGTTGTTAAATCATACTCTTTGCCCATATTTTTCATCTTCCTCCTGCTATCTTCCTTTTTCTGTCTTAGTTGTTTTATTTTCATCAAGTTAGTGAGCTTTCACTATCCCTTCACTCAGCCCCTCAGAGAAAGAAGCCCTGCTTGGCTTTCTCTCACAGCTTTACATGCATGATACAATATTCCTAAATTATAAGGTAATTTTATTGACATCTAATTGATGTATAATATTATGCTTCAGGTGTAAGACCTAGTGATTCAATATTTATATACATTACAAAATGATCACCATGGTAAGTCTGGTTACCATCTTCATGATGCAAAGTTTTAACAATATGATCGACTATATTCCCCATGCTGTATATTACATCCCCATGACTTATTTATTTTACAGTTGGAAGACTATACCTCTTAACCCTTTCACCTATTTAGTACATCCCCCCTCCTCTGCCCCCTCTGGCAACCATCAGTTTGTTCTTTGTCTCTACAATTTTATCTCTCTGTTTCCCTTGTTCATTTGTTTTGCTTTTTAGATTCCATATTTAGATATAAGTGAAATCGTATATTTGGCGAGATAACTACCTTTTAGAGCCACGTGTGAGACCAAGTGGTTAAAAATAAAAGCTGTCTTTTGTCACATCACTAGCTGCTGTGTAAATTTGATCTCTTTACTAAGACTCTAAGTCCCAGTAGGTCAAGGGCTTCCACATGCTTCCGTTAGCACTTAGCTCAGGGTCAGGCATTTAAGAGCTGCTAATAACATTTTGTCTAATTAAAGGAATAGAGGGAGACAGAATGGTTTAAGATAAACTAGGGATTTTGATACCTGTGCATGCACACGCGCGAATACATACACACACACACGAACACCTGTTCGCTGATTCAGATTTTATTACTTAACTATTAGCTCTTGGGCAAGGAACTTCACTGATTTTAGCCTTATCTACAAAATGAGAATCATAATGATCATAACACCAACCTGAGAGAGTAGAGAAGGACTTAATATTTCAGAGGGAGGCTTAAAAATGGATAGCTAATAATAGGAAATCTGCCTGCCCACTATAACATTTGAAGAAAATAAGCAATATAATGCATTTGGACCACGCATTGTTTACAGTCGTCTCTGAACATATATTAGTTCCTTTCCTTCCTCCTTCCTTCAATAAATAGTGTCACTTGGACATAAGTGATAACACAAGCTAATGTCTGCGGTTTTAGTCAACATACAAAAAAATGTGAATTTGAAATCCAAAACTGCATTTTAAAAATGGGTAAAATATGGGGAACCTGGGTGACTCAGTCAGTTAAGTGTCTGACTTTGACTCAAGTCATGATCTCACGACTCATGAGTTCGAACCCTGCACCAGAGCCTGGAGCCTGCTTCAGGTGCTCTGTCCCCTCTCTCTGTGCCCCTTCCCTACTCGCACTCTGTCTCTCCCTCCCTCTCTCAAAAATAAATAAAAATAAATGTCAAAAAAATAAAGATAAGTGTTAAAAAATTTTTAAGTGGGTAAAAAAATATATTTTGCGTTATTTTCCAAAAGGCCTGGAATTTTTTTATATTGATTGTTATAAGATACTCATAAAAGAAAAAGCAGAAAGTTAATTACACAAGCAGATGAGCACCAGCCTATTGAACACCAATACTGTTTTGTGTCATATTTCACTGCACTGCACCGACATTTGTTTTTATTTATTTATTTTTTCAATGTATGAAATTTATTGTCAAATTGGTTTCCATACAACACCTAGTGCTCATCCCAAAAGGTGCTCTCCTCAATACCCATCACCCACCCTCCCCTCCCTCCTACTCCCCATCAACCCTCAGTTTGTTCTCAGTTTTTAAGAGTCTCTTATGCTTTGGCTCTCTCCCACTCTAACCTCCTTTTTTTTTTCCTTCCCCTCCCCCATGGGTTTCTGTGAAGTTTCTCAGGATCCACATAAGAGTGAAAACATATGGTATCTGTCTTTCTCTGTATGGCTTATTTCACTTAGCATCACACTCTCCAGTTCCACCCACGTTGCTACAAATGGCCATATTTCATTCTTTCTCATTGCCACATAGTATTCCATTGTGTATATAAACCACAATTTCTTTATCCGTTCATCAGTTGATGGACATTTAGGCTCTTTCCATAATTTGGTTATTGTTGAGAGTGCTGCTATAAACATTGGGGTACAAGTGCCCCTGTGCATCAGTACTCCTGTATCCCTTGGGTAAATTCCTAGCAGTGCTATTGCTGGGTCATAGGGTAGGTCTATTTTTAATTTTCTGAGGAACCTCCACACTGTTTTCCAGAGTGGCTGCACCAATTTGCATTCCCACCAACAGTGCAAGAGGGTTCCTGTTTCTCCACATCCTCCCGACATTTGTTTTTAAACAGACAGAAAATAGAGAAAGGTTGGAATTGAGGAGTCTGTTTCCAATTGTGTAAGAACCCATTCTCCATCAGTTACATCTTGTTTTGGAGTCTGCAGCCCTTCAGAGCTCACGCAGGATACTGTTGACTTTTTGCTTCTCAAGGGGGTAGCACGGGTAGCTTGGAGGAATTCCCATGAAAGGAAGTGTTAATCACCATCACGGTGCCTGATCCACCTTACAACAAGCAGTCTGCTCCCAGCCATGTGGCAGTGAGAAGGTTCTGGAACAAAATAGACTCTGCTATATTAAAGAGAAAGACCCCAACAAATGTCAAGCAGTATGCAGCTCCGTAAAGTTTAAAATGCCTGAAATACTTGCTGATTCAGATACTCATCACTATTTTATGCTGGTCTTTTGAATGGCTATATTCTGAATTTCTTTTCAACCACTGTTTCTAATCTAATAACTGTTTTAATTTACCAAAGAAGGAATAAAAGGAAAGGTGTTCAATTGGAAAATAGGATGAGCGAAGTGGAGAGGATACAGAACTGCGAAACTCCGGTTAGGACAGAATCAACTTTTTCTGAAAATTGCTTAGCCAGTGGAGCCCCGCAGTCAATTAATTTGGTTATAGTTCAGTGCTTTACAGACAGAACCCTTCAATCAATACATAGGTCTTTTTAAATTACTTGTTTGAAATTCAGTATCAGGAAAGAAGTAAGGTAGATGGGGAGAAGGAACGGGAGGGCCTTTTGATAGTAATTAGTGAGTATACGGGCCATGCTATCTTAAAATATGTTACAAAAGTTTCTAAATCTTGCGTTTTAACATGATAACTGTCTGTGATTCAAATATAAACTTTTCTGCATTTGAAGGACCTAGAACAGTGAGGTATGCCACTGATATTTCTGATTCTCCAGAATATTCCTTTTTTCCACCACTACTAAACCTGACAACTCCAAGTCTGACATTTGCCCCAACAAGAGGGGGGAAATAAATCAAATCCTATATAACAGGTCAGTAAGATCCATTAAAACCTTCTGGTTTCCAGCTTACACACAATGTCTAACTACTTTAACCAAAACAAATAACAAAAACAAAAAAACAAAACAAAAACAAAAACACAACAACCAAAGAAAACCTTGTAAACCCACTATTTGAAAACAAACTTTTTTTTTTATTTTTTAGGCTCTAGTATGATTTAGACTGGCTCTTTTATCAGGCAGAATTCAGAAAAACTTATATGGGCATTGTTCTTTATGAAGGTAGTGAGAAAAGCGACATCATTCAGTGTGTGTGTGTGTGTGTGTGTGTGTGTGTGTGTGTGTGTGTGTGTAGAAAAACCAGTGTGCTATGCTCCTGTGATCTCTATCTTGTTTCTGTTAGAATAAGAAAGGCCAGAATGAAGACTGCAGATTTTGTTATAACAGACAGAGATACTGACACGAGGATGTAAGAAATAAGGTCTGTGAATGCATTTTGAGACGTACAACGTACTCTCCAAATGTAAGGAAGTCGTGTTATTGTATTGCTATTGTTATTACTCCTATTATTTATAAATAACCAGAAGAAAGCAAACATATGGCTTTTGCATTCAGAGAACAGTTGGTCAGGAACATATTTTCTAACATTTCAGTACATAGTTAATTTCATTATAAAAAGACATTTTTAATTAACAGTTCTGTTTAAATACCAGGGCTTAATTTATTTTCTACTTTTTATAATGGTAAAGATAACTAACTGATCCTGTTCATGTCAATTAAAACCACTTCCAGAAATAGATCAGGCTGTGTTCCTGGTGTTAGGCCTTGAATACCTCTGTAGAAAAAAATACGATGAACTCTTTATAACCTTGTGTATTACTTTATTTATTTTTTCTTTAAAAATTTTTTTGATGTTTATTTTTGACAGAGAGAGACAGAGACAGAGACAGAGCATGAATGGGGGAGGGTCAGAGAGAGAGGGAGACACAGAATCTGAAACAGGCTCCAGGCTCCCAGCTGTCAGCTGTCAGCACAGAGCCTGACACGGGGCTTGAACTCACAGACAGGGAGATCATGACCTGAGCCGAAGTTGGACGCTCAACCGACTGAGCCATCCAGGCACCCCTTGTGTATTACTTTAAACACACTAAGTATACTATGTTATGTCATAAAGTAATTGTTTAATGGAAAACTGAAGTAGTAAGTCCTAAATAAATTCGTGTACTTTTTTTTTAATGTTTATTTATTTTTGAGAGAGAGGCAGAGACAGAGACAGAGAGAGACAGAACACAAGCAGGGAAAGGGCAGAGAGATGGGAAGACAGATTCTGAAGCAGGCTCCAGGCTCCGAGCTGTCAGCACAGAGCCTCGTGTGGGGCTTGAACCCATGAACCATGAGCTCATGACCTAAGCTGAAGTCAGATCCTTAGCCAACTGAGCCACCCAGGCACCCCTCTTGTACTTTGTACTTTATCCATAGATTGGCATTCAGATGCTATGAATGGTACCAATAGAGACATCACTTAGAAGTTAAGAAATATATCCTCTAGGCCAGTAGATCACAACTGGGGTGATTTTGCCCCCACTCCCACCCCCACCCCCACTAATGGAATATTGGCTATCTTAGGAAACATTTTGATCATCACAACTAACTGAGGCAGGTGCCGGTGGCGACTAGTGATGTCCTACATGCATCCAATACAGGACAGCCCACACAATCAAGTAGTTTGGACAAGCTAGTCCTACATGTCCATAGTGCCTAGATTGAAAAGCTCTGCTCTAGGCCAATGCTACTCAAAGTGTGGTTCATGGACTAGCTGCCAGTCTCTCTGGCAAGTCTATCTGACAAGATAAGGAACTTGCATCAAAGCTAAGTCATGGAGCAGCAGTTCAGCTAATATATATATTTTTTATACTAAGATTTTCTCAATGAAGGGAACCATGTATTGATTTACATTCTGAGACAAGCTCCTTATCTTCTGGATGGCTGGCATTTTGAGTAGCACGCTTCAGGCTGAAAGTTCCCAATAGTTGCTTTGGATAGTTTTTGCGCATTCCCAGGAGCTGGCCCATGATTTTTGAGGGATTTTGAGTTTCCTGAACCCATAGCAATACAACTTTGGATGACCCCAGGGAAGTGCTTCCCCAACCTTAACTTCTTTTTTTTTTTTTCTGTGTCACAACTAGAAACCAATTCAGATCATCTTAAACTCACCAAAGCAGAAGTTATGTTTTGTCATGGCTACTTTTATTTCAGATAATTTTTAATTTGTACAGTTTTCTAAATGCTTGCCATGGTTTTTGCATTTTACAAGTGCATATATTATAGTCAGTCTCACTATGGAAAAGGCAATTTAAGCAAATTAGTTTGTTGTCTTTCATAATAGTTTCCTAATTTTTTTTTAAATTTTTTTTTCAACGTTTATTTATTTTTGGGACAGAGAGAGACAGAGCATGAACGGGGGAGGGGCAGAGAGAGAGGGAGACACAGAATCGGAAACAGGCTCCAGGCTCTGAGCCATCAGCCCAGAGCCCGACGCGGGGCTCGAACTCACGGACCGCGAGATCGTGACCTGGCTGAAGTCAGACGCTCAACCGACTGCGCCACCCAGGCGCCCCACCTAATTTTTTTAAGAGAATTAATGTTTTGAGTTTATCTAATTTTTCATGTACTATGTATTTTACACATATTAAAAGGTGCTTAATAAATAATAACTACTGATACAACTGATTTCAAAATCATAGTTTTAAGTAGACATAAAATGCAAAATTTTGTGGATGGCTCCATACGTTAATAATTTTAGTAATTAAATCCCTGGGATTTAGCACAAATGATATCTTGCAAGCATTAAACATTAATGACACATTATGTGAAAATATAGCATTAAGCTAAAAGAAATTAATTTTATTTGTCAGTAGCCAAAATAAAGCCCTACCCAAAACACTTCAAAATTTTAAGCCATCTTCTGAAATTGTCTAATAATACCAACATTGGATTTATACCAATAAGAGGCACCATCCTAGAAAGAACTTGCTACTTAAACATTCTAGTAAATCATGTCATCATGAGGAAAGCTCTATTTACTACACCTGACTCAAATTTGATCCTCATTAAATTAGACCAAAGGTCATTTCCTAAAGAATGAACATCAGGTGTTCAATGTGCTAAATCCAATACCCATGAGCTACAACATATTGGTCAAAATGAATGCTAGATAGTTGTAGAGGATTAATAAAGATGCCAGGTGAGTACCAATTGATGGGGTGTTAGGAGAGAAAAAAATGAATATAATCCTTATATGCCTTTAGAAATCCCAGTTGAATGAAAATACAGTATGCCAGATTACTACTACAACAGTTCCCACCACCACTGCATAACATACATGGACACAACACACAGATGCTGGAATCCAATATATGAAGCCTTAGAAAATAAAAGGTCTCTAAGCCCTGAATGAAACTGATGCTATAAACCTATTTATTGACTAAATGATATCCTGCTGGCTTGAAAAATTAATACATTCTCCAAAAAGTCTTAATGGATCTCCAGGAATATACCTAAAAGGAGAAAAAAGCCTGAGGAGACGTTAAAGGACCAATAAATCACAGTAAAGTCTCCTGTAGAGGCTAGATGTAACTGTCTCTCTGTATGTATACGTGTTCCTCATTTTTTCTTCCAACGATTGATTTACCAGTTCATAATAAGAAGTGAATGTGATCAGTTACTCAGCTGGGAAAGCTTTTAAATATATACAACCACAGTTTCAAGATTACAAATGTAAGTAACATTGCTGGAGTGTCATATTAAGAATGTTTACATCTGCTAAAAACTAACTAGGTGGCAAAATGACTTGTTTTATATACATCTATTCAAATTACGGTTAGAAAGATTGTGACCTATTAGCAACTGAATAACTGTAGCTCTGTTGTGCACATATTTAGAGAATTTACTTCATCATGATAATTCATGATTTTAAAAAAGGTGGTTTTTTTAAGTTGTAATTTTTTGTTAAATATACATGTATTAGTTCACAATTGTTATACCATAATTACAAAAAGAAATTATACAAAAAAAATCCTCAAGCATATATATAAAGTTCTTCAAAATTAACAACTCAATGAAAACACTCTTCAATTTCTATGAAGTTTAAGTTATAACATCATAATGGACAAATAGCTAGAATTATCTCCTTTGGAAAGCATCAAAAGGAGTTACCCTTGTGGGTTCATTTTCATGTAATTGCATAATAATATATACATTTAAATTATAGTTGAGCACAGTTTAAAAGAGAAACTAGTAATTAAATTAACCCTCTCTGCTTTCATAAAAAGGAGACATATTCAAAATGATTCAGATCTGTCTACATGTCTGAAGCTCAGGTCCAAGCACGAATTTTCAAAATGCAGGCAATTAAAAAAATGTTTTCAAGTCAGAAAAGTCTGAGTTTCAATCCATGCCCTGTCGCTTATTTAGTTGGGTGACCTAGAACCAATTACAATATTCCTTTGACCCTCAATATTTTCATTTGTAAAATGAAGCAAATGACACTTTTTCATAAGTGGAAAGTAATTGAGACAATGTACTAAATACACCTAGCCCAATATCAGGCATACGTTATGAAAAAAAAAAAAAAAGTCTGCCTTCTCTCCTTTCTATAAGCCATAATGCCACTGGAACAAGTTGATAAGAAGAAGATTTCCTAACTTCTAAATGCAAGTAGACCATTGAAATAATGTACTTGACTCAGGAAGGGGGTGAGGTTGGGTGTCAGGGTGATGCATTTGGTTAAGGTCCACTCTTGACTCAGGTCAAGATCTCACAATTATAGGATTGAGTCCCCGCATTGGAGTCTGTGCTAAGCCTGGAGCCTGCTTGGAATTCTCTCTCTCCCTCTTTCTCGGCCCTCCTCTGCTCACGCGCACGCCCACATGTGTGCCCTATCAAAATAAATACACATTTTAAACATAAAAAGGAAGGAGGTGGGGTTGAGAACAGTTTGCCAAATCTATAGGTCAAGATGTAGTTTTATGTAATTTATTATTGTTATAAGTAAACAATTTGCCAAGAGGTTTCTTCCCCCCCCTCTGGAACACCAGAATAGTATTCAAAGTGAAAAGTTTTGCCAAAGTAATATAAACAAAAATAAAAATAGCTGACCACATTAACCTTTTGTCAAGCTAGTTGAGGATATATAAACAGTCGTGTTGGATCTGAATGGCCTGATTTAATGTGTGTCTCTTTACCAGTAAAGAATCAGAAGAGGATTTGACCTCTCACTGCTAGCCTAAGTTAGAAGATTATTTCCACTTAGTCTCCCCCCCACTTCTAAAGAAGTTATGTGTGTGCTCGTTTTTTATCCTTTTTTATTTTTATTTTAATTCTAAGAGAAATAAAATCGTCTAGGGTCATGTGCTCTAAGTGTTGCATGTCACCACAGAAATGGCAGAAGGAAACATTAAATATTTCCCCTTTATGTCTCTATGTTCGGGCACTATAAAAATGCATCCAATAACAGAGAAAGGTCAATACAAAGGATGGTGAGATCGTTTGAAAAAATTGGGAGGATACCTCTAAACTGCTTTGTGAATTTAAAATGCTATGGCATAAATGTCACTTATTAGAGGCCATAATAACATTTGAAAAGATTCTGAACCAAGACAGTCATGGATTTTATTTTCAGCATCTTTCTTTAACATCTGTTCCATGATGATACTTGGAAACCGCATACTTGGAAGAAAAGTCAGGGTCAGAAGAGAGGGGAGAGAAAATACAAGAAGAAGAGAATTTCTGCAAAGGTATTGGTATCCTTTGAAGCAACTTCTCTGCATGAAAAGCAGGAAATAAGAAACAATCTTCCTCGAGTCTTAAAATTAGATTTTCTGCGGAAATAACAGAAACCTTAACGCAGAAAGGAGGTTTTTCAAGTTTCAAAAGACATACGAAAAACCGTCAGGTGATTTCAATCTTCAGTTTTCCTCAAAATCTTCCTTCGAGATAGACTATAACCAGGTGTCAATAGAGTTGGTAACAGCCAATGTCACCATTTTTGTGTCTATGTGACCTAGCATGACAGAATCATTAAGGCTTTACAATTCTAGGATACATTTAACAGTGGGTTGTACGGCATTCTTTGTCAGCTCAAATGAATGCTCTGAGTAGATAAACACGCTAAATGACCGTCATTAGATTCATCCAAATCAATACTTTATTTGGTCTTTTTAGATGCAGGTGCACCAAACAGCATTCACTCTGCTTCTCGTTCTCCCTAATCAGGCACTGCATATGCAATAGAGCTAGAGTGGTGGGGATAATGAAGTTGTATTAAGCATTATTCCAAGACCGTACTGTCAGCATCATTAGGGCTTTGCTAAATAGGAGAATTTTGTTGCTTAGTTACACAAATATTGCAATGGAGGTGGCAGAAGGCTATTTTTCTTTTTCTGAAATCACGACTCCCTAATTCACTTTCCGTCCTGCAAGAACAGGATTCTGATTAATGATGTGGCTCCCTTCTGACAATGTGGTCAGCCTACCTTTTGTATACCCAGCAAGGTACAAACCAAATCTCATTTGTATTAAAATCTTTGTCTTAAATGCATTCAGCTTTCTTATGTTTTCATCAGCCTCCCCGCTAAAATTGAAAGCAGTGTCATTACAATACCACAGTCCAGGTGTAATTGTATGTAAATCCCCTCAAGAAAGGGTGGGGCTGCATCTCTAAAATGGATATTTGCATATGACCGGAAAGACATAGGTCCGATAGGTACATATAAGCAAAAAACAGCAATGGCAAGGTAATACCTCTTCCCAGAATACCCATTTACAAAGCATTTATAAAGTTGGACAAAACTTTAGGATGATCTTAAGTTTTAAAAGCAATCATTCAAATATGTCCCTTGATACCACTGAGACATCTCAGTATAAAAATCATCTCTCCACTTTCATAAAACAACTTGACTGGTTTTCTTTTCTCTCTCTCTCCCTGTCCTAACTCCACTCTGTCTTATTCCCATTTATTCTCTCTATTTCTCTCTCTTTCTTTCTTGTTCTTTCTCTCTGCAACATCTTGATATAAAAGTACATGTGTGAATATACACATGAAAATGCAAAAATAAAAATATAAGAAGAGATCAGAAACCATATAGAAGACAGAAAAAAAATATTCTTACCTGTAACATAATTACAGTTGAAGTCTAAAATTGGCTCTGGCATTCCGGCCAGCTAAGGCAAAAAGAAAAACATCGTTGAGCTTTGAATACATTTCATGCTAATTTGAGTGAACACATACCTTTTCCAGAAGTAAAAGTCAGGAAGAATTTAGCAAATATGTTAGAGAGTTGGCACATGTATTAGTTTTTTATTCCTGTCATAACAATCTGCACAAACTTCGTGGCTTACAACAACACAAATTTATCATCTTTCTGTTGCAGAGGTTAGAAGTTTGATGTGGGTCTCATGGGGCTAAAATCAGGTGTCAGCAGAAATATGTGCATTTTGGAGACTCTAAAGGAGTCCCTTTCCTTGGCTTTATGACTTTTAGAGGCTGCCAACATTCTTTGACTCCTGTATCTCTTCCCCCATCTTCAAAGCCAACAAAGTTGTATCTTTCTGACCATTCTTCCATGGTCATATTTCCCTCTCTCCACAGCCAGGAAAGATGTCATTAGGTTGGGCCCATCAAAAAATCCAAGATAATCTCCCCTTCTTGATGTCCTGAATTTAATCATGTAGACATATTCACAGTGGCTGGGAATGAGAAAGTGGACATCTTGCACAGCTATTATTGATCACAGTATGGTATCATTTTTTAAAAAACAGAGGATCTCAAATCCGAGACCTGGGTTTGTATACTGCCTCCTTCATTTACTAGCTATGTGGCCTTGGGGAAATTATTTAACCTCCTGAGCCTCAGTTTTCTCATCTGATAATAGGAAATTATAATATTGAACCGAAGGTGTTGTTGTGTGAAATAGTGATGTCAAATGCTTAACACAGAGCTCAATAAATCATGGATATTATTGTTTTGTGGATCCTTATCAATTCTTGATAAAAGCTAATAGGACCTAAGCTTATGTAGCCCTAGCATACTTTTTTTTCTAATTATTTATTTAATTTGACATCCAGAGAGAACTTTTAGAGTGCTTTGAGGAACGGATGGTTAATGTGTTGTATAGATTCCTTCTCTTAAATACCTCATTGCTTCAACCACATTTTTGGCAGGTTCTGTATCACAATCAATTAAGTTTCAGCTCCTTGGTACATGTCCAAAGTGTGGGTATTATGTATTATTGATAATAGAAAAATCCATTCACTTTAGATATCAAAGAGTAAAGTGGCAGGTTTAATATTCTTTTTGTGAAAAATAAACAGCCTGACATAAATTTTCTTCCAGAAAAAAATTCGTACCTTGTGAACCACAAAAGTACCTGTGAACAGGGCCAGGCATTTTCTCAACAAAGCTCTGGGTCTGGCCAAATGCCAGAACAAGCTACCATTTGAAACAACTGGAGAGATAGATTGGACCTGGCGAAGGTCATATGTCATCATGTGTGAGCAATCTTCTATTACCCTCCTGCTACAGGAGGGCAAATGGCACCCTCCTGAACTCCCAATCCAGCACACTATTACTCAAATCAACTTCACCCTATAAAACCAATCACTTCTAATGCTATTTAGAAATGACTCGATTTATTTTTCTCAATTTCCCCCACCCACATTATCACTCCTTCATTTCAAGTCATCATTCTCTATTATTCAAGGTACCAATTAAAATTTATTCAAACTTAAGCAACAGAAAATCCAGCCAACAGTGGATTCAACAAGATAGGGTTTGCTTTCCTCATGTAACATAAAATCTGGAGTTGAGAAAGTTAAGCAGTAATGATCAATCAGGGATTATCAAAGACCCTGAGTCATTCAACTTTCCTGTTCCCCCATCCCTCCTGGGTAGCTTTCCTGTTCATTTTGCGAGATGGTAGCCACATCTACACACATTCCAATCACATTTCAGGCAGGAAGAAGGGTAAGGGCAAGAGGCTGAAGACACACTCTGTTATCAGGGTACCTTTCAAGCAGTGTTCCCAGAATCCTGATTTAGTGATTTTTGCTTACATATAATTGGTCAAAACGATGTCCACTGCAGCCTGGGAAGGAGAATATTAGTAGTTGGGCACCTTGCTGCCCTGACAAAGTCAAGATTCTGTTACTGCCACACCTGGTCTAGCGCTGTAGCGTAGATTCCTAATCCACCAACCTGACACCAATGACCTATGCACTGTGCTTAACCCTTCCCATTGGCATTAAATCTAAGAAACAAAACCATATTTAAAATGGACTTTGGCTCTTTTTTCCCAGTGTGTTTGTCCCAACATCATCATCATACCATATGAAGATACATCATGATTTCATTCTAACTTATTTCCACAGATTTATCTCCCACCTCATTCCCCCTACATTTCAACCACACTAAATTTATCATTGTTCTAATCCAATATGCTTCCCTGCTTCTGTATCTTTGCCTCTATCTACAATTCCCTTCCCCTTGTGTTTTTTTCAGACAACATCCCATTGGTATTTTAAGACCCATCATGAATGACACCACTTTTGTGAAGCTTTTCCAGATTCTCTCTATGGTAGCCTTTGCAAAATTAATTGTATTATACTTTTCCTGTTTCCAAGTGTCTCCCACCTTCATCGTCTGAGATTCCTCAAATAAAGTCTGCCTATACTTTTTTTGACATATAGTAAATCCTCAATACATTTATGTAATAATTGATTAGATAAATTGATGAATTAAGAAGATATATAAGTAGTCAAGAGCTGAAGAATTGACAGTTTTATATGTCAAAATATGGTAATAGATCTCAAGTTGGAGGAAAAGATAGGAAAGAATCAGAGACTCAGGGAAGGGAAAAAGAAGTAAGAGGCCAGGGACTCACCCAAGGAATTTGGGATTAAAGAATCAGAAGTTGAAATCCAAGGATCTGAGCACCAAGAACATGAACAAGAAAGGAAATTGACTATGCCCAGAGTGTGAGCCAGATGCTGGCTGAACTGTCTCTTTCCCAGGACACCTAGATATGATTGTGTTGAAAGATTAACTGAGGTACATTAAGATTTTCAAGTGTGTATTGAGCGTACCTCAAAATGGAGCAGCACTAAACTAAAAATGGCTGGAAGCTAGTAAAGAGGTTTTTATAGAGAAGACATGGAAGCAAAGCAAGAAAATTATTTGATTGGCTCTAGCTTAAGGAGGTTTTGCCTTATTTGGGAAAGCTTAGTTAACTGACTAGTTGATGTGAGGTTTCATTTTCTCAGACTTGAGTGCATTGACTGGCTAAGGTTTTAGTTTGCCTACATAGACTGCCAAGGCATTAGAGACACTCTGTCTAAAGGCCTCATTTTATTACTTTAATAATTGGTTTAAACCAACTTTCACACCCTATGGAAGTGATAATCTCCTCCCATAGCTAAAATTTTCTGGATTTTCCTGAATGTTTTTTTCTGTTTTCCAAGCTTTTGTTTGTGCTCAATTAGTTAGGGTAATGGGTTATTTTTCTATTCCATATAAAAACTTAAATGTAAGTCTCCCCCTTTTCCTCAGTTTTTCAGAAAATCTATTTAACAAGTTATTTGCATATATAGTAGACATATCTGTGGGGACTCATAAGGATTTTAATTACAAAAAATCAAAGTAACTTCTAACAGAATATTAAATTCCCCTGGTTCTAAGTCTTTTAGTCTTCACAACGCCCCCAAACTTTTTCAGTTTTGCCACATCTCAAGCTCCACACAATCTTCTGGTTTCAGAAATCCAAATCTCCCTTAGCATACCAGGCAAAATATTACTACTCCTAGATGTAGCACAAGGTCCATTTTGCATATCTAAATCCAACAATGATACATGCAGCAGATCGAAGGAGCTTTTAATATATTTGAAGCCATGTACCATCAAAGATGATTGAGGTTATAAACAGTAAATATTTTCCGACTTAAGCCAAAACTTCTGACAGATTTTATCCTTAGCTTAAGATGAACATCAGGTTGAAAACGTACACAAAGTTGTACATTCGCTATAGCAAGGTTAGGGCTGGGCTTAGAGCTTCTTGACAAATTTTGAAAGATCTTGTGTTCTGCCTCAAAAAGGTC
This sequence comes from Leopardus geoffroyi, assembly GCF_018350155.1. Lineage (NCBI taxonomy): Eukaryota > Metazoa > Chordata > Mammalia > Carnivora > Felidae > Leopardus > Leopardus geoffroyi. Next base: position 55,543,344 of record NC_059327.1, on the reverse strand, counting down.
TGGATTTGGCTGATGAATAATAAGCATCAGTTTCTTCATCAATGAAAAATAAATTGATGTATTCATTCTATGAATATTTATTACATTTCTACTATGTCCCACACAGTATTCTACGCTTGTAGATAAAGCAGTGAATAAGCAAGATCAAATTCTTACTCTCATATAGCTTAGATGTTTAGGGATCATAATTGTACCTACATCATAGAGGAAACTGTGAGGATTAAATTACAAAATGCATGAAATATCCTTAGGATGCTGCCTGGCAGTTCTAATCATAGAACTTCAACTATTATTACTATATCAGAATATTATATCCTGATAAGAGCACATGATCAAAATATAGTAGTAAAGCAAAGGATAGGAGAGTTCTTGAGAATCAGGGATAAAAATAATGGAAGCTTATCTTGATTCACTCAATTCAAGACATATTTGTCAAGAGCATATTACATGCCAAGTACTGTTCTAGGAACCTGAGATACAGATGTGATCAAGAAAGAAAAAACTTAAGAGGTGTCACAAAATATTTCTTATCTGATGTAGAAGGCCCCTATTTTATCTGTAATAGCCCCTGCTTCAGCGAGCTGAACTGACATGTCAAGCAATGATCCAATGTCAGGTCGTGTTCATCCAAGATCACTTTTAGCATCTCTGTCAACATCCATTTGGTGCAATCATTCTCCAAGAGAGATAAACTTTTAGTAAACAAGTATGAATGATTCTGTCAAAGGAGAAAGAAATTCTACTGACACATACACTAAAACCTTGATAAACCATGGAAAATTACAAAACATGTATAAAATGAGGTTAAAAGTATTTAAGTCACAAAGATTTCAAGTTCTTATCTCTCAGATGCCATCCTGTGTCATTGCAATTTATGGTTTTTGACCCAAGCTCCCTATGTGCTCACAGAAAAATCTACTGCCTCAAGAAACAACTTGTAGTAATTCACAAGTCTCTTCCATCTAAATTAGTCTGCAAAAGTCACACAGTTGAAAGCACAAAGCTACTGGTCCCATCTGTCCCCATCTTTTCCAGGGACTGCCAAATCGCAAGAAAGGGAGACTATTAACCAGTGAGAAAATAAAGGTAGTAAATAATCTCAGAAAATATTCAGCTTCACTGATAAACAAATGAACTAAAGTTAAAACAATGAGTTATGCTTTTTTACCTATTAAACTAGCACAAATAAATCTCATTTTTATAAAGCTAATTCCCTGTGCTGTCCAGGAAGCAGTTAAGTCAGTGTTCTTATATTTCTGATAACAGTGTTAACTGGCCTTTAGGGAAGAAATCTGACAAAGTGTATCATAAGCTATTAAGTTTTTCATATTACTTGACCTGGTAACTCAATTTGTTAGAATCTATCCTAATTTTGAACAAAAGCATATGCATGAAGATATTAGTCACACCATTACATATATTAATAAGAATAGAAATAATTTAAATGTCAAACAATGAGAGAATTATTAATAAATTGTTGCATATTATTCAACTACTAAAACAGAAAAATTCTTAATATATATTTGATACTCCACTTCACTTATACCTCACTCCATTCCTAAAAGCATTTGAGGTAGGGACATCATGCTGAATGATTTTTTAAATACAGAATACATGAAACATATTTTAAACACATAGTGGAAGGAAATGGAGCACAAATTAAATAAATCAGTGACATGTTGGATGACTGCTTTTCTTTGTCATTTTCCATGTTTTTGAAAGTTCTTATGAAATTTGTGGAGAAAATTTTTATTTATAAAAAATAATTCCAGGGGCGCCTGGGTGGCGCAGTCGGTTAAGCGTCTGACTTCAGCCAGGTCACGATCTCGCGGTCCGTGAGTTCGAGCCCCGCGTCAGGCTCTGGGCTGATGGCTCAGAGCCTGGAGCCTGTTTCTGATTCTGTGTCTCCCTCTCTCTCTGCCCCTCCCCCGTTCATGCTCTGTCTCTCTCTGTCCCAAAAATAAATAAACGTTGAAAAAAAATAATAATAATTCCAATAAAAATTACATTTGACTTAATCATTAAACTGGACACAATGCATTTTGTGGGCAGTTTTGCTAGGTATCACTGGAACTCTGATGTGTTAAAATACACTGAGAAACCTAAGAATTACATCCTGTCATCAGAACAGGAAGTTCAGGCTCATTAGTTTTCAAAGTCCCATCAAGGTTCAGGAAGCTGGGGGGAAAGCTAATAGAAAGTAATAATGGTCCCCACCTGTTTTGTGTGTTTGGCGGCTGGGTAGGTTTGTTTTATTTTTTAGCCTATCAAAGAAAAGTCCCAGAAACCAAAAGAATTTGACACGAATTTACCCAATCACTAAAGCAGAAAAATTCTAGGTAAATTTTCCATCAGGCTTAGAATAAAACGTAACAACTCTCAAAAACTTTGTACTTAGAATCCAAGAACAATTCATTTTAGACCTGCCATCTCAGCAAGACTCTCTTCAGAGCAAAAATTTCTTAAATTGCAGTATTCTGTAATATACTCAGAAGTTTTCTTAGGTCGGACTGAGAAACAGAGTAGTCACAAGTTATAGACTATAGCTGTATCTGAAAAAAAATGCATTCTGTGATAAGCTTTTCAATGGGGGAAGAATGGAGACAAGAGAGGGGAAAGTTAGAAATAAGAAGGAAAAGACTGAGAAAAAACAGGGCAGTTCAAGAAATGATTTTTTTTAATCTTGCAAGGATAGCTACACATTTTATTTTAGAGGCTACACAATGAGAAACATCCCAATGGCTCCCCATCATACTCATGACAAGAGCTAAAATCTTTATAGAGTCCTCAAAGCCCTACTAGATCTAGACCTCACTTACTCTCTGAGAACATCTTTTTTTTTTCTTAATTCCAGTATAATTAACATACAATGTAATATTGGTTCCAGGTGTACCATACAGTGATTCAATACATCCCTTCATCTTCTGGTGCTCATCACAAGTCTGAGAACATCTTATACCATGTTTTTAGCTCCTCAGTTACACCTTCATAGTTCTCTTTTCCTGACATGTAGCTTCACATTGAAGACAAAGTTCTCAGACACTTAGGTTGAGTGGACGTGCAGGGCTACCTCTGCCAGCAAAACAGCAGCAGCAACAAACTGCACATAGTCTTTATTTCATGTTCGCCGGGTATAAATATCAAAGAATGTCAAAGCATGGGAGGAAAACACAAAGAGCCTCCAGACATAGACCAAACACACATCTGGTGTTTACATGAAAGCGAGCAGGGAAGATGTGCAGTTTCAAAGACTGCTAGGCAATCACAGTGGGTCTGTTCCCTAACTGGTTTCTGGGGTATCATGGGGTCTGAGTCTCATAGTGTGATCACATTCGACAGCCTTGAGACCAGAACATCGCTGACGTTTCAGCAATTACTCCATTCACTTTGCCAGCACTTACAATATACTCTCTAAAAATAACTCCACACTGACACCTTGTTCTCCCGCATCACCTATATTTTTCACCTCCATATTGGTCGGGGACCAGTGAGAAAAACAGAAACCACAGAAGATATGTCAGCAGAAGGAATTTAATATAAGAGCTTAGTTATACAAGTATTGGATAACTTAAGCAAAAAAAAAAAAAAAAAAGACATTAAAATAACCCAGATGATGACAACAAGAAGCTGGTGCTTTTCCCCTGTCCTCCTTGAGCTAAGGAAAAATGGGGATCAATTAGGATGATCTGAATTTAGGAGTTTGAAGGGGCAGCCCTATGGAGCTTCTCGGACCTCTGTGCTCATCTTGAGGCTGCTTCAAGAAGTACTGAAAGAGGCTGGGGACTACAGCCAATTGCTCTGAGTTCAAAGTGTCATTGCTGGGGAGTCCAGATAGAAACAACAAGCAAAGAGGAAGAAAGAATTCCTTCTTTCCTCTACCTTCCAATCTTGCTCTAATATCTTTTATCTGCAAAACCTGTCTGAAAGCCAGATGGAAATAAAAATATACGTGTGTGATGTCATTTACGGAGTTAAAATTCAGCACTACCTCAAGAGTATATTTGGATCTGAGAGAGAATAGCTCAATAGCCATCCTAGTTCACACTCTTGGCTTCTCAACATTCATATAGACCCTGATACATATATTTGAACTTGTGTATAAGAACAACAAACGAAGCCACTCTCAATCTCTCTCCAAAAAGAAAAAAATATAAAGTCCTAACAATTTCTATAGTCATATTTGGGAAGTCACAGCTCTGACAATAACTTTTGCTCTAAATCATATCTGGATGAGCATTTTGCAACCTAAAGAATAAATTGGAATTTAAGTGACACTAATCCTATATAAAACAGTAATGGGAAATAAGGAATAAAAAATAAATTAGTTACATGTACAGTATATATACACACCAAGCAAAGAAGAAGATATAACTAATACATTTCCCAATTATCTAGTTTGTGACAAAACTACTGATATATATGATTTCTATCTTGTACCACCCCTTGCATGTTCTTTTTACCTAATGTCCAGTTTGTTAAGGTCCTTCTGGTCCTTTTGGGAATGGAATGACTTAAACCTTTATTCCTGAAGGGTGAGAATCCTTAGTATGTGAGACAGCAATATAATTTTCCATAGTGGTCAAGATTAATCACCTCAGCCAGTAGAGTAACCCCCTTCTTTGTCTGCTAGGCCTGTGCCAGGAGAAGACCAAAGTAGCCATGTATAATCTCAATTGCTTACTTAATAGAATCATTATCATGTCTTCCAGTAAAAATATCTCTCCCTTGGAAACCAGGACCTTCACATTAACTCAGCCCAATGTTGTAGGGCTAGAGAAGTGGGAGGAAAAAAAAAAAAAAAGATCAGTAGGTAATAATGAAAGGAACCACTCCCACTAAAACGCCTGATTTCAGGACCCATGTATTCCGATTGTGAGTACTATACACGGTATGTTTTGGTGACTTGCTACACATACTACATTTTCTAATATAGAACCCTACTCTTTCTGGGTGTCACCCAACTGGCGCCATAACTGTATCTTCAGTAAGATATTTTCCTATTCCATCAGGACATTGCTCTACCTTCACTTCTAGACTTTGGAATACAAATAAGCCCAGTTAATCCCATTAGCTTGCTACCGTGTAGGATAACTAACTATCCCACTTTGCCCAGGCCTGGTCTGGTTTCAACATCAAAAGTTTTACTTCACCAGAAACCATCTAGTCTCAGGTAAACTAGGATAGCTGGTCACCCTACCATTACCACACTTTTTGCTATAAAATTCTTTGTTCCAAAACTTGCAGAACTTCATGATAATGAATAAGACTTTTTATAAGTATAAGGATGATGAGGCTGGCAGAAGCATTGTAGAAAGGAAAGAAAAATTCAGGTTCCTGTATATTCCAATAAGGAAAAATCATTTTACTGTCCTGTAACAGGAAAGTACAATGCAATCAACCAACCACTACCCTCTACTAAATTACTGAAGGATATCTTTGGTGAGCTTTCAAATAGAATCTAAAGAGTTTCAAATTCCATGCCCTTTCTAAGAGATCCATCCACATGTCTCTACCTTAGAACTTGTTACTAATATTCTCCCAAGTTCTTCATTATCCAGGCAAACCACGAGTTACTGTCCACAAATTAGTGTATGTCCACGCCTTTGGCCATCCTTTGGTCCTGAACCATAAAATTTACAACTCAAGGTCTGCTTATTCATGGTATTTCCCTTTACCACCATTTTTCTATGACACCATTTTTTGTAGCTTTAAGGCTGTATTTAGTCCACTTAGTTGATGATAGCATAATATGCAGAGCCACCTGCAGAAAGAGTTTAGGTAAGATCTAGTAAGAATTCTAGATCACCTCCTTCCACAACTTACTTCTAACCTATAGACCTGCTTTTCCTTGATGACTGATTGCTGTTATGCATGTCAAGCTTCTGGCTTGATGGGTCAAATAACTTCCAGTTCATGATGGTCAGCTCAGGTCACATGGTTATTTGATGTCCCATTGTTTGGCATTCAATCTTTAACAAGGCCTAGTTGCAAGTCAGGAGTTGTTTCTCAAAAGTAAAGTAGTTATATACAAGAGAGGGTATGGCTTTATCCTGTGGAGGGTATTGTAATTCTCCTATTGAGGCTTGCCAGAATCTCTATACAGTATTCCTATTTGCTCTGGACACTTTGAATATCATTGGATCTACTGGATCAAAGCCCAGGTGGTCTACAACTTATACTGCAGCCTAGACATGTTGCACAACCTTTTATAATTTTTTCCCTGGGGTTTTACCCAAAAGTAGCAAAACCCCTGTATGGGTTACTCACAGAATGGGTCAGGACATCATATTCTAATAGAGTATATGTTTCTTTAAAAATCCAAAGAGGCCCACCAAGCACTAAGCCTTATTTTTAGTGTTAGATTTATAAGGTGCTTTAACGTGTTTTTCACTATAGAGATTCTGACATGCTGAAGATCACTGAACTCTCCCCCAAAAACTGTACTAAGAGAATTCCCTTGAATTTTGTAGAGTTTATCTCCCACCCTCTGGCCTACGTGTGTTTCACTAAGATATATAAAGTAATTTCCAGGTTCTGGCTCATCAAAAAAAAATTATCATAATATCATCAGTGTAGTGAACCAGAGCAATACTCAGCATGATGTTAAGATGATCAAGATATGTCTAAAATAAATTATAGCAGAGAGCAAGATGGTGACAATGTGCTATCATCCTTATCAAGAGAAAGCAAACTGCTTCTGGAGATCCTTGCACATTTATATGGGAAAAAATTTTTGCCAGATAAATAACTGTATATCAAGTGCCAAACTGTGTTGATATGATTAAGTGTATGATAATCCCTGATCATTTTCCAGTATCCATCTATGTTTAGCACAGGCAAAACAGGTAGATTAAATGGAAATGTGATAGGATTTACCACCTTTCATCTTTCAAAGCTTTAATGTGGCCCTCATCTCTGCAGTTCCAGGAGGGATATAGTATTGCTTTTGGATTATTAACTGATTATAGAAGAAAGCGCCATGGCTTCCACTTAGTTCTTCTGACGGTTGTGACCCTCATTCCACAGGTCTAAGAGTCAATGTGAAGATTCAGCCAGTTGCTGAGTATGCCTACTTCAATTATACATTCAGAAGCTTAGGTCTGAAGACGCTCTGAACTATTAGACATAGGTTAAAATTCCATTTATCCTCTGACCCCTATAAGGACCCACTTTGATTGATGGCCACAGTGGCATTCGGGTCTCTAGAAATTAAGATCACATGATCAGATATCAATTAAAGGTCTGGTAAGTTCCCTTCCTAAGTGCATTGTCATCATAATAAATGGCCACAAGTCCATTTTAGGACACTTGGAAAAAAGTGTTATATGCTGGTGGAAGTATTGCACAGTTCTTGCTCAGTTGGAATCAAATTCTCTTCAATCAAAGAGATACAAGTCTATGTCCTGACTTAGACCTAGAAAATCAGTAAGAACCTAAAACTCCATTGTGTTGACTTACACCAGGATTTTGGCCAGTAGACCTGATTTTCTGCTATATCAATAAAGTTCTTAGTTAGCAGGCTGCCCATTTATTTCATTCATAAGGACAGTTAATCACTTCTCAAAATTTCTAGGTGTCAAAATACTCTGATTTCCATTTTACTCTTGTGTCCATTATGGCGATTGCATCCACCTTATCTCTGTTAGTTAAGGACTGATACCTGACCTCAGCCATTGTAGGACTTCATCATTCCAATTGATATCAAGAAGCCAATCTCAAAGGTGCCATTACAAAGTACAAAATGATAGGTTTTTGTTTTTATGTTCACTTTTCATAGTGTATAAAAAATAAATGGCTTTTTTCTCAACTTTTATAAAGGTGTTCATTTTTTAATGAAATTTTATAAAAATTTCTCTAAATGGTTTTTATTTATAATAGTCAATATTTTGCAGTTCTTATCTACTTTTTTAATCTTTTAATTTTCTGTATTGTGATTTTTCATGAACTCAAGTGGGTTTTTTCAATATTTAACCATATGTATCATTTTCTTCAATTTTTATGCTTAGCGCGTCCTTGTCCATATCAACATACAACATTTTCTATACCCCCAATTTTTAGAGTACTATAATTTGTTAGCTAGAATATTTAAATCACATGAAATTTCGTTCGTTGCAACACATGAGGTGATATTTTTTTGCTTACTTTTCCAACTAACCAATTTTCTCAGTCTCATTTTGTTTTTAGATTGTCCACCCCTGTTCCCATTTATTTGTGATGCCTCTTTTGTTAAATACTAACTTTATATACTAAGATGTGTTTCTGAGCGTTTAACTTGGTCTTAACAATTTTACAAACGTCACCTTGTTTTTGTAATTACTCCATTTTAAGTGGCTGGGAGGTCAAACCTCTCTAACTCCCTCAAAATTCTTCTTTTTAAAACTTTCAGTGTATTTATTTTGAAATTACTCTTTCAATTCTTTTACTGGGTTCTGAGATAATACCTAATTCCCAATTTCATATTGGATGGCTTTATAGCTTGTGATTTAAAAAGACTTAGCATTAACGTCATTCAATTTGTCCTTCAATGAACATGTTATGTTTCAGGTCTTTTATAATTTTTTACAATATTTCTGATGTTTACTTTATGCAGAACCAAAACCTTTCAATTAGGGTCATTCCTTGTTATTTTATTTTATTTTATTTCGCTTGTTATTTTGTGAATTGGCTCTTTCCTTCTTCAATTATACCTTTGAAGAATTATTGCTAGCCTTAAATAGAAAAGCTTTTAATTTTCTTACTTATCAGTCTGCTGAAATTGTATCTGCATTGTAAAATTATCAGAGGTGTTCCCTAATTTATGTGCATTTTTATAGTTTCACACTCTTTAAAAAACATTAACAGGAGTTGGAATTTTAAATCTGCCACAGGTCTTCAGACTTCTGGAACAGAATGCCACTAAATAGTGCTCCACATATTCATCTTAGTTCACTCCTCAATAACATAACCCCCAACAAGATTTTGCTGGGAAAGGTACATACTTTTTAAGGAATATATGTGTTATATAATATCCAAAATATTACTTGTTTTTTTTTTAATTTTTTTAACGTTTATTTATTTTTTTTAAATTTTTTTTTTCAACGTTTATTTATTTTTGGGACAGAGAGAGACAGAGCATGAACGGGGGAGGGGCAGAGAGAGAGGGAGACACAGAATTGGAAACAGGCTCCAGGCTCTGAGCCATCAGCCCAGAGCCCGACGCGGGGCTCGAACTCACGGACCGCGAGATCATGACCTGGCTGAAGTCGGACGCTTAACCGACTGCGCCACCCAGGCGCTATTTATTTTTGAGACAGAGAGAGACAGAGCATGAACAGGGGAGGGTCAGAGAGAGGGAGACACAGAATCTGAAACAGGCTCCAGGCTCTGAGCTGTCAGCACAGAGCCTGACGCGGGGCTCGAATCACAGACCGCGAGATCATGACCTGAGTTGAAGTCGGCCGGCCGCTTAACCGACTGAGCCACCCAGACGCCCCCAAAATATTACTTGTTAATGTCTGTGGTTCCCAAATGAAGTCTTCACTCAAATAGACAATTACTTCTTGGGCCACCTGGGTGGCTCAGTCGGTTGAGTGTCTGACTTTAGCTAAGGTCATGATCTCGCAGTTCATGGGTTCAAGCCCTGCTTCGGGCTCTGTGCTTATGGCTCAGAGCCTGGAGCCTGCTTCGGATTCTGTGTCTCCCTCTTTCTCTGCCCCTCCCCACTCACACTCTGTCTCTCTCTGTCTCTCAAAAAATGAATAAACATTAAAATATTTTTAGAAAAAAAATTACTTCTTTCTTTTCTAAATAATTGAATCTCCTCTTTGCTCACTCATCCAAATAAATCAGAAGGCAGGCATCCACCTCAAAAAATCCAACATGACTGTCCAGAAGTGGTTGGCGGGTCCTGTCAAGAAACATCATAACCCTCCTAGGAACTGATTCCTGCACTGACACTTTCATCAAGACTGAAATGCTCCAGGGAAATGCTCCTAATCCCAGGATGCTTTTACTCAACCATTTGTTTCACTTTTACAAATCTGTAACTCCTTTATGTTCCTTTACCTTCTCCTACTTATTATACAATTGTCTTAAGTATTTTCTCTATCTACACTGACCACCACAGTAGACAATGTTTTTTTTTTCCTTCAACTTTCAAACATTTTCAAAAACTCAAGAAAAGGAAAATAAGTGTATTGTATTTTCCCATGATTTTGTTTTTTCTTTTGTCTTTCTTCTTTCATGATGTTCCAAGACTTTTTTCTTTTAGCCTTTCCTTTCTTTTAGCTAAGAGAACTTTCTTTAGCCATCCTTTTAGGGTAGGTCTGCTAGCAACAAATTCTCTTTGTTGAGTGTGGAGGTTAAATGTTATCTAAGTAATCCACTATCTAGGAATATACCTTCAAAACAGGAGTCCCCTTTCAACTATAAATCCTTTATACAGGTTGTGATGAAGAGAACATTAAGTGGTGCTACCTGAAATGGTGGCTTATGATGCCAGAACTTAAAGTCTCTAGTTCCTTAGAAGCATTTTGCCTAATGAAGGGCTATCATTCAGGAAGAATTTGGTCTACTGGCTATAGGCTAATATGCACATGCAGCACATACCTGATTTTAGAGTAGGATTTTTACCTTCTACCCATGTACAGGTGATAGAAAGATAATTAGCCTAGTACTTCATTAAGAATGAAGCAGGAGGGGCGCCTGGGTGGCGCAGTCGGTTAAGCGTCCGACTTCAGCCAGGTCACGATCTCGCCGTCCGTGAGTTCGAGCCCCGCGTCGGGCTCTGGGCTGATGGCTCAGAGCCTGGAGCCTGTTTCCAATTCTGTGTCTCCCTCTCTCTCTGCCCCTCCCCCGTTCATGCTCTGTCTCTCTCTGTTCCAAAAATAAATAAACGTTGAAAAAAAAAAATTTTTTTTTTAAATAAAAAAAAAAGAATGAAGCAGGAGATGAGCACTTGTGTGGCTTAGTCAGTTGAGCATCCAACTTCAGCTCAGGTCATGGTCTGTGAGTTCAAGCCCTGCATAGGGCTCTCTGCTATCAGCACAGAGCCTGCTTTGGATTCTCTGCACCACCACCCCACCCCTCCCCCACTCGTCCTTTTTCGCTCTCAAAAATAAACTTAAAAAAAAAAAGAACGAGACAGGAGAATGAGAAAACATTACTAACTCACATTTCAAAGGCAACTGAAACTTTAGCCTTTCAAGTGTTACTCAATCATAAACAAAATGAATTGTAATTATAAGGGAAGATTTTAAGTCAAAGACTAAATGGAGTTGAAGCTCAGAGCTAAATGTTTATATTAAAGTAGTAGGTAACTGTGGCCTTAAGTAGTGCTAGAAAAAAAATCTAGTTGAAGAAAATATTGATCTTGAAGCTACTAGCAATGATTTCATTAATTTTTCTCTGTCATTGTAGGAAACCCTGAAAAGGACAAAATTAATCCAGTTGCACATATTCCTTAGAATCCTTGTTTCCTGTCTGAACCACAAAGAAGGCGGTGACAAAATTAGGAAGGGATGCCACAGGTTAGGGTGCTGTTCCAGAGCCTTTTGACAACATAACAGTTTAGACTGGATCCTAATTTTCAGACTTAACAGCAAATCACTGCCCAGCTGATAGCCATTAGTCACATCCATAAGATACAAAGGCCAGTGCTCTGTTTGATGCCCTTTCTCTGATTTCTAATCCTTCTGGATGACTGCAAAAAGCAGCTAGAGCAAGTAATAACAACACCTCCAGTCTGGGCAGCTATGTCTACCAACTTTGCTAACAACTGTCTCTTCGGCTGGTTAAATTATTCTGTCTGAGTTTCGCTGGGAAGGTACAAAGTTCTATGTGCTTGTACTGGTCCTGACCCTGCACGAACTCTTTCATTAAAAAATCAACGTGGAAAACCAGCATTATTAGATTAATGGACTGTGTGGTGGCCCTAAGAGAAATAAGTAATTATGTTAAGTAAGCCATACCAGCTCAACCTTAAAAAAAAAAAAAGTGCCTATAAGTGGGAACTTGCCAAAACCCCACAGATGAAAAGCTGCCAAAAATCCTATTGTGAATGATGTAAATAATACATCAATTTTTGATAAGCTTTTAAACACATGTTTGCTATAAAAAAAAAACTAGTATGTATTAATCATTCTCTGACTTGTTGAGTAATCAACTAATTACCAGGATACATCAGAAGCCTGACTGCTTGTGGGTTTTTTTTTTTTTTTGATAAAACTGAATGTTACTATAAAAGTAGTACAATTAAAAATAGAAAAAAGAGAAGTGATAAAAATATCTATCAAGCTAAAATAATATGGCTAATATTTTAGCATAGTTCCTTCATTTTTCCCAAAACATTATACATTGAATTTTGCACTATAACTTTACTTAACATTAAAAAATACATTATCCCACATAGACACATGATCCCTGAATTATTACTTTTAATGGCTATGATGTCCATTTGGTGAATGTAATATAATTTGTGTAACTGTCCTTTAGTTTTGGATTTAATTATTTATCATTTTTATAATTATGTTTTAGAAATGTTTAATGCAGTACTTCATGAGTATAATTTATTCTATATGTTGAACGATTAGATTCAGAAATATTCTTAGAAGTGAATTACTGTGTTCAATATTATGAAGATTTTTAAAAAGTTGTACACATAACTTATTTTTAATTATATTTCTGATTCTAAAACTATGCATTCATGATCATTTATTAAAAACTTTGAAACTCCATAAGCTATGAAAAGAAAAAGAATACTTGCGATATCCTATTCAACAACTTAAACAATTTTAATATATTTACATAATCATTCCATTTTTGTCTGAAAAGATACCTTTTTCCCCAAAATTAGGATGATAAAGCACACTCAATTTAGTCATCTATATTCGGTAATTTTCATTATTATGAATATTTCTAGTATAATCAAAAAGAATGAAATTTTAAAAATAAAAATTAACCACTGATTTTACATGTGAATACTGCATGTTTATTCACTTTCTTATCATTGGATACTTACATTATTTTGAAATATTTTCAATTATGTAAAATGATGTCATGAACATTTTATCACGTAAATCTTTGACAATATCATTTGGCAAAAACATCTTAAGGTTCTCAAACTGGAGTATCAAAATTTAAGACTTTGATACATTTACCAATTTATTTTTCAAAACTTTTCTTACTGAAGTGCAACATTTAATTTGAAACACACACAAAAAATGTGCTGTCACTATTTGGACTTCCAAAACCCGTTGATAATTAACTTTTTGAGAAAACACTGGGGCTATTGTGAGTAAATCACAACCGTATTATAATTTTTTGTCAAAATAAAGTCTCTGACTGAGTTTGCTAAGGCAGTTTAGTGTCTAGAGGAGGTAAACAAAAATACGGCAAGTTTTAGTTTGAGCTCTCTATTTTTTTTTTAAAGAACCAGGTTTTCTTAAATCAGAAAAAAAGATTTGTGGAAGATTTAGTAACATCCTTAACTATGAAAATGACAATGAGCAATTCTCCAATGCTAATGACATCTACATTCTAGACAGAGAACAGAATCAATAAGAGAGAATTAGAGATTTGGATTGAATTTAAAAAGACTTTCTATTGTGTGAGCACACTGGAATGTTATATAAAAAAGGCATAAAATAACATTCATTAAATAAAGATGTAAGCTTAAAATTAAGGTATAAAACTAACATTAAAATTTGAGGACTCAATCAATAGGTGGGGAAGATATTTTGGAAGTGCCGGCACTTTTATTAAAAAGTCCCTCCATTAGGGGCGCCTGGGTGGCGCAGTCGGTTAAGCGTCCGACTTCAGCCAGGTCACGATCTCGTGGTCCGTGAGTTCGAGCCCCGCGTCGGGCTCTGGGCTGATGGCTCAGAGCCTGGAGCCTGTTTCCGATTCTGTGTCTCCCTCTCTCTCTGCCCCTCCCCCGTTCATGCTCTGTCTCTCTCTGTCCCAAAAATAAATAAACATTGAAAAAAATTAAAAAAAAAAAAAGTCCCTCCATACCATGGATATTTTAAGTCTGACAGTCATTATCAATAATTATAAATCTTCATCTGCTAGGACACACACACCTTGACACACAAGAGAAGGAGAATAGAAAATAGATCTTTGATTTTGGTGTCCGAATGAATATTTATATACGTTATCAAAAGTGTCACCTGACTTAACTCTAAAATACAAAATTAAGCGTTTTTCTAGATGAATGGTCTTAAAGACTGTTATATTTAGAATTCTTCAGCTGACTAATAATGGTACCCCAAACGTTCCACAATTAAAAATAGAATTGTGGATTCTACTGTAGCATTCATAACAAAAGCTTAAAGGAGCCCCATCCTCACACACATACAAAAATATGAAAACATATAAAAAGTTCTTTAATGGGGAGAGGGACAGATTAGAAAGAAAGGGTATCTTTTTTGGCCTCTAAGCTCCTCTATATAACCCTTGTGGCATCACAGAACACAGTCAAAAGCTACCAATAGTCCAACATTTTATAAAAAGATACTTGATGGTAGCTGAGAGTGCACTGGACCTAGGTGTCTCAACTTACGAATTATGCTGTTTTTATCCCCTCAGGTTAACTTTGAGTCATAGTACCCTGCCCACTGGAGATTCTACATAGCATCAAAGACTTATAGAGGATTATCAGGAGCCACTAAGAACCCATAAAATATGAGAGAGATAAATGATAGATGATGGCTAGCTAGCCAGCTAGATGCTTTTACAAAATGTTCATTTCAATTTCACTTTTAAATTAGAAAAAAAATTAAAAACTTCACTTATTGACTACCATTGACTCAATCTGAGTTTCTTGAGAAGTAAACACATGACTGAGATTTCTATGAGAAAATTAAAGATGGTAATGCAACATGGACATCAGCTAAATGGATGGAATCCCTGGTGGTCCCACCCATTTAGTCTCTCCTAAAGAATCAGTGTTCTCGGGGCGCCTGGGTGGTGCAGTCAGTTAAGCGTCCGACTTCAGCCAGGTCACGATCTCGCGGTCTGTGAGTTCGAGCCCCTGTTGGGCTCTGGGCTGATGGCTCAGAGCCTGGAGCCTGTTTCCGATTCTGTGTCTCCCTCTCTCTCTGCCCCTCCCCTGTTCATGCTCTGTCTCTCTCTGTCCCAAAAATAAATAAACGTTGAAAAAAAATTTTTTTTAAAGAAGAATCAGTGTTCTCCAAGTAGCTTGGGCGTTGCGAGTGCACAGGGGTGGAAGCCTGGAGAAAGTTTATTTTGGATTTCATAAATAATAAATATATAATCTTTATCATTTTTAAAATACAGTCTCAAATTCCTGATAGAACTATTTGCTTACTTTCACTCACTTATCTAAGATTTTTAAAGGATACAACATACAAAAGCATTTAACTTGCAGGCTTCTGGAGACTGCATTGACCTTCATTTAAATGAAGCTGAGCTGACTTTGGTAAACTTATTTTTACTTGGCATTTTTATCTTCTGCTATTTTTTCTGTGACCTATTCTGTCTGTACTTTGCATTAACCATTTTCATTATATTTTCTTCAATAACCTCATTTTTGCATTTAAAGCACTTATTGATATTTAATTCATTCTTCTGAGTATTAACTAGTGTAAGATATGGCATATATAAATCTCCCTTCCATTGGGTACCAATGAGAAAGTAAAAGGATTCATGACTTAGATCCTCAATGGAAGTATTTATTTTCTTAGCTATTAATGATTATTAAGCTGCATACTCATCTATAAAAATAAAGAGGTAATAATAAAATAAGATGGTCATCATCCAGAATTCTGGTGGCTCAGCAATGCACATTTTATATACCTAATTCCAGAGTTTACAAAATTGGGCAAAGGAAAATAGGTACTCAAAGTGGACTGAAACAAAAGCAATAACAAAAGTTCATGATCAACTGAAAGTTCCATTTCAAGTTGTTAAAGTTTCTCTAAATACGCAAATTTAAAAAATAATCATAGGACAATCTTACTTGGAGTGTTGGTGGTATTTCTATTGCAAGTGTGAGAAATATGGTGGATTTACATTTGTTACAAGAATTCCTTTTATGCAATTATGAGGCTGTATGATTATTAAGGAATGAATGCCTCCTCTAAAGGAAAGATATGTTTGTATACTTTCTCTAGGAACCTAAGTATAAGGTTGACTTCTCTGTTTCCAAGTCTTTTGCATTAAAAATTAATTTGCAAAATGTTAAGAGATGGATTCATTCTCCTCTGGGTATAATGTGATATTATACAATATAAAACTGACCACCTTTCATGTTAGAACTATGTTTCCAAAGCATTTTTTAACAGATTAAACTGATCTTTTTGAGATATTCCTAGAGTGCAGGACCTTATCTGTTTGTTATCTGATGTTTTTTTTCTTAGCAAACTCCTCTAGAGGTTCCCATTTCATCTTTTTTTTTTTCATTAATTTTTACTTGACCCTATAATTATGTAAAAATGCATAATTAATAACGAATTTTAGTGCTTCTGTTGATTAAGCATCTGGTTCATGTCAGGCCTTGACACACCTTTACCATGTGTAATACCTAATGCATAGTCTTATAGGCTACCTTCAGATACAGAGAGAAGAAAGCAAAGTTTCCATTTTCTTTAGCCTTGAGGTTTTGCAAACATTTGCTATCCTGGAATCGAAAATTTATGTCCCTGTGTCCATACTTAACTGCTCCTTCCCTTAACAACTTATTTTATTAATTAATAAAGTTTAAATTCAGAAACTAGAGTATTATCGTGCTGCCTAGGCTTTTTTTTTAATTTTTTTAATGTTTATTCATTTTGACAGGGGGGAAGGGTAGGACCAGAGAGAGAGAGAGAGGGAGACAGAATCTGAAGCAGGCACCAGGCTCTGGGCTGTCAGCACAGAGCCTGACCTGGGGCTTGGACCATGAACCATGAGATCATGACCTGAGCTGAAGTTCAATGCTTAACTGACTGAGCCACCCAGGCAGCCTACTGCCTGGGCTTTAAAATGTTTCTACAGGGGTAATAGGATTTGGCAACAGTCCTGCAAGGCAAGACAGATTATCTTCCCCATTTTACTGGTGAGGAACTGAGGCTCCAAGAGATCATGAAACTTGCCTAAAGCCACATAACTAGGAAGCACTAAACTCTGAACTCAAGCTCTCCAATTATAACCTCTAAGCTCCATTCACCCACAAAGAAGAAATGTCAATTGAATTCAACATCATCTTTCCAAATTATGCAAACTGCATGTAAATCAGGATATCCATGAACTAATTAGAACATACCAGGTAATGTGCCACATAATATATGAGAATCGCTCCATAAATATTAATTCTGGTGATGTTCCCCACACAAACAAGTGAACATAGATGTGATCTGCCTCCTCAAACTGAAACAAAGTGTTGAGATTATACATCCTTTGTAATTTTTTTTGTTTTTTCATTGTGTTTAACCTAATTTTTGATAAATTGTAAAAATAGAAAAAGATGTGGAGCAGAATTAAAACAAATGCACATGCTCTTACCATTGTGACTGCTGACAGTTATAAAGATTGTTGCCATGCTTTCATAGAAGCTTTTAGATTAACAAATGAACATCACACATACGGTTGAAGTATCATTGGCTTCTTCTTGCACAAAATTTCTCTCCTTCTCTCTCAAGAGTAAGCACTATCAGTGTGGAATGAACTTCTGGCCCCTCTTTGCACACACACACAGATACACACATATACATCTATATATCCAAGAAAAGCATAGGATAGAGTGTTGTATGTACACGTAAAATTTCCACTGTACTTACTATCATACAATATGTTTTTTTTTCATTCAACATCACAACTGATGTCTTCCTATTTATCAAATGTGTTACTTTATAACTATTGCAATATATCTAGTGATCCATTTCCTCACTGTTGGATATTTAGGCATCTCCCAAGTTTTTCTATTATACATATAACCAGTTAATCAGGGAGGCTCAACCCATTGGAATAAAATTGTTTCAGTAATGTAGCTATTACTTTCATCCTCCTTCCTTATCTACCTTCTTGCCCTATAACCACAGGAGGAGGAAGGAGCAGAGTGTAAAATCAAAATGTCCCTGAACTCCCTCATTAGCCTAGATCCATCCAGAAATTTCATCTGTGCAGATAATAAAGTAGATGTGTCAGAAATTACTAAGGTTCACTAATAGTTCTCTTCTGCTGCTGGATACATGGAAGATGAAACCCCCTGCCCATTTTAAGGGAGGTATCGTCAGTTGATTATTCTGGCCAGTGAAATGGAAGCAGTTAAACTCTTCAAATTGGAGGTAAGAGATCACTTTGGCATATTACCTATTGGATCCATGTAAATACTCTGGCTCCATTCTGCATAAAAGCCCCGTGAAAGATCCAATCATATATGTTCGTTGATACAAAGCTGGTAGTCATGCTAGGAGATGTTTCTCTTGTCACAAGACTACAGTCTTCAATATTGTCTACCCTCTAGGGCCTCCTGCCCTAGGTTTTGGCAGGGGGATATTTTAGGAATCTTCCATGCATCATGGTCCCTATTGTACCATCTCTTCATGATGCACCAACCAGGCATATCCAGCTGTGCAATGTCAGCTTCTCTTTCTCTCAGGCACCCATACACTGAGGGCATGATTTTCTTGGAATATCACAGAGAGAATTAACAGATCTTCTACTCCCCAGAATATTTATGGTCTTTCTCATTCTCTGGACTCTTTTTCTTCCTTTTTTTTTTTTTTTTTTTGGTTTATTCATTTTTGAGAGAGAGAGAGAGAATGAGAGAGACAGAGAGAGAGAGAGAAAGACAGCATGTGCGGTGGGGGGGGGGGCAGAGAGAAGGGGACAGAGGATCTGGAGAAGGCTCTGCACTGACAGCAGAGAGCCTCGTGTGGGGCTTGAACTCATGAACTGTGAGATCATGACCTGAGCTAAAGTCGGACGCTTAACAGACTGAGCCACCCAAGAGCCCCTCAGGACTCTTCTTTCATAAATTTGGATTGTAGTAAAAAGAAAAGGCCAGTTCTGTAAACTGGAATCCTTCAGGCTACTGTGTAAGAAAATACCTAATCCCAACCACACTGGTAGTTCTCAGATGTCTAATGTGGACCATGTATTTCTTGTGGGTCTCAGCTTTCGGCCTTGGCCAAGACAATAGGAGAAACAAGCTGAAACTACAACCACTCTGTTATATACACTAGGGTGTTCAAGAATTCTTGAACGTATTTCCCTGTGATATGCAAGAAGTGTTCCCCTAGAATATATCTAGAAGTAAAATCATTGGGTTATAGTGTTAGCTAATAGTAATAACTAATATCATTATTTCTAAAATTTTCCTTAAAAATGATTCCAAAACAAGTCTCTCTGGCTCTTCTCTTCTTACCTCCCCCCTTACTCCTGAGATGCTAATTGTTCTGTGATGACCTCCTTCCTGATGAATGGAGTGGTTTTCTACTCTTGAGAGCATTGATGCCCTGCTTTGCCACAGCTTTCCCAGAAATAGCCTGCCTCAGCATGCTCCTTTCTGGCTACCTCCACTGTCAACAAGTGAAGCATAGCATCAAGGACACTGACTGCTGATCTGCCTACTGTGGCCAACTCTGCTCACTGCTGGATGGTGTGACTGCTCTCTCCTAAGGTGGTCTTATCTCCTCGCCCCAACCCCAATGTGGGTCTGAAGGGGGAAGGGGAAGAAGTGCCTCCTAGGGCCCCCGATAGTCAGTGGAGTCAAAGGAGCCCACAGAGGTGAGAAAATAGACAAAGTAACCCAAGCAGCTCCCTAAAAGCAGGGACCAACACCAGGAAATGATGTAAAAGATAGGAAAGATGAGAGGAAGAAAATGAAGCTCAAAAAGATGTGGACCAAGAGGGAACAGAAACGGAATGGTTTCCTGATTGGGCTCTTTACTGCTTGTGGCAGGAGCAAACTCATCCTAAAATTAAAAATCTAGAGAAAGAGGGGCCCATGGGTGGTTCAGTTGGTTAAGCATCCAACTCTTGGTTTCAGCTCAGGTCATGATTTCACAGTTTGTGAGTTCAAGCCCTGCATTGGGCTCTGTACTGGCAGCGCAGAGCCTGCTTGGGATTCTCTCTGATTCCCTCTCTCGGCACTCCCCCACTTGTGCTGTCTCTGTCTCTCTCAAAGTAAACAAATAAACTTAAAAAAAATTCTTAATCTAGGAGAAGAATATATGGGCTCCGGTGAGGCAAGTTAGGAATAGGCAGGATTATAGAACCATAGTGCCCCCTCTCCATCTTGTTCTCATAAATATCTGATTTTTAGAATGGAAAAATTATGTGGTACAAGTTGACGAACCTATAGCTAGATCTCTTATTAAATCTCACAGATTATTCTACCAACCTTGACTGTGAGTTAAAAGAAGCTTCGTGGTGGAATTGTAGTACAGTTCTGTACATTTATTTTCACATGTAAGAGGAGAATTTTATTATAAACACCACTTGGGAACTATCCTTTAATTAAACATTATCGGTTTTATATTTAAAATTCAAAATCAGAATCCAGAAAATTGTAGGCTGTATGTTATTTGGGATAAACTAATAATAGTAAACCTTTCTTCTCCCAAGGGTTATTTGTTGCCTATATGGTCTTCCACTGCTCCCATTTATCAGAAAACACTGGAATCTTCAATCTGATCAACCTACCAAGTGTAAAGTGACATATGTTTCAGTGTTAGTACTTGATCAGTGATTGTGAACTATGCCAGGCCAATGAGAGGGTAAATAGTCACTGATCTTATCTTCTTTTCCAGTTTAAAAAAAAAAAAAAATCCGGGGCGCCTGGGTGGCTCTGTCGGTTGAGCGTCCAACTTCGGCTCAGGTCACGATCTCGCGGTCCGTGAGTTCGAGCCCCGCGTCAGGCACTGGGCTGATGGCTCAGAGCCTGGAGCCTGCTTCCAATTCTGTGTCTCCCCCCCTCTCTCTCTCCCTCCCCCGCTCATGCTCTGTCTCTCTCTGTCTCAAAAATAAATAAACGTTAAAAAAAATTTAAAAAAAAAATCCTCCCTGCCCTCGAGTAATTTATAAAATTAAAAAAAAAAATCTACTTACCATATTGAAAAGCAAAATTTAAGCCTTCTTATCCTACAGATCTACTTTTAGTAGCCTGGAAAACCTTATTTGAACACTAATGATGCTTCTGCTCATTGACAACTGCGTGAGAGAAAAGTAAAATATGTAGACTTTACCAATTCGCAAATCAGTTTTGTGGGGGCCTGAGCTGCATAAATATTCCTCTGTTAATGAAACTGGCTTCATGTCATTTCACATAGCTTTTATTTAAAAAGCTATTAAATAATGGCCAGTGAAGGGAGACCACAAAAATAATAACAAACATGCCAAAGAAAAATGACCATGTCAAGGATAAAAAAGAAAACGGTGATCTGAACCTACATGAGACTGCCACTGGAATATTCCCAGACTACTTCATCTTTTCTAATCTGCTTTATGCCTGTCCTTCATCTCCATACCCCTTATTAGCTCTCTTTTGTGTTGATTCAAATTACGGAATTTTCCTCAACATGACATTCTAAATTTATCTTGTGACATGAATCATGCTAAGCAGTCATACAGAAGCAGTACTGCATGAAAATATGTACTGCTGATAACACCACAGTTAGCTCTTGAAGAAAAAGAAAAATCAAGTTGGATGAAAATTATCCTTCAGACTCAGTCAAAAAACTCAACAAAAGTAGTAACTATCTTTTATACTTTCTTCCACGTATTTGGAGAATTCAAAAATCAAAAACACAAGCTTTCGGGAATCCTGGGTGGCTCAGTGGGTGGAGCGACCCACTTTGGCTCGGGTCATGATCTCACGGTTGGTGGGTTGGAGTCCCTCGTTGGGTCTGTACTGACAGCTTGGAGCCTGGAGCCTGCTTTGGATTCTGTGTCTCCCTCTCTCTCTGCCCCTCTCCCGCTCTCTCTCTCTCTCTCTCTCTCTCTCAAAAATAAAATAAAAACATAAAACACACACACACACACACACACACACACACACACACACACACACACAAGCTTTCCCAGTAAGGCAGATAAATATTTAGTAAAGCATATGAGAAGAGTTTCACAACTTAATGTTTCCTCATTGCCTAAATAAGAAATTCTCAGTTCTGCCATTTGACAGCTGCCAGTGATATAATTGCTACCAAAAAGGAATTTCCTGCATGGTTTCATTGAATAGCTCATTAGTCAGCCACCACTGACCAAGCACAGAGTACTATTCTGCCAGGAGACAGAGGAGTGATACCAAAGAAGAAGGAAAAGTTATTACTCAAAATTAAAAACAGTGAAGATGTACCAATGCCATAAATTTAAAAACAAACAAACCAAAAAACAAAAAACAAAAAAAACTAGAGAACCAAAGCAATTACACTGGTAAGATTTATATTCATAAGTAATCAGGAAATATGCAGTAAGGAATATATCAAGAAAAGGATCCGGAATATTCAGCTATACCGGGTGTCTTCTGATATTAAAAGGTCCCATGTTATGTTTCTTTTTTTTCACTAATGATCAAAGAAGGGCTTGAAAATTTAATTTTCTATCTCTTTCAGATATTTAAAGGCCTTAGGTCATAGAGTAGAATGAAGGCCACCAGTGTGGAAGTCATTGTGTTGTAATTTATTTTACAAATTCCAGTTTTTCTATTGAAGTTTCTTAAGACAGACAGTTACATAAGAATACGTAGACAAATAATTACCTTGTAAACATCTTTCTGAAGCTTTCACATTCATCATCTCAAACACTTCAAGTCAGGAGACCCCATCCATTGAGCCCATTAGCACTGAGCATGGATATGCGTCAGCACTTGACAAATGCCTTTAATGAGAAGGGTGATCTGACCAGACTTGGAGAATCAGAGAAGTAGCTGTGCTTAAATAAGAGGCTTAGTTTTTGTACAAAACATAATGTGTGTGAACTCTTTTGCAGAGCTCTAGAATTAAAATGAGGACCTGAGAGTTGTTATCAGCATTTCAGTATTTTAAAAATATAAGCTACCCTAAAAGAAAACGCATAATTTGAAATGACTAATAAATCAAGAATATTTAATGTTACTAATAATCAAAGACAAGCAATTTCAAATAAGATGTTATTATTTCCTGGGGCACCTGGGTGGTTCCCTCGGTTAAGCGTCTGACTCTTGATTTCGGCTCAGGTCATGATCTCACAGTTTGTGAGAACGAGCCTCATGTGAGGCTCTGTGCTGACAGCATGGAGCCTGCTTGGGATTCTTTCCCTGTCACTCTCTGCCCCTCTTCCACTTACACATATTCTCTCTGTCTCTCTCTCTCTCTCTCAAAATAAATAAACATTAAAAAAAGTAAATGTAAGAACGGTGAAATAATATTATATAACTTTACAATACATAATAAGCAACTCTTAAAATGATCCTTTTGAAGAATCATTATTAAAATGGATAAATGATCAACTCCTGAATCAGAAAGTATAGCTTTTATACTGTTTGTGTATGTGTACCTGGAAGGAAATAAATGAAAATGGGAATATTGGTTCTTTCTGAATAATAAAGCCATATTGTTCAGAAAGAACTGATATTCCCATTTTGATTTATTTATTTCTACTATTTTCCTCTTTCTATTTTCCAAATTATCTTATATGTATCCCCTTCTTAATATAAGGTCATAAAAATAAACTTGGAGATAATTTGTCTTATACAGACTATTGAAGGTTAACTCAACAAAACTTGCATATGTTATCTTGAGATAAGTTTATGTTCTAAAGAAGAGTTATTGGGAATCTTAAGAAGGACTTTGTGAAGACACTTTTCAGTTTTCATTCACCAAAGAACACGTATCTGAGAAAAAGATCCTCGGGGAACATGTTACTGTTCTCTGCGACAGTAGCATAATAGCGATCTAGGAATGTATTACCCCCATGGTTCCCTTGAGTGCTGATCCATGGCAACAGCAGCTGGGTTTTCAACTATGCATCACATAGTGGTAAACTCTGATTCAGGAAGATGTACAAATGGGGCAATTAAGAAGAAAATGAAGTCAGCAATAAAAATAGGAATATACTTATATCACGTAGAGAATGCAGAAAGATCTATCATGGCGACTTACAGAAAATTAATGTTCACAAAATATAAAATGGGTTGTAGAATATTCCTAAAACTTGACTTTTTTTAAGTGGTATATTGGAAAAGAAAAATTGAGTTCCATGCCTGTATAGTCTTTCAGCACCTGAATGAATGGAATTTCTTGGAGGAGAATTGCTATAAGAATCCAAAATACCTCATGACCCATCTGAGTCCTTGTTTAGTAAAGAGCTTGCATGGAATTGACTGCTTATTCATCTAAGATGAGTAAATATTTATACAACCCACAATGCTGGGTATTCTGCCCCAATATCGTTTATGAAATGATTTCCCGTATGCTGAAGGAGTCTAGTCATTTGCTTTTTACTTGTTCTAAAATTAGCTCAGTATTATAAAATCTGGTCACAACATAAGATTATAAGTAGCACCAAAAAACTACACGGGTGATAAAACTTCATGTATTTCTAGTCTAGCTTTTGGGTGAGCTGGATGTTGAGAACTTTGCCTCCTCCCCTGCTGACCACATAGTGGTTTCCATTTTACCTACTTTGTCTTCTCTGACACTACTCAGCCGAGATCATGGGATGTTTCTAGACATCTTTCTGTACTCATCCAGAATACCTCAAGCAAAGAAGATGAGAGTGATTCTCAGACCAAAGCCAGACTTTCCCAACAGACACGTTTGCTCAAAAAGCAACAAACAAAACAAACACCAAAAAAAAAAAAAAAAAAAAAAGTATAGAAAATAGCTGTGTGGAAAGAGAAAAGGCATGGCATTTCAAGGGCATATTTTCGAGTTCTGTTTGGTGATGACCTCAGAGGGGAAAAAAAGAAAAATCAAAATCATTCAAGGAGATACTAACAACCAGCATTCCAATGTAACATAATGGCAGATAGGAATAGACAGAATGAAGAAACAGAAAAGCTTATTAAAAAGCGGGGGCAGATGGAATGATAGAGATTTTTAAAAAGAAGAAAAGGAAGACAGTGTCTCTTACTGGTCCTCTTTTGCCTCCCTTCTCCCGACCTCTGTTCATTACACAGCTTATTAAACAGTTCCTTGGCTTAAGGATATTCATTCAGTCCCTGAGCTTATTTTAATTTATAGAGTTATTATAAGGGAATTTGCACGTTTTCGGCAAAAAGAAAGCACTCATTCCCAGGTGAAATTTTGGAATATTGTATAGATAATCCCTCCTGCCCTGAAAACTGTATTTCACTCATTGGAAGTACTTTATGCAATTCTGTATCTATGTTGCAAAAAGCCCTTTTCCCTTTTGTGGCTCTCTGAAAAAATCTGTACTTTACATTAAATTTGCTTAACAAGTTTTGCTGCCTCTGTGGATGCTTTCAATAGCTCTAGCAGATGGAAAAAAAAAAAAGAAAGAAAGAAAGAAAAGGAGACTGGAGGAAGAAGATCTTGAACTAAATAATACTGGGAATATTTATTTAAATGTTCAGATAATGCAACATGCCTTAAAAATCCCAGGTTTCATTTTTAATTAAAAAAGTCCATGTAGAAGCAGATTAAATATCTTTCTAGATAGATAAAGGCAGCCAAAGCAGGGAAATTTTCAATTGTCCTTTCAACTTCTATGATTGTAAGACTCAAAATTCAAAAAAAAAAAAAAAAGCAATCGTTGCTGGTCTAGAGTCACAATTTTGCTGTCAAAGAAAGGATAAATGTTTTCCATCCAAGGATCAGGTTACAGCTCACAGATCCCACTAGGAAGAGAATAGTGCCAACGAATTACTGCAGGAGTCAACCTGCATTTTCAAAGTCCATAAATAATGCAGCAAGAGAGCATATTTGGAGAAGGAATTTATCAGCCATGGCTTCATCCATATGCAATGGTGGGAATGTCATTCTAACTGTTTTGCTGGTGGGGCATTTGTATTCTACTTGATGATTTACATACTGTTGGGGCTAAAAGAACTCAGAATTGTGTTCCTAGGCATTGCTTTTCCAACATGATACAGCTTGCATATATGTTCTTGAAAGTAGTTAATAAATCAGAGCTAAAATATCTTGAACCTGTATAAAATTTCTCTACAAAGAGCTAAACTGGGCTGTCCTTCAACTTATTATTTGTGTCAGGCCAGAAACAACCAGAATGATGCAATTTATCTGTTGGAATAAGAAGCAATGGGCCTGACACCAGAATACTCAGTAGCAACTGTTAGGAAAATGAATGAAAATATATCACCGAGGCTCGATGTTTTCACAAAACACTGCTGTTTGATATAGCAAGGTACACAAAGAAGGGATATAAAGTTGCAGGCTTGGTAGAAATGAAAATCCATGTCCGCAACATCCAGATCTGAACTGTTCTTACAAGCTTCTCAAATGTCAAAGCTGTGTGCCTCCCTCCCCAAGCCCCTAACTTAACCTCATACATCAACTGCTCAATGGCCATGTGACCTTTTTCTTTCCTAATTAATAGAAAATCTGGGTTATTGCTAGCTTATCTAAGGTAGTTTAAAGTTCTAGTAAAACTAGAAGCATGACATTCCCACAAAATAATTAAAAAAACGAGGAAAGACATTCTACATTTGTTTCTTGGGAATACCTGAGAACTGATAAATTTTAACAGAATGTAATGAACTATCACTAAGTAGTACTTGAGTAGTGTTCACACATGTAACACACACCCTACTAGGTATTTTTTTATTTCTCATTGTGGGCAACATTTGCAAAATGTATGGCTATGATAATCCCATATGATAATGCACAAAAAGATAACTCAGTTTTAGAGTTAAAAGAATTTTCAAAAGTTAAAAAATTAATCTTTGGAATTAAAAGTCTTTTCTACCGCTTTATTCATTTATTCAATAAATACGGAGTGTTTAATATGTGTAAAGCCCAATGTTAGAATTGGAGGTATATGTAAATGAGAGAAGCATGGACCGTGCCCTGAAGGAGCTTACAATTAACTAGGAAGAAGAGGAAGACAACATACAGTCATACAAACTGTGATGGAACAAGTAAAGCAAGAAAAATACAAACCAAGAGCCATGGAGTTCTTAGAGGCATCATGGACTCCTTCAAGGGATAGCATTTTTGCTGTACCACCAACAAATAGTTCAGCAAAGGCACAGGGTATGCACCTTAGTCCTTTTGAGCTTCTATAACAACAATAACAAAAAAAAACCCTATAGATTGATTGGGTTAATCAATAAATATTTATTTCTCATAGTTCTAGAGGCTGGGAAGTCCACTAACAAGGCAACAGTATATTTGCTATGAGTGACCGTCAGCTTCCTGGTTCACGGAGGACCCTTTTCTCACTATGTCTTCACATAGAAGAAGGGGCAAGAGAGTTCACTGAAGTCTCTCTAATAAGGGCATTAATCCCACTCATGAGGACTCCTCTCTCATGACCTAATCACCTCCCCCAAGGCCCTCTTCCAAATATCATTATCTTGGGGATTAGGTTTCAATGCGTATATTGGGGGAGGAACACAGACGTTCAGTCTAGAGCAGGAGCATAACTCATGTGTGGGACTAGTTAAGTAATATCGTTTGACTGGAAGATGGACTGGAAGAAGAACAGAACTATGGATAAAAGTAGAGCCATTGGCTGGGCTCATTTATTGGACAGATGATTAAAGAGTTTATATTCAATACTATAATAGCATTGCCGGAATTAGCTAAAAACACAGAAACCCAGTTAAATATGAATTTCAAGTAAACATTTCTTACTATGAGTAGGTCCCATGCAACTATTAAATTCAAACATAAATGGAAATCCAACAATTTATCTGACAATCTTATGGTGCAGGCAACAGAGAGCCAGTAAAGGTTTTAGAGTAGCTAAATAGCATAATCAAAGCAGTGATTTAGAAACATTGCTGTGGAACTAACAATGTGCTAATTTGAAGTAGAAAGTATATATGTATTTCAGGAAAGAATAAAAGCAGCCTGAACTAAAGTAGTATCAGTGAAATCAGAGAAGAGGGGAAATTTTGAAGAAGGGTCAACAGGACCTGGAAACTGAGAATGTCAGGTGAAAGGGAGAGGAAGAACTCAGAACTGCCACCAGTATTTAAGCCTGGGTAGCTCAAAGACCGTGGAGCCACTGGCAAAAAGGAAATAAAGAAACATGAGAGGAAAGATAATGAGCTCAGTTGGTGACATTTTGAGATTGAGGAGCTAGAAAACCCTTGAAGGACAGATGCCCAGTGGCTTCAGAGAAATGTCAGAGCAAGAAATAGAGATTTGAGTTACCTGCTTAAAGAAGAGAGAGCTAAAACTCCACTTTGCTCTCTGTCTTTACATTATATTTAGCTTATCTTTGTCATGGTGTGATTCATCTTACAAAAAGAGAGAGAGAGAGAGAGAGAGAGAGAGAGAAGATTTATACAACAGGTCTTTGTATTTTTTATAATAAAATAGTATTGCTGATATTTCCAATGTTACTGTTACAGGAAGCAATAGCATACAAAGAAGGATCACTGAGCTTTGGGGTTAGAGCAATGTAGATTAAAATTCCAACTTTTCTCTTACAGCCTATGTGACTTCTTACAAAATTATTTAGCCCTTCTGATGCTTAATTTTCTTACATGCATAATATATACTCGTAAGATTATAATGAGGAATAAATGAGCTTTATAGAAAAAAAGATCTAGCATAATCCCTGTACATATTAGTTACTCAATAAATGATAGTGGTTGCTCTTACTGTATATTATTGAGGTTTTTAGTTTCTTTCTCTCTTTTTTTTTTTAACAATAATACCTTTTTATTATCTCACACTTGTGGAGGTCAGAATTCAAGCAGGGCTCAGATGGGTCCTTTGGTTAAAGTGTCCTCAGGGCTCAGATGGGTCCTTTGGTTAAAGTGTCATCAAGATGCTGGCTGGCCTGGACTCTTTTCCGGACACTCTGATTATGATAATCCATGTCTGGGCTCATTCGGGTTGCTGACACAATTGTCCCCATTTCCTTCCTGGCTGCCAGCCAGGGATCATTCTCAGCTCCTGGAAGGTGCCCACTGTCTTTGGCCTGTGACTCCTCCTTCAAAGCCAGCAGCAGTGCTCCAAATCCTTCTAGAGTTTCAAACCAATCTGACTTCTCTTGCATCTAACTTCCTCTTCTTCTGCCTTCTTCTGGATTAAGGGTTCGTGTTCTGACATTGGATCTACTAGAAAATCCAAGCATCTCCCTATTTCAACATCAGTTAAGTAACTTTAATTGTATCTGCAAAGTTCCCTTTTTACCATATAAGGTAACATATTCATAGTCCTAGAGTTTAGGGACTATGAATCTTCTTAGGGACCATAATTCTGTCAACCACAATCAGACATGATTGAAACGGAGGATATCCAACTAGGGTACTTCTTATAGCATTCAAAGACCAAGGGGAAAAAAAAATCTCTTCATCCACAAATGTCCACTTCAAATCTCTGAAAGACAACACCTATTTATTAAGTCTTATAATCATTTCCTGGGCCAAATGTATTTACATTCTCCTATCCAAAGTCTTTTATCAAAAAATATGGAAGCTAGTTTGGTCATATGTAAATGAAATTACAAGGTCATTATTCTGGAGAAGGCATTATGTGTGTTTGAAGTTGTGTGACTATGTATGACAATCAGAATCATGTGAATTTTTGTGCCTGTGTACGTATGTATTACATATGTGTGTGCATATATATATATTTTTTTTTTTTTTCTTTATCCATTTATCTGTTGATGGATGCTTAGGCTTTTTTTTTCCATGTCTTGACAAATGTAAGTAATGCTATAGTGAACATGGGAGTGCAGATATCTTTTTGAGTTAGTGATTACAAATTGAATTACCATATGATCTAGCAACTCTACTTATCAGGTTTTAGTTTCAATCATCAATAACAGTAAATAAAGGGGAGCCTGGGTGACTCAGTCAATTAAGCATCTGACTTCAGCTCAGGTCATATCTCACAGTTCATGGGTTCTAGCCCCACGTTAGGCTCTGTGCTGACAGCTCAGAACCTGGAGCCTGCTTTGGATTCTGTGTCTCCCTCTCTCTCTGTCCCTCTCCCGCTCGTGCTTTGTCTCCCTCTCTCTCAAAAATAAATAAACATTAAAAAAAACAGTAAATAAAAATCTAAATGTGCTTAAATATTCAGACCACTATCAGGTAAAGAACTACTTATACTTGATATATTGCACTTAAGATATTATTTAATCCTACTAAGAAAAGTTAAAGATGCATACAGACCAAACATTGATAGAAAAGCAGAAGTGGCCAAGTCAGTAAATGTTTCACTTATCTAATTGCAAATAAAATTTAATTGACTTTTATACTGAACAGACCATTTGTTCTGGTACCATGAAGATGTAGCAAATAGTTTCCCTGAAAGAAGTCCATGTCATTTCCAAAGTAAGCTAAGTAGAACTATCGATCTTGTTGTAATTAGTAGTATGTAAGACTATTTGGGGCACTAAATTGTGTCATTACACTAACAAGACTAAGATTTTTATCTTGCCATAGATAATTATCTAATGATACAGTTAAACTCCAATTTTCTGAGGCTAAAATAATTCTAAGTGTGTGTACAATTTTGGCATTGACAGAAGAGATGGAATACTATTTTGCTGACTTGGCTGTATGTTTTAATAAAATTCTGCAAAGCTTAGCTGTAATATCAGACCAAAGGGGAAAGCTCATATATTCATAGGAAGAGGCGGTTTTGAAAACTCAGAGATATGCATTTACAAAAGAAACTAAAATGGTTTAAAAGTTAGTTGAATTGAGCAACTGTGCACAATTTATTTCCACACATATTAAATTTATTCAAAACCTTGACATAATCATGTGGTATGAACTCTGTTTACCCAAGTAAAAAATTTTCCAAAGATGATCTAGTGAAAACAACAAATAACAGTGGTTTTTCTAATTGAGAAGTTCAATAATTTGAAATTGAAATGAGAAAGCTTTTATTAAAGGCACAGGGACCAGATCTTTTCTAAGGTTCTGTGGATTTTAGTATACCTTACTAATATCTGAGTTTATTATCACTCTTCTAAATGATATATTTGCCTCAAAACTGATGCCTCACCTCTAATTTCTGATCACGGCAACTCGCCCTATGTTAGAGAGCATTATCAAACTTGTCTTCCCAGATCTCACGTTATGTCATATCTTCAAGGATTCTGTGATAGTCTCCTCCCCATGCAGCCCCATGCTACCTTCATGGCCTGTCATACTCTTACTTCACCACATTTCCCCTGAGCACTTTATTTAGTGAATTTTTTTTAATTTTTAATATTTATTCATTTTTTGAGAGGCAGGATCCAGACTCTGAGGTGTCAGTACAGAGCCCGATGCAGAGCTCAAACTAACAAACCATGAGATCATGACCTGAGCCAAAGTCAGACACTTAACCAACTGAGTCACCCAGGCACCCCCAGCAATTTTTTCTAATAGTCACATAAGATCCTCCCCATCTTGTTTCCTGTTATGAAAACATTCCCCTAAATATTATTATATGTAATAATGTGGATGGGGCTTAAGTATCAAACAGTCAAAATGGCTCTGCAATTCATGTAGTTTCCCCATCCAAAAACTGAAGGTAAAATATTGCATACCCTTTTTGTAGGTATTAAATAAGATAGATGGTGATAGAAGAAAGAAAAAAAGAGGAAAAATAATAGATTTCCTATCACTAGTAAGTAATCATTTAATGGTACTTACAAAATGGCAGCTACTCTTTAAATGGAGTTTGGTAACTATGATAAAACAATGAACTGTTTTGTGATATTGTAACTAAGCCATCCCCATTGGGAACTTTAATCAGTGGGACTGATATTAAAAATTAATCCACTTTAAACCCTTTTTTGTGCCCCACTTTATTGTTCTCACATTGTTAACTGACTTCCATGGAATACTTTTTTTTAATTTGTGATGATTTGTAAATTGCAGCATAGCTCTCTTTTTGTTTTTAATTTGCATTGATTTTATTATAATGCTATTGAATAGCTTAATTCACCATTTATATTTCTTCTTTGGAAACTGATCATGCATATCCCCAGCTTGTTTTTTTTTATACATTTATCTTACTGATTTATCATAACTCTTCACTTAATAAAACCAATACTCATTTTACTTCCATAATGCAAATATATTTTTTGCATTGCTCATCTCTTCCACAAAGTACTTTGAATCATAATTTTCTCTGTGGAAAAAAACATTTTCCCATGGCCATGTTCAAAGAGTGATCCTTAAACCACCCGCATCAAAAACTGTTGGGATGTTTGTTAAAAAGATATGGACCCTTCCCAGACCAACGGTATATAAATTTCTATAGGTTAAGTTTAAGAATTTCTGAATGAATCTTAAACACATTCAAGTTTGAGCATCAACATTGAATAGGCTAAGAGATGGAGAGAAGGAGTTCAAGCTCTTTTGGCAAAAGAATCACTTGTTACTTAAGTATATTCAGCACCATTTATGCAGATATTTGGATTATTTTTAATGTAAATACCTGGGAATATAATATTGTAGTTTCCCTAGAACCTTTGGATAGAATCTAGGTGCCTATCCAGGGATGTAACCATTTGGCTTTGGGGATTATAAGAGAAGTTTTTTTAAGTAGCTACAGGGGTCCCTGGGTTGCTCAATCGGTTAAGCATCTGACTCTTGATTTCGGCTCAAGCCATGATCTCATGAGTTCAAGCCCCCCATCAGGCTCTACACTAACAGTGTGGAACCTACTTGGAATTCTCTCTCTCCCTCTCTCTCTGCTCCTCCCGTGCTTATGCACACATGCTCTCTCTCTCTCTCAAAATAAATACATAAATTAAAAAATAATAATAAAGTAAAATAGCTACAGATCTAATTCTTAACGTATGTGAAAATGTTTCTAGGAGAAGGGAAAGTAAATATTCTCTAACTTAATAGTATATATGGCTCAGAAAGCTAGGGCTTTTTACAGAAACAACGAGAAATTCAGGAAACTGTTATTTTCCTCGTTTCATTAGCCTATTTATCTACCCTTACACCAAAACCACTGACTTAATTCATGTAGTTTTATAGTGTTATCTTGAAACCAGGTAGCGTAAATCCACCAACTTAGTTCTTTAAGATTGTCTTTCTGTTTTAGATTCTTTGCATTTCTATATACATTTTAGAATTTTATAGTTTTCCATGGGAAGCTGAATAATGGTCCTCAAAAATATTCAGATCTCAATCCCTGTAACCTGGGAATTTTACCTTATATGTCAAAAGAGACTTTGCAGGGCTGCCTGGATGGCTCATTCAGTTAAGCATCCGACTTCAGCTCAGGTCACGATCTCATGGTTT
This sequence comes from Leopardus geoffroyi, assembly GCF_018350155.1. Lineage (NCBI taxonomy): Eukaryota > Metazoa > Chordata > Mammalia > Carnivora > Felidae > Leopardus > Leopardus geoffroyi. The sequence goes on along the minus strand of NC_059327.1, from coordinate 55,510,022 downwards.
GTGAGTTCCAGTCCCACATCCAGCTTCTTGCTATCAGCACAGAGCCTGCTTGGGATCCTTTGTCCTCTTTCCTTAATCCCTCCCCTCCTCCTGCTCTCTTCCTCTTTCTCTCTCTTTTTCTCTCTCTCTCTCTCAAAAATGACTAATCATTTTTAAAAAGAGAGAGAGAGGGGCGCCTGGGTGGCTCAGTCGGTTAAGCGGCCGACTTCGGCTCAGGTCATGATCTTGCGGTCCGAGAGTTCGAGCCCCGCGTTGGGCTCTGTGCTGACAGCTCAGAGCCTGGAGCCTGTTTCAGATTCTGTGTCTCCCTCTCTCTGACCCTCCCCCGTTCATGCTCTGTCTCTCTCTGTCTCAAAAATAAATAAACGTTAAAAAAAATTTTTTAGAAAAAGAGAGAGAGACTTTGCAGATGTGAGCAAGTTAAGGATTTTGAGGAGGAAGATTATCATGGACTATCAAAATGGGGCATAAATTTAATCACAAGTGTCCTTATAAGAAGGAAGTAGAGGAGCTTTGACTACAGGAGAGGAAAAGGCAACATGACAATTGGACAGAGATTGGAGTGATGTGGCCTCATGCCAAAGAATGCTGGAAGCAAGGAACAGGATGTCCCCTGGCACCTCTAGAAGGAAGAAACCCTGCCATCAGCTTGACTTTAGCCCTCATATCAGACTTCTGGCCTCCAGAACTGAGAGATAAAAAGCTTATTTAAGTCCTTAAGTTTATGATAAATTGTTATAGTAACAATCGGAATGTAATACACATACTGTTTTTTTTACAAAACCTATTGGTGTTTTGATTGAGATTGTATTGACTGAATAGATCAACTGGGAAATAAATGATTCTTAACCATAGTAAGTCTTCCAACCCTTGAACACACTGTCTTAATGTAAGCCCTCTTTAGTTTTACTAAGAAACACTTCATAGTTTTCAGTGTACAGATCATGTATGTCTTTCATTAAATTTATCTCTAAGTATCTGATGTTTTGATGCCATTGTAAATAGAATTTCATTATCTTATTTTCCAACCTTTTTTGCTAATGTATAAAAACACAATAGCTCCTATACTGACCTTGCATACTGAAAGTGCATATCTTCTCTTTCAATGAAACTCAGGGAAGATAGAAATGAAATATTAAAAGACTGCAAAGAATCTCCTCCTCTAGGTAAATAGAAATTCTCAAATAATTCCAGTTCCCTAAAAATTCTACACTTATTTGATCATCTCTTTAAACCCATCCATCTGAAGTCTTTTATGTCAGTCTGATTCAGACCTTATTGAGACAGAAAATGAGCAGCATCTCAGCAGTTCTTAGGCTGGTCTGTAAGAGTGGCTCTAAGGCTAACATGGCAGATCCCATTCAGGAAAGCTTTGATGATTAGGTTTCAAGAGTGGTACAAGTGATTTGAGATGTTTGAAATAAGATGGCTTCTTAGCAATAAGGCATACTTTAGCTGATCACCACTAATTTGTAACTGCCAATTACCCTGCGTCTTGGGCTCTATCTTGAGAACTGCTTGTGACATTTTTTCCAGTTCATGCATAACAAGGCTCTTCAAAAAGTCATTGTGCCTCATCCCTGTACTTTTTTCTCTGAAATCACAATAATGGATAAGTACTGCTCTTTTTTCTCATTAAGCACACACTTTCCCTTAATTTCCATAGTTGAAAGACTGCTTTTCTCTCTCTCTCTCTCTCTCTCTCTCTCTCTCTCTCTCTCTCTCCTTCTGTATTGTATTCTTTCTGGTGACAATTTAATGAATGAACTAGCATGAAGGCTAATCTCAACTCACAAAAATTGGAATAAGTGTATCTAGTTTTTCTTTTTCCCTTTTCTTTTAGGATGCCAGAAGGATAAAGGAGAGTGGGGAGGAATGGGGAGATCGAGCCTACAAATAATGCACTGCCAATCTCAAGTGTCTATGCTTGCAGCATGAGAGTTTTCCTCTTTTACACACTCCTATTGAATTGATAACATCAGTCCTATGAAAAAGACAGGAAAGAATAGGATTTGGATTAGTTAATCCCCTGATAGACTCAAAATTATATAGCTAAGGGGTGCCTGGGTGGTTCAGTCAGTTAAGTGTCTGACTTTGGCTCAGGTCATGATCTCACGGTTCGTGGGTTCGAGCCCCATGACAGGTTCTGTGCTAACAGCTCAGAGCCTGGAGCCTGCTTCAGATTCTGTGTCTACCTCTCTCTAACCCTCCCCTGCCTACACTCTGTCTCTCTCTCTCTCTTTTTATTTTTCAAAAAATAAAAAAAAATAAAATATTTTAAAAAATTAAAAAATTAAAATTACACAGCTAAGAAGTCATAAGAAGTTTTCTGGCTGAGTTCCAGAGGTGCGAGGTAGCAAATAGACTGATAGGATCAGCTCCCCCAAATCTCACCTGAATTAGTATCAGTCCTACTTTCAGTCCTTATCTGACCTTCTTCAGGAGGCTAAATCATCCTTTTCTCAAAAGCATATACAATATTTAATATATGCCCATTATTCTCAGTGTTCATGCATATATGTGTGCATATAAGTGCTTTCCCCTGTTGATATTTCTCATGAGAGATTACAAAAGTGAAAATAAGATTTTTTTAAAATGTCCTATTTATGGGGCACCTGGACAGCTCAGTCGGTTAAGTGTCCAACTCGATTTTGGCTCAGGTCATGATCTCACAGTTCACGAGATTGAGCCCCCAGGTCAGTCTCTTCACTGACGACAAGTAGCCTGCTTGGCATTCTCTCTCTCTTTCTCTCTCTCTCTCTCTCTCTCTCTCTCTCTTGCTCTTTCTCTGCCCCTCTCCCATGCTCTCTCTCTTTCTCAAAATAAATAAAGAAACATTTTTAATAAAATTTCTTATTTATTAAGGCAAGGCGGCTCAAAAAATAAGGTTAGAATTAAGAGAGGATTATGGTGAAGTAAATGGGCCTTTAGGGGTATATTATCTCACCTTTATGTTAGGTGCTGGGATTTATTAGGGACCAGAGAAGCAAAAACATCACAAAGATCCAGGCCTGAGAGAGGAAATGGTTCTAGGTATTGAAAAAGTGATAAATTATATATTTCAAGTATATCATTTAAACATTTGAATGTGCTGAAATTTGAAAAGATAGTTTATATTTTCAAACACACATATGAACAGATAATACTTGCCCATGAATCAAATTTTAAGAGGTACAAAAGTTCACATGGTAAAAGTAAGTTTCTTCCCCTCCACTGTCTTTCAATCCCTCAGTTTCCCCTTTCTGAAGGCAACCACTGTTGCTAGCTTCTTCTGACCTTCCCAAGATTAAAGAGTCGTTAGAAAAGTAATTCACTCAAGAATGCTAAAATATCTATTTGCAGCTGCAAAGAATGTTTGAGGTACACATTCCACAGCATTTTCTGTTAATTAAACTGATCAATACAAGTCTATGGTAAGAGCCATTACCTGCTATATGTGTTGTTCCTAAGAAATGGGGAAGGGTAATGTGTCAACACACCCTTATGTTATTATATTAATTATATTATATTATATTATATTATATTATATTATATCATATCATATTATATTTAACTATATAGTATTATGTTAATTATATTACATTAATTATATTGTATCATATTATATTATATTATAGCTATTTACCCAGAAAGTTTTTCTAAAAAAAAGAAAACTGATATGGAGGCACATTTGTTTCCCTTTATTCTCAGCTGTAATTCAGATGGGATATTGTTTTAATTTTATTTAGTTTTATCTTAGTTTTAATTTTAATAGTCCAGATTAATTGGCTAAGACCCATACCCTACTGGAAATTCATATTTCCTCCTTCTTCACAACCCCTACTTCATAGATCTTCCTTCATTAAAAAATATCTTAGTCGTCCCCCTTCTCATTTCATTTAATAATGGCAGGCTACAGTCAATTTCTGGGATGCTTTTAAGGTGCTGTGACTGGAGCCTCTAGCTTGCTCTGTTGCTGCTATAAAGGAGTGCAGCAGACTTCCCTACCCTATGGACTTTTAGTTTAGCCTTTCTTGTTTCATTTGCTGAACTGCCTACCAATCTCATCAGGGACAGAAATAAAAGTTATTTTTCCTCCATTTAGTGCTCCCTAGTCTCCTCTTACCTGTCTTCCTACTGACAAATGGCATATTCTTTGAAGATATGACTATTGATCATTAGCCGTCTTGGGGGAATAGAGTCGTATGGCAGGAAGAAATCATCCGTCCTCTGGTGTGAGCGGCACTGTAGCACTGATATGCACAGCCCGAGGAGCCGATGGATTTGCAGAGCCCAGACGTCTCAGTGGCCACATCAACCAGACCAACAGGGCTTCTTTCAAACACAGGGGGACTTCAAAACTCAATTGAACAGTAATGTTCCACTCTTAAAGGCAACAAGACAGAGAACTAAAAAAAAATAGGCTTTGAGGCTTACACGAGAGTTGTGTTTTGTGTATGAATGGAATAGATATCACAATCATCCACACTGACACAGTGAATAAAAATTTTCAAGGAGTCCAGATGGCTGAAAAGAAGTCTCCAATCTAAAGTATTTTTAGTAATTGTAAACCAATATGTTGCAAAACAATTAAATCAGCCAGATCTCATTTTTTTAACTAAATTAACTGATTGATTAAACCTGTGAACTTACTTCAATATGTATAAAAATGACTTCAATGCATTTCCTCTTTATGTGGGTTATGGCAGGGGAGAGAAAAACATAAAGCAGTGAAATTCACATGTCCAAATTTTTACCCAGATTTAACCAAAAGCTGAAAGTTCCTAACTTCATTTATCCCTTCTTTGCAGTAGACTAGAATAATTTCAGTGATGAAAGTCCCAAAAGAAAATCTTGAAGGCAATTCTGAATAGAAATGACAACTTCTAAGGATGAATAGGCATATTATTTCAGTTAAAAAGGAAAGATTCTGTTATTTAAAGGTTTGATGTTTCTTTTTTCAGAGCTTCTCTACCTAGCAGCTTGTACTACTTTAAAAAAAAAAAATCCAAGAATAAACCTGAACCTTTCTTCCATGGCAACCTTTAAAATTATTGTTTGATTAACGGCTCATGCTGTCATAAGGTGATGCCTAATTATGCATCAATGTTTCACTCATTATGTGGTGAAGTAATGGCATGGCACATTAGTTTGAGAACAGAGAAATGAATGCCTTTTAATAAGATACACGTCTCCCACATTTCTTTTCCTCCTTTCCCAAGTAAGCTTCAAAATATGCCTGCTTTAGTTCCACGATGGGGAAAATTCTCTTTAAATTCTCTACTTTAGCAGCCATCTATTTACTGCCACAAATGACCACTCCAAAGATTGTTTGAATTAGCTTTAAGAAAATTGTTCTCCATTGTCACAATTGCTGTCAGTAAATGTTAGTAATTGTGGCTTTTTACAGATGGGCTTTCAGCAGCTTTAACCCATTATGGACTAGGAGTCTGTCTATTGCAACCATTCAGGAAAAAAAAAAATGCACTTTGCCTTTTTGCAGTGCTAGCAGCAGTTAGAGAACTGTGGGCTTTTGCTGGATTGGTTGCCTCGTCTCATATTAATGAGAAAAGGACACTTGTGTGGGATAATAATGAGCCCAGAGACCTCACTTCAGCCATACACAACCTGCCAAATTCTCCCCTGCCATCACCGGAAGCCCTGAACAGAATGTGGTTCCATCTACACTGCCAGATGGACAGAAGGGCCCCCCTCCATCAAAAATCACATTGGCAGTGCCTGGGCGGCAATTTGTATGCCTGGCACTCATGGGAATTCGGATTCCCCAGATGTTAGAAGGTGAAGTTTTAGTTACATGAAGAGCAGGAATAAAGGCGGTGTCGGTCCGCACAAATCACCACATTCTCGGACATGCCATTTTTGCCTCAAGTCACTTGCCTTTAAATAAAGGACAATTTGATAGTGATTCTTAATGTCATGCTGTGCTCATCCATTAATCAAATATTTATCAGGTACTTAGTGTGTCATAGGTGCTTTGCCATGCTCTGGGTATATACAGCAGTGAACAAAACTGTTCTTATGAAGCTCTATTCCAGTAGGTGAGACAATTTGCACATGCACGCGCGCGCGCGCGCGCGTGTGTGTGTGTGTGTGTGTGTGGTAGTGATAAGGGCTTAGGAGAACAATTAAGCCGTGCAAGGTAAACAAGAAGTACTAGGTACTAGACCAAGGGCTAGGTCAAGGTAAGGAGCAGGAAAGGTGTATGCAACGTTACAGAGTAGTGTTTGAAAGGTAGTCTCTGAAAATATGAACTGAGACCTAGAGGAAGTGAGGGGGTGAGAAGAGGAAGTATGGCCATCACCTTCAACCCTTAATACACTAAAGTTGTCCAATTTTGCCGATGACTGCGACTCTCCCCCTAGATTTTTATATTGCTGCTAGATTCCTATACTGCTACAAATTGCCACCAATTTAAATACACCATAGCCATGTCAAAAGTGATATTCAGAAATATTTTGTCCATTGGTACTTCATTCTTTCCAGAAAAAACATTTTAGGGGTCTACTTCTCCATGGCACACTGGTACTTCAGCTCTATCTAACCATCTATCCACCTCCTCTGAACACAACCAGAATTTAGTCTCAACCACCAATTAGCCATTAGGTATCATGAACACATTGTGGCTACACGTGGCTTATGCCACGTCCAGACTTAAATCATATGTCCCTAGATTACAAGGACTATATTTTATTATTCTGTCATCACATAGCATTTGTGGCAGGTAGAGTAAATAAACAATTCTGTGTCGTTTGGTAGGTGTCATTGGGCCACCTATCTCTCAGTACACATTTGAACGTGCTTGGCAGTTTGTTAAAATTGTGTAAATGACTCATAATACAGAAAGGATGTCTCTATTAAATAAGTGATGTCTAGATACTAACAATCAATCCTGCACTCAGAATGTAGTAAGATGAATATATCAGTGGCCGATGCCACTTACTGTTGGAAACAATTTATGCGAGAATTCTAATTTGTATTCATGCAACGCCTTTTTCTTAGTTCTTCTGCTACATAATTACAAAGTGGCTTTATGCTTATTGTTGTTGTGACAATAAATAACAGGACAATGTAAAGCAATAATGAATCCTGTCATTGTCACAACCTAAGAAATAAAGAGAACTCACCGTGGCATGCGTGGGTATTAAAAGCCCCAACTGACTTCAGGGTAATGTACAGTCCCCGGAATTACATGGATGGATATCACTGCCTGAATGTATAATTATGGGTTATAAAGCTTGGGAAGAGACCGACCCATTTGTAAATAGATACATTAAATGTGGCTACTCAGTTGTGAGAAAAATCTCACTCCCTTCTTGGGGAGTCTTGACTTGTTTTCAGGCAGTTTCTAGTTTTTGCTGCCTCGCTATCAAATCACAGATGGAAAATTAGACTAAAAGGCAGGAGAAAGGAAAAGGAAAGGAATTCTTATATGTATTTACTGAGCACCTACCATGAGTCAGACACAATGGAAACTACTCTCACTTCCCACTTCAAACAATTGTATGAGCCACACACTATGATCACAATGGAACCAAAATTCGACTTTACAGCAATAGGTTTCCAATGTCTTCATTTGCAGATTAGCTGACTGAGACCCAGACCCATCCAAAGAAACATCTAAGGTCAAACAGGTAATAAGGGTAAAGGGAAAGAGTGTGTATTTATTTATTTATTTTTATTTTTTTAATTTTTTTTAACGTTTATTTATTTTTGAGACAGGGAGAGACAGAGCATGAACGGAGGAGGGTCAGAGAGAGAGGGAGACACAGAATCTGAAACGGGCTCCGGGCTCTGAGCTGTCAGCACAGAACCTGATGCGGGGCTCGAACTCACGCACCGCGAGATCATGACCTGAGCCGAAGTCGGCCACTTAACCGACTGAGCCACCCAGGTGCCCCAAGTGTGTATTTAATAAAGTGTAAATAATTTTATTTTTATAAACTCCTGTTATAAACTCCCCCAAATAAGTCTTTGATTTTCTAATCTTTCAGTGAGAATAGGATAAGCGAATATAATGAATCACATAATATTTTCATACAGACTGTCACACGGACTGCCTAGAAAAACTATAAAAATATACACTCTATTCCCAGATATGTTGGGGGGCATCTTTATTTTTATTTCTCTTTGAATTGGGATTTCTTAATTTTCTCTTCCATTTATAGCCCAACCCACCCCAACCCACTGTAATATAAAAAACACAAAGTATAACATAGAATGTGTAATTAGAGAAACGAAAACTCGAAAGGAGAGTGATAGGACAGCAAGGGAATAAACCTCAATCTGTCAGACTGCCAGCACTGTTTCCCATTTGGGGCACCCATCTAGGAAAAGCCAAAAGCAGCAGAGGGAATAATCAGAAACAAGTTCAACAGAGCACAAAGAATGTGCAGACACCTTAGCAGTAAGTAATCTATGAAATTCCCCTCGCCTTCCGTTTCTTGATTCCTCTGTTGTGTGTTTAGTTTTCTCTTCTGTCCCCTCAAGTCCACAGCATCTTATAAACATCCTGTGATTGGATTCAATGTTTTTCTCAGATTAATCTGTCAAATTCCTGTCAACAGTATGTAGAGAGTCAAACTGATGAAAGCAGATGATAAAAAAAAAAAACAAAACTCTGAATAATGAACGTTAACTGGGCCCTAACAAGCAAGTTCTGTTTCACCCTATTTAGCCAGTCAATGCAGCACAACATTGGACACTTGTCTTTTAAGCTACAAGTATTAGAAAAAATACCAGGCCTCTGGCAACAGCTGCTGATGTTCCTATTTTTGGCATTCCTGAAACAATCTCTGCGGTTATTTCACAGTACAGTGTCACTCTCCTCACTAAATGGCAGGAACAAATTAGTAAAAATGCCAGGACATTCCGAAACTCTAACATCAAAGAATATTAGTTCTTGATATTTAAAAAACCTGTGTATGCGTTTCTATTGCTGCATAACAAAGCACCGCAAACCGAGCAGCTTAAAGTAACACACGTTAATTATGTCACAGTTTTCATGAGTCAGGTGTCTGGGGACAGCTCAGCTGGGTTCTAGGCTCAGGGTCTCACAAGGCTGCAGTCAGGGTATCAGCCAGGCTAGATTCCCATTTGGAGGGTCGACTGGAGACGAACCAGCTTCCAAGCTCACTCAGGTAGTTGGCAGAATTCATTGCCTTCCAGCTGCAAAACTCAGGGCCCCCGCCTTTTACTGGCCATCAGCTGAAGGCAAGCAATCACAGTTCCTAAACGCTAAATGCCTAAAGTTCCTTGCCATGTTGGCTTTCTTAACATGGTTCTTTGCTTCAGCAAGTTAACCGGGAGCACCTGTCTCAAGTCTAGTACGATGAAGCCTCACATAAAGCCACAGTGTGACAGTATAATCACAGTATGACAATCCATCATCTTTGCTTCAGTCTATTGGTTAGAAACAAATCGCAGGTTGTGCTTACATTCAAAGGGGCAATAACACAAAGGTGTGAACACTAGAAAGTAAAAACTGTATTTTTGTTGTTGTTGGGGGTTGTCACACTAGGATCTGTTCATCCTGAAGTATTGGTTTGAAGACCAAGGAATCCTAGATTTGGATTTAGGGGGGAAAGAAACTCTTGGTTCACAGGTGGACATTCTGTGGGGGGATTTAATGTGATGTAGATCCAGGCATTATGTAGAGCTTGTGGAGGATGTTTGTCTCATGCAATGTTGCACAATGGAATGAGTGCCATGTGTGTACTTAGCAGTGAATTAATAGTAATACTAATATGCAGCATAGGGGAGCCTAGCCTTCAACATCGTGCAGTTATGTTTCAGAAAACATTAGTAGTTCTTCTTAGATATCTGAATTTAAATCATCACCTACTTCTTTATCAAAAAGCCATGACTCCATTAAGCCAATCAAAACAAAAATCAAGGTCCGTCCTAGATGCCTGTTGTCTTATCATTTAAAGCCCGTGGCTGAGTTTCTCTGAGATATAATATGCAAAGTTTCATATGGTTCATGAGTTTGAGCCCACCACTGGGCTCTACCCTGAGAGCACGGAGCTTGCTTAAGATTCTCCCTCTCTTTCTCTCTCTGCTCCTCCCCCGCTTGTACATGCCCTTGCTCTCTCTCAAAAATCAATAAATAAAAAAATAAAAATAAAAATAAAAAACTCCTTATCTTATAGATCATTCTTTTAAATACTTCCAAGAATCAAAGAAAGGGACTTCTGGCAGATGAAATTCTCTGCCTCACTGACATGAAACTATGAGTGTCAGCCCCCTTCTTATGTTACACCCTTGTAATAAGAATCAGATTTTACGTCAAAGACCTGCATGTTCCCTTAATAAGAGAAATTGAAAGTGTTTGTCTTATCATCATATTCTAGGGGTTAGCTGAATCAGCCAGAACCTGGCTGGCCAATTGTTTTCTGGAAGAACATGCAGTAGAGCAATTAGGGTACAGGTCTCTTTTACTCCTAGGTCTCCTTTAAACTATCATAATAACCGGATCCATGTTCAAGTCATCTTACCCAAAAAATTCGCTAAGCTAACTGATATTTGACAAGCATAGTGTAGAGATCACACTGTCCTGCTTTTCCTAACAGATTCTCATTTGTCCAATCTAGAGAGAGCATGGGCTTTATTTTCAGATGGATCTGGGTTCAAATCCCAGCTCTCTGCCACTTTGGGTCACCTTGCAAAATATTCAAAGGATGCACCTTTATGTTTGCAAGGTGCTATTTTTTCAGAACACAAAAAAATGACAAGTGTTTTCCCCCATTCGTATCTACATAGCTAGACTCTCATGACTTTAGTCTTCTATAGAAATAATACCACAGAATCATAATTAAATAGTATGCTTTCGGTTTTTATTGAGTTCAGAAATAAGGACTAACTACAGAAAGAATGCCTCTGCTTAAGTTTTGACAAAGCTTCCATTTTTTTTAATTTCTTTAATGTTTATTTATTTTTGAGACAATGCAAGAGACAGAGTGCAAGCAGTGGAGGGGCAGACAGAGGGAAACACAGAATCTGTAGCGGGCTCCAGGCTCTGAGCTGTCAGCCCAGAGCCCATTGCGGCGCTTGAACTCACAAACCATGAGATCATGGCCCAAGCTGAAGTCGGACACTCAACCGACTGAGCCACTCAGGCAACCCAACAAAGCTTCCATTTAAAGCCACTACATATCGACGTGTATATAGACTTTAGAAGATCCTAATAACTTTCCTTGGAGTCTGGTCATGAAAATGATCACCTCCCATGATGTGTTTCCTACTCTGGTTTACAGAGAGATCTCTATAGCGAACCCTATTTCCCCTTGGGAGCTGATTTCATCCAGACTAAGTTCTTTGCAGAGTCAACTCTACTGCATTCACCATATCACAACATCAGGTGGCAAAAGAAGGTGGAATCATCTAGAAAGTATCCCTGAGCATTCATCTGTTTACTTAGCATGTTAAAGAACATTTATTTCATAATCACTTAAGAAATGATTAGACTATTAAGAACAATTATATTTTGATGCTCCTAAGTATTTACTTAGCATGATGCCTCATATATTGTGACAAATTATGGATGTACTTCTGAAAAGTTGGAAGTTAATAAAATTGTAGTAAATCAGATCACCAGAAGACTTTGCAAGCAGTCTATTATTTCTTTATACAATGAAAAATTTTTTTTAATTTCTATAATAAATATGCCTTTAGTAATTTTTTTGGTATTTTCTTTTAAGCAATATAAATCTAGGTCTACTTTTTTTTTAGGATTTTGTGCATGGGACAATCACTATTGATTTTAAGCTACAAGGGGTTTTGTTTGTTTTCATTTTTTTCAATTTTTTATTTAAATTCTAGTTAGTTAACATACAGTGCAACATTGTTTTCAGGAGTAGAATTCAGTGATTCATCACTTACATATGACACCCAGTGCTCATCATAACAAGTAATAATTAATACCCATCACACATCTAGCCAATGTCCCATCCACCTCCCTCTGTCAACCCTCAGTTTGTTTTCTATCTTTAAAACCTCTCATGGTTTGTTTCCTTCTATCTTCCCCCCCACCCCCATATGTTCATCTGTCTTGTTTCTTAAATTCCTCATATGAGTGAAATCATATGGTATTTGTCTTTCTCTGACTGACTTATTTCGCTTAGCAAAATACACTCTAGCTCCATACACATCGTTGCAAATGGCAAGATATTCTATTACTCATTCATGAGCCGGTGGACACTTGGGCTCTCTCTGTAACTTGGCTATTTTTGATCATGCTGCTATAAACATCAGGGTGCACGTACCCCTTCAAGTCTGTATTTTTGTATCCTTTGGGTAAATACCTAGTAGTGTAATTGCTGGGTCATAGGATAGTTCTATTTTTAGTTTTTTGAAGAACCTCCATACTGTTCTCTAAAGTGGCTGCATCAGTTTGCGTTCCCATCAACAGTGCAAGAAGTTTCCCCTTTCCCTCATCCTCACCAACACCTGGTTTTTCTTGTGTTGTTAATTTTAGCCATTCTGACAGGTGTGAGATGGTAGCTCATTGTGGTTTTGATTTATAATTCCCTGATGATGAGTGATGATGAGCATCTTTTCATGTGTCTGTTAGCCATCTGGATATCTTCTTTGGAAAGGAGTCTATTCATGTCTTCTGAGCCTTTCTTCACTGGATCACTTGTTTTTTGGGTGTTGAGTTTGCTAAGTCTAGACTTATCAAAAAGAACAGAGAAAGGACCCAAATAAATAAAATCATGGATAAAAGGGGAGAGATCACAACCAACACCACAGAAATACAATTATAAGAGACTATTATGAAAAATTATATGCCAACAAACTAGGCAACCTGGAAGAAATGGATAAATTCCTAGAAACATACAAACTACCAAAACTGAAACAGGAAGAAACAGAAAATTTGAACAGATACATAACCAGCAAAAAAAAAAAACTGGAACAGTAATAAAAAATCTCCTAACAAACAAAAGTCCAGGGTTAGATGGCTTCCCAGGGGAATTCTACCAGACATTTAAAGAACAGTTAAGGGGCGCCTAGTGGCTCAGTCAGTTAAGTGTCCGACTTTGGCTCAGGTCATGATCTCACTGTTTGTGAGTTTGAGCCCAACGTCAGGCTCTGTGCTGACAGCTTAGAGCCTGGAGCCTGCTTCGAATTCTGTGTCTCCCTCTCTCTCTGGTCCTCCCCCGCTCATGCTCTGTCTCTCTCTCTCCTTCATAAATAAATAAATAAATAAATAAATAAATAACATTAAAGAACAGTTAATACCTATAGTTCTCAAACTATTCCAAAAGATAGAAACAAGGAAAACTTCCAAACTCATTCTATGAGCCCAGCACTATCTTGATTCCAAAACCAGAAAAAGACCCTATTAAAAAGGAGAATTACAGACCAATATCCCTGATGAATATGGATGCAAAAATTCTCAACAACATACTAGCAAATCAGAGTCAACAGTACATTAAACAAGTTATTCACCATGATGAAGTGGAATTTATTCCAGGGCTGCAGAGTTCATTCAATATTCGCACATCAATCAACGTGATACACCACATTAATAAAAGGAAGGATAAGACCATATGATCCTGTCAACAGCTGCAGAAAAAGCATTTGACAAAATACAGCATCCATTCTTGGTAAAAACCCTCAACAAAGTAGGGATAGATGAAACATACCCCAACATCATAAAGGCCATAGATGAAAGACCCACAACTAATATCATTCTCAATGAGGAAAAACAGAGTTTTTCCTCTATGGTCAGGAGCAAGACAAAGATGTCCACTCTAACCATTACTATTTAACATAGTATTAGAAGTCTTAGCCTCAGCAATTAGACAACAAAAAGAAATAAAAGGCATCCAGATAGACAAGTTAAAAGTCAAACTTTCATTATTTGCAGACAGCATGATACTCTATGTAGAAAACCCAAAAGACTGCACCAAAAAATTGCTAGAACTTATACATTAACTCTGCCAAGTCACAGGATATAAAATCAATGTACAGAAATAGGTTGCATTTCTATACACGAATAACAAAGCAGCAGAAAAAGAAATCAAAGAATTGATCCCATTTGCAATTACACCAAAAACAATTAGATACCTAGGAATAAACCTAGCCAAAGAGGTAAAAGATCTGTACTCTGAAAACAATAGAACACTTATGAAAGAAATTGAAGAGGAAACAAGGAAATGGAAAAGTATTCCATGCTCACGGACTGGAAGAGCAAACGTTGTTAGAATGTCTATATTACCAAAAGCAATCTACACATTTAATGCAAACCCTGTAAAAATGCCACCAGCATTTTTCACAGAGCTAGAACAAACAATCCCAAAAATTGTATGGAACCACAGAAGACTGCAAATAGCCAAAGCAATCCTGAAAATGAAAAACAAAACTGGCAGCATCACAATTCCAGATTTCAAGCTATATTACAAAGCTGTAGTCATCAAGACAGTATGGTACCAGCACAAGAACAGACACATTGATCAGTAGAACAGAATAGAAACCCAGAAATGGACACACAACTAGATGGTCGACTAATCTTTAGCAAAGCAGGAAAGAGTATCCAATGAAAAAAGACAGTGTCTTCAACAAATGGTATTAGGAAAACTGGACAGCAACATGCAGTAAAATAAAACTGGATCACTCTCTTACACAATATACAAAAACAAATTCAACATGGATGAAAGACCTAAATGTGAGACAGGAAACCATCAAAATCCTAGAGGAGAACACAGGCAGCAACCTCTTTGACCTTGGCCATAGCAACTTCTTATTAGACACTTCACCAGAGACCAGGGAAACAAAAGCGAAAATGAACTGTTGGGACCTCATCAAAATAAAAATATTCTGCACAACAATGGAAACAGTCAACAAAACTAAAAGGCAGCCTACAGAATGGGAGGAAACATTTGCAAATGAAATATCTGATAAAGGGGTAGTATCCAAAATCTATTAAGCTATAAGTTTAATTCCATCATGAGTAGGGTTGTAGAGAAGACAGAAGTAAAGTTTCACTATACTACTCCATTAGGGACATATTCTAAATTTTTTTAATGGTTAAGACTTCTTTTTAAACCAAACCCTCAGGCTAACATTTTTCCTTATCAATATCCTTAAATTGAAGAAAAAAACATTGTTTTGAATGTACATTATTTAGCCCTTAGTAAAACATCAAAATTGTGATTTTCATTGAGAGCGGGAGCATCAAGAACTTTTTCCAAACCACACATGCCAGTCAGCACCACTATATTAGTTTCCTGTTACTGCTGTAATAAATTGCCATAAACATAGTCGCTTGAAACAACACAAATTTATTACATTACAGTTCTGGTGATCAGAAGTCCAAATGAGTTGGCAGGGCTGTATTCCTTCTGGAGACCCTAAGAGAATCTCTGCCTTTGACTTTTCTGGCTTCCAGAAACAATCTACATTCTGCAGCTCGTGGCTCCTTCCATCTTCACAGTCAGCAGCATAGCATCTTCAAATTTCTCTCTTTCTTACTCTGACTCTCCTGCCTACCCTCTCCTTTATAAGGAAGCCTGATTACATTGGGCACAACTGGATAATTCAGGATGATCTCCCCACAGCAAGCTTCTTAAATTAATTATATCTGCAAAGTCCCTTTTGCCATGCAAAGTAACACATTCACAGGCCTTGATATGACAGGATGTGAACGTCTTCAGGGGGCAACTATTCCATCTGTCACAGACACCTAATGGAGTTATCTAAGAGCCATATGAGAATGGATGGATTGCATGGTTGGAAATTTTTCCTGGGAATTCTAAAATTCACTACCTTTTCCCACACCTCTTCCTATTGAGAACCACTAGGATAGAAATTATGTTCATAATTTATTGATTCACAATTTAGATGAAGTGTTTGTTTGCTACTTATAAAAATAAAAGTGATCGGGGCGCCTGGGTGGCACAGTCGGTTAAGTGTCAACTTCAGCCAGGTCACGATCTCGCGGTCCATGAGTTCGAGCCCCGCGTCGGGCTCTGGGCTGATGGCTCGGAGCCTGGAGCCTGTTTCCGATTCTGTGTCTCCCTCTCTCTCTGCCCCTCCCCCATTCATGCTCTCTCTCTGTCCCAAAAATAAATAAACGTTGAAAAAAAATGTTTTTTAAATAAAAAAATAAAAGTGATCTAGGTCTAACTGCATTGTTGCAAATGGCTTGATCTCATCTTTTTATGGCTGTGTAATATTCCTTTGTATGTGTGTGCATCCTTCTTTTGCATTTGAGAGGAGGTGGGCAAAATGGTTGAAGAGGAGTGGGAGACATAGGCTTCCAATTATGGAATGAATAAGTCATGGGAAGAAAACGCACAGCATAGGGAATATAGTCAATGGTATTGCAATAACGTTGTATGGTGACAGATGGTAGCTACACTTGTGAAGAGCATAGAATAATGTATAAACTTGACGAATCACTATTGTGTACAGCTGAAACTAATGTAACGCTGTGTGCTATACTCAAATTTTTAAAATTAATTAATTTAAAGTGATTTTTGCTATGGAAATCTCCTAGAAACATGACTAGGGACGTTACTCTCACCCATCTAATGCCTGTGACCATCACATTCCTTCTGAACCTTAGGACAAAACCAGAAGAAATCCTTTGCCTAAGAAGGAAAATAAGCTGAGATTCATACCTATTTGGCAAATCCCATAACTTTCTTACTGATGCCAGTATACCTCCACCTGAGTACGTATTTAGTGTATATCTTCATAGTCAAGTAAATGGTATAAAACGAAACCAAGCCCACTGGAGAACAGAGAAAGGTTCCTATGCTAGCTGTGTTCTGGAAACAATGTTATTCTTAGCTTTTTCCTAATGTAAAGGATAGAAATTAATTAAATAAAATACAAAATCTCTGGCAATTGGTGAATGAGATAATGACAAATAAAATGACATAATTAGGTTAAAGTAATTTTCCTAAAAACAAATATGCAAAAATCAGCTGATTCAGAAAATAGCTTTGCAGAAAAACTTAGAACTTCAGAATATCTCATACTTTTCAAAATATTTCCATATTCATTACCTTATTTAAACTACATTTATTCAGTCTAAAAAGAGAAAGCAAGAGGGAAATAATGGTTTTCAATTATATGCAAAGGAAACCATCAATAATGAAAGAGAAAAGAGTAACATTTCAAAAGGTAGAAATTCTGGAAGCTTGATCATGGCTTTAATAATTGAATAAATAGCCAAAAGAGATAGTGAAGGGATTCTACTGAATACACAACTATCTTAAAGGGATAGTTTGAGAACAGTTCTACTTTTGAATACAGAAATTTGCATTCCTCTGTCTCTAATTCTAAAGATGATAAATTAACCTGTAGTTGCCAAGGGCAATAATGTAGTAATATTAGGCTGAATATGAATGATCTAGCAGCAAACTCAAGAGAAAATAGAATTATGTCTTTAAAAGATAAACATAGACCTACTAATTAGGGATTCTATTCATTTTATGGCTTTATTAAGTCCCTACTGTGTGGCAGGAACTGTTCTATGTAGCAGTCAAGAAAGACAAAGTCCCTGCTGTGATGAAACTTAGATCCTGTTGGAGAGAGAGAGAGAATAACCACAAAAGAAAATGTATAACGTGTCGGATAGTCATAAGAGTTAATGTGAAAAATAAAGTAGACTTTGAAAACAGAGTGATAGGGAAGAGGATGTCTTTTTAAGGTTAAATTCAGTGAGTGCTACATAAAAAGAATTTCTAAGTAGTTTTCCAGGGAGAAATTTATGCAGAAGGCATTAATCATCACTGATCATCTGTTTGGTTAAGACATGACTTTTACTCTCTGGAGCTTATGTTTACTGTATGTGGGTTTTTGTTGGTGTTTCTTATAATTTATTTCCTTTCCAGTTGAGGAAACTTTAGGTCTTCAGAAATTAGTTCCAATCCATTAAGATTAAAGGTGATCAATGGTCTTGCTTCTGAAGAATGTCAGAATCACTTAAGGGAAACCTTGTTCCACTACTGCCCAGTTAACAGTTTCATAGTTGAATGGAAATGGAGAATTGCGTGCCTTGAATTCTCTAGGAAGAAAAAGCCAATGGTTCCAAAATAGAGCAAACTACAGACAGTAATGGGGGAAAAAAAAAACAAAACCCTGAACTCCAATTCTCTCTAATCAGCTGGCTGTCTGCCAGTCATGGCAACTGAGCTGGTTTAAGAAACTTTAGAAAACATAAATCCTTTACAAATGGGAAGCTCAAAGTATTTCTCAAAAGTGAGTGTTTCCCTTTTGTCTATATCTACAGCACTCTATGGAGAGGTTTAGTCACACAATGTGAAGTTTTAATCAAATTTCAAGTAGGATATAATTGTTACCATTCTCTTTGTGGTCGAATGGGTAACCTATTTTCCTCTCCTTTTAGGGACTTGGTTTATTTATTTAAGCATCATGTCAAGAAGATGATTTTCTTGCATACAATTTATAAGAGGCTTTAGCATAAAAAATATTTGGCTGAGATTATTAAGTTCTTGTTTTGCATTTTATTTTGTCTTGGTGTACTCAAATGAAATCAGCAAACTCCTCTGTCTACACATGCTCAGTTTTTCACTCTAAAGACATCAGTTCTTTCCAAAACTGTCATGGGCATGTCCTTATACTCAATTATTGCTTACCCAAGGAGCAAACTTAAAAGCAGGTGGAGAGAGGTCCTTTTGCCAGAGTGTTCGAAAGGGGCACATTCTTATGGGATATGCACAGTCTGCTAATGCAGAAAAACTTAAATTTTATTTAATATAAAATGGTATAAATGAAAAGTTATGAAGGTTCAAAATTTTACTGAGGTAATTTCTATTTTCATATTAGCCGAATTCATGTACATAAAGTGACCAAGCTATCACAAGTTTCAGTACTTTACCAAAAAGTGAATTAGGTACAGTTTGAATTGTTCTTCTGAAAAGTTTTATTTTCCTTCTTTCATGATCAGTTAGCTATCAGTAACCCCCATGTCTTCCCCACAAGGACCTTATATTCCAGGTTGCTGTTAAGGTTTCCCATCAAGGCTACTGCTGTTCCACCTGAATTCCAGGGAAAGTAAATAACAGAACAAAGGCGGAGGGTGGGGAGGACAAATTTCCAGGAAATTTGCCAAATTACCCAGCTAAGTAGCAAAGTCAATGGGAGTGGTAGGGGTTAGGAGAAGTACAGATTTCAAGACCTAATGATCTTATTCAAAACGTGATCAGATTAATTTGAAATTAAAGCTCATTTCTAGACCCTAACAATGGAATTAATGAATCATTCCTTTTTTCTCATTGTTATTAACCACTTTGATTGATCAGTGGTTCTTAACCAGGGGCGATTTTTCCCTGCAGGAGACATTTGACAATGTCTAGTGATTTGAAACACAGATTCATAAAAGCCAACAAAGAAATTTCAGAAGAAGTGGTAAGGTTCAGTGAGGCAAGGACTTTAAAATGTGTGATTTCTTTAATAATTAGAAATTATTGAATATCAGTTTCCAAACAGAGATAGAAGTTGGAACCAGATCATGGTGCTTAAAGAGTAAAATTCATCTTT
Source organism: Leopardus geoffroyi (assembly GCF_018350155.1). NCBI lineage: Eukaryota > Metazoa > Chordata > Mammalia > Carnivora > Felidae > Leopardus > Leopardus geoffroyi. Next base: position 55,490,510 of record NC_059327.1, on the reverse strand, counting down.
GCAATGATTTTAGAGATGATAGAAAGTAGAACATTTTGTATTTAGCTAAAGAGAAATTCAGATCTTAAAGGAATATTTTCATTAGTTTATCTAGTATTAGACAGACTTAAAAATGTTTATTGCTAAAGAAAAGCAGCCAATAGAGGAAGAATTTGAATATATGAGTGAGACAATAACTAATGGAACATGTCCCAAAGAAGCCAACAAGACCTGGGGTCTAGGCCACAGGCAAATAGGTTGGTCCTATAAGGCAGAAAAACACGTTCTCTGAAACTAGGTAAGTTTGAGTGTACATTGCAATTATTTTGTGGATAGGGAAAAGGTAAATTTATTCATTCAATATTTATTGAGTGTCTAAGATACACCAAGCACTTTACTAAGGATTTAAAAATGAACAAGCTGATGAGAAGCTGAAATTAATTTTAACCTCCACTGAAAATTGTGAGTCAAAATCTTTGACTTATAGTGAAAAGAGAAGTAACTGAAGAGTAGCTCGAGGGGGCAGGAGAAGGTTATTCATCAAAGGGAACTGGAGAAGGAGCTCACCAACAAGTGAGAGGGCTGATGTTTGGTTCCAAGGACACAGCTGAGATTGAAGTATGTCAGTTTATGGTGATGCCCATATGCACAGAAATTTTATTTTCTTCAGCATCAACTCTGCTGCTTTAGTTTAGGAATAACAAAGTACACAGTAATATGATCCAGAGATGAAGTCTGGCCAAGTGTGTGCAGAGGAAATGTGGGGTCAAAGGAAAAAAACAATGTTCAGTTATTGAACCATGGAATTTATGCTGCATAGAGAAGGAATGAGTACCGGGAGAAAACCTTTGGGTTGGAAGAAAATGAAGAACACAATAGGATGAAACCAGAAGATCAAGAAACAGAAAGAGGCAGATTACAGGAAACTGTGGTCTGAGATTCAGACACTAGAATTATTATTCCTGTGTAACAGGGCAGTTTAGCATGAGGGTACAACACAAGGTGTTTTCCTGAGAATAGGTAACTGAAGCCTAATGAAAGTGTTACTGAAGTCAAGGAAACAAAGTTGTTAGATGAATTATCTAGGCAAATTTTGAAATCAGTCTGGCCCCAATATCCTAGTTGAGAAGAGAGAGAAACCCATAAATTGATAGATAACAGTAATGGAGATAGAGCCTAATACAGCTGAGTATCAATGCCCAATGACTTGTTTAGTTTGGTCTGGTTTATGACCTGTTATGGACTGAGTGTTTGTATCTTCCCAAAATTGATATGTCGAAACCCTAAGCCCTAATATGATGGCATCTGGAGGTGGAGACTTTAGGAGCTAATTAGATTTACATTAGTTTACAAGTGTGGGACTTCCATTTTGTGATTAGGATCCTTACAAGAAGAGGAAGAGAGACCAGCACTTTCTCTCTGCCATGTGAGGACACAGTGAGAAAGTTGCTCTCTGCAAGCCAAGTGGGGAGCCACAATGGGAACAGAATTGGCCAGCCCACTTAAACTTGAACTTCCCAGCCTCCAGAACTGTGAGAAATAAACTCCCGTTGTTTAAGCCATCCACTCAATGGTGTTTTCCTTGTAACAGCCTGAGGTGGCTAAGGCATGACTAGAAGAATAATCACCTAAAAGCAGCAAAAAGGTGCTTCCTTCTTGGCTCTAAGATATGGAATTTGGAAGATCTGAGTGGTTTCCTCAGAGGACGTCTTCAAGTGTGGTTATGAGTTGTGTTCTCTGAAAGAGAGAGAGAGAAGGAGAAAGGGAAAGAGAGAGAGGAGAAAGATGTTTCTTACAAATTTGAGAATATAGGGATATATTCGTGATAAGAGCAAGGGCTATGGGGATACAAGTGAAAGACTTGGGGAAGAGAGGTTTCAAAAGTAGGAAAAACCAGGTCAATACATGCATTAAGAAGCTGAGGGATGGAGAGAAGGTAGATACAATAAATTTGGATATATACATATTGTTTGTGGATGTTGACCATGGATTACACATGAAATGAGAGATATAGTGGAATTGATTGGCCTAATGTGGACCAAGATATTTTGGTGCTGGAACTTGCCTGAGAGCTAGACAATGATTGGCCTGGTCTCAGCAATGTATAGAGGAATATGAGCTTAAAGTAGTGAAATGAGTACCCTTCCCTGGACAGTGCTATTTCAGTTCTCAGAGCAAGTGAAGTGAGAACCTTATTCCAAAAGGTGGACAATCTCAGACTCTTCAATTTTACACTGAGGTGCCTAGATAAGAAAATTGATTAAAATCCCAGCTCTACAATTATAGACAGGCTTCTTGTTCTCTCTGGACCTCATTAACCTTACTAAAAATAATAAAGATGAATCCTTTCTAAGCAAATATTCATTACATTTGTTGATTCTTACTTCAAAATGTTACCACTCTAATTTAAGTTCTTAGTACTTTTTATTTATAGTACTACAAAATCATATTCCTTAGAACTCATTGCTGGTTTCCTATTATCCATTAGATAAATTCCTTATTTAACCTGACATCAGATATCTACCACAAACTCACCCTAGACTGCTTTTCAAACTAATGCCTAATTAACACTCCAGAAAAATACTAATCTAATCATTGTGTCTAAAACTCTCCTTTCAAACCATAATGTCTTTCCACATCTTAACTACTACAAGAGAAAAAAAAAATTGCCTCTGGTGTGTAAAGAGACTACTGTGATTCAATTATACTTCAATTAACAATCCTCCGAATGCCTACAATGTGCCAGGCATTATTCTCGTATTCAGACTAGTTGGGAGTGACAGACTTTAAGTCAACAATTACATTGTAAAACGTGAAACACGCAACAACTGTAAACCAGGAAAGCTCTTTATATGTATACATATAAATATATATGTATATATAAAATTCATTGTCAAGTTAGCTAACATACAGTGTGTACAGTGTATTCTTGGCTTCGGGAGTAGATTCCCATGATTCATCACTTACATAAAATACCCAGTGCTCATCCCAACAAGTGCCCTCCTCAATGCCCATCACCCATTTTCCCCATGCCCCCCCCCATCTCACCCCCTTCCACCCTCCGTTTGTTCTCTGAATTTAAAAGTCTCTTACAGTTTGTCTCCTTCTTTGTTTGTAACTATGTATTTTTTTCTTTCCCTTCCCTCATGGTCCCTCTTAAGTAGAGGTAAGTAAATGGAGCAGAGAAGAGACAAAGAATTACTTTTGTGTTCCTTGTAGAACACTATATTAAAATGGAGGAACTTGAGAAATACTACTCATTACATATTGGAGAAAGACAATGAGTTTAGCCAATGAAAGTGTTTTCAATATGGGGATTTTTCAATATTTTGTCCTTAGGTTGATTTGTGATGCCACAGTGCACTGAAAATGATACAGACTTTACATAGACTAGAGCCTAAGACCTTGAGTCAGTTGTTTATCCTCCAAAATCCCTAGTCTTCGAATCTATAAAATGAAGATGAATTTTAGGAAAACCCAGGTGACCCTTCCTGCTTTAGGGTCCCATGAAACATACCTTTTGCTTGAACTAATGTAAGTGTTCCTTGTCCAAAAAAAGTTAATACCTAATTGTGACCCTAAAGTTTATTTGGAACTCATTTTCAGGAAAAAAAAAAAAAAAACTGCCCAGTATAACTTGTAGGCATCTTTCTGAACATGTCGTTTCATATAACATAGCCATAAGTATTGGAAATTAATGCTTTGTGACTTGCCTTTTTTGTCCCCATTCAGATTTAGCTCTGGACTTTCAATAAAGAACTTAAAAGGCACATTGGATTCTGCTACCCTGGTATTTACTCTTGACATTTTGCTAGGAGTTGATTTTTGTTAGAAACCTTGGCAAGTTTCTATCCATGAGATTTTAATCCAAAGATCCTAAGACCTAGATGGTACAAGTCCCAGGTGGCACAGACTGGTTTGGGTTTTCCATGTTGGTGTCTCTCCCAGGATAACTCGACAATATCAGAACCATTTGAGATATTTCATGATTCTTTTGTGATGATTGTTAGTTACATTTCATGAGAATTCACCACAATCGTATGGTGAAAAAGGAAATTGTCTTAAGTACAAAATGAGCCTAAATAGGGGTGCCTGGGTGGCTCAGTCAGTTGAGTGTCCAATTTCAGCCTAGGTTCATGATCTCTCATTCGTGGGTTCGAGCCCTACTTCGGGCTCTGTGCTGACAGCTCAGAGCCTGGAACCTGCTTTGGATTCTGTGTTTCCCTCTCTCTTTGCCTCTGCCCTGCTTGTACTCTGTCTCTCTCTGTCTCTCAAAAAATAAAATAAAACTTAAAAAAAACATTTTTTTAATAAGCATAAATAAATAAAGGGTATTTCTCTGGCCAATAGTACAATATAGGGCCAGATTTTCAAAAGAAATCCCCTTTGCATTTAAAATATTATGGTAGAAATTCATTTATATGTATATGTATATGCATAATAATTTTTATATATTTTGTTTATATTGATATGTAATTTATATGTATCTCTAGGACATTTTAGGCAAATAGAATATATAGAATTATATGTATATGTGTGTGTATATATGTGTACATATGTATATATATATGTATATATTATTCTATATGCTTAAAACATCCTAAAAATATAGGATATATTTCCTGTTTAGGAAACATCCTAAAAATATAGACTAAAAAATTAGTCAAAGGGGTTAGTTCTAGTAAAGGAAAATGGAGTACTTGAGGCATGAAGTGGGTTTATTTGTCAATATATACCCCTTTGTATTAAACAGTTTGCCTGTGCATGTATTATTTGGCTTCTCAAAATATCAATATGAAAGTGAAAACATTTAGGATTTATAGCCACTAAGGGGAAAAAGACAAGATGGAAAATACAGCTTGTTTTCGTGTTTTTGGTTTCCTCCAGATTCACAAAATTGCATAGTTTAGCATCTTTTTTATAAAGGGCTATCCAAGCAGAGATTCTTGTTTGGTTGGTTGTTTGGTCAGTTGTTTCATTTTTCGTTGTGTTTTTATAATAAAGGGCCATCTCAGGACTGTTCCTTCCCTGCCCTTCGATAATTTCATTTGCAAGACTTCACCTTCCTTTCCTCGTCTTCATCCATGTAAATCTTACTCACAATTCAAGTTCCAGCATCCTCCCTTTCAGGATCTGATGCCATCTATATCAAACACTCTGAATAAATGAACCCTATTTTGAGGTACTGATCGTCTCCCCATCTGAAAATTTACTATATCTTTGCTGAATTTGTCAACAACCAAACCCAGAGTATTGTGTCCTATGTTTCCCACCATTCACTCACTGTATTACTGCCTCGCACCACATTTGAATTACATTTTATTTGTTGATGGGTTGTTCAAAGAGAGGCATTGCTTTTCTAGCATTGACCATAACTTGTTAATTTTTAGTTTAATTAATTAATATTTTATTATCTTTTATTTGTATTTGTTTATTCTCAACTTAATGAAATAACTAGGGAGTGCTGCCTCACATTCAAAAACAGAGATTTGGTCTAACATAAATTTTGAGGGACAGGCAGAATCTATAGCCTAAACGATCTTTATGAGAAAACTGGGAAAAACAAATCTCTCCAGCAACCCAAGGCTTGTCTGTCCACAGAGAGTAGGAAAACCAACATCGTGTCTATCTCCATCTGCAGCACACTGACTGACCATGCCCCTCCCCCCCGAGATGAACTTCATCAAGTGTGAAAATAATCTTGGGACCATGGGAGACACTTCATTAGCAAGGAAAATATATGTCTTTACTTCAGCTCAAGGAGATGCATCCCATTTAAATGAAGATAAAGAGGGCCAAAGAAAAGAATTACAGTAGAAAATACGTGGCTGGACTATCAGTAGAGGAGACATAATGCTACCCTTTATCATTCCTTGTCATGCCAGTGACAGACTATAAAACTCCTACTGCTCTACAATTCTGTGCTTGTCACTTTCTGAGCCAACTTTTGCCTTGGCAGATGCCTGGCATGTTTTAGACATATGATTTATTGCCTCATTTAATCAAGACTGTGAAGGAAACAATGACTTTTTTTGTAAATTATGAATGAGGCAACTTTCACTTATTCTTAGTGACAGAAGTGATATATACATATATGTATATGTGTGTGAAATATATATACATATACGTACATATATATATACATACATATATATATAATCTGCAAGAAACACCATTTATTTACTGCTTCATAAGAAATTTAAATAATTTCTATTTCTTCTGCCTGCCTAAAAAAGAGAAATTTATGCAATACTGTAGAATATAAATGCAGTCATCCTGCATCACTGTTTTCCAGTTTTTACTGTCATGGCAAATACTAGCCTGAGCAGATTCCAGTACTAATAAATAACCTTGCTATGGAGGCTATTGGCAATTTAAAGGCCATATCACTTCATTTTGCTTCCCATTTTGCAAATATATTTTACATTCTCTTTGGAATTTCTTCTAGAATTTGGGGGAGCTCTGGCTTGACAGTGAAGGGAAAGCATGCACCCAGCAAGTAAGCAAAATTTCCTGGAAATAATATCACCCATTTTAAAATGACTCCTTGGCACATTGATTAAGTTGAAATGAAGTGCATGTAGCAAATGCTAGGTTGTTGTCTTACCTAGGGAGAAAAAAAATGCCTTCTAGAGTTCAGTGGTAAATAGGCAATTCATTTTGACATAACGAGGAAAAGTGATGTTAACAGCCAGAGGTCACAGAAAGCAGAGATGGAAAAGACCTATTAGATCATTTTCTCCATTCCCTGGAGAAGAGGGCCAAATTATATTTCATAGTGCTTGGTCCAGTTTAGCTTTCAATTACTCAAGCAAGGGGTTTTCACCACTTCAGAATTTTTCCAGGACCTGTATCTTTCTTCATGATTCCTGCTTTCCTGGATGTATCAGCCAAGTGTGAATCTTAGTCAGAATCAACTCTGCAGGCAACCACAAAAGTGCTTTGTGCTCACAATTAGACCTGTCTGCCTCAGACCCCATTTTCTCTTCTCTGTCAGTGAACTCCAAAATAATTTCCTTGGTGATAGCTCCCTTTGTCCTTCCCTCCCCTATCTCCATGCTTTTCACCTCATATGCCTTTTACTCTGAGTCTAAACAAGAGCTATGTCTTTGCAGAAGAATCCCTCTGAAACAAAAGTCTTGCCAGTTTCCAACAGTAACTGACCACTGTGTCTAGCACAATGCTATCCTGTACTGATTCCAAAGACCATGTTGAATAAATGAATGAAAGGCAAGGATTCAAGAGACAGAGGGAGGAGATGAAGTGGAGACAGCAAGTCACAAATCTGACTGGAAAAGGGAATTCATGAACCCGACAGAAGCTGGAGGAGGGTGTGCATCAAAGAAGGTTTGCTTTTAAGAAAAGGAGATTGCAACATTTTTGCTTGAAGATGGAATGACTCAGTAGAAAGATCAAAAACTTAGGATGTAGGGAAAGATGGGATAGCTACAAGAACCATGTTCTTGTTCAGATAAGAAAAGATGGGACACCTCACAGATGGGACACCTCACCTATTTACCTTTTTGGGTGCTTAAGGGTGAGAACATTTAAGTTCTACACTCTTGGCACATTTCAATTATACAAGACGGTGTTATTGACCATAGTCACCATGTCTTATATTATTAGATCCTTAGACCTCATTCATCTTATAATGACAAGTGGGTGCCCTTTTATGAACCTCTCCCTATTTTCTCTACCCCCAGGCCCTGGTCATCACTTTTCTACTCTCTGTTTCTATGAATTTGACTTTTCTTTTTTAAGATTCCACATATAAGTGATACCATGCAGTATTGGTCTTTCTCTGTCTGGTTTATGAAGTGATTGATTTGGGGCCATAAACTCTTAGTGACTTTTTTTCTCCTTCTTTCCACTTTCATATTTTTTCCAGGTTTTTTATAATAATTATATAATACTACTATAAGCATCAAATTCCCTATATCAAATTCCCTTACACTTAAAAGATTCCTGATGGATACATTTGGGTTCAAGTTTTTTTCTCTCTCCTGACACATAATTACTAATATTTTATTGAGTACTTACAATATTCCAGACACAATTTTACTATATGACCTCAGGAAAATAAAATTTTTTTAATTTGTTTGTTTGTCTGTTTACGTAATCTCTGCACCCAACACCCAACGTGGAGCTCAAACTCATGACCCCAAGATCAAGAGTCACATGCTCTTCTGATTGAGCCAGCAGGCACCAGCATATTTTTAAACTTTTCTGACCTTCATTTTTCTCATTTGTGAATAAACATATTTTTTTCTCATCTGTGCAGAGGATCTAGTAAACTAATACATGAATATATTTTAGAATAGATATTACAAGCACTCAGTTAATGTAAACATAATTATTACTGTTCCATATATTATTTTGTCATATTTCACTGCTTATTTTATTGGTTTCTTTCATTCAAGAATATGAGACATTTTTTTGATCCTCTCAATATTTTATTTTTTAAACTTTAAATCAAGATAATGTCTTATATGAACCCTTTCCATTTTATTATGTAATAGCATTATCAAGAAATGGAGAATTCCTTGAGAGGACATAACTTTAAGCAGGTCAATTTTCCTCAACAAGGGCAGACAGCCCATTTCCGGCATGCCTCCTTCTATATTGCAGTACAAGAATATTGTCAAAAACTTGGAGTTTCGGTAGCCTTGGGAACAGGACCAATTCCCAGGTATTTAATTTAGTTCTGGTCTCATCTAAATTGAAATTTTGACATAACATTTTTCTCACACTAAGGAATAGTTTAGAGGAATTTTTCCAATTTGTCTTTATTTATTGTGAAGTCAAGCCAAACCCCACAGGTTTTATGGCTGTTTTGGCAGTTACTGGTGACATTATTCAATCACTCGCACACGTGCTCTTATGAGGTCCCTGTAATTCTACCCATGAAACATTCCCACCCAGTAACTCCAGTAGATGCTTCTAAGGAAACTGAGGAAAAACAAGGTGTCTTTAGAATGTATACGTGAATCATACTAGGATTTTTTTCAGCTGAAGAAATGCAAAATTGAAAGTATTTTCAAAAGGACAGAGATTTCATTGCTTCCATGTGATATCTGTGCTGGTATATGGCATTCTTGTTTATTCGTCTTTGTTTTGTTTTTGTTTGGTTTTTGGTTTTCGGTTTTTGTTGTTGTTGTTCTACCTGAATTTTATTCTTGTTCACTTGCTAAAGATCAATTTCTCCCTTTCTCAGGCATCCCAACTTTGGTTTTTTATCACTTTGAGTTTTCTAAAAATTGCTTAAATCAATTTGTGAATCCCTTCAATTCAGAGGTGGATTCCATGTAACATGCTGATTTCATACACACAGCATTCGGTTTCACTGGGAGCGGTGACTTCACCTAAGTAATAGTCCTGTTGATGTGGCTTACGTTACCCTGTATTGTTTAGGCCCAGAGTTTTCATTTCTCATCCTGATTTTGTCTTAGGAAAACAAGTTGCTGAAAATCATTAATTATCTTTATGGGAAAAATTTACTCTTGGTCCCAATTTTTAGAGATGGTCATTAGGAATCAAACCAGCTCACAAAAGGCTACTTAGCCAAGCTGCGAATGTGCGTGTAGGTACAAATAAACCCATAATTAATAGCAGCATCAATGTTGGAATACGAAAGCAATCAGTTTTAAAATCACATAAACTTATGTTCAGCAAAATACATAAAGATATTGCTGAAGTAGCTAGAAAATTGAGAAATGCATGAATGAAGCGTTTACCCATCAGGGTAAAGGCATAAATATACTCGTTCCTTTATTGTTTCTTTTTCTTAAATATGTTTTTTAAAGTAGTTGCCTCATATCTCAAGACAAATTCTCTGACAAAATGTGCATTTGTGACAGCCTGAGAGATTAAAGGAATGAGTGAAAAATAAGATATGAGTTTTCTTGGAAGAAACAGAAGATAAGATATTGAGGATTTATTTGGTAAATATGAGAGGATTCATTAACTAAGACAATTAAATACAAAGCGCCATTGAGTTCCCTGATACAATAGATAATGGAAAAGGGGGACTGAGAGAAGGTGGTGGCCTGCGGGTCACTGGATGCAGCCTGCAGCCCACAAAACTGCAGCTGGAGGAGGTGAGGTGCAGAGAGGAAGTGCCCCAGGCCTGTGCAAATCAGATGCTCATTCTATAAGTAGGAGCGTTTAGACTGGAAGGTAGGATGTTTTCAAATACGGTAGTCTTGATGAATCCATTCTGCAGTGGGGGAAATGAAGCAAGTCTGGAGGCTTTCCAGGTACAATTTTAGTCCTGAAACTTTGGTATCTATGATGCTTTCTTCCTTTGATAGTGGGTTATCTTCTATATTGAAAGTATTCATCATTGTCAGTGCACAGACTTTTATTTCTTTATGGAATATTTGGTACTTAGTAGATTTGAAAGAGTCACTGTGGGGGAATTTTTTTGTAGCTCTCAAGACTTCTAGGTAGCTCTCGGACCTGTGCTAGAGTTTTCCTCCACTTTCCACTAAAATGCGATTTGTTTAAATATGCATTTGACAAAAAGGATCATAAGGACTTCAGAACTGAATAGACACCCTATCCACTGCTGATGGGACTGTAAAAATGGCGCGGCTGTGATGGAAACCAGTATGGTGGCATCTCAAAAAATTTTAAATAGAATTACCGTATGATCTAGTAATTCCATTTGGGGGCGTATTTCCAAAAGAAGTGAAAACAGGATCTTAAAGAGATATTTGTATACCTATGTTCATAATAGCATAATGCACAATAACCGAAAGGTGTAAACAACTCAAATGCCTGTTGACAAATAAAGGGATAAACAAAATGCAGCACGCTGATCTGACATACACAGCATTCGCTTTCACTGGGAGCAGTGACTTCACCATATTAATAGTCCTGTTGATGTTTATATACATACAGCGGAATATTCAGCCCTAAAAACCAAAGAAATTCTAACATAGGCTAAGACATGGGTAAACTCTGAGAACATTATGCTGAGTAAAATAAGCCAGCGATAAAAAGACAAATTGTCATGATTCCACAGTGCGAGGCATCTAGAGTTGTCAAACTCATGGAAACAGAAAGCAGAATGGTGGTTTTCCAAGTGCTGGGAGAGGGAAAGGGGTGGTTATTTAATGAGTATAGAGTTTTAGTTTGCAAGGTCAAAAAGTCTGGAGACTGTACAACAGTGTGGATGTATTTAACCCTACTGACTGAGCTGCGCACTTGAAAAGAGTTAAGATAGTAAATTTTACGTTCTGTGTATTTTAAAGCAATTTTTTTAAAAAACCTGAAAATCTCTAAGTTCATCTAGATCACCTAGAGATTTGCTCTCCTATGTTAGTTAACATTGATTATTCAAATGTGATTTATATGAGGTTTTTAAAAATTTTTTTAACTTAAAAGATTACATCATATGTGATTTTTTCTACAATTAAACTATTTTTTAATTAAATAATTAAGTATTTAATTATTCTACAATTAAACTAAAGCTTAACACCATCTTCAGGAAAATTCTTAAATATTTTCTGGGTCAAATAGTATAATATGGAACCAGTAACTGTTTATAATGCTGATGGCAAGATTTTTACATTTGAGCATTTAGACTGAATTATCAGGTAGTTTGGTGCAAATACAAACTTGTAAACTACATGGCATGTTCTTTGCAATAGATAGAGTATTTAAAGCCTAGTAAAACTACTGAATTATTAAAAAGCAGAGGTGTTTCCATTGTATTGAAATGGATCAATTTGCAGTGAGTTAAAAATACTCAGCAATAGTACTACATAGAAAAGACCTCTGAGTTTTAACCAGTTTTTATTTATACCTTTTTTCTTCTTTGAAGCAGAAGTTACAGCACCCGAAGAAATCATATAAAGAAAATAATATGTTAATCCAGTAAATTTTGTATAGCTTGACTTACAGAAAATACAAAGTTTTCATTCTATGTTCATGTAAACAGAATAGTCACAAACTATAAATTATATTCAGATTTTGTCACTTTTATTCATTCAAAAGAGTCTTTTATTTACCATGACTTTTGAAAAACATCAAATTCTTAGAAAAATATCATATAATGTAAACATGAATTATTGAGAAATATTTGCAACATCTGACAAAATAGTTTTTAAATAGACCTTAAGAAAATACTGCGGAAAAGGAAAAATAGAATGCAAATATTTCTGTTGTAGCTAAATATACATTACCTTCTCAAAACTGGCATAAGTAATGAATGTACAAATTCAATTTGTGGTAAGTGAACTGAAGTAAAAGCTGTATCACAGATATGCTACATTTGTGTAGGTATTTGTATATACATTTGTATAGGCAGTTTTTAGTCTATTACCAAAATGCCAAAATATTTTATATGAAGTCATCAATTATTTACCCCCTTGTGAAATCATTCTAAAGTATATACTGTAAATATAAAAGATGACAAATAAAATAAATATTTTATCTGGTGATAGCTATCTCTTGTCTCTCTTTCTCTCTCTCACACACACACAGTTTTTTTCTAAAAAAGTACTTTTTCTGAAAAAGTACTTAATCCTTTTATGTATGGCGGCATCTATATTTTTTTTTCACTTTTGGGGTTTTGACTCATAAGGTATACAAACAATCTTTGATATAAGAGCACTTCACAGGAGATTTTAAACCCATTTACAATCCTAAACATGGAGAAGAAGGAAGCTTTCCCTGAAGGACGCTGGGCACTAGATCTGTGCCTGTTCACTACTCAATAAGGGGCCACGCAGTGGGGGAATGAATAGGTGTTGTGGCATTTTATTTCTTTTGTGTTAGTCTGAACGTGTTGCACATTTAAAGCTATTCTGAAAATACAAAATTCAAGTGTTCTTTAAGCAAATCATGAAAGAGAGAGAGAGAAGGATTGAGAAAGAGGGGATCCCAAGGAATTTGCCAAGTATCCAGGCTTTCCTGATTTGCCAAGAGAAAACCCCACCCTGAAGTGTATCCCAACCCTATTGTCTATGTGTTAACACAGGGTTCTAAGAGCAGCTCATTGAAAAGTATCAGAATTCTCCAGGTAAACATAGCGCACTAGTTTTCACTGTGAAACTTTTGTGTGAAGACAGTGATATTTTCAGATACTGCAAGGATTCAACTGGAGGAAAAAAATAACAGGAAAGTTGGCGGGGAGGAGTGTGGAGCTCAGCTGAGCAGAGCTAGGCTGTGGGACGGCAAGAAGTGGAGAGTCTGGGGGCTCCTGGCTGGCTCAATCCAGAGAGCATTAGACCCCAGATCTCAGGCTCATGAGTTCAAGCCCCATGTTGGGCATGGAGCCTACTTAAAAAAAAATTAATAATCTCTTAATGTCATTTAATATCCAGTCACTGTTCATATTCCCCAAGTGGTACAGAAGTGGATAGTCTGGCATGTGTACTTAGCACCATCTACTTTCCCTAGATTTTTCTCCATACCCTAATCAGAAAACTCCAAAACTGCCATGGAATGTTTAAGAACTCTTCATCACTGGCCTTCCCTCCTCCCTGTAGAGAACTGCAAAGAATCCGGGATTTTACTCTACCTACAAGTTATCAAGTTGGCCTGCCCACTGTCTTATGGAGGTAGGAGACACTGGATTCCTCGGTCAGAGATAATGAACTTTAGTACCGACAGCACAGGAAGCCACATGATGATCGGGGTGCCTGCGTCAGTTCCCCTTGTCCCCAAGTCACCCAGGGACAAGGCTGATGTGCACAGATGCAAGAGCGGTGGGACGTATTATAGCGAAGGAATGTTGAACTTAGGGAACTCAAATCTTTTCTAATGGGCAACAAGCATGCAGAGAGAGACACTGTCTCTACTTCCAAGCCTATAAATAAACCTGCCCTTTGTTTCTGGGAGAGACAGGATCTCTTGTCTTCCATATCTCTTTGCTATATAAACATCCTTGAAAAAGTAACCTGAACAAACACAAAGACCTGTGATGAATGATGTCCAAATCTCTTCTCCTGAGATTGCATGGAGTCAAAGAATCTCTTGTGGAAAGAAATCTCAAATCCTTTCCACAACTTCATAAAAATATAATTGGTCAAAAGTAGCAGCCACCCATTTTAGCCAAGAAAGGGGGATATTTGGTATGTTGTTGGTTTCACAGTGATCTTGTTTTTGTCACACTTCATTATGGTCTCTGAGTTACCTGGCTGGGTGTTGATGTTCTGTGAGATGGTTACCACCAGAGGACAAGATGGCCTTGCTATGAGCATCAGACCAGTCCCCAGACAACAGAAGCTGCTTTTTATTTTGTCAATTATATCTTAGAATCAGGACTCATCTTAGATTCTTTTGGTGTGATTAGTTGGTACACTGTATTTCTTAAATGTCTCTTTTTTTAAAAAATTTTTTTAACTTTTATTCATTTTTGAGACACAGAGAGAGACAGAGCATGAGCAGGAAAGGGGCAGAGAGAGAGGGAGACACAGAATCCAAAGCAGGCTCCAGGCTCCGAGCCGGCAGCACAGAGCCCGATGTGGGGCTTGAACTCAGGAACCGTGAGATCATGACCTGAGCGGAAGTGGGACGCTCAACCAACTGAACCACCCAGGTGCCCCTTAAATGTCTCTTAATCTTTAGGATTCTCTTTGCATTTCTTTTCTTTTTCCTTTCAGTTTATTTGTTGAAGAAGGCAAACCATCTGCCCTGGGGAACTTCCCCTAGTTTGAATTTTGCTGATTATTCCCCTGATGTGCCATTTAACATATTCTGTAATCCTTTATTTCCTATAAACGGGTTGTTAGATCTAAAGGCATGATCAAGTTCACTTAATCCTTTTGGCAAGAATACTTTATAGGCAGTGATGTGTTCTTTCATTAGAAGGCACATAAATAGGTGATTGTAGCTCCTTTTGTGATGTTAACAGCTGTTGATGGCTTAATCCATTTGTTCATTAGGGGTTGCAAAAGGGTGACATTTTAATTCTGTCTTTTCTTTTTCCGTGTGAGCTGGAATACATTTTGTCTATATATTTAAGTTTGGTGTCCTCAGCTATTTCCCGAATGACTCCAGATGCCTTGCATATTATAAAGAATAGAAAATAGGACATTCAGAGATAAAACTCAGTTGAAATCATAATAGAGGTAATTGAGTATGGTTTCACAAACTGCTTCCTTGGTTGAATTTTTTGTGTTCTAGAGATAATGCAAAATGTCTATATTTGAATGCTATCAAAAGGGACAGGTTTAGTGTGGTCAACCAGAAAATAAAGAAATTGACCATTTTCTGGAGTTCAATGAGAGACTTAAAATCTATAGACAAGCACACCTCCTTTTATTGTGCTTCACTTTATTGTGCTTTGCAGATACTGCAGTTTTCACACACTGAAGCTTTGTGGTAGCCCTGCACCAAGCTAGTCTATCAATGCCATTTTTCCAACACCATTTGTTCACGATGTGTCTCAGTGTCACATTTTGGTAATTCTCATAATATTTCTAACTTTTTCATTATTATCATATTCATTGTAATGCTCTGTGATCAGTGATCTTTGATGTTATTATTGTAATTGTTTTGGGGATGTCACAAACCCCGCCCGTATAAGGTGGACTTAATAGATACATGTGTCTTCTGACTGCTGCACTGACCAGCCATCTCCCCATCTGTCTTCCTCTCCTTGGGCCTCCCTCACCCCGAGACACAACGATACTGAAATTAGGCCAATTAATAACCCTAAAATGGCCTCTAAGTGTTCAGGTGAAAGAGTCACATGTCTCTCACTTCAAAAGCTAGAGATGATTGAGTTTAGCGAGGAAGGCATGTAAAAGCTGAGACGAGATGAGCTGAAAGCTAGGCTGCATCACACAGTTTGTGGATGCAAAGAAGAAGTTCTTGAAGAAAATTAAAAGTGATACACAGTGAACACACAAATGATAAGAAAGAGAAACAGCCTTATTGCTGACTCCCAGAAAGTTTTAGTGGTCCGGATAGAAGTCCAGTCCAGATCAGGGCCCTAACTCCCATCGGTATTGTGAAGGCTGGGAGAGGTGAGGGAGCTGCAGAGGTAAAGTTGGAAGCTAGCAGAAGTTGGCTTATGAGGTTAAGGCAAGATGCCATCTCCACTAACAGAAGAGTACAAGGTGAAGCGGCCAGTGCTGATGTAGAAGTTGCAGCCAGTTGTCCAGAAGATCTCGCTCAGATCGTTAATGAAGATGGCCACACTGAACAACAGATTTTTAGCGCAGATGAAATAGCCTTCTACTGGAAGAAGATGCCATCTAAGATTTTCATAACTAGAGAGAAGTCAGTGCCTGGCTTTAAAGCTTCAAAGGACAGACTGACTCTGTTGTTAGGGGCTAATGCAACTGGACACTTTAAGCTGAAGCCAGTGCTCACTGACCATTCTGAAAATCCTAAGGCTTTCAAGAATTACGTGAAATCTGTTCTGCCTTTGCTCTATAAGTGGAACAACAAAGCCTGGATGATAGTGCATTTCCTTCAACGTGGTTTACTAAATATTTTAAGCCCATTGTTGAGACCTACTGCTCAGAAAGAAAGATTTCTTCCAAAATATGACTGCTCGTTGACAGTGTGCCTGGTCACCCAAGAGCTCCAGTGGAGATGGACAACGAGATTGATGTTTTTCTCATACCTGCTAACACAATATCCATTCTGCAGCCCATAGATCAAGGAGCAATTTTGATTTTCGAGCCTTATTACTTAACAAATACATTTTGTAAGGCTATTGTTGTCATAGACAGTGATTCCTCTGATGGATTTGGCCAAAGTAAACTGAAAGCTTGCTGGAAAGGATTCACCTTTCTACATGCCATGAAGAACATTTGTGATTCATGGGAAGAGTTCAAAATATCAACATGAGCAAGAGTTTGGAAGAAGTTTCCAACTCTCACGGATGACTTCGAGGAGTTCGTGATTTAAGTGGAGGAAGTAACTGCACATGTGGTGAAAATAACAAGAGAACTAGAATTAGACGTGGAGGCTGAAGATGGGACTGAATTACTGCAATCTCATGATCAAACTTGAACAGATAGGAGTTTTTCTATGGATGAGCAAAGAAAGTGGTTGAGATGGAATCTGCTACTGGTGAAGATGCTGGGAAGATTGTTGAAATGGCAACAAAGCATTTAGAATATTATGTAAACTTAGTTGCTAAAGCAGCAACAGGGTTTGAGAGGACTGACTCCAATTTTGAATGAAGTTCTACTGTGGATAAAATACTATCCAACAGTATCACACAGTACAGTGAAATGGGTTGTGAAAAGAAGAATCAATTGATGCAGCAAACTTCACTGTTGTCTTACAATAAAGAAATTGCCACAGCCACCCCAGCCTTCAGCAACCACCACTCTGATCAGTCAGCAGCCATCAGCATCAAGGCAAGACCTTACACCAGCAAAAAAATAACGACTCACTAAGGGTTAGCACTTTTTAGCACGAAAGTATTTTTCAGTTAATGTATATACATTGTTTTTAGACATAATTCTATTGCATACTAAATAGGCTACAGGATAGTATAAATAACATTTTTATATGCACTGGGAAACAAACAAAAAAAATATTTGATTTGCTTTACTGTGATTTTGCTTTTTTGTGGGGTGGTTTGGAACCCAAACTCCAAAATCTCTGAGATATGCCTGTATTTCTCTCGTGTAAACACAGTATAAAGAGTCTCTAGAGGCCCTGCTATGTTATTCTGAACATTGTTACTTTGGGTTAAAATATGTGCATGACATATGCCAAGTGGATTAAAAAACAATAGAAGAATATCTTATATTCCCTAATTGTGAAATACTCCCTGTCACTCTGATGTAACCTCAAACTATCCAGAATACTGAGAGTTGTAGTCAGTATATTTTGTTATGAGGAAAAGGAAGATATTTATGCTATTGTGTATTTATATTCTATTACATTTCAGAACTCATAACAACTAGGACATATTCCCATATTCTATATGATTTTCTTGATTTTTTTATGTTTATTTTTGAGAGAGAGAGAGAGAGAGAGAGAGAGAGACAGAGTGTGAGCAAGGGAGGGGCCAAGAGAGGAGACACAGAATCTGAAGCAGCCTCCAGGCTCTGAGCTGTCAGCACAGGGCCGGATGCGGGGCTCAAACTCATGAATAGTGAGATCATGACCTGAGCCAAAGTCAGACGTTTAACCGACTGAGCCACCCAGGTACCCCCCGTATTCTATATGATCTTAAAGTCATGCTCTATTATATTATGCCAACAACAAAGTATACACATCAAAGGCATTTCATCTCCATGGGTATGTAATTAAATATAGAAATCTTTATTGCCAGATAAATAGTGTCTTCTTGCCTCTCCTGCTCTCCCCTTGGGATGCAAATTAGGGAATTCAAAGGATATGGAAGGAGCTGGACAAGTAGCTGTGCTTCAGTGAGCTGCTGAGACAGGGCAGCTGTTTGCTTGGCCTTTGGTGGGTCTTCCGCTTGGGACACACTGACCACACACTATAATGCTAATAGTCACTGGACTGTCCCCTTGGGAACAATTCCTCAGAGGTAGACTAGAAAGCCGTCTCAACTCTGTTACCATATTTTTCTGACATAATAAGCATAACTTACTGAACAGACTTAAATCTTTGATGAACTTACAGTGCTTCAAAGTCATTATTTTGACACCAGTAACAGTCTTGTAGACAGTGAGCTGCAGGAGATTAGACAGATGCTGTATTGACCAAAGAAAATACCATGGAGTTCACTTTTTGACTAAATCTTTGATATGTGTTAGCTTTATTTTGATTTGACTCTTGCTTTCAAAAATGACACACAGCCCAAAGAAACACCAAAATATCAACCATCAAGGAGATTTTGAGAAGAAAAAAAAAAAAACACCAAAAACTGGGTACTCAACAGGGTTAGATCTACTCTACAAGTAAAACTTCACAGGGGAAATCATTGAATCATAGACCTAGAAGGAATATTTAAGATCACCTGGGCACATTTCCTTCACCTTATAGCTGAGGAAAATGAGGTTAAATAGGGTAGAGCGACTCACTCAAAGGCATGTGGCCAGGCAGCAACAAGTCTAACTCATGTACTCGATTTTTGACTGTGCTAATCATTGAAGGTTATTTTTTAGTGTTTAGTTGCTACCTCTAACACTAAATATCCAAGTGAATGATATATTCTCCAGGTAAGTTTATGAAACATATGTGAAATCTCTAGAAAAAGAGGAAAATACATTGAGAAAACTGCTAAATTCAATATTCACAGTAACAAGTCACCAAAATTTCACCCGAGTACAACTTTTCATTCCTTATTGCCCCACACTAACACAATAACCCTGACAAAACTGGTGTATTTGATATTGTTTGTGTTCACTTGTCCAGGTCGTTGTGATACCATCCAGTAGATTTTAATTAGTAACCTTATAGCCATGGACAAAAAAATGTTAAAGGTTCTACAAATGCCTCATTGTTGCTAAAGAAATCTGCCTGTTTTATAAAAATACCATAAATGCTCTTGTCGTTAAATAAAAGTAAAGAGGTTCAAAGGAGATCTTCAAAGATACTGTGCTTGAATTAAAATCATATAAAATCATGTTGAAAATCATTTTAATAATATTTTAGAAATGAATCTAAAAATTGCTCATACAAAAGAAATAGAAAATGTTTTTAATTTAAAGCCATCTGTACCATCCCCAATAACTCCATTGCATGAGAGTCTAATTTACTAATTAGACTGATGATACCTGTCTTCATTGTGAGTTATGGGTAATTAGAAATTACAACTAAAAGAGAAGGGACCCTTCACAAGGGCAGTCAACCAGATCATTATTCCAAGGCAAAGCAACCTGATGATTACTGAAAAGTTCAAACTAAAAGAATTGATTTGAATAATTAGGGGACTCCATTTGGGGTCAAACCTTTTGTGCTTAGTGAATTTATACCATACAATTCTTTTAGTATGTTAAAATGGGCTTCGATCAAAGAAAAACACACAGAATCAGATAATGTGCATAGAGGGAAAGGAAACATGTAGAGATAGTCTCCACCTGAGTTCCAGAGAATTTTGTATAAACTGAAAAGTTTGGAAATCTAAACCCGAAATCTGGACAACCACTCCCAGATAGTCAACAACCCTTTGGTTCTGGAGTTAGACCACCCGGGAATTGACTGTCTTCTAGAGCCATTTCCTCTTATGAGCTACAGAGAATCAATCCTCCTCTCCCCCAAGAGTTCCCATTAGGGTCAGGGAGGGAAGAAATAACTTCACCCCAGACTGCCAAAAGGGAGATCGTACTGGCAGCAGCACTTGACAAAAGAACAGTGAAGCTTAAACAAACAAACAAACAAACACTGTTTTGGTGGGTTTCACAAATGTTCACGATCTATTTTCTATCACCAGTGGCTGTTGTGACACTGTTCTGTGAGAGAGTACGTCTCTGTGGTCCAAACGACCAATTTACCAATAAACTTATAGAATGACACTTGTTTGTACATTGGAGATACAGAAGGATTTCAGTGCCTGAATAAGTTACAGTAATGAGAATATGACATCGCCCTTTTTTTAATGTTCATTTATTTATTTTGAGAGAGACAGAGTGCCAGATAGAGAGGGGCAGAGAGAGAGAATCCCAGTGCAGAGCCTGACATGGGACTCGATCTCACGAACCATGAGATCATAACCTGAGCCGAGATCAAGAGTCAAACACTTAACTGACTGAGCCACCCAGGTACCTTGCATATGGCGTCTTCTTAAACGTTTATTACAGGGGAAACCCTGACCGAGTGCAAGTCTTTCAAGACTGGCATGTACAGAGCTCTAGTATTGATCACTTTCCACTTACTCATTGCCTTTGATTGCATGACTGGGTGGCCGGTCTCTACTCTGTTTTCCTAACAGGAAAATAGTAATAGTAAGCTCCAGTCTTATTCACAGGCAGCGTCATATTGTATAGTCCATTGGAATCTTTCTTTGCAGGTTGCACAGAGGAGAGCAGGAGAGGAGTCAGTAAAGAGAGGAAGGGCAGAAGCTATGGCTTTTGAATAGCACACCCATCTTAAAGAGACAGAGACACTTTAGAGACAGCCTTTTGGTTGAGAAACTGCGATACTGCTATGAAGTTATATGTGTTCACTTATTGCTGGTCAAAACCGCTCATTCTTTAAATTTTCAATAAATAAGGGCACCTGGGTGGCTCAATTGGTTGGGCATCCGACTTTGGCTCAGGTCACGATCTCACAGTCTGTGAGTTCGAGCCCTGCGTCGGGCTCTGTGCTGACAGCTCAGAGCCCGGAGCCTGCTTCGGATTCTGTGTCTCCCTCTCTCTCTGACCCTCCCCTGCTCATGCTCTGTCTCTCTCTGTCGTAAAAATAAATAAAAACATTTAAAAAAATAAATTTTCAATAAATAAAAGATGATGAATTATCAAAATCTCACCAATAAATAAAAATTCTCTATTTTTCATTTTTCAGGCTTAGCATTCAAAGGCATTTCCCCAGCTAAAAATGCTGTTTCTCTTCTTAAGTACATGGGACTTATGAGCTCTCCCATTACTGACTTAGGGGATGTTTGTTGAATGAGCACTGTCCGGTGTCTAACCAAAAGCCTGACCCTTCAGCACACTCTAAGAGGAAAAAATCCCCCAATTCCATGTATTTTATGGGTGAAGAAATTTACACTAAGAGAATTTACATGACCTGTTCATATGTTTCACCAGTATAGACCTCCCACTTAGGTCCATTCTGACTCCAAATCTGTAATCTTTGCTTTCTGTAGTCTGTTCATTACAGGAAGAACAAAATAGAGGGGGAACCCATTTTGTGCTAAAACAATCTTGGGAAAGACCCCACCAGTATTCTTGAATAAGAAAAATTAGAAAGCTCAGTATTTTTTTACTTGATCCATTTGTAAAACATAGTTATGGGGCAGTTGAAAAAAAGGAAATTGAGATTTTTTTTTTAAACGCTACATTAAGAAGAAAAAATAAGAATAAACTCTTAGGTATGGAGAAACTCCAATATGAGTAATTCTGACATCTGTTAAATTGAATCACAGGGAAGGGAATCATAAATCCTTATATGAATTCCTATTGCTACAGATCATAGGAGGAGACTTAATAATATTGCCTTTGCACACACGCGGAGAAAGTTTGAAAGTGGAACTATAGGGGCGCCTGGGTGGCTCAGTCGGTTAAGCGTCCGACTTCGGCTCAGGTCACGATCTCACGGTCCGTGAGTTCGAGCCCCGCGTCGGGCTCTGGGCTGATGGCTCAGAGCCTGGAGCCTGCTTCGATTCTGTGTCTCCCTCTCTCTCTGCCCCTCCCCCGTTCATGCTCTGTCTCTCTCTGTCTCAAAAATAAATAAACGTTAAAAAAAAATTAAAAAAAAAAAGTAGAACTATAGAACACACTGCATACTAAGATTCTGTGTCTATGAACATTAGACGGTACCTGTTAGAAACTCCAGTGAAGCCCTCCTAATGTTGTAGATATGAGAGAGTGAAAAGCACAAGATAAAAATTATATGAGTACATATTCCACAGAAAAATACCAAACACACTTATTTGGCATTAAAGATCGAAGATATTGATGCATTTTATCACAGACAGTAAGAGATGGGAGACAGTAAGAGATGGGGTTTTTTCTCTGTAAATAAGCTACCTGATTCGATTTTGTTCCCAGAGTTTGTTTTTAATTAGGCAAAGACACATTTAAAAATTTTTTTGTTTTCTAACCTTCAGTAGCTCAGTTCAAAATGATTATGGAGTATCTATCTGCCTTCCCCTCTCACATCTAATTTTAACAGCAAGTCAATCAGTTTTACACTTCAAATCAGAAGCCAGATGCTGAACTTCCTAACTAGTTGGCTATTATACCCGGTGGGAGGAAAAAATCTGTTTGGTTCTTATTGATTTGAAGGATATAATTTTTTTCTTGTGGTTTTACATTCATTATTTTCAAAACACAGAAACTAGGCGTGGCTTTGCTGGAAAGAGCCCTCTTGTTGAAAAGAGCCCATATGCTGGAATCCTCATCTGACTTTACACAGCAGGAACCAGAGGACCAATGCCCATCTTGGACAATGCTGGCCATGATTAAGCATGGTGGCAGCTGGCCAACAGTAATCATATGGTACAGCTCTGGTGCATCAGTGTCTTCTACAGTGTTCAAACAGAGCAGTATTTGCAGTTTATGAACCTTTATGGAAAATATAAAGTAGAAAAACCTCTAGGCATAAAATCTTATTAACATCTCCCCTTGAGATGAAGAGAGAAGAAAAATGGATGTAAGCTTGGATTCACCATTCACATACGCTTAATGCATAAACACCCATGAGTAATTCTGTTGCAATTAATGTTTTGTGTTCTTTTTTTGCACCCTCTGCTTCCTTCCTAGAACACTTGAAGGATAAATTAGAAGAATATATGGCTCGATTTTCCAAAGTAAGGATCGTTCGCACCAAGAAAAGGGAAGGGCTCATCCGGACCCGACTCTTGGGGGCATCTATGGCAAGAGGAGAAGTCTTAACGTTCCTGGACTCCCACTGCGAGGTCAATGTGAACTGGCTGCCCCCTCTCCTTAGTGAGTACACGTACTGACAGTGGCCTTCTGGGGACCAGCAAGGCCTGGGGAATTGACCTCCTTCAGAGGGAGTGTGTGATTTGCTTCTATTTAGTTTGCAATTAACAAAGTCTAGAGTTCCCTTCTACAATATTTTACAGTGAGAGCCTTGAATTCTACTTTAACCACTGCTGAGGACCAAGAAGTAACCAGAAAACTGCATGAAAATGGACATTTTAGATAACACCAACTGCAATCTCACTTAAGGTTCAAAAAAGTTTAGAGGTTTGTTTAGTTTAGATGTTCTGCTTTAGTGTAGTTATAGTCACAGAGTAAACACTGAAAGAAAAAGTATTCAAAAACACTACCTCCAACTACAGCAAGATTAAAATAAACACACACACATACGCACACACACAGTTTAACAATTATTATAGAACTGTTAAGAACTGAGGAAAGAAAATTATTCTGCCCGAGAATACAGTTCAAGTGTAAGTGCCCTGACATTTTCTAGGATTTATAATGCCAGTTCTCATTTAAACTTCTGGCACTGGCCTAGAGCCCTAAATATATAATTCCCCAAGTTTACACAGGACCTTCTCAAACACTCAGAACTACTATCCAGATGATACATCTCAAATGCTCACCACATGGCTCAGAGTAGGGAGAGAAGCCTCTGTGTCACATCGCACTTGAACTATTAGAAACATGAATGAACTAAGAGTCATTCAAGCTGTGAATGGGGCTCAGTTCGAGCCCGACTATTTTGTTTTTTATTTCACAGCGAAGTCAGATATAAAGTCCAGTAGTAGATAAGGGATAAATTGCCAACCTGAAAAAAAAAATGAGTTTCTAAAAAGTTCTTGGTGTGCGCCTACTGTGGTCCTTCCTATTCTTCCAGATTTCACTAAATCAACTTTTATTGTAAATATATCCCTGGCCTTGGAGCTAAAGCCAGTAAAAACTGCTTTACAATAGCTGCCTCAGAAAGAATGATTTGCTATTGACTACTGTGTAGGATTTCAGCTAGAAGCAGCAAAGCTCCATTAGTAAAAAATGTGGAAGGGGGGAGGGGAATCAATTGAAAGTGTGTAGGATTTAAAACAGGAAATGACCAGCAACTAACACACCACCACATCACCCGATCCACACACACCTACACAGATGACTGCCCAGCCATGGTGATCAACAGGAATGTTTCAGTGCTCCTATGGCCAGAGACTCCTCTGAGCTTTTAATTAAAAGTACCTTGTCCAAGGACATAGCAATTTAGAGTTTCATCAGCAGCAGTGAGATTCCTGCAAACTGAATTTGACCTATATGGTGCTGAATACTCAAGGAAGTCAGCAAAAGACCTAATTTATTTATGAACCAAAGCAATTCCTAAATGCCAATAATCAAGCCTCTGATTGTTCATATGAATCTAACAGGAAAAAAAAAAAGGAGAGAGAAAGTAGAGAGAAACCCACTTTTTCTCATTAAAGCATTTCATTTCCTGTAGGCCTGATGGATAAGAAATGATTCAAGCTCAGGATCACTATCTTTTTTTATTTTCCTCTATCAGTGTCTTGACACATCATCCAAAATGAAAAAAACAGGCGGAGCCACACAGTTTCTTGGTTCATTTTTCACTTTGGGATTATACCTGAATTTCAATTTCCCATTAAGAGTCTGTTTGTTTGATCCCTGGAAATTGAAATGTAGGCACAAGCCTTAGATGAAAAATTAGTCATGCTGCTTTCACCCTAAGCTAGAACAGCTGGATAAGAGCTGAAAGGAAATTTGAAGGGAAAGTTGACAGTTAATTTAACAGACTCATTCTCTTTGGGTCACCTTGGGACTCGTTGTTGGTCAAGAAACTTGTAAATCAACCTGATTCTGAATTTGATTGAAGAAAATCACTGAGACCTTAATACTAAAATACCTGCAGAGGTGATAGAAGAAATAGGTTGGACACAGCAACGTTGGTCTCCTCTGTCAAAGACATCTATGGGGAAACACCATTTAGATAAAGATTAAAACCCATTACAAGACTTACCTAGGTGAAGATGGATGCTTATAGGGCGCTTGGTGAAGAATGACTTGAAATAGTGCTGGGGGTCTCTCTACTAATTAGCAGAAATAATGTTAAGTTGACCTCCAGGCTCCTGAGAGCCTCCTAGGGCCATGCTATTTACCTTGCCACATACCAGCATTCCATATTCCCCTAGCCTGTTTTATCTTCTTTCTACCACATTTATCACCTTCAAACATACTATCTAATTTAGATATTTAGTATGTATGTCGATTGCCTTTGCTCCATTCCTAACGACAGAGATTTTTGTGGTTGTTATTCACTGTTATATTCCCAGAACCTAGAAAAGTGACATGTAAATGGTTTCTACTCAATAAATAGTTGTTGAATAGGAAGGGGGGGTGTGGAGGAAGGAAGGAAGGAAGGAAGGAAGGAAGGAAGGAAGGAAGGAAGAAGGAAGGAAGGAAGGATGTAGATCTGGAGGGGAGATCTTCCCCCAGATTCTGTGGTTGCCCCACCCTGCCTATTAGGGTCCTCAAAATAATCATACTGAAATAACCCTTATTTCTAAAAGATATGTTTTTTAAGATATTTAAATGTATTTTATTCCACATGCCACATCACATAACCAGAAAGCAGATGTTCATACTTAAAAGTTCGGTCAGACATTTTGTTTGTTATAATAAATATTGATTGAGTGCATATTCTTGAGAAGAAAATACAGTTGGCCCTCAAACAACACAGGGGTTAGTGATGCCAACACCCTGTGCAGTTGAAAATTCATGTGTAACTTTTGACTCCCCAAAAACTTAACGACCAGTAGCTAACTGTTGACCAGAAGCCTTACCAATAACATAAACAGTCAACTGACACATAGCTTATGTGTTATATGTATTATAGACAGTACTCTTACAATAAAGTAAGCTAGGGAATAAAATGTCAATAAGAAAATCATAAGGAGAAGAAAGTACATTTACAGCACTGTACTGTGTTGAAAAATATCTGTTTATAAGTGGAGCCACACTAATCAAACCTGTTTCCTTCAGTAGTCAACTGTACCCCACAGTTAGCTATTCTAGCTGAGCCAAAGTATGTAAATGCCAATTCCCTATGCTGTTAGTGTCTCACAATAACAATATCTATATGGAAAAGGAGGGAGCTGGAACTAAAAAGATATTACCTTTCTGCTACATAAGAAGCACCATGGAGAAGTGGGACAGACCACAGGTTTTAGGACTGGACTGGCAAGCAGGGGTTGCATCCTGGGTTTTGCTCTCAAAAGATGGGTGACCTTTGACAAGTTATTTAACTTCTCTGAGCTCGTATCCTCATATGTCAATCGAGAATGATAATGGCAGCCACCTTACAGGGTTGTCAGGAGGATTAGAAATAGCAAGAGTGTAAATCACTTAGTAGTTGCTCAAGAATTTAATAGTAGCAGGAACAGAAACAGTAGTTATCAGGCCAGCTAATATATTTTTGGATATAATGAGAAAAGATAAACATGTATAGCTTAGATAAACAGAGTCTGTATCAAAGGACAATAGCAAAATAGAACTTGGCAAAATCTCTGGCAAGCCTGAGAGCAAAGAATTCTGTGTGTGATTTGTCAGCATTTAAGGGGGGCAGGGGGAGCAGCCGTGGTGGCCATTATAAGATGAGATGCTAAAAACGAAAAAACAAACAAGAAAAAACATGAAGTTAAATATTTACATTTTGAAGCCTCCAGAAAGAAGGACAATATTTTCTCGGCAGGCTCAGCTGTATGCTTGAAGGAACACAAGTACTGTTTATACTCTACATATGTTGGATGCACTATAAAATGACAGATTGGGGACAGGTCAGAGCAAAAATGTGACAGAGGTAGAGCTAAATGGACTTCTGCAAGTCTCTCTGGGACATAACTTTCTTAAAGGAAAATACAACAACACTAATTTTACCTAATCACTGTCCCATCACGTTAAGTCTAGCCTTCAAACAGATTTCACAGAGTGCTCTAACAACGACAGAAACCAGGCTTCAAGCATCATCCCTGCATTAGGAAAGATCTGTAAGGCTTCTCTTTGCTGAAAAATGATAGATGACCTAGGCAGGCATGTCATTTCCTATTTTGTGCTTTCATTTTTCAGACCAAATTGCACTAAACCACAAAACCATCGTGTGCCCCATGATCGATGTCATTGACCACAATCACTTTGGGTATGAGGCACAAGCTGGGGATGCCATGCGAGGCGCCTTCGACTGGGAAATGTACTACAAAAGAATCCCCATTCCTCCAGAGCTCCAGAGGGCAGATCCCAGCGACCCTTTTGAGTGAGTAGCAGCTGAGGGAGGGGCCAAGGGAGAGAGGGCAGGTGACTCATTTCAGGCGTGTCAACTGGGGACCCATGAGGACAATTATCTCTAATAAAATGGGTGAAAACAGGTGGCAACAATATCCCTACCTCGGAGAAAAGTCAGACCTGCAAGTTGTAGAAAATTACAAGCTGCACTGATTACATGGATCACCCCCTTGTCAAACTTTGCTTAGCGTGAGAGAAAGTGTGCAGATGTGAGAATCAGGAAAACGCAGAGGTCACTGGCAACGCGTATTTGCCTTGTAGATATTCTCCTAGATGTTCTCTTCTTATTTTCAGCTCTCTCTATTCTTTGTCCCCTAAGAATCATTTAAATTGACTATTTTACTTTACTTTTATTGGAAAATGATATAAAATACAAAAGAGTATTTAAGCCTCTGTTTACACCCCTGTTGGGACTTATGAGAGAAGGTGGTGCTTCTGAGTAGGTGCTCCCATAACTTAAACTTGGGGAATTCAATCAAAATGATACATCCAGAGTAAATAATCTTTGATAACCCTGCTATTAATTTAAGTTCTATAGAGGTAAGAATTGTCTATCATAACCATTATTATATAACCAATATAGCTAATAGCCAATTGGTCTCTACAAAGTTAAATCGTTCTTTTTCTCAGTGTGAATATGAAAATTGTGCATGTCAAGAAAAAGAAAAAAAATATACATAGCTTAGTTTGACAAACTCTCAGGACCATTAATGGTAAATGGTGAAGTTTTTCCAAAAGTTACCCCAGAGATTTCCCAAGGCATACTATTATTTATTATTTACTCCTCATACTGTACCCTTTTGATCACATTCAAATTTTTATAAATTTAAAACTATTATATACTTTTCTTAGGACAAGAAAAACGTCTGTGATTGAGGCTTTGCTTACTTTCTAAGATTGTGTTTAAAATGCGTTAAAATCAGGGGCGCCTGGGTGGCTCAGTCAGTCGAGCATCCGACTTCAGCTCAGGTCATGATCTCACAGTTCATGAGTTTGAGCCCATAAGTTCATGAGGTTTGGTACTGTAAGTGCAGATCCCACTTCAAATCCTCTCCCCCACTCCCATCCCCGCCTCCTCTCTGCCCCTACCCCACTGGGCTCTCTCTTAAAAATAGAAAAAAGATGCATTAAAATCAATATTGTCTTTTCATGAATAATATGAGCAGTAAAAGCGTGCAGTAGAGAAGCTCCCGAATATAAAAAACACTTCTGTAACACTTACCCTTTCAACTACAATAAATATGTGATAAACATCAAGAAAATGCTTCTTCCAATTCTAGTCTCTAGAAAGATAAACTCTCAGGAAAAGTTAAGGGGATTTCAGAAGACGTTAACCTGATAAAAAGGGAGAGATAAATGATTTCTTTTGTAATATGAAGCCCACTTATTAAGTATCCACAATTTCTTTTCTTTTAATTTTTTTAATGTTTATTTATTGAGAGAGAGAGACAGAGTGTGAGTGGGGGAGGGACAGAGAGAGAGGAAGACACAGAATGTGAAGCAGGCTCCAGGCTTTGAGCTGTCAGCACAGAGCCCGATGCGGGGCTTGAACTCATGAACCGTGAGATCATGACCTGAGCTGAAGTCGGACGCTTATCCAACTGAGCCACCCAGGTGCCCCAAGTATCCAGAATTTCTGTTGGCCTTTTCCTACTCTGAAATTGCTGGATAGTTTTTAAGAAGAAATAATGAAGTCCTGTCGTTACTCTTCCAAATGCTTTGGCCAAGATTTCAAGGATATTCAAAGCTATTAGGGGCGCCTGGGTGGTTCAGTTGGTTAAGCATCCAACTTCGGCTCAGGTCATGATCTCGCGGTCCGTGAGTTGGAGCCCCGCATCGGGCTCTGTGCTGACAGTTCAGAGCCTGGAGCCTGTTTCAGATTCTGTGTCTCCCTCTCTCTCTGCCCCTCCTCCACTCGCGCTCTGTCTCCCCCATCTCAAAGATAAATAAACATTAAAAAAATTAAAAACTTTTAGAAGAGGTCTTTAGTGATACAAGTGAAGGAGTTTCCAGTAAGCATTAGAAGTGGGCCCAACTGGAGAGATGTTTTTCAGACATCCCTGAAGTTAACCATCTGAAAGCCTTGGCAAAGGGGTTTATGGGGGGATTCAAAGCCAGGTTGGAGGTTGGGGAGGATACAAAAGGACCCTAAATACAGTGGAACTGCCATTAGATGTCAGGTGACAGGAGAATAGCCACAGTCCGATTGCTACCATCTGAGGCTGCCATGTTTTCAGGGCTAGAATTCACCCATGATGGTTTTCTAAATACTCTATTGTGACTGGGTATGATAGCTTCCTACTTTACTTCTGCTGCAATAGCTGAGTGGGGCTCCTGTTCTTGGCAGAAATTGGTTCAAAATGCTATCAAGGGAATCTCCAATGGTGAAAATTATGAAAGTACTTTCTCAGTCCCTGCACTGGCAGTCAAAATTATCGACAGGCAGACCCTGGCTGTGGATGTCACCACATCAGGCACCTTGCTTAACCCCAGATCGTGCAGAATTGGTAACTTTTAGAATTAAATTACCTCTTGCTCCTGTCACCTACTTTGGTGGTTCCTGTCCATCAAAAATTGCTTTTCTCTCTTGAATACTACTGCTTTTCTGGCTTTTGAGTCCCTTTGATTCCTAGGAATGTGGACACTTTAGCCTTTTGTAATAAATGTAGCTTCCAAGAGATGTCCACTTTGATCTTAAAAATTGCATTTGCCTTCCTGATAATAAAAGAACAGTTACCCAAACAGCTATGAGCAGTGTATCAGCAATTCCATTATCTCTGCAGTCACCTGAATGTGCTCATAAACAGAAAAACATGCTTTAGGCTAAAATTTGCTTCTCTAGATGTAAAGCTTTAAGATACACAGAGTGAATGCAATCTATCTAAATATCTCTCTCATGGACTTTTGTATTTCGAGGGGCTCCTATAAGGGCTGTGTGATTTTCTGTGGAAGGCGGGGAGAGGAGGCTACAAAACCAGAAGAAAGGAACTGAAGAGGAATATGTAAATGCATTGCACACCCCAGGACTCTTCATACAATATATATGCAAACTTTATCTTTCCATAACAAGTCTATCAAATGTCCTAAGTGGCAAGACCTCCATTCTTACATTTATTGCATTATTTGAGTTTTTAGCAACTAACTATTGACTACAATAGTGTTCTTTTTTTAATTTGCAAATCCTGGGGCACCTGGGTGGCTGAGTCAGTTGAGTGTCCATCTTTGGCTCTGGTCATGATCTCACAGTTACTGAGTTCTAACCCTGCATCAGGCTTTGTGCAGACAACCTGCTTTGGATTCTGTGTCTCCTCTCTCTCTGCCCCTTGCCCCCCCCCCAAAATAAATAAACATTAATCCGCAAATCCTGTGAAATTAGTGGGGCATGAGCAGTAATTATTAATGAATTGAAGAAGCAGGCTCTGCGCTGAGCACAGAGAGCCTGACTCGGGGCTTGAACTCATGACTCATGTACTGTGCGATCATGACCTGAGCCGAAGTCAGATGCTTTAACCAGTTGAGCCACCCAGGCACCCTTTACCACCCATATATGCCACTAATTTCCAAAATTAAAAGAAAAAAAAAGGATCTGCACTGGGTATGGTGGTGGCTAACTTTACAGGCTACAAATGCTCATTTATTCTCTCAGAAACCCCTATGTCCACAGACACATCAGTTTGAATTCAGTGACTCCTCATCTAGGCCTGTTATCTAGCTTAGAAATATGCCAGAGCATGAATAGCAATGCCCTTTGAGGGGTGTGAGTGCAGCTGATACCTAGCCGGACCTCGGAAGTCCATGGATCCAGGCTTGGGCTGACCAGCCAGGAGGAAGGGGGGTTCTTTCTCCTTGGTGGGCACAAAAGCTTTCTTTATTAATGCAAAAAAGAGAACACATTGAGAATAAAGTTACTTGATGCCTGCAATAAGCAACTAGCTTTTCTCAGATCTTACTGATTGCATTAATTGACATTTAAAATTTTAACATCCCACTTGGGTAAATTCCGCTGGGGATTCAGCTGCACCTCGGCTTACTCAGAATTTCAAAGTAAAGATACACTCTTTTACTCAAAACTTTTTCCACGTGGGTTTTGACCAAATACTGGTCACTCTGAATTTAATCAGAATTAGTAAGGAATAAAACTGACTCCCCATGGAAAATGAGACTGGGCAAACCATGAATTTACTATAGGATGTAAAGAAAGAAAATTCACTTTAAAGTAAAGGTCTTCTCCACTTTCACCTCTTGAGCTGAATCGGGTATTGCTCATCTTGCCTTGTTTTCTGTCCTGTCCCAATGGGGCCACCTTTAACCCTGGACCATTGGTTTGGCAGGGTGGGAGAATTTTTTTTCATACTCTACTTCTCAAGCTAAGTTAAGAATATTGCTGTGATCTCTAAGTAATTGCTTCCAAACTTTTCCTCTTTTCCTCAAAAAATCAAACTGATGCATACACACTACCATAGTATTAGCTGCCTTAAGCCTCAACTTGCAACCAGATAATTCTCTATACTGAGGTTTTAAAGTTGTCACCTCAAACTTTTGAGGGGATTAGGTTGCAAAATACATTCATCAGTTGAGTCTAGTGATGAGTTCCAGGAGAGTGAAATAGGACTTTAGCTTTCTGAAACCTCAACCACAAATCTCGCCTGAACTTCACATTATTCCAGAAGCCAACCAATCTAACCAAATAACCTATCTCATTAAGTCTATGGAATATGTAATACAAAACCTAACATTTATCTAGCATTTCAACACTGTAAAACACTTCACTACATTACCTGATTGACCCCTTGTAATAATCCTTGGCACAGGAAAAAAGAGCTATTGTTATTTTTCCAATTTTGCAAATAAAGAGAGAATGAAAAAAATATTAACTAACTAATAAGAGTCACATCAGGACTTCAATCAGCATCTTCATTCATTCATTCAGATTTCAAATTTTAGGTTTAATCAGTCTCTTGGGATTCAAAGCAATGCTTTCTTTCATTCATTCAGACTTTAAATCCTAGAGTTAATCAATACTTTTCCTCTCCTTTGAAGAGAAACTTAGGCACCCATTAAGTAAAATAGTTTTATCAATTAACATCTCATAGTGAGCCTTTAATGAGAGCAAAAAAGGAAACAGATTGCCTCATTCCCTGTACTGTGTTCTTATCAGCAGACCAAACCAGAGCTGATAGGTTGAAAATGTCAGCTTTCAGTTTCTTCCTAATGAAGGGAAATGTCAACAATGCCAGCTTCTGGTCTGTTTATAACAAGATCTAATTCAATATTTGACAACTGCAAAAGGACAAAATGTTTAGGGAAAAATACTGTCAAATTCCTAAATGGTGTCTTAAACACAGAGGGTGAGAATAAAGGAGCAGAAATAGCTCAAGGGTCTTAAAAACTAATTAAAACATTGAATTAAATCAATCTTCCTCAAAAGCCCAGAATGAAACCCCACTGAAGATTTTTTTTTAAGTGAAGTAAAATGCTGTAACATAATAGAGATGTTCAGTAGCAAGCTTGTTAATTACTCATCCCTCCCCTCTAATAAAGACCCTTCCCCATAGCTGCTTCTCTGGGCTCTTTGGCCACCATAGTCCTGGGTCTCTGGGGGAATCACGATCTGATAAACCATTCTCACCAAAGGATCATGAGAATACCTCTCCCTTGTCAGACCTGCTCACCAGAGAATGACTTTCTCTCCTCCCTCTCCAGTGGGAATGATCTTTACTTCAGGAAGATGTTCGCTCTTATTTGCTTCTTTTTTCAGCATCCAGCAAATTAATTCCTGAGTTAACAGTCACTGCCGTTACTCTACTGGTACGGCCCTGCTCTTCTTTCCTTCGCCCTGCTCTCCAGCTCTCAGGGTTTCTGAGGTGGCTCTGGCTTCTAGATGCCCTTTTCTGGTTTCTGACCATGAGTTTGGACTTTTGAAACTTTTGTTTCCGCCACCACTACCAGGAAACATCTTTGAATCACAGGAGAGCTGGTGGGTTATACTATTTAGAAAGGAGTTGAAACCTCGTCCTCTATTCTGACATGGATTTTTATCCCTGTATACCAGTCACTCAAGACCATGTCCCTGTGGAACACCATGCTCTTCTCCACCCAAACCTTACCATGACTTTTGTCCTAACCAGCTCCCATTCTTTTTCTATGGTAACATCTCCTCTTGAACCTTGGACCTCCAACTCTGATTCCTGGCCTTGCTTCGTTACTGTCAGACTAGTCAGCCCCTTCATAGCCAGACTTGAGAATGAATTTTCACCTCCGGCACTCCTGGGCAGAATCAGCCAATGACGTCAAAACCTCCAGTGCCATCCAATGGTTATCAATAAACCTGGTTTACTGGTTATCAAACAAACCACTTAAGACGCAGCAATGGCTTCCTATGTATCAAAGAATTGTGGAACTCACAATGGGTTGATGACTTTTTCTTGTCTGTTTACCTATGCCTTCAACCATTAACTATTTTGCTATGCTTCCAAATGGGTGTCCTGAGACCATTTTTTCTGTCTCATGTGTGATGACTGTTTTCGGTGTCCTTCTCCCCCCATCCCCACCAAGATGTGAGTTGATTCCACCTACATTTACTTCTTACCTAGATTATGTTAGGGGTTCTGTGCTCTGTGACATAATCATATTCTGTCCAGATCTCCTATTGGTGGGCCCTCAGCCTTCTTTCACCAAAGTTCTACTAGCATTTATCTGAGGAGAAAACCTCCAGGAATCTGTGAAAGTATTGTCACAGTCCCTTTCCTAGAACCCAAGTTTCAGCAATGTTTACTCTAGCCATGACAACATCACACCAGAATGT
Organism: Leopardus geoffroyi; assembly: GCF_018350155.1. Classification (NCBI taxonomy): domain Eukaryota; kingdom Metazoa; phylum Chordata; class Mammalia; order Carnivora; family Felidae; genus Leopardus; species Leopardus geoffroyi. The sequence goes on along the minus strand of NC_059327.1, from coordinate 55,455,887 downwards.
GGCAGAACTTAACAGAACTCTCTGCCATCACCTGACTCTCCCCTTCTCTCCTGGAGGACAGGAATACAGACCCACGGCCCCCACACAGTCAGCTTTGTTTTCTTACTTGAGGCTTTCCTGTTAAAATACCTGTTCCAGGGACACCTGGGTGGCTCAGTCAGTTGAGCACCCAACTTCAGCCCAGGTCACGATCTCACTGTTGATGAGCTCGAGCGCCATGTTGGGCTTGGCACTGACCATGCAAAGCCTGCTTGAAATTCCTTCTCTCTCTCTCCCTTCTCTCTGCCCTTCCCCCACTTGTGCTTTCTCTCCCTGAAATAAATAAATAAACTTTTAAAAAAGTATTTAAGGGGCGCCTGGGTGGCGCAGTCGGTTAAGCGTCCGACTTCAGCCAGGTCACGATCTCGCGGTCCGTGAGTTCGAGCCCCGCGTCGGGCTCTGGGCTGATGGCTCAGAGCCTGGAGCCTGTTTCCGATTCTGTGTCTCCCTCTCTCTCTGCCCCTCCCCCGTTCATGCTCTGTCTCTCTCTGTCCCAAAAATAAATAAACGTTGAAAAAAAAAATTAAAAAAAAAAAAAGTATTTAAAAATAAAAATAAATAAAATACCTGCTCTAGCTCTGCTTTCTTCTTCACTTCCCTCATCCAGGCCACCACTCCTTTTCCCCCTCTAATTATTGCTAATATTGATACTAGAATGGAAACTCCATGAGGGCAGGGAGGACTATCTTATTCAATTTATTCAGCACTGCATCACCTAGTCCCTGTCCACAGTGGGCACTCAATAAATATTTGTTGAATTGATGGAATAAATATTAAGTTCAGGAGAACAAATGGTCTGACAAGGCTGAGTGTAGTTGAAGAAGAGGTGAGTGACACTTTTTCAGAAGGATACCAGCGGAGCAAATGCCATGGCACAGTACTTGCTAAGTCACAATATTTGTAGGGCTTCCCCATAGAGACTCATTTGAATACAATAGAAATTCTGATAGGGGGGTGGCAGAAAATAAAGAAAAATAAATAAATTCTGGTCGAAACCAAACTTCAGGAGGCATTTGTTCTGCACGTAGAAAAAAAGAGAGTTGGTAAAGAAATATTTAGGAAAAGCTATCTGGTAGCAGAAGGCCTTCCTGGAATAATTTATACTGTAAATGACAGCGTCATTTTTAAAACCACAGTCCAGAAGACAGCAACATCTTTAACAAAGAGACAAGCTCTCAATAAAGTAATGTGATAGGGGCGCCTGGGTGGCTCAGTCGGTTAAGTGTCCGACTTGAGCTCAGGTCATGATCTGATCTCATGGCTGGTGGGTTCGAGCCCCGCGTGGGGCTCTGTGCTGACAGCTCAGAGCCTGGATTCTGTGTCTCCCTCCCTCTCTCTCTCTCTCTCTCTCTGCCCCTCCCCCACTCGTGTTCTGTCTCTCTCTCTCAAAAAAAATAAATAAATAAACATTAAAAAAAATTTAAAGTAATGTCATTGATCTTTCAATTATATTTCTAACTAACACTAAGATGCTATAAAAACCCCAGGCTCTCTAGATTCTAGGCAATAACTAGGGCCTGATGGAAGCAGTGCACTGTGAGGAGATGCTCAAAATGCCATGCTGGAGCTCAGGACTGAAGGAGTCAGTAGACTTGGTGAAGATTATAGTCTTAGCACTGGAGAGTAGATAAGCATAACAAGCCTGGACAACGTGTACAGATCTGAAAGTCTAGGTAAGAAACTGAGCCCTTACGTGTGGTATTCAGAGGAAGCCCTGAAGGCTTACATTGAAAGAAATGATAGGGCTGCCTGGGTGGCTCAGTCATTTAAGCCTCGGACTCTTGATTTCAGCTCAGGCCATGATCTCACATTGAGATCAAGCCCTGCATCAAGCTCCGCAATGGGCATGGAGCCTGCTTAAGATTCTCTCTCTCTCTACCCCTCCCCTGCTCTTGCGTAGAGGTGCACACACAGTCTCTCTCAAAAACAAAACAAAACAAAAACAAAAACAAAAAAAGAAATGATGAAAACTGGAGACTATATCCAGTTTTCCAGTTTACATATATATATAAATTTTGTTTGTTAAGATCAAATTATTTTTCAAAGAAAGTGGATACATATGGATCACAGTAGCAAAAAAGAGACAAAGCCTAGCTTTGACTCTCTGCAGACGTCTTCTTGGGTGGGTACTCTGTTCCAGATCACGTGGGGCAGGAGGTGAACATCTCAGTCTGATCAGGTTTCTATAACAAAATAACATGGGGCGCCTGGGTGGCTCAGTCGGTTAAGCGTCCGACTTCAGCTCAGGTCACGATCTCGTGGTCCGTGAGTTCGAGCCCCGCGTCGGGCTCCGGGCTGATGGCTCAGGCCCTGGAGCCTGCTTCTGATTCTGTGTCTCCCTCTCTCTCTGCCCCTCCCCTGTTCATGCTCTGTCTCTCTCTGTCTCAAAAATAAACAAACATCAAAATAATTTTTTTAAACAAAATAACATACTTTGGGTGGTTTATAAACAAGAGAAATTTAATTCTCACAGCTCTAGAGACTAGGAAGTCCAATCTCACAGCTCTAGAGACTAGGAAGTTCAAGACCAAGGCACTAGCAGATTTGGTGGTGGTGAGACCCCACTTCCAGGTTCACAGACAGCTGTCTTCTTGCTGTGTCCCCACCCAGCAGAGGGGCAAGGGAGCTCTCTGGTGCCTGTTTCATAAGCGCACTAATCCCTTTCCTCGGGGATTCATCCTCATGATCTAATCACTTCCCAAAGGCCTTACTTGTAAATGGCATCACTTTGGGGATGGGTTTCGTATGAATTCGGGGGGAAGGGACGCAAACATTCAGTCCATGGCAGTGAGCGTGTGCTCAGAATGAGTCGTATATACAACGGAAAAGATTCAGAAACGAGGCAATTCTTATCTCAATCTTCTAACGTAAAGCAAAAATAAAAAGAAATAAAATGAAAATGAAAAATAGCAATGCATACATTCCCCTTGAGTATAGAGACAAGTAATATTAGAAGAGTAATATACTTTCATTAGCTTACCTCTAACTGAAGTAATTGGTCTTTGTTGTTTGCTGTTCCAGTTTTCTATTTGTTGTCCGGGGGCAGCACCTTCAGCGAGGCCACACTCAGAGAGGCGCTGGTTTTAGTCAAGACTATCGTTCCTCCCTTCAAAGAAATAATCAAGCAATGGTCAGAATGCCAAACGGCAGGGATAAGATCTTTTGGGTTTTTTGGTCTAATAGTTCTTGGGTAGATCCATCTGGAAATATGTTAAGGAGAAGAGAATGTCCCTTTTTGTTTCTCAGAGAGCCAGCAGAAATTGGGGGAAAAAATGAACTTTTGAGAAAGGTAGATTATATGGCATAACTCACTGGAGAGGCTAAGTCCCAGGCCATCTGTTCAGGACAGAAATCTTCATTCTGGCTGGGCAGTGGTGACCTAGAGTCTCCAAGCTACAGTTTCTGACCCAAAAGTGACCAGGAGACACCTTCCAGTTACGAAATTCTATAGCAACACCCAGCTGTCTGTTGTTTCCATTTCTTCCTCCCACATTTTGGTTTGTTCTTCCATCAGTAGGACCTAGAAAGGAAGAGAAAGAGAGAACTTGGCCTAGATCCTGCTTATGGAATCAGCTGAGCCAGAGCAGGGGAGCAGAAGATTCACAAGGCCAGAGAGCTCTCCAGGCTGCCCTCGACTGCAAGGAAAACTTATCCCGAGTTTCCAGAAGTGGGACACGAAGGAAGAAGTTGAGTAAAGAAGGGTCAGTTAGAAGTATAAATGAGACAAAAAAAGAATTACATCATTAGCCAGAAAAGAGGAAGCAGGCTTGAATGACATGTAACCCAAGGCAAACTGGGGCAAGGCTGTGTGTGACCAGCAAGAGAGAACTGGGGTCCGCACTTCGGTAAGGCAATGTGGGAGCAGGCAATATACATCCTGTCCCTCTCCAACTCCACAAGTTTAGAAGCTAGAGAAGAAAACAAATGGGCCAACTATTTTTCATTTGTTTAACACTGCTCCAAGAATTAAAGTTGAACGTTTTACACTAATAGACATCACCGTATGGACAATAATTCTGGCGTATAGAACAGATTTCAAACACACAGTCACAACCCAAATGCACGAATGTGTAACCTTCATCCCTGTAACTGAACCTAACAGAGCTGCGGACCCCTGCTTTCGTGAGAGCAAGCAGGTTTGCTCCTGATGCATGCAGGGCCCAGGGCAAGAGTGCAAATGAAGGCCCAGCTGGCTTCTGTCTAAACATTTAGAAGTTATAAATCAAACTAGCACACTACTGAATTTTGTTCTATCCTACTACCTTGATAAATATACCCACGAATCAATCCGGAGGGCCAGGTGTGCATGTAGAATTCCTCCCAGAAGTTCTACAGGTTGCTGTGGCTGTGTACAGCAATACAGCGACCCGTGGCTAACCTCTTTTTCTGCTTGTCCCACCTGCACTTTGACAGCCTGTGGGCACGTACAGGTTGAAGCCCACATGTCCTATTCCATCCACAAAAATAACCATCCTTTGGGCACCCCTCAGCTTAAGGTATAAACTCTAAGCCAAAAAAGGGAATCAAAAAAGAGGATGTCACAAGCCTTAGAAGCAGGCTCAGAACCATTTGCATGGGGAATAATGCAAACTCCAGTACGTGATTTATAAGAGGTGTGCAGGGGTGCATGTCTTAGCCCCAACGGTGGCTCTTCCCATGGGGAGGGAGGGGGACATCCAAAGTTGATCAGAGCATCGACTGTCTTTCCTGGGTCTGAGGTCGCTAGATAGCAGTGAGCCCTTGATCTCACCAAGATGATGCCTTCTGATCCAGAACTTGGTCTATTACAGGTGAGTGCCCAATCAGTTCTCAATTCAGACACAGTCCATTCAAAAATCAAATTCCCTATCAGGACTGTTTTCCTTTGCAAATTGCTCAGCTCAAAATTTCTTCTCCTCACCTCTCCTCTGGGACTGCATCTTGGTACTAGGGAGATTCATGGTAGGGGATATCTAAAGTTTTATCCTATTTTGCTAGCTTCTGCCGGATTCAGATTGAATGTAGGAGATCTTTAAAAAGAGGCTTTTGTCCTCACTAGAAACCTTCCTATGTTGTCCACAACTGTCACATCACTGTCACGTCTCTGTCTTGTCTTTTGGCATGAAATGGCTACCCTCCCTTTGACTCAGCTTTATCTAAGTTCCAAGTTCTTGCTAAGTACTGGTCCTGGGAGACCCAGTTGCATGCTCTAACTAATCCCTAGTTTTGGTCTGTTTGGCCCCAAACCTCAGAGATGAGTCCCTTTCCTACATTGTGTGTATTCTATCTGGGCCTCTAGATTTCAATTCTCATCTACGTACCACTTGTCCCATTTCCCAGACATGCAAGAACATCTGGCTATCCTCTACACATGTGCAGGTTATGGGGACCTAAAAGTCCCAATCTCATGACCCCAGTCTAACTAACCACATCATACCACCCAGTCACGCGAATAAGCTGCTTCACATTGGCCCAGGCCCCTCTTCTAGTTTCTGGTAGCCTCCTGCATTCCTTGGCTTACAGATGCATCAGGCCAACCCTCCATCTTCACATGGTGTTCTCCTATGTGTCCTCACAACGTTTTCCTCTCCAAACATATTAGACGAAGCCTAGGGGGGAAAAGTTACAAAATAAGAGAGCTGAATGCAAGATATTCACCATCCATCTGAATGCACTGTAGAAGCAGAGAACTGGTGGGGAGAAGGAGAGAAACAGGGCTCCGTCCACAAGAAGGTCAGCAAAGGGCACGTCCACCTGTCTGGCTGGCTGTGTCCTTACCACCTCACACAGTGCCTGCTGATAGCAGGTGCTAAATGAGTATTTGTTGGGTAAAGAAACAAGTAGAAAGTCCATAGTTGCAAGGATACCCTGTGCCACATCTGTCCTTCACCCATCTCTGGGGACCTCACTGCAACTCGAGACAGCTCTGCTGTCTACTTTTTAGCCAGCACAATGGCAAAAGAAGTTAAAATATTTATTAGACAGTAAATGGAGATCCAGGGGCTGGGGTCCTCACTAGGGAGATTTTTCTTGCCTCTAGAATGACATTTAAGTGAATTTTTATACACAAATGAATAAATTGTGACTATCTAGTAAACATAACTGAGTAATTAATTGCTAGCTTGTCTTTTCAGAGAATAGTAATAGATATATCCTTTAACAGATTTCTTACTTGCTTACACACTTTCAGCCTTTGCTTCTTGAGAACCAAAATTTTAATCAGGCACACCCTGAAAACTATCCCCTGGCTTCTCTGACATAGAATTCATCTTGGTCTGATGAATATTTTCTTCCAGTTTTATTTAAGAAATTCCCTAGAAGTTATGGATATCTAATCAAAATCTGAGAAACTAAATTAAAGAAACCAAATCTGTAAACTGTGCTGAGTCTAAGAAATTAACTTTGTGGGGCTGAAATAACTCTTTGGAAGACACTTGCTCCAGTAAATGTATGTATGTCTAGCTCTCACACACATGCAAATAAATTTTCTCAATTGAGGTAGCATCAAGAGCCCAGATAATTTCACCTTAACTAACAATACAGTGAATTAAATATAGCGACAAAAAAATGCATTAAGGCTAATACGTATACTAAAATAGTGAAAAGAGAATTTTATTTGAAGATCCTCTTTTGGTTGATATTTTCAAGAGCAAAATACAATGGGATTCTTATATAACCATGGCTGAATTTTCCTACCTGAGAAAATGTATCAGAATGATTGGCGGCAAAAAGACGACCCATAGATCAAATCTTTAGAAACACCCTATCTTTTCAATTTGGAATTATTGTAGAAATCTAACCCAGAATGAGACTCCTGTTGCTGTAACGCTAACAGGAGCCTAAAATAAACAAAACTGCAGTTGGCACAGGTTATTGTTTGTGTTGTACTGCCACCTCCTGGAAAGAAAGGTAAATTGTTTTAAGAGACAGCATTGAGAAAAGGTCAAAATCCTGGGCTTTGCGAAGGAGGTTTTGACTCTTAAGTAATGCACCCTGCAAATGAAGACAAATAACCTCCAGGCCAATGTTCAGTGTCCCAAGTTGAAAAAAGACGTAATAAATCTCGATTGTAAAATCATCAGGTAGCCACACTGTGGCATTATTTACAGGTGAGTTAATAGAGTGGCAAAATCTTTCTGATTATCTCCTCTCACAGAGCTCTCCCGAAAGAACAGGAGGACAGAGAAAAAGTAGATTCCCAGAGATAAATAGCTGGCAGGAAAGGTGGAAAACAGGGTTGGGAATCAAAAGGCTTGAGTTCATTGATTTGCCTTGTGAATAACAAGAGGTTATGCAAGCCCCAGGGGGTGCAGTTAGTACACTTTGATCTAGAACTCCAGCATGGTAAGAGAAAATAGATGCCTTGTCTCTGCTCTCTGCTGATGAAGACAGAGACATAAACACCTACCAACATGATGATTCATTCTAAAGTGGGTACTTGTGCAAACTACTTGGAGTTAATCCAAGTAAATCCAAGTAAATCCTTGGCCAAGAAAATCCGAGGGAGTAAAGCTCTGGGAGGCACCTTGAAAGATCAGCACCCAGAGAGGAAGGTGGTGAGAGAGAGTTCTGGAAAGCAAGGAGAACAAAGGACTTCTTGGGAAAGGACACTGTGCAAAAAGCACTAGGGAGAAATGGATGGGAAACAGGAGGGGAGGGCTCTGGTCAGTCGTGAAGGGCCAAGGGGAGCCATCACAGGCTTTAAGCATGGCCAGACCCCAGGTTGGTCACTCCCTTAATTTGTATTCTTGGAAAATTACTTCTTTGGACCTGCTCGATAAAACACGACAGTATTGACCTTGATGGTTGCTGCAGTCCTATAGCCATTGCACTGAGGTGCAATTCTGAGCACAAAAAAAGTCTAAAGTGAGAGGTTGTCTTTCAAAAAACTTTTCACCTCTGAGTGAGTATATACATTTCAGAGGAAATGTTCATATACCCCATCTCCCCAACCTTAGAACCCACAAGAAAAACCCAAGCAAAGATTTAAAAAATTACAAATCACCTTTACAAAAATGCCTTTTGTCATTTGTTGAGCTAGTTAATGCCCTAGACATTTAGCTTTTTTAAGGTTTATTTATTTATTTCGAGGGAAAGAGAATACAAGCGGGGAAGAGGCAGAGAGAGAGAATCCCAAGCTGACTCTGAGCTGCCAGCGCCGAGCCCAACATGGGGCTCCATCTCACAAACCATGAGATGGAGACCTGAGCTGAAATCAAGAGTCGATGCTTAACCAAGTGAGCCACCCAGGCGCCCTGATGTTTAGCTTTTGTTGACTTTAGTCCTCACAATGATCTTTTCTCGAGAACTTATCTGCATTTAACTAAGGAGAAAACTGCGGCGGCTCATGGAAGTTGAGTAACTTGCTCAAGGTCACCACTTACTTAAGTGGCAGCAGTGAGATGTGCATCTAGATCTGTCTGACACCACTCCACCACAGCAGCGCGGCTCTCAGATGCCTGTTTACCTGTAATACAAAATCAGATGTTTCAAAGAACAAAGTGGGAACTGTGGGAAGTTAATTACTTACTGCCAGGTCTTCAACAAGATGAAACTGGGATTTTCAACAGACATAGAGTGAAGTTCCACCGATGTGCATTTCCTCTATCGCTAGCTGGCTAAAATATTTTAAGTTGGACCATCCTAATGCTTTTGACACTCTAAAGGGCTTTCTAGTTTAACGTTTTTTACTATCTCTACCAGTAACAAACTCTGATTTAAAGGTCTGTATCTGTGATAAAGCTTAAATTACCACCATTCTCTAAGCTGCAAAGAAGTGTAACTATACAGGTTCAAAAACGCCTCTCCCAAGAGTCTACATTTGCTGAGCGGAACTAACCTTGGGCCAGTCCACAGGAAGCTGGCTTCCTCAGTGCATAACTCAGGCCCAGGACTGGACAAGTACCCCTCCCTGACATACTTCCATCCTACCAGTTCTGTGGGTTAGAGTGGAACTTTGGGCCTTGTTTCCATGGAAACAATACCTTATTACATGGGGTGCCTGTGTGGCTCAGTCAGTTAAGCCTCTGACTCTTGATTTCAGCTCGGGTCATGATCTCAAGGTTCGTGGGATCAAAGCCAGCATCAGGCTTTACGGTGACAGCACAGAGCCTGCTTGGGAGTCTCTCTCTCCCTTTCTCTCTGTCCCTCCCCTGCTCTTTCTCTCACTCTCAAAATAAATAAACTTAAAAAATAAAATAAAATAAATTGAAACCATACCTTCAAGGAGACAGGATAAGATCAGCCTTAGCTGGGATGTTAAGCAAGTACTTCCTCCTCCTTACTCCCCTCCCACATCCTACTTCTTCATTCCCACACCTACCAAATAACCACCTATACTTTGGCTGATGAAACCCCAAATGTTCCGTGAAGAACCCAGGCTGTGCCACTCATCTATTACTTCAGTATGAGGTCATCTTTCTCCTCGTCCACGAAAATTTCCGTTCCTTTAATAAGATAACACTAAACAGGGTATTTGATGTTACATTTTTTTTGTTTAAATTAATTCAGACTGGGGCGCCTGGGTGGCGCAGTCGGTTAAGCGTCCGACTTCAGCCAGGTCACGATCTCGCGGTCCGTGAGTTCGAGCCCCGCGTCAGGCTCTGGGCTGATGGCTCAGAGCCTGGAGCCTGTTTCCGATTCTGTGTCTCCCTCTCTCTCTGCCCCTCCCCCGTTCATGCTCTGTCTCTCTCTGTCCCAAAAAGAATAAATAAACGTTGAAAAAAAAATTAAATTAATTCAGACTAAAATATGCATCTCTAAAGGAACCTTTTACTTTCTAGAATGTGGATGCTTAGTCAGCCAAACGAATCTTTCTGAGCACATCTGGAGGCATAGAGAGGATATGCATGTTTCCATAGGTATTTTCTCAAGGATGCCAATGTTTTTTTTTTCAGATACTGCCAAAGGAAATGCCATAAAGTTATTCCAAATAATATTCAAAATACAATTGATATTATTAATAATGGTGCCTTACATTCGTCTGGCATTTACAGGTTACAAAGTAATTTCATGTGTATTATAATATCCACTTTACACAAGAGGAAACAGGTAACTAATGTCCTGCTCTAAGTCACATGGTCAACAAGATATTGAAGCAGAAGCAAAATCAAGAACTTGTAACTCTAAGCTTTTTTCATTCATCAGAAATGCTATTTAACAAATGTTCTAAAGGGAAAGCAGGAGAATCTGATGTGAAACGTGTCACTCAAAACCAGGAAAAGAGGAAAATGGGCTGCACCCAAAGTCACCTTCTAACCATCTTGGCATCCTGTGTGCTTAGTTCAGGACCTTTCTATTCCAAGTAAGCAAAACTCAGCTCAGGCCAGCCTCAGTAGAAAGGGGACTCCGTGGACTCACATAACCCAGTTGTAGGAAGGACAAGGACCTCACTTCTACGATGGCTGGACCTGGGCCTTAAACACCATCTGGACTCACTTCTGTCTCTGGTCTCAGCTTCTCTCATCTGTGTGGCTCCATTTTCCCAGGCCACCAGACAGCAGAGAAAGGTGGCCATAGATAGTATTTGTCTCACCACCTTACAAAAGACTTGACTCGTCCTAGACTGAATCATGGTTGCTCTGCCCCAATCCTTGCCGCCAGGGTGGATTGGCAGCCCCATAGAACCACGTGTGTGTGTGTGTGTGTGTGTGTGTGTGTGTGTGTTGGGGTGTTACCCATTAGGCCTGGGGTGTGCTTGTGGGCAGATACAATAACAAATATCTGTTATGCCTGGATAATCAGACTCTAAGCTGGATATTGTGTACAGGTTTGTCAATAGGTCAATTTTTTTATTAAAATGCCTGATATTTTCTCTTCTTCATATCTGGATTTCTTAGGTTCATAGTCTGTGGGAAAATTGTGATGTAAGGGAGAAATTATAACCATTTGTCATTCAAAGATACTGCTGTCAGTAGATACCAGAGAACCAGTAAGTTGAAGAGAAACTCGAGAAGGCATCTTTTTTTGTCACCCATTTGTGTTCCAGACAGGATAGGCTACGGATGTCAGAGTTGATGAAATCTGCCATCGTAACCTGAGAATCACTTTAGACAGCACCCTTCGTCCTGGCTTTCATCCCCTGGCTCCTCTTTCCCTCACACTTAAGCCCCATCAAGGTTAGTAAGAAGGACTGAGTTGAGCAGGTACCATCATTTACAACTAGTGTGACTGTAGGTCATCATTCTCTCCCCTCAGGAAAAGCTCTAATACTCATCCTCATTCAGTAGTAACAGAACATCAAAAAGAACTTTTCCCGATATCTTGGAATTAGAGTTAAGGCCTCAAAACTGGAGGTTTTTTTTATTATCAGTGGATAACAAAAACTTGTTCTTGCTACAGAGAGATGCTAAATATCTATGAGAAAGGGGAGGAGTCTGCTCTTCCAGCCCCCAATTTAAAAGAAAAGAACCCCAGGGAAGCCCTTGAAGGCATTGAGGAGAGGAATTACCCTCCATTTAGATCCTGCTGGGTTATAGAAAAGCATCTGTCCATTCTGGGTTACCTCTGGATTGGAGAGTAAAAGTGTTTCCAAGAGAGCGTCAGCCAGCCCGGAAGCACAGAGGCACAGGTAAAGACAGACTGGTGTCTTGTCTTGTGTGGAGCAGTGTGATGGCTGGAGCGCAGAGGGAGCTGCCCATGACAGCATGATAAGAATGGACAAGGGAAGGAGAGGCCTGTGCTTTGGCTACTTCTGCCATTTGTCAGGACGGGGATAAGGAGATTTCCCATAGGTCAAGTAGGTAAAGAACCAGGCTTGAAATTCCCAGGGGCACCTGGGTGGCTCAGTCGGTTGAGCGGCCGACTTCAGCCCAGGTCATGATCTCACGGTCCGTGGGTTCAAGCCCCGCATCGGGCTCTGTGCTGACAGCTCGGAGCCCGGAGCCTGTTTCAGATTCTGTGTCTCCCTCTCTCTCTGACCCTCCCCTGTTCATGCTGTGTCTCTCTCTGTCTCAAAAATAAATAAACATTAAAAAAAAATTTTTTTTTAAAGAAATTCCTTTGAACCACACTATTCCAGGGGAACTGCCTGCCCAGGAAAGAAAGAGATGGGTTGCACTTCCAAAGCAGGAGTTAAGAGAGGTGGTCCCAAGAGATCAGCCTGGTATCATAAGAGCACACTTGTCTGAGTGGGTAACACCCCCCTACAGGCACACACGCATGAACACACACGCACAAAAACATGCATGTGCACCTTAGGGAGGCGTTTGGGCATCTACCATGACAGAAGACACCCAACAACAAACCAAGTACCAGCCGGCCGGGGCCATTGGCCTTTTTCCTCTGATCGCTCCTTGTCCAACCTGGAAAAGCCAGAAGCAAAGTGAAGAGAGAAGGTAAGATAAGGAGAATGAAAAGATAATGCTCTCTACCTTCTTCATGGCTTGTTCCAGAACCACCAATGAGATGTGTTTTGAGGGGGAAGAAAGGAGGAGCTTTGAATTGGGTGAAAAATTAAAGTTTTTACATCTGATTGAATGAGATTTTGTGTGTGTGTATGTGTACCTGAAGAAGAAACTGCTCTTCTGCCTGAATTCTCCTAGAGCCAAAGATCTGGGACCTGCTCAAGATGTCACAGACAGGATGATGACCTGGCAAAACGTGCTTGAAAGCAGTGATGGGAGAGTAAATAAAGCAGTTTCCCGATTGTTCACACCAAGTTCGCACTGATCGATAAGCTGTCTGTGCTGCATTTCATCTTTAATTATGTAGTGAAAGGGTTTTCTCTTGGTAAAGGAATTTATAGCAGACTGAGCATGTGGGAGAAAGATTGATTACTCACAAAATAATATGTGGCGACAGCTACTTCACATAACCTGGTGCTAGAAACTCCAGCTGGGGAATCTTGATGCTTGATTTGGACCTTGAGGGACTAAGGGATCTTGAAAAGGTGGATGGAAAAGATGAAGCCGGTCCAGCTGTAGGCAATATCATGAGTAGAGCTGTGGAGATAGGCCCAGGCAAAGATGAATTACCCAGTTAGACCCCAGTGTTATCTCCATGGGGAGTTGTTGTCAGTGTTAAAACCAAAATCATAGTGTAGAGTCCACCTATGGTATGTATAAATCTAATCTTAAAACTTTAGATTTTATTCTTTAAATAAAACCCATAGGAGGTTTTTGAGCAGCAGACTACATGATCCTATCTGTGTTTTTAGGAAAATAACTCTGGCAACAGGGTAGAGACTCCAGGATATTTGGAGTGGAAACAAACTGAAGGTACTTAGATTGGTTAAGAGTGTAATGAGACACAAAATTATTTCTGTGGCTCTAGAAATGGGACAAATGAGCATAAGAGAGAAATTAGAGATCAAGTAGAACTGATCGTGACTTCCCTTCATAGACTTGTCTCCATGAATATATGATTCCATGAATATATGACATCCACAGAAATCACCTCGTTCCCTGAGGAAACCTAGGACCTCAAAGGGCCAGCTATGCTCTGTTGACACCCCAAAGCTCAGCTAGGCTAATGGTGAGTCAACTCTACCTGGTAATGAGGCTTTGGCAGTTGCGGCCACTGTTCCCTCAGGGGTAGTAGGGGCACCTCTCCTGCCTGGCAATGCCAAGGGCAGAAACAACTGTCTCCCTCCTCCAGCCCCCAGAAGAACTGGAGAGCTCCTGGTTACCAGGTAGACAGTAGGAGGCTGCCCCCACTTTGGTGCTTCACAGCCCTTCAGTACTTCTCCAATGATGGACAGAAAAGGGAAATTGTTGGAATGAATGTTGCCTGTGATAAATCTTTCCTCACCTGGAGAAATTCTTGTGATGACCACAACCAGGAAAGAGCATGATCTCACAAGCTGTCGGTTTCCATTTCCCTGTTCACACTCAGTGAAACTCCTCAGTGGATATTCTTGTGGGGACTGGGGAAGTTTCCTAAGTAGTCTTCCAAAATAAAACTCTGACTTCATGCTGTGCCCTCTCCAAAGCCTGATTATATCAGCCTGTGTTTGGGGAATGACTGTCAGTTACCCTTGCTTCCTAGGAGTTGTGGCAGTTAGATCAAATTGGATACAGAAGCCCAGACATCCTGAAGAGGAGAGAAATCAATGTAAATAAGTGTAATTTCTAAATAAAATATGCTTTTACCTAATTGAAAAGTCATTATCAATTAGTCAAATACAATTTTAATCAGACATGAATGATTGAGGAATTCTATATTCAGAGGAAGAACATGGGTTGGCATTTTTAAAACCCTCATGTCTCATGCCATTAACCTTGAAACCCTTTTACCAGGTAACTGAGGTGTGAGTTTTAATTCCCAGTATCAAACCAAGAATAAAATTATTTTAATTATGGTCAACTGGGTAAGGAACATTGACGGTCTAATTGCTAAGCGGTAATTCTGTATTCTGTCCCTGGGAGACAACACCTGAGCCAAATGCTTCAATAATTCATTAAAGCACTTCCCTGTGCATCAATTAGCAAATCATGTGCCTTGATTACTTTACTTAGGGAAAGTTACCCTTGTGAAAAAGACTTTTACCAATCATCAAAACATGAAAAAAAAAAACCCTCTAATCTATCCTGCGTTTGATTTTCATAGGAAGAATATAAAATCTTACAATGGCTCTATTATCTAGGGTGCAAATGCCAAAAGCAATCTGCAAGATAATTACAAGGGGTGCAGCCTGACCAACTTTATGCACAATTGGGAGGTAGGTAGGCTTGGGGTTCCTACCTTTCTCATTTTTGTTTTTGGCAATAGTTTAATGAATTGTTTCAAGTTCCTTTAAACCTCAAAACATTTCTGATTCAGGATCACATTTGTATCATCTCTATGTCCCCATGTTGCCAAACTAAATGCTTTGAATTTATAGCAGATCATAAATTGATGTCTTTTCCATGTCATTCATGACTTTGATTACTGACAGTTATTTTTGTATTTATAGTGTTTTACCCAAAATACCAAAGTAAAAAAGATATTATGAAAAAGAGAGGAAAAGCAACTGAATAAATATGACAATAAGGATCACTAGATGGAAAAGAAAAACCTCAAAGGATATTTCCCTGCATGCGCAGAGAAGGCATTTCATAAATATTTGTTGGGTGGTAAATCTATTAAAGATTAGAGCAAAATAAGAAAAAAAAAACATAAAGCCACATTTTCAACTTGGGCTCCAAATTTTTGCCTACACTGCCAACAATAAGGAGAAACATTCACTCAATGTGAAATTTAACTCTTCCTGTTCTAATTCAACTCCCTATGACAAAGGTGATCCTAAGCAGAAAATTGCTGGATTAAAGTCAGCCAGAGAAATGGAAATGAGGACAGGACAATCCACTGATTGAATCATCAAACTTGAAGAACTGAAAAACTATTTTCATGGGGTTTATTAACTCAAGATAATAAGAACCACTGAGTGTATTCCCTTCTAGAGCTATTACCGTTGTCAACACTCTTCTTGATACTGTAGTTTTAAATGGATTCTAAGGGCCATTGTTGACACCAGAATTGAGTGCAAGGCTAATGTATCTCAGGGCATTCTGCACTTTATTGTTCTTATTCTGTATCTACTACTAAAAGGAACGCCTCCAAAAACTCGATCTAGTAGACATTTGCCAGGATGTATTTGCACAGCATGGAAACACACCTCCTATGTTTGGAAATCTCAAGGTGGGGAGCAGGGGGCCACTGGGGGCAGTGTAGGCAAGCCTTAGGCTCTGCTTCCTCTCCTCCCACTTCCCATGCTGTACTGGTGATCCAGTTGAGCTCAATCACATTTTTTGCATCTTGAAAGAATGGATGATGGGCTCAGAGACGAAGATTATTCACAGTAGCAGTGAAGTCGGGAGCCCAGCAACATGGCAGCAGGTGTCCAGGTGGGCAGCGTCCAGCACATAGTGCTGTGACCATGGGAATGTGCTCATGGTCACTGTCCTGTGTGGCTGTTCCTGTCAGGGAGTTGGGTGTTGGCCACAACTGCACTCTTGTTTTTCACCTGTTTCCTCCACCTGGAACAACTCTCTTGAGCCACCTGAGACCCTTCTAACAAAACTGCTGTCTATTTAAGTTTCTTTTGTTTGCAGCCAAAGTCCTGGTTTGTAAGGAGAATAAAATAGAATTTTTAAAAATGTAATTTTCTGAGGTGCCTGGCTGGTTTAGTCAGTAGAGCACGCGGCTCCTGATCTCAGGATGGTGAGTTCAAGCCGCAAGCTGCGAATAGAGATTACTTAACAAAATAATAATAATAATAATAACAATGAAATAAAAAATAAATAAAAGTTTAATTTTCTGAGAAGAGAGGCAGCTTCAAATACAAAAATCAGACACAACAGTTTAGAAATCACTGGCTTTTTCTCATATCTCATTCCTTCCTACTCATAATGCTTTCTTCTGATGTATATAAATAACTCCTATAGTCACCAAAGGCTCTATTAAAAGCCTGTTTATGCTTTTGAAAACTACTCTTTGTCAGCCTAATTATAATAAGAAGTACTCATTAAATTTGGGATTTACAGAAATTTATAGAAAATCATGTCGATTCAACACCAAAAGGAATAAGTCGGGAGCGGGACACAGGAAGACTGTGAAATTAGATTACCCAACAAGAGACTCTGTCAATTGATGGAGGAAAACTTAATTTAGAGCCTGTTTCACCATACATGCTAAAAACGACCAACTGGCTTTTTGAGGTAGTTATTGCAGATTGGCCAGATAGTTCATAATAGAGAGAACATTACAAATTAAAGTTTATTTTTGCTTTGATAACAAGGTGTGGATGCACTGAGGTGGAAAGTCTACAACACACATCCAAGGTCACAAGCTGAGCTGAGACATAGCAGCTGTCTCACAGTCATGGCCAGAGTGATTATGCTTGAGATTTCATGAAGGATGTAAATATTGAAGAATCAGAGACTACTTGAAGTTGCTAATCTAATTCTCAGACAATATTAACTTATGTTATGCTAGTGACAGCATAGAATTCTAAGATACTATGCCTGTAGTGTCTGATAATCACTGTGACCTTCTGCTAAGAGCCTGAAGAGCTTCAAAAGTAATTCTCTTATGTTCTTAAGAGTCTTGATTAAACTATAGCCATTGTCGAGTCATGGGAACATACAGGAAGGAAGACGGTGAAGTGTTGTGTGTGTGTGTGTGTGTGTGTGTATTTGATACCTGAGGTATTATTCAGAATTTAATTTTGAAAAACTGTCTCAGTCCAATTTTTTTAAGATGCTGTGGTCTGATAGATTTGCATTATTATTTTTTTTATTTTTTAAACTTTAAAAAAAGTGTCTATTTATTTTTGAGAGAGAGAGAGAGAAAGAGCACAAGCAGGGGAAAGGCAGAGAGAGAAAGGCAGACACAGAATTGGTAGCAGGCTCCAGGCTCTGAGCTGTCAGCACAGAGCCCCACGCGGGGCTCAAACCCGCAAACCGTGAGATTACGACCTGAGCCAAAGTCGGACGCTTAACTGACTGACCCGTCCAGGCGCCTGGATTTGCATTATTATTGAAGTGATTTCTAGACCACGGAATTGATATACATCCAGTCCTTATAGGAGATACAATCAATGCATCAAATGGAAGTTTTAGCATGCTTAGCTAATCCTGAAAACACAATACCTATTTCAAAATGTTGAATTACCTTTGAGGCACAGAGAATGGTCTAAACATTAGAAAATTTAAAACTTGTAACCAGAGAAAAGCTACTATTCTCTATTATGAAATAGAAAAGAAAATTTCTTCACATGTAGAAGAAGGTCTTTGGGGATGAGACCTAAAAAATAAATATTCTTTTTATGTGAACATTAGCAATTTTCAAGATTAAAAAAAAAAAGACACAATACTTACAGTCAAATTTCTGACGACCAGGTGTCTTATCCTTCATAGGTATTAGTCTAATTCAAGTGCCAGAATCAGAGGCAAATGCTTCAACATACCTTCAGATTTTTTAATATTCTCAGCACTAAAAATAAACATTTCCTCAGTAAGCAAGCTACACAAACAACCTATGAAATAAATCTAAAAACATCAGGGCCAGTATTGCTGTTTGTTTTCTAAAATGCCCCAATTTCTGAAGGGGTGAAAGTCGGTTAATAATGTATTTTATTCCAAAATTTTTTATGGACTATTTTAAAGTACTGTCCCCTTCATCCGATGGTCATCATATGGAAAGTCTCAACACACGGAATTCATACTCATCTTCAAGCTTAGCTTTAAATCCAGTGATTGAATCCATTTGAAGCCCTTATTTTCAGGCATCAAGGTTTATGAGCTTATATCTTCCCCTGAGCCAACTCTCCCACACCATCCAATGGTTCTCATGTGAGGTAAGCTAATCTGTATCATTCTTTTCTATGATCTGACAATCCTCACTCTGAATCTTGATTTATGCTCTCACCATTCATCCACTCACTTGCTTATTTGTGTAATAACATTTATTTAGCAGCTACTGTGCACAGAACACTGTTTTGTATACTTGGAACGTGAATAATTAAAACACAGTACCTGCCCTCTGGCAGCTTAGAGGCTATTGAATGGATCAGTGAATGGAAAAGTACCATGTGTACAGAATTGCAGACTATACAGAGATACAGATGTTTTCAAACACTGAAATATAATTGTCTCAGTGCCTGGCAAGTCAGTATTTCTGTGAAAGCCAAAAATATGTGCTGCCTACATCCCCCTTTAAGAAAGGACTTGCTGGTCCATCTGTCAGGAGGTCTGTAAGCAGATATCCCCTCAGCTCCTGTTCCCTTCAGGGATTGCCCAAATCAGGTCCTCTCTAGGGAGGCCCACATCCAATGACTGACTGAGGTGAGACCATTTATTCCCATAAATGGTTGTTCTGAGACTCAATTTACAGTGTGTGTTGGAAAGGGTCCCCCCACCTCCAATAAACAATTCCCAGGCACCAGCAGGGTGTCCAAGAATTCAACTCAATCTGGCACTATCTACCCAAGGATAGCATCAAATTTCACAGGCTAAGACCTCACTGCTACAAGACTGCCCTCCTGCCTCCCCACTTCAGACTCCAGTCACAAGACCAGGTTGCTCCCGGTGCTTCTGAGCAACTGGCTATAGATTGGAGCTCCCTGTGACCTCCCTTAGGAGGTCCAGGCTGTTACCTGTACTTCTAACAGATTGGCTATAAATCAGGGGTTCCCGTGGTAAATTCTTGTTGGGTCCGATTAACTTGCTAGAGTGAGTCACAGAGAAACGTGTATGTAACAGAGAAACATGTTACATACTAGATCACTGGTTTATTATGAAAGGATATAACTAAGGAACAGCCAGATGGAAACAGCATGGTAAGGTATGGGGAAGGAGCATGGAGCTTCCATGCCCTCTTCAGGAATGCCACTTATCCCCAGATCTCTACAAGTTCACCAACGCTCAGAAGTTCTTCCATCCCTGTCCTTTTGAATTTTTCTGGAGGCTTCATTACACAGGCATGACTGATTAAATCATTGCCATTGGCAGTTGATTCAACCTCCAGCCCCATGCTCTCTCCCCTCCCCAGGGGTCAGAGATTGAGACTAAAAGTTCCAATCCTGGAAGTTGGGTCCATTGTCAACCAGCCCCCATTCTTAGGTGCTTTCCAAAAGTTGCCTCATTGAGGTAACAAGAGCTACTTTTATCACTCTCTACTCAAGAAATTCCAAGAGTCTGGGGAGCTGTGAGCCAGGAACAAGGTTAAAGACCAAATATATATTTATATTTATTTGTTATAATAAATCACAGTATCACAGCCCAACACCCTGCTCTCTGTGGAGTCAGCTATCCTTCAACTGTGCCTGCAGCCCAGTTCTCTCTCTGCTCAATCCTGCTTCCTTCCTGCCCCTTCCATGGGGTTTATTCTCAAGACACTTGCTAAAAACTTACACTGCCCAAATATGCTCCTGGGAGAACCCAAGTGGCAACACTCATTGAACACATTTTTTAAATGAAGTATGGCCCTTGCTTTCTTGCATTAGAACGTGACCTTCAGGAATATACGGCCTCAGACAGAGAAATAATAACATTGATAATAAAAAAGCAAAAACTGACCTAAGATTTACCCTGTGCAGGGCACAGTTTCAAAGGTTCTATATGTATCAGCTCATTTAATCCTCACAGTGACTCAATAAGTGAGTCGTATTATTAATCCATTTCAGCTGATGAGTAAAGGGAATGACAACAGTCAAATATTTTGCTCAAGGTCACACAGCTACTAAACGACTCCCAACCAGTACAGCTCCAAAGTGTAGTCTCTTAACTGGTATCTTAAACTTTTTCTCTAATTCTCCAGCATCTTAATAATTTCATAGCGTCGTTAGTAAGTACAGTAGAATTAAATGTTGAAAGCACTTTTTGATAATAAATACCGCCTACCATTTGTGAACCCCTACCACATGGAGCACTGCTGTAGACTCTTTATAGAATCAAATTATTGTGACAGTATTTCTGTAAATTAGGCCAGGCTTGGTTATATTCTCCTTTTACCACAAAGTAAGCAGCAATTTGTGACCATAAGTGATTTACCCAAAGTCAGAGTTCACAGGTAGCAGAAATATTCTCAAATCTATATTTCTCTCTCCTAAAGAAATGATCTCAAAGTTCACCTAGATGCTAAGATTTATCTAAATTATACCTAATCCATGAACTATGAATTATATGTAATCATCATTTTTAATTACACCATCTTCGTCTCCAGACATCCCAGAAATGCAGAGGAGCCCCTGATGCCTCTGTCCACTAGCACAGCTTTCACCACAGCCATGATCTAGAACTTTCCTTCATAAACCTAGGTTACTTGGACAGTTCTCCAGGTATTCTTTTAGATACCCACCCTCGATGGTATGCAAGGGCTTCTGCCCTTCATAGTCTTCATTTTCAAGTCCAAGAACTATGAATGAACCACATTATATATTTGATTCTATATTTAGTGTATTGATGAAAATTCCAGGAAATCCCAGCTCACACGTTTAATAATATGATGTGGTAATCTGCTCTTTGAACACAAATTTCATTTCTAAAAGACCACTGAGGCCTTTGGCCCATGAATAACCAATTCAATTCAGAGAGCAGCAGTCTCTCCTGTGGCTAAGGTAAGAGACTGGGGAGCTTTGGGAGGGAGAGTAAGAAGTTTTCCTTTATGTCCCTTTTTTTGTGGAGGTGGAAATACATGCATTTGTCACCTCGGAGATACGGGGTTATACATTACTCCTGACCATAAAAGGTAAAAAACAAACAAACAAACAAAAAAAACCCTCTGAATCGTGTTTACTATAACCAAAGAGCTGAGAGGGGAGAAGAGTGTGAATGCAGAGTAAGGAAATGCCAGCTTTTTGGCAACAGGAATAAACAGGACAGAGAATAAGGACTTCTGCGAGGCTCGCTCCTTGGCTCCTTGACTCGGGAAATGCACTCACTCTTTGTCTCTATTATTTGCTGCCTGACAATTGTTCCCAGCAGTGAAAGGCGAGCTCACCCTCTGGGAATGGGTTCAAATATAAATGACTGAGATTCTTGTCAAAGGTCCACTGTGGCTGACACCCCCTCCTCCGCTCCTTATCCCCCTCAAGGGCACTTCATTTTCGCTTTATTACTTTTTTCCCCTCCAAGGGCAGGTTAAGGTCCAGGAAAAAAAAAAAAAAAACTGCCATTCTAAATGGAGGTTCTTGATTATAGGCCAACATTTCTGCCCTATCTCACTTCCCACTCCCTTTACTTCCATTCTGCCTCTTGCCAGACTGCCCTTTTCTGCAGTGCGAAATCCCAGCCACCGCTGCGTACTTGAAAGCGGCTTGGGTAATGGCTGCTGTAAGACCTTCCATGAACAACCCCTAATGAACATGTGCAAACCTTGCAGAGTGTTGCTTCATTGTCCATTTACTCTGCTTTCAACATGACAGCTGACAGCCTCCCGTGCTGAGGGAAAGAAAAGCTGTAAATGCCGAGAGCCATAAAATGTTTACTTTACTTTCTGTGAAAGTCAGGTTCACTCATCCAACGCTCTCTTCCACGATCTGGTGTTGTGAAAATTGCAGTCATTTACGTTTCTCTGGAGAGTTAAAACAAAGAAACCACAGTGACAGGAGCCCTGCTTTTCAAAAACTCCAGAAGAATAAAAATCGTGGAATGCCTCACAAAATGAATGACAAATCTCCTTAAAGAAACTCCTAATGATGCAATTCAACAGCCATTTAAAAATAATGGTTGATGGCCTGATTTGTAAGAGACGTGGGAAGAAAAGAGATGGTTTAAGCTCTACGAAATAAGCTCTTGGTTCATTCATACCAGGCACACTAAGCCAGGCAGAGGAACAATGTCCATGGTGGGAAGACAAAGAAAGGCAGCAGGTCCACCAAGCATTGCAAAAGCTGAGGCTCAAATCGTATTCACCCATGTTATTGTATTTGATCTTTATGACAACCCTGTGAAGCTCTATGACAATTGTTAATATCCCCGTTTCACAGAGGAAACACTGAGGCACAGAGATAGTCATTCCTCACCAGTGGCTCAGCTAGAACTCCAGCTCAAATCTTCTTTCAAAGCTAATGTATTTTTCAGCCTCTGCATTGCATTTTAATGAAATATCAAGTGCTCGGAGGGTTTTTTGAGTTAAAATTAATTTTTTCTAGGTTATGCTAAATGTGCTTCCTTAAAATGTCTAAAATGAGAAGGTCTCTTCTCTTTGTCAGGCAAAATGGTGACTGTGTGGGTGTCTGGGTATCAGAATTAACATTCTTTTCAATGAGGAGTTGATTTACCAAACACTATTTAAATTAAAAAGATCCCAAATGTGGCAGTGTTCCCTCCGCAGTTACCACAGGTCATTTATGCAAGCATTTCAGAGACAGCTCTTTATTGCCAGTTTATAATTAGATTCACCAGAGACTTATTAACCTCTGGGAAGAGTTACAAGTTTTGCATAAAAGCAAAACAAAGGAAAAAAATGTCCGCAACTCATAGAAGTAAAATTTAAAGCAAAGATACAGTAAAAATAAAATTCACCTTATTCACAGGCACATAAGAGTCTATTGTTTTGTTTTGTTTTTTTAAATCAGATTTCCAGGACCTAGAGATATTAATCTAATAGATCTCAATTACATTCAGGGAACATTGTGTGCTACTCTGGCGCACAGAGGTCCCCAACCACCCTTGGAAATACATTGGACTGTGGGCAGGAGGGCTGAGGAGGAGGTGAGTTTCCAGATAAGAGTAGCAATTTGGAATTTGCAAGATGAGACAAAGTAACCCGCCATGAGTACCTTTGAATAGGAGCATTGTTAGCAGTAATATATAATTAAATTCTGCCTTCAAAAATTGTTGAGTGATAATAATTTAGTGAATAATAATTTCACTAGCTTCTGGTTTGATGTCTCTTCACTGCCTGCTACTATTTGTAGTTATAAAACCTCGTTCATAAAAACCATCTGTGGACTAAAGTAAACCTCTGAACTATTAAAAAATGATTTGTGAAAATGGAGTGGTTTTTTTGACCATCAAATTAGCAAAGCGTTTGTTTTTATGTTAATTTTCAGTACAATGGAGGCAGGCAAATACATACATTACCTGTTAGCATATAAATTTGTGTAATGTTTCAATCATTTTTGGAAGTAATTTGGAAATAATAACTACAAGTTTTCAAAATGGTCATATTCTTTCACTCAGCAATACAAGTGCCATCCTAAGGAAAATGTACACATAAGCAAATACACTTATGAAAGTACAAATTTTGTAACAATCTTAATGTCCACAAATAGGGAAATAAGTGAGTAAATTATGATATATTCAAATGATGAAATAGGTTAAATCTCCCTTAAAACATCTTATAAGAGTTTGAAGTAAGATGGAAAAATGCTTTTCATGGAAAGTTAATTCTTAAAATCATCTTAAATTATCTATGATATAACTCCTTAACTAGTTTAACAAACAAACAAAAAAAGCACCTGGAAAAGTGATCAGAAGGAAATACATTGAAGTGTTAAAAACAATTCTCTTTAAAAGGTGACGTGGTGAATAACTGGTATTTTGCTTTTATACTTTTCAGGTTTTCCATAGTGGAAAATATGTCTTTTACAGTTTTGTAAGTAATTTTCTTAAAAAGAGCATTTTGCTTTCTTTTTTTAAATTGCGGTATAATTGACATATAACATTCTAGTTTCAGGTGTCCAATATAATGATTTGATGTTTATAAATATTGCAAAATGATCACCACAATAAGTGTAGTTAACATCCTTTTTGCTTTCTTTCTAATGTAATATAGGCCACAGTTACATATTTACTCCTAAGTACACTAAAAAATGAAGAGAAAATGTTGTTCCTTTACTCTCACAAAATGGCAGGTGGTTTCCCTTAGAAGGAGTCAGAGAGAGAGAAGACGCAAGAAAGAAGCCACAGGCTTTGTGTTAGCAAATCCCAGAAGGGAGATTCATTACAATTACCACATTCTATTCATTAACTCAGTGGCTAAATCTAGCTGTCACTCAGGGGGAGGGGGTCATACAACAGCATGAAGGCCAGGACATAGTGACCAATGGGAGCCTTCTTAGAGGCTCTTGGCCTCAGAAGTATAAGAATAAAGTCCCCATTGGTAATGGGGACTTTCCCCCAAAGGTTCTGTCCTCTATCAAACAGAACATCTGGACAGTGGCTTCCCCAGTGGATATCTATTGCGCATCTAAAGGGTTATCAGTTATATGCTCAAACTCATCTTTCAACTGAGCCCTGGCCCCTAGTGCCAATGCTGGAGGAGCTGCTACCCAGGGAGGGGAGCACATGTTTCTGGTATCTTCCATTGGAGTTTGGAATGCATTTTCCTAGAGAAGAAGTTGTCATAAATAATCAATGTGCTCCCAGGCCAACAATTGGAAGCCTATTTAATACAAACCTTAAACCTTCAAAACTTTAAAGGAACATGAACCTTAGAAAATATAATAATGTTATTGCAACAACATCAAATCTGATAATATAATTATTCTATGGAAAAATACATCATGGGTTCTAAGCAACCCAATTTACAAACAGACCTTAGGAATATAATCTTAAATTTATTATCAATTCTCTACATATATACACCTAACATAGTCATAGGCTTTTTTAGAATAATCTCCCAGATAAATGCTGAAATTCTGAAACCCATAAAATAATTAGGACAACTGATAATTTAAACCCAAAATGGTTAATACTAAAATAGTATTATTTAACAATAACAGGAATGGATTTTTCTGTCATGTGGAAAAGTGAGGCTATCCTATATAGTGGATTTCAGTTTGTTGTTTTAGTAACAATTATCGTGTCAAATTACATGTCAAATTAGTCTAAAAACACAAGGGGGCTTCTGCAGTAAACCTTTCATTTATAAAGGAGTTAAAAGTATTACTATTATCATTGCTAATTTACAGATCAATATCACATAATGTGTTTGCCTATAATAGTGCCATGCGCACTGTGAGAATTTAAAAATTGATGAAAAGAGAATTTTGAATCTTAATATTTCTGATAAATCCAATCCCAAATATAATACTGACTACACCAATTTTTAGGGCTTTTGTGCCGTTTGTATAACCATTACCTTAATAAGACGATGTAATTTTTTTTCTGTCTTATAGGTTTCCTTCGTTCCTTCTGTCCTTCATTTCTTTCTTTCTCTCTCTCTTTTCTTTCATCCTGCTCCTAGCTTGGGTTTCTGATACCTGCACACTGAAAAAAAATTCTGCAAATATAAGTCACAATCACCTTTTCACTTCCTGGCATAGAAGGGCAGTAACAAAGGGATTATATTTTCTTTTGCCTGGAGCTCTACAGCAGCCACTTGACCTATGGCAACTATGAACCAAACTTTATTTCAGAGGTTGGTTATTTTGAGGGTGAACATGGTGCTGCATCTCCCTTGAAGAATTTATGTGAGAAATCTATCAAGCTTATTTCAGTTCTTACCAACTATCTTGACCTTGCTTTTTCTCTCTGTTTTCTTCTCTGGATCTAGCAACACATTCTATTACATAGAATTTTCTAAAAATGAAATATTCACATTTCTTATATATTTATTTTGAGAGAGAAAGTATGTGTGCAAGCAGGGGAGAGGCAGAGAGAGAAAGAATCCCAAGCAGGGGAGTCATGCTACCAGTGCAGAACCCTATGCGAGGCTCAATCTCATGGAACTCAAGATCAAGACCTGAGCCGAAATCAAGTTGGTTGCTTCACTGACTAAGCCACAAAGGCACCCCTGAAATATTCAAATTTTAACATTTCATCAATGAATTTTATTGCTGTAGGTGTGTTTGTGTGCATGTGTTATATTTATTTATGGTTATTTATTGTAAGTTATTCCCTTCTTATTATGGTTATCCTATTTATTTATTACAGTTATTTATAATTTTTTTGGTTTATTATGGTTATTCTAGATATCTATTATGGTTATTCTATTCTAAGTTATTCCCTTTGCCGGAGCACTTAATCCTACTTCAGTTGTTTAAATTGCTATGTTATTCCCAGAGGCTCTGATAGATAGATTGATTCAGCAAAAACTTCCTGAGTTCCCATATGGACCAGGCACTCAGTATTGAAGTTGGATGAACAAGTGAAGCATTCTCTGCGATCATTCGACTTTCAGTCTAATGAAGAAGATGGGCATTAACTTGATAGCCACAAAAATAGCTTTTCATAGACCCTCGTTTTTTTAAGGCTATAAAGACATCTGTATAAATCACTTTCTAAACTTACAAAGCATGGAGGATGTCTAAGCTTCCAGGGAGAATGTATGATAGGGAAACCTCTCTTCCTCCACCAGCCATTAAGTGTGGGAGCTACAAGGCTCAGTCTGAGCGACCCTGTATCCACTGACACTTCACCTTCTCCCTAGGTGATTGTAATATACATGTCTAGGGGCTGTAATTATCATGTAACTAAAGATGACACCCACACTTACATATTACTCATTTGAACTAGGTTTCTTTAGATTAGATTGATATATCCAAATTGACATTTGGCTTCTTCCCCTGGGATATCTCTAACTTATCTCAACACTTATGATCTGTGTCTGGTATATATCACCCTGACAATTACATTGCTCTTATACTGCTCCAGTTCCTAAATAAAGATACCCCGTGTTTGAAAGCTTTTCAGATCTGAACTTAAGTGTCACCTTCCCAGGACTGCCTTACCTCGAACCCCTTCCCATCATTACCTTCTTTCATAGCACCCTATGTTTCCCTTTTAGTGTATTGTATGTAGTGTATTGTATGCAAAGGGAATTAAATTCCCTTTAATTGTAATTGTACATACAATTAATTATATATTTGTGTGGATATTAATATTTATATGTGAAAACTATTATGAGCCTCGAGAGTTATATTATAGCTACTATTATAGCCCCAACAGTTATTAAAAAGGTCAAGAAAAATGTTAAATGAGTAAGTGGGTAGAACTTAAAAATTTCCCAGTTACCCAGATTCAGACACTGCTGGGAAAAAGAGAACAGTTTCTAGCTTCCTGTGCCCCTCAGCAAGTAGGAGAAGCCGTGTTGAGTCAAAAAGGAGTCTGACACAACCAAGAGTGTAACGGGAGAGTTAAAGAATGTGACACCGTCTAATATTATGTCACGAGGACAATTTTGAGGACTCAGACTTGTCTTCCAGAAGATACCACATTGTCCGTTCTGAAAAACCTTTGTGGACTGATCCTTTCTGAAAGGCAGGGGTCACTGGAAGGAACAGGAAGTAAGGATTTTTCTCCAGCTGCCAACAGGAACTGCTGTTCAAAACCCCTCCCTGTGATAGGCCACTCCCTCAGAAATTAATGGAGATTGAGAGCAGTTGCCATCACTGAGAGGGACCGCCAAGGAGTTTTCCTTTCACTATGTGCATGTTGAGAGCAGCTGCCAATGGGAATCATCATCATTAGAATGGTCACCAAAAGTCTGCCCAGAAGTCATAATAGAGGGAAGACACACCGCTGGGTGCCATTTCTCCTACAAGCAACTAATAGGAGGGAATTTTAGAAAGTGAGAGTGAGGGAACCATGAAGATCTTACGTCCACCCGGTGCTTGGTAGACATTTTACTCTTGACCTATACGACAAGATTTTAGTTCTTTCAATATATTCCTCTCTTTTGAGAAGAAAAACTATTTAAAAACAAACAAACAAACAAACAAACAAACAAAAAACCTGATGAGGATTGAGCTCTAGAAACCCTGGAGGATTCACATGTATTCTAAGGATATTTAAAAAGTAACTAGCTCCTCAAATCCCAATCGAAGTTACATCTCAGAAAATAATGAAACAAAGTGAAAGTTTCTCAATCAAAATGGGGGAAAGGGATCAAATGGACTTAGCATTAGCTCTATAAATGTAAGGTTCTGTCCTATTCATCACGTAACCCCAACAGTTCCTAGTTCAAAAAATTGTTGAATGAGTGAATGGGTGAATTGATAGGTGAATGGACAAGTGGATGGTTCCTATTTATCTTAAAATATATTCACTAAGAACAGGAGACATGAGGGGCACTTGGGTTGTTCAGTCAGTCAAGCGTCTGACTCTTGATTTTAGTTCAGGTCATGATCTCACTGTTTGTGAATTTGAGCACCATGTCAGGTTCCATGCTGACATCACAGAGCTTTCTTGGGATCCTCTCTCTCCCCTCCCCTGCTTGCACTTTGTCTCTCTCTCAAAATAAATAAATAAACTTTAAAAAAATAGAACACATTGGGGCACCTGGGTGGCTCAGTCGGTTGAGCATCCGACTTCGGCTCAGGTCATGATCTCACTGTCCGTGAGTTCGAGCCCCGCATCAGGCTCTGTGCTGACAGCTCAGAGCCTGGAGCCTGCTTCAGATTCTGTGTCTCCCTCTCTCTCTGACCCTCCCCCGTTCATGCTCTGTCTCTCTTTATCTCAAAAAAAATAAATAAATAAACATTAAAAAAATAGAACACATGATATAAGTAAACATAAATTTAAAAAATAATGAACAAGACACATATTTATAATATACAATATATATTCCTCAGAACAGAAGATACTTTCCATGTTTCTATGGTTTTATGTAGTAAAACAATAATTTCTCTGTTTTTAGTCTGTGTACAAAATCTAAAGATAGATGGCACAGTCTTTTAAAGCCACTTAATTAATATTGCTGACAAGGAATCATTGAAAACTTTTAAGAAGAAAGTAAATTAGATGCAGCATGAAAATGTGGGTTGGAATATGGTGAGGGGAAGGGAGCCATCCAGATATTGGCAAAAATCTCACCTAACTCCTTGCTGGAAAGATGCTATCTCCTAAAACCTTTCTTCTTTCTACTATGTAAAAACACCCTTCCGAAGGGAAACTATGGATTAATCTCCTTTGTTATATTTGTGTTTGGGTATTTTTATTGATGGGAGAAAGCAGTCCCTTGGAGCTTAGAAGTGAAAAGAATTATATATGAAGGCTAAGAGTTGCCCACAGGAATAGAGTGTCAGACTGAGGCTAAAATTGCCCACTTAACCATCACGTAACATCACCCTGAGTCATCCTTGGAATCTTGAGTAGGACAAGAAATATTTAAGATTACTGGTCTTTCAACATTTTCTTTAGAAAGATGGAATAACAATTGACTTCAGAGAAACATGATTGAATTAGAGGCTCAGAAACTTTGGGTTGGATTCAAGTCAACATAGAGATGTTAAACAGCATCTATAAAGCAGGGTAACTACACATTTTACTTAATAAAGAAGTCTGGAATCCATAAGGTAATGATAACTTTTCATAAAATCTTGGATTGTATGCAAGCTAATGTTACAATTACAAATAAAGATGCATCTTTTGTTCAACTAAAAAGATCCTCTCTTAAGGCCAAGATCACATATTTATCATAATTTGGATGGGCATGGCCACAAGTCATACTATCTCCATAGCAATGGGCTAATTTGGAATGCAGAGAAAATGAAAGGAAGTTGGACAGTGACTTAGTTATAGGATAGGTCATGAGTCTAGTTTAATGTCCAAAGGGGCAAAGCACACTCTATTTGATTCACACCTGCTTTGGTATCCAAAGGGGCTCATCTGGTCAGGGATAGAAAGAGATGGTTGACTTTCAGCATCATGAATTCTAAGTTTCTCTGGTATTTAATGCCAGATAAGGTTCAAATGATAACTAGGTGTTCAGCCTCATTAGACCAGGATAGCAGCCAACAGGTAGGAAGGGGATAAAGAGGATTTAGATCGCCAAGGGGAAAGAATAGCAAAGCTATACCACAGGCAATATGAGCAGTGTTCATGTTCAGTCACACTCTAGTCCAAACTCTGGTGGGTATGGCAGCTTCAAGATTTTCCATATTGGAGGGACTTAGGCACTGCCTTCTGATAGGGGACTTGTCTTGAAGCTACATTTAAAGAGCATGTTAGTGAAAGTAACTATTATGGACTGAATGTTTGTGTCTTCTCAAATTTCATATGTTGAAATTCTAACCCCTCCTGTTTTAATATTAGGAGGTGGAGACTTTGTGAGGTAATTAGGTCGTGAGGCTGAAGCTTACATGAATAAGATGTGTGCCCTCATGAGAAGAGACATGAGAGCTTGCCGTTGCTCTCTACTCTCTGCCATATCAGAACACAGTGACAAGGTAGCCATGTACAGATTCTCACTGAACACCACATCTTCCGGGACCTTGATCTTGGAATGTTTAGCCTCTATAAATGTGAGAAATAAATGTTTGTAGTTTCTATAGTAAATAAACCCTGAAGCCTCAGGACCATAGCACAATTCAAATACTTTTTCATTCTAATTCCAATCAAATATTTGAGGGTCAGACTTCTTCTAGGGATATGCAAGATATTTAGAAACTCAGGTTCTAGGCTCCTTCTCTCCTAAGACTCCATCCTTTTTTACAGCCTCAGAGCATTCACTTCTGGTATGAGAGGGAAAGAGGATGTAGTAAATCACATTAAAAATGACAATTTTGTCACACCGTGTGGTGACAGATTGGCAGTAGGATCAATCAAACTAGATTTTTTAATCCTTGCTTTATCATTTACAAAATTTATAGCAATAGATAAATTAATTGACTTCAATCAGGGGAGGGAGTTAAGATGGACAAAAAGTAGGGGACTCTGGGCTTTCTTTGTCCCTCAAACACAGGTGTATTGGGGCAAGACTGCTTGGAACACCCAGGAAATTGATCTGAGAACTGGCAGAAGTATCTCCACTGTTGGAGGGAGACAGTGTGGCAGGTGCGAGGTATGGGGAAGTGAATTGGAGGAGAAAAAAATGGCAGTTCCATGGAGGGAAAGGCACCCTTTCCATGGAGAGACAAAAGGGAGACAAAGAAAGAGAAGTTGAGAGAGTGTGGTTTTGGGTTCACACAAGAGGAAAACCTCTTGGGACCACAGACTGGGGAGTGAGAGGTACTGAGTGTTACAGGGTTTTTTGAAAACAGTGTTTGGAGTTCAAGCTTTGAGGTTTTGAAAGTCATGTGACTTTCTCCAGGGCAGAGCTGTGGCGTGCGCTCCTGGGGAGAGAGAGGGAACTGGCCTCAGAATGCAGAGTGTAGTGTAGGGATCCCTGGGGCACACTGAGAGAAGATTCCCCTTCCTGGAATACTTTTGGAACAGAGTACATTGCCTCTGCAAGGACAAAAGACCCCTCAGGCTCCAGCAAAAGGCCTTTCATTGGCAGGGGACAGAGGCACGCAAAGAGGGCAGATAACCTGGTTGCTGCTTTTAGCAGTGCTACATCATACATTCTGTGCACAGTGCAGGCTTGGGACCATTTTTCTGGGAAAAGAACATCAGACACAGTGTGGAAAAGTTCTACTCTGGAGAAGGGGAGTGGATCCATGTGGTGCTGGGTCTCTTAAGATGTTGAGTTTTGAATCTTAGCCTCACGCCAAAGAAAAATGCAGGAGAACTGTGGTGCAAGGCGAGCTGACTGCCCTTGCTATTCTGTGAGGGCTTCCTGAACAGCTGGGGATGTGAGATCCCTTGTCTAGGGACAAGAGATTGGGATGGTGCCATTTTCTTCCTTACACCAATGCAGTGGAACTTCAGAGAGCAACATAGTGGCCCCCAGTGGAGGCAGGACCCACTCACACCAAAATCGGCCCCCCTGTGCCTGGCAACTGCTTATTTATTGGGGAAGGACTGGCTCTGAGCCAATGCAGTGGGCCTTTCCTCCAGAAGACAGCACAAGCACAACCGTGCATGCACCAAGTCTGGATGCTTCAAAGCATCACTTGCAGCTCTGGTGGAGATAGGACGAGGCTTACTTTTTTTCCCCTTTGGAATCAGACTTATAGTTTTTATTTGTTTGTTTTATCATTGCCTTTTCTTTTTATTTCTTTGGATCGGGCTTCTTTTTTTCTTTTCTTTTTCTTTCCTTTTTTTTCTATTTCTTTGAAATTGGGCTTATAGTACTTTGTCTGCTTGGTTTCTTTCATTCCTTTTCCTTTTCTCTTTTTTTTTTTTTGGATCAGAGTTTTTTTTCCCAGGTTGACTTTAACAAACAAATCAAAGAACATCTAGTTAATGGTCCAAACACTCCCCACTGCAAGCAAAGAAGAACTCTGCAGAGGACTGACCCAAAAAATGCAATAGCATAGTGCACACAGCATACACCAGAAACACTTCCTGAAGTGTCAGGCCCTGGACAGTGTATGACCCTTTTAAAATATAGCAGTGCTCTCAGGTGCAGGAAACATAAGCTTTCAAAACATGCAAAAAACAGAAACCTAGCCAAAATGACAAGATGAGGTGATTCTTCCATAAAAGAAAGGTCAAGAAGAAATCACAGCCAGGGACTTGCTCAAAACATATATAAGCAGGGGCACCTGGGTGGCTCAGTTGGTTGAGCATCCAACTTCAGCTCAGGTCATGATCTCACAGTTCATGGGTTCAAGCCCCATGTCAGGATCTGTGCTGACAGCTCAGATCCTGGAGCCTGCTTCAGGTTCTGTGTCTCCTCTCTCTCTCTGCCCCTCCCCCTCTTGCACTCTGTCTCTCTCTCAAAAAATAAATAAACATTAAAGAAAAAAAAATTTTAACATATATAAGCAATGTATCTGAATAAGAATTTAGAAAACCAGTCATAAGGCTACTAACTGGGCTTGAAAAAAAAAAACATAGAAGACACCAGAGAAATTCTTGCTGCAGAATAAAAGGCCTAAAAATTAGTCAGGCTGATATAAAAAAAATGCTATAACTGAGATGAAAAGTCTACTGGATACAGTCACAGCAAGGACTAAAGAAGCAGAGGAGAAAATAGGTGATATAGAAGATACAATCATAGAAAACAATGAAGCTGAAAAGAAGAGAGAAAGAAAGCTATTATATCATGAAGGTAGACTCAGGGAAATCAGCAATTCTATCAAGCAAAACAGTATCCATATCATAGGAGTTCCAGAAGAAGATGAGCAAGAAAAAGGGAAGAAGGTTTA
Source organism: Leopardus geoffroyi (assembly GCF_018350155.1). NCBI lineage: Eukaryota > Metazoa > Chordata > Mammalia > Carnivora > Felidae > Leopardus > Leopardus geoffroyi. Next base: position 55,422,523 of record NC_059327.1, on the reverse strand, counting down.
TGTGAACAAATTTTAGCTGAAGACTTCCTTAATCTGGGAAAGGAAACAGGCATCCAAGTTCAAGAAGCACAGAGAACTCCCCTCAATATCAAAAAAACAGGGGAACACCACAACATGTCACAGTGAAACGTGCAAAATACAAAGATAGAGAATTCTGAAAGCTGCTAGGACAAAAGGTCCTTAACCTACAAGGGTAGATGCATAAAGTTAGCAGCAAAACTTCCCACTGAAATTCCATGCAGCCCTGCATGAAATTTTTGGGGGGATTCTTTGAGTGGAGAGAAAAAAAAGAAAAAAAAAGACCAAAGAAACAAAGACCGAAAAGGACCAGAGAATATCACCAGAAACACCAACTCTACAGGTAACACAATAGCTCTAAATTCCTATCTTTCACTAATCACTCTGAATGTAAACGGACTTAATGCTCCAATCAAAAGACAAGGATATCAGAATGGATAAAAAAAGAAATAAGAACCTTCTATATGCTGCCTATAAGAGACTCATTTTAGACATAAAGACATCTGCAGATTGATAGTGAGGGGATGAAGAACCATATATCATGCTAATGGACCTCAAAAGAAGCTGGAGTACCCATACTTATATCTGACAAACTAGATTTTAAACCAAAGGCTATAACAAGAGATGAAGAAAAACACTATATCATAATTAAGGAGTCTATCCATCAAGAAGATCTAACAATTGTAAATATTTATGTTCCCAACTTGTAAGCACCCAATACATAAATCAATTAATAAAAAAATAACTAAAATCATTGATAATAATATAATAATTGTAGGTGAGTTTACACCCCACTTATAGCAATGGACAGATCATCTAAGCAGAAAGATTAACAAGGAAACAATGACTTTGAATGATACACTTGACTGGATGGTCTTACAAATATATTCAGAACATTTTATCCTAAAGCAGCAGAGTATACATTCTTCTCAAGTGTATTCCATGGATACATGGAAAATACATGGAACATTCTCCAGAATAGATCACATATGGGGTCACAAATCAGTCCTCAACAAGTACAAACAGATCAAGATCATGCCATGCATATTTTTGGTTAACAATGCTATGAAACTTGAAGTCTACCACAAGAAAAATTTTGGAAAGACCACAAATACGTGGAGGTTAAAGAATCCTACTAAAGAGTGAATGGTTTAACTAGGAAATTAAAGAAGAAATTTTTTTTAATATATGAAATTTATTGTCAAATTGGTTTCCATACGACACCCAGTGCTCATCCCAAAAGATGCCCTCTTCAATGCCCATCACCTACCCTTCCCTCCCTCCCACCCCCCCCCATCAACCCTCAGTTTGTTCTCAGTTTTTAACAGTCTCTTATGCTTTGGCTCTCTCCCACTCTAACCTCATTTGTTTTTTCCTTCCCCTCCCCCATGGGTTTCTGTTAAGTTTCTCAGGATCCACATAAGAGTGAAACCATATGGTATCTGTCTTTCTCTGTATGGCTTATTTCACTTAGCATCACACTCTCCAGTTCCATCCACGTTGCTACAAATGGCCAGATTTCATTCTTTCTCATTGCCACGTAGTACTCCATTGTGTATATAAACCACAATTTCTTTATCCATTCATCAGTTGATGGACATTTAGGCTTTTTCCACAATTTGGTTATTGTTGAGAGTGCTGCTATAAACATTGGGGTACAAGTGCCCCTATGCATCAATACTCCTGTATCCCTTGGGTAAATTCCTAGCAGTGCTACTGCTGGGTCATAGGGTAGGTCTATTTTCAATTTTTTGAGGAACCTCCACACTGTTTTCCAGAGTGGCTGCACCAGTTTGCATTCCCACCAACAGTGCAAGAGGGTTCCCATTTCTCCGCATCCTCTCCAGCATCTATAGTCTCCTGATTGTTCATTTTGGCCACTCTGGTGTGAGGTGATATCTGAGTGTGGTTTTGATTTGTATTTCCCTTAGGAGTGACGTTGAGCATCTTTTCATGTGCCTGTTGGCCATCTGGATGTCTTCTTTTTTTAAAATTTTTTTAACGTTTATTTATTTTTGAGACAGAGAGAGACAGAACATGAATGGGGGAGGGTCAGAGAGAGGGAGACACAGAATCTGAAACAGGCTCCAGGCTCTGAGCTGTCAGCACAGAGCCCGACACGGGGCTCGAACTCACGGACCGCGAGATCATGACCTGAGCCGAAGCTGGCCGCTCAACCAACTGAGCCACCCAAGCACCCCTGGATGTCTTCTTTAGAGAAGTGTCTATTCATGTTTTCTGCCCATTTCTTCACTGGATTTTTTGTTTTTTGGGTGTGGAGTTTGGTGAGCTCTTTATAGATTTTGGATACTAGCCCTTTGTCCGATATGTCATTTGCAAATATCTTTTCCCATTCCGTTGGTTGCTAAAGAACAAATTTTTAAAAATACATGGAAACAAATGAAAATGAAAACATGACAGTCCAAATGCTTTGGAATGCAGCAAAGGCAGTCCTAAGAGGAAGTATATTGCAATTTAGGCCTATCTCCAGAAGCAAGAAAGTCCCAAATATACAATCTAACCTAAACCTAAAGGAGCTAGAAAAGGAACAATGAATAAGGCCTAGAGCCTCTAATAATAAAGATTAGAGCAGAAATAAATGATATAGAAACAACAACAACTACTACAAGCAGTAGAACAAACCAATGAAACTAAGAGCTGGTTATTTGAAAAGAATAAACAAAATTGATAATCCTGTAGCCAGACGTCTCAAAAAGAAAAGAGACAGGACCCAAATAATCACAAATGAACGATGAGAGATCAAAACCAACACCACAGAAGTACAAACAATTATAAGAGAATACTATGAAAAGTTATATGCCAACAAACTGGGCAATCTGAAAGAAATGGACAAGTTCCTAGAAATTCACAAACTACCAAAACTGAAACAGGAAAAAATAGAAAACTTGAACAGACTGATAACCAGCAAAGAAAGTAAATCACTAACCAAAAATCTCCAAACAAACAAAAGTCTTGGCCAGATGGCTTCCCAGAGGAAGTCTACCAGACATTTAAAGAAGAGTTAATACCTATTCTCAAACTTCTCCAAAAAATAAAAATGGAAGGAAAACTTCCAAACTCATTCTATGAAGCCAGCATTACTTTGATTCCAAAAACCAGACAAAGACCCCACTAAAAAGGAGAATTACAGGCCAATATCCTTGATGAACATAGATGCAAAAATTCTCAAGATACTAGCAAATCTAATTCAACAGTTCATTAAAAGAATTATTCACCACGATCAAGTGGAACTTATTCCTGAGCCACAGGGCTGATTCAATATTTGCAAATCAATCCATGTGATACACCACAATTAAAAAAAAAAAAAGATAAGGGGCACCTGGATGGTTTATTCCATTGAGCGTTTGACTCTTGATTTTAGCTCAGGTCTATGATCTCATGGTTGTGGGATCAAGCCCTGCATCGGTCCCTGTGCTGACAGTGCAGGGCCTGCTTGGATCCTCTCTCTCCCTCTCTCTCTACCCGTTCCCCACTCAAAATAAGTAAATACACATTAAAAAAATAAAAATAACTTAAAAAAAGGATAAGAACCATATGATTATGTCAGTAGATGCATAAAAAGCATTTGACAAAATACAGCATCCATTCTTGACTAAAAAAAAAACCCTCATCAGGGGCATCTGGGTGGCTTAGTGAGTTAAGCATCTGACTCTTGATTTCAGATGAAGCCATGATCTCATCATTCATAAGATGAAGCCCCACATTGGGCTCTGTGCTGACATTGCAGACCCTGCTTGGGATTCTCTCTCTCTCTCTCTCTCTCACTCTCTCTTTGCCCCTTCCCTGCTCCTGCTCTCCCTCTGTCAAAAATAAATAAATAAACATTTTAAACATTAAAAAAATTCCTCAATGGGGCGCCTGGGTGGCGCAGTCGGTTAAGCATCCGACTTCAGCCAGGTCACGATCTCGCGGTCCGTGAGTTCGAGCCCCGCATCGGGCTCTGGGCTGATGGCTCAGAGCCTGGAGCCTGTTTCCGATTCTGTGTCTCCCTCTCTCTCTGCCCCTCCCCCGTTCATGCTGTGTCTCTCTCTGTCCCAAAAATAAATAAACGTTGAAAAAAAAAATTCCTCAACAAGTAAGGATAGATATAACACTCTCCAACATCATAAAGGCTATATGCAAAAGACCCACAGCTAATATCATCCCCAATGGGAAAAAACTGAGAGTCCTTCCCATATGGTCAGGAACAAGACAAGGAGGTCCATTCTCACCAATACTATTTAACATAGTACTGGAAGTCTTAGCCTCAGCAATCAGACAACAAAAAGAAATAAAGGGCATACAATCAGCTAGGAAGAAGTAAAACTTTCACTATTTGCAGATGGCATGATACTCTCTATAGAAAACCTGAAAGACTCCACCAAAACATTTCTAGAACTAATACATGAATTCAGCAAAGTCACAGGATATAAAATCAACATGCAGAAATCTGGTGCATTTCTATACACCAATAACAAAGCAGCAGTAAAAGAAATCAAGGAATCTATCTCATTTTCAATTGCACCAAAAACAATAAGATAACTAGGAATAAACCTAACTAAAGAGGTAAAAGATCTGTACTCTGAAAACTATAGAACACTTATGAAAGAAATTGGAGAGGACACAAAGAAATAGAAAAGCACTCCATGCTCATGGATTGGAAGGACAAACATTGTTAAAATGTCTATACTACCCAAAGCAATCTACACATTTAATGCAATCCCTATCAAAATGCCACCAGTATTTTTCACATACCTAGAACAAACAATTCCAAAATTTGTATGGAACCAAAAAGATCCCAAATAGTCAAAGCAATCGTGAAGAAGAAAAAAAAACTGGAGTCATCATGATTCCAGATCTCAAGTTATATTACAAAGCTGTAGTCATCAAGACAGTATGGTACTGGCACAAAAACAGACTCATAGATCAATGGAACAGAATCGAAAACCCAGAAATGGACCCACAACTATATGGTCAATTAATCTTTGACAAAGCATAAAAGAATATCCAATGGAAAAAAAGACAGTCTCTTTAACAAATTGTTTTGGGGACACTGGACAGTGACGCAGAAGAATGAATTTGGACCCCTTTCTTAACCATACACAAAAATAAATTCCAAATAGATGAAAGACTCAACTGTGACACAGGAAATCATCAAAATCCTGGAGGAGAACACAGGCAGCAACCTCTTTGACCTTGGCTGGAGCAACTTTTTATGAGATGTGTCACTGAAGGCAAGGGAAACAAAGGAATCATGAACTACTGGGACTTCATCAAGATAAAAAGCTTCTGCACATCAAAGTAAACAATCAACAAAACTAGAAGGCAGCCTACAGGAGAAGATGTTTGCAAATGACTCTCGTAATAGTTAGATTCAAAATATATAAAGAACTTATCAAACTCAACACCCAAAAGGCAAACAACCCAGTGAAGAAATGGACAGAAGACATGAATAGACACTTTTCCAAAGAAGACATCCAGATGGCTAACAGACACATGAAAAGTGCTCAACATCACTCATCATCAGGGAAATACAAATCAAAACCATGATGAGATACCAGCTCATACCTGTCAGAATGGCTAAAACTAACAACACAAGAAACGATAGATATTGCAAGTATGCAGAGAAAGGGAAACACTTTTCCTCTGCTGGTGGGAATACAAACTGGTGCAACCACTCGAAAACAGCATGGAGTTTCCTCAAAAGCCAAAAATAGAATTACCCTGTGGTCAAGCAATTGCACTATTAGGTATTTACCCAAAGGATACAAAGATACAGATTCGAAGGGATACATGCACCCCAAGGTTTATAGAAGCATTAGCAACTATAGCCAAACTATGGAGAGAACCCAAATGTCCATCAACTGATGAATGAATAAAGAAGATGTGGTATATATATATAATGGAATATTACTCAACCATCATAAAGAATGAAATCTTTCCACTTGCAACGGCATAGATGGAGCTACAGTGTGTTATGCTAAGTGAAATGTCAGTCAGAGAAAGCCAAATACCATATGATTTCACTCATATGTAGAATTTAAACAAAATGAATATGTGGGAGGGGGGAAATTGAGAGGGAAATAAACCGCAAGAGACTCTTAACAATAGAGAACAAACTGAAGGTTGATGGTGGGAGGTAGGTGAGGGATGGGCTAGATGAGTGATAGGTGTTAAGGAGGGTCCTTGTTGTGATGAGCACTGGGTGTCATATGTAAGTGATGAATCACTGAATTCTACTCCTGAAATCAATACTGCACTGTATGTTAACTAAAATTTATTTATATTTAAAAATATTGACTTCATTTGACCTTCACTGAGAGCTCCCTTCAGTATACTGGGAATAAGCATGCCTACCACAGGGTTATCTAGTGTGGTGGACAGAGTCTAATTGTGGCTGTCATGATTCCTACTGCTGGTGTTCATGCCCTTGTATGATCTCCTCCCCTTGAGTGTGGCAGGATCAGTGTATCAGTCTTCTTGGGCTGCTATAAAAATAGATACCATTGATTGAGTGGCTTAAACAACAGACATTAATTTCTCACAGTTCTGGAGGCTGGGAGTCAAATTTCAAGGTGCTAGAAGATTCTATTTCTGGTAAGGTCAGAGGGCTTGCAGACGACCTGGCTTGCGGATGACTGCCTTCTCGCTTTGTCCTCACATGGCAGAGAGAGACAGAGCACTCTGGTCTTCCTCTTCTCATACAGACACTGCTTTCATCAGGAGAGCTCACTCTTATGACCTCATCTAAACCCAATTATCTTTCAGAGTTTCCATCTCCAAATACCATCCTATGAGGTTCAACTGGTAAAGTATCTTTTCAAGCTCAGTTGGGTATTGGGGAAAATTTAGTACCTTGCTATTGTAGGACTGAGGATTTCAGTTTTTGCTGGCTGTTGGCTGAAGGCCACCCACAGTCCCTTGCCATGTGGGACTTCGCAACATAGCTCTTGCTTCCTCAGCACCAGCAAGAGAGAAATTCCAGTAAGATGTGTGCTACTGTTTTGTATAACATAATCACTCACTTACAGGTAGTCATGTATATCCATCACCCTTACTGTATCTCCTTAGAGGCAAGTCACTGATCAGTATAGCCTGAGTGTGTGTGTCCCTCTGAAATTTATATGTTTAAGCCCTAAATCTGATCTCCATGATAGCACCTTTTATTCAAAGGCTTTTACTGTCCCCCAACCACCCACCCACTCATGCAATTGCCCAGTATTACAAGGTGACTAACTAGTTAATAAAATAAACTAACCCGTGCTAATAGCTTATTGCATTCTGCCACTCAGGTAACATATTTGGTTTGTGATAAAAACATTATGAGGGAGAATATCTGCCAGATTTATATTCCTAATATAATTTTTATGTTTTTGCTTTATGGAAACCTGCTTTCCAAAGCAGACTCTGCCAAATGTCCTATATCGCATTGGCAAAGTGATTTAACCTCTTCATAAAATATGGGGAGGAGATTCAATGGCTTCCAATATCCTCTCCAGCTCTATGTTTTCATGTTTTTGTTTTAGTCTTTCTTCGGTAATCTCCAATCAGTTGCTAACGATGTTTTTACCAAATGTGCTAGCCAACAGTTAAGAACCTACAAAGTCTGGCCCGAATTTTATTTTCCTGGTATGTTCATTGCACAGATCTTACATTTAAGTCAAACTCTCTTACTCAAATTTTCCATATGCATTCCTTCCTAGAATCTTTGCCTCTTCCTCAATTCATTTCCTGGCACCACCTGTTTTTAAGCCAAGAACAATTTTCCCCAGTTCCATGACATGTTCCAATCTTCCACAGCCCATATCCTAATCTAACATCTTACAAAGGCTTATGTACACACTCAGTTGGCCCTTGGATTGTCTGAATTTCCTATGAGTGGCTCTGAACAAATTTTGAATTTTTCAAGCACAGAAAATACTTTCTGTGTTTTTCTATCCCCCACAAGAATATAATTAAAAATACTGTGGAGTCAAATAAATAAATAAATAAATAAACTCATTAAGTGAATATAACCCCAAAAGATTAAAATGAATGATAAATATGAGTCAGCAATGTGGTAGAGAGGAGATCTGGAAAGCCTATATATCCCCATAAACAAACTCTTACAACATACTCTGTACTCCTAACAGAGACTGCTTCTATATCCTATACTTATCACTTTGGAATACCCTAAATTTTCCCATCTCCCAAGTTGTTCCTTTCACCTCGAATGTCTTTCCCTGTTCTAGAACCACTTATAAAACCCTTCATCAGTGTTCAAGACCAACCTAAATTTCTTCTTCCCCTATGAAAATTTTCTGACCTTCCTAGTTGGAATTAACTTCTCTCTCCTAATTGTTGCTTTCTTAGTTTTTGTTCATCTTTGATGGTATTGAATTATAGTTACATTGTCTAAGTCACCACAATGAGACTGTGAGCTCCTCAAGAACGGCATCCACTCTTTTCATGTTTTTCTTTGATATCTTTCAGAATACCAGGACAGACACTGCAATAATAGGGGGTAAAATAATATTTATTAACTTAATTTGGGAAAGATGTCCCAGAAAATCTAGCCTGCCTTATGCTAAAAGAGATTGGTGTCTCTTCTAGAGATTGGTTTAAAAGAAACCATGTTCTAAATCTGAGCCAAACTATGTTTTATTTCAAACAAAAGCAAACAAAAAGCAAAAGAGCCAGTCTGAAGAGGGCATAATTATGCAAGTGGAAAGCCAGCTAAGATTTTGAGAACTTTGAGGGGAACAAAAGGCAAGGCATAAAAATGGGTTTCACCAATGGCTTTCCTAAACTGTGTTGCCTGTACCACTGGTGATGTGTGAGATTGTCTAAGTGGCAGAGGCTCACACGTGCTATTTTTAATATTTTGAATTTCTTATAATTTGTTCTGGAAAAAAAATAAACAGTTTCAAGGAGAGTTTTGCTTAGGATGAAGCTCAATTAAAGCTGTAAGAAGACCTACACAAATGACTGCAGCTTAGGAAACAGTGACCTGTACGTCATCTAACTTGAATCAAGGTCAGGAAATCTCACTGGAACGTCTGATTTCTCACTTCTCCCATCTGATCTTAGGCCACTTCCTAAGCATTTCTGAATAGAAATCATAAATTCCTCTCAAGACTTTTCAGCTCTGGAGTATTTGTTTTTAAGAGAATACATTATATCCCTAGTCATATTAACACACTTTCTACCAATGTTCCTGAATGTTCTCTACATGTAACATTTCATTTTTATGCAGCTCTGCTTTCCCAAGGCCACTGTTTCTTGCTGTGCTCTGCAGCTTGAGTGATTAAGCGTCTTTGTTATTGCTAAAGTGCCTCTCTCCTTCCTGGGAGAGGCCTGGCCCTTGATTTGCAGCAAACTTCCCACTGTCTGCGATGCAATTATGCTGTGTCAGTTTGCTTTCAGTCTTTGTCTCTGGTGGGCAGGTCCAGCCAAGCATTTCCTTCCCAGTGGCCCAGCACAAAGCTTCATGCTGTTACTGCTTGCCAATGACAGTTGACCTCTCTTTCTCTGAAGACTATAGTTTCTGAAACAATACCGTACTTTGCTTCCTTTCCTGAAATCTGCTTTGTCAGTTGCATTATTATCTCCACTTATTGTCAATTTCTAATCAACACATTGGGTCCTTCCCGTTGACTCTTAATGATTTTGAATTATCCTTCTTCTGACCACTCCATGATTCCTGGCATTGTTACTTTCTTCAGTGTTTAAGACCAACTCACATCTGAAATCAGATATAGCTCAAAAGAGGCACATAGATCAGTTTGACAAAATAAGAAATAAAAAATGGGGAAAACTAGAGAAACACTTGCTTTAGTATAACCTAACACAAAAACCATAAGTCCTCACAAACTTTCAAATCGTTTAAAATACCGTATTATATGCGTGCTTATTTTCCAAACTTCTTAACCTTTTGAGGACTTTCTGTATTCATGCTTTAAAAGGAGATAGGAAAAGACAATGCAGAGTTAAGAAAATGTCAGAAGTCAGACTATAACTGCAAGGCAGAACTATTCCTGTTTGTTGTTCACTTCCTAGAAATAGGAAGCAATCTCGTTTTCTTTGTTGACTGATACAACATGAAGGTTCATTGACTATGGTGCCTCCCCCTCTATATATCTGGCTTCACAACAGCTTCCAATTAAGAGCAGGTAGGACAGAGGCACAATAAAGTGTCCAACCTCATCAGCATTTAGCTATTTTATTCTATATGGTGAAATGGATTCCAGTGTGTTTTGTTTTGTTTTGTCAAGTCTATTTTTGAGAAACCACTTTCACAGCTTTTACAAGAAAATGTCACTGTGCCTCTGATGCAGGCAAGGGGGAATCTAATTTCATTATAGTTAAGTGTCTGACTCCCCATTACCCTCCATGATAGCGTAACATGGTATATTATAAGGCTTTAATAAATAGGAAGGATGTGGGTTACAGCACATTTTAGTAGAAACCAAATTACTTTGGGCCACACATCTGCCTCTTCAGTTCATCCTATTTGCCACAGTTTCACAACCTAATTACAGGATTTTCTGAAAATTGCTGTCCAGCAGTAACTGGATGACCTGCTTTATGTAGCAGAGACAGGCAGCTCCATTGGCTTCAGTCTTCATCCCTGTCACCATGTAATTGCATTGGACTTCCATGTTAATCCCCATAGGCAGGAAGTAAATGAAATATTATAATTACCTTTTATTCCCTTTACCCTGAAGACTGGAGTAGGGCAGTGTGTGTCCAAGGAAGAGAAGAGGGATACTGACTCTAAGAGTATTACTGATAATCTGATCAAAAGGAAATGGTCGGTCTCATCCCCAGCTTTTTGGCTGAACACAAGCCACATCATTAGCCATATGTCTCATCCACTTAACAAAGTATAAGGTCCCCGTCTGCTTAAATCAGGATCACTGTGGGACACATTGGAGGGATCCTGGAGAAAAGGCCTATTATATCAGTATATATGTGCAAGACATGGGAATTTGAAAGGATATCTGAAGGAAAAGGACAGATGAACAGAGCTGAAAGAGAGAATGGGCATTTTCAAACTATCCTAAAACAATATATACAAAAGCTCACTGCTCCTCTTTTTGAGATAATTGTATTGGGTTCATTTAATCGAGATACCTAAGAGTGATCTGAGTTTCTGAAAGGGTGCATGAATTTAGGGCTATAGTTCTCTAGGCTTTTAGAAAGGACTTTTAAAATCCAATGACTCTTTAATGAATGGGATAAAAGCAATTCTTTGAATCTAAGTTCGACTCATGAACCTGTTAAGAAGTATAAAAATAATCCCTAATAAAGCAAATCTTGACTGAGGAAGGAAATGGCTCTTCACTGTGTTTCATTTGCCTTTGCCTTTGGTGGACTGAGTGTAACTGGAGACTAATCACCAGTGACCTGTTGTCCCCGATTACTCTGCAGGCAATTCTTTGAAAATATAAAAAGAATGAAGTTCACTTAATTTCGACTTCCCTCCTGAAGAGTTCCAAGCTGGAACAAGAGTCCGTGTCCTTGAGAAGTATCTTTTGAGTTGCACTTTGTGGGAATTATATTGTATAGACCTAATTTCCCAAAATGCATCTTTCAATAGCTGAGCAAAAACCATGATGAAAAAGAGGTGACATTCCCTTTAGCCAGGTGACTCCTCTGAAAAAGAAACAACTCTTCTCAGTTTAAAGTACTGCTTTAACTGAGTATTCAGTCATCTGTTCATTTTTTATTTATTGTCTGTCAACTTTGGCATTGTGATCAGAGCTAGGACACAGGAATATATGACAAAGGGAAAAATAAGCAATGTGTCTCTTCTCACAGAGTTTGTATTCCAGTAGGAAGCCATCCAGAAAAGTAAATATAGCATGCCAAATATGGAAGTGCCGTGAGATGTAAAGCAAGGTAGAGAGACAGACAGTGCAGGTAGAGGGGTTGGGGAGTTATTTTCAGTAGGGTGGTCAGGAAGTCTTCTCCCTGTGATATCACTGGAGAAGGAGCCTGAAGTGAAGGAGCAAGCCATGCAAATAACAAATAAGTTATTGTAACTTCCCAGTAAACCTTGGATGGAGCATGTTCAGGTGTTCTAGAACAGCATCGATACCAGCGGGGCTAGAGCAGAATGAGGAAGGAGAAAAAGGAGGTGCTAGAAGACATAATCAGAGAGTGAGCTGGCATCCAGGACATGAATAGCCCTGTGGGCCAGGGTGAGGGCTGTGGGCTTTCTGTGAGTAACAGGGGAGGCCACTGAAAGGTTTGAGCAGAAAAGTAACATGATGGTACTGACCCTCCAGGAGTCCCTCTGGCCACTATGTGAACAATGAGTTGTAGAGGTGGGCAACAGCATGAGAAGGCTAATTAAGACTAATTAAGAGAAGGGGCACCTGGATGACTCAGTTGGTTGAGCGTCCGACTTTGGCTCGGGTCATGATCTCAAGGTTCGTGAGTTCAAGCCCTACATCAGGCTCTTTTCTGTCAGCAAAACAGCCTGCTTCAGATCCTCTCTCTCTCTCTGCCCCTCCCCCACTTGCATGCATGCACTCTCCCTCTCAAAAGTATATAAACATTAATTAAAAGTTTTTAAAAAAACTAAGAGAAGCTGAAGGCATAGACTGGGTCCTCTTTAGAAAGTCATTTTGTAACCCCCTCGTGAAATTATTGATTCAAGCAAAGATGGTCATTTGTTGTCAACTATCAGGTGAATGACTGATAGACGACTGGCTATTTGTATGGTGCCAACACAACACTGCACACACGTCTTTCTGGTCACATGGGGGAAAGTGTAGCTCCACCATTAAGGGATCATGTGGTCACTTCTCTCATTCAGAAGTCAAACAGCTTGGTAGGACAACCATATATCTTTTCCTATGATGCAGTGAGAAATACGCAGAGGGTATTATAACTGAAAATGTTTGAATTTAATATCATCAGTTCTTTCAATCTAATGTCCAGGGAATAGAGAAACAGGCTAAATAATAATAAGAGGCTGCAAGGCAAACACAGAAGGTTGGAAATTCTATAGGGCAAAAGATCCACTCTCTTCAGCAAGTCAGTGTAATGACAAAGGAGGTATTCTGTTAAAAAGAAAAAAAGACAGGGCACCTGGGTGGCTCAGTCAGTTAAACATCCAACTCTTGACTTCAGCTCAGGTCACTATCTCATGGTTGTTGGATGGAGCTCCCCATCGGGCTCTGTGCTGGTGGCACGGAGACTACTTGAGATTCTCTCTCTCTCTCGCTCCCTCTACCCCTCCTTCTCTCTCTCTTTCTCCCTCTCAAAATAAATAAATAAACTTTAAAAAAAAAGATTAAGAAACATATCTAATGCCAAACGTGGTACTAGTTTGAATCCTGGTTTGTGCAAATCAGCCACACAAGCTACTTTGAGAATAAATGTAGACATTTGACTATGAACAGGATGCTACATTCTATTTAGGATTATTAACTTTGCTAGGGATAACAATGCTATTTTCTACTTTGTTGGAATTTTTCTTTTCTTTTCCAGATGCAGACCTAGATATTTGGGGATGAAATGGGAATTTACCTATAAGTTACTTAAAAATCCTTCAACATAAAAAAGTGAACTTAACAATAAAGATGTTTTTCTACACTTTCCTTAGATCGCAAAGGCCAGCCCAGTACTGTTTGATCTGGGGCCACTATGGCGGACAGGAAATCAGAATAGGAATAGATAGCAATCTATGCGGTTGAGGTTAAAATATCTTATTTTAGCAAATCTTACAAAAACACCTGACCATGTGAACAGAGCCTTGGAAGGTACCCGGCAGAAGCGAGGGGCACTGCAAACTAAGCTCACCACCTTCAAAGAAAGCCTAACTCTTGTTAAATCACGCGTAAAATACCTATAATGTGCAAAGACTCACTGTGAGCCTGGCAGACTTCCTGCGTGTAAAAGCACGTTATTGTGGCAGAGTGCTGATGAAAAAAAGCTTAGAGAGTGGAGCCAAAACTCTAAGGTATCTGCTGTTTCTGCTCAGTCACGAGGTGCCTTCTCTGTAACAGACAGCATCCCAGCAAGCTGATCCAAAACAGAAAGACCCCACTCAAAGATGAACAACCAGATAGGAGCTTGACTGGGAACACAAGAGAACACAAGAGAAAGTTGTAACAAAGACAAATGAAAAATATACGTAGAAAAACTATACCTACACACAAAAAGAATGAATCTATCTCAGTGAAAGAAAGTATTATCTCTTGGGGGAAAAGAAAAACCAACTGCAAACTCCAAGAGTTCAAAAAGCAGAAAAAATGTGACCTGAGGGTGATCAGAAATATAATAATAATAATAAAGGAATAGAAAATGCAGTCAAGAATTGTATCAGTTAGGATTCCTTTGCTGAAATCAACAGAAATGGATTCCAGCTAACTTGAAAAGAAAATTTAATGGTAGGATATGGAGGAGCTCCTAAGGTCAAATGGAAGGCTAAGGATGACCCATGGGGGTGGGTGCTGGCCTGCTTAGTGAGAAGAGCATGTGACTCTTGATCTTAGGGTCCTGAGTTTGAGTCCCATGTTGAGTGTAGAGATTACTTAAATAAGTAAATATTAAAAAAAAAAAAAAAAAAGGCCACACACAGGAACAGGAAGCTCCAGAAGGCCTTGCTGAAGGAATATCTTCATAGTTTTACCTGGTGCCACCCCTGAATAAATAAATGAAAGACAATTATCTATGCTCACACTAGCTCAAGATTCAGGATGCTAGGACATTATGTCATACCTTGGCTCTTGATTATACCAAAGTCTGTGAAGAGCTACAGTATAAGAAGCCCACAGAGCTCTTTTTCACGTCTCTAGTCTTGAGGCAAAAATATATTCCATCTCCCTAACCCCTGCACAAAATGGGGAGAAGCAATTCCTCAAAGGGAAATAATGGTGTTGTTAATTAAGAGAAGTGAATGTCACAATGACAAAAATTAGTAACTATTCACCAGAGGGACATGACAGACAGGTTTGAGGAGGAAAATGAAAAGAGAAAGACTAAAAAGTCAAAAAAATGAAAGGCTTAGAAAGAAAATGACGATGGAGATGAAATATAAATATATAATCAAGTGTTTGCATTTGAGATCCAGAAATGATTACTGAAGACGACAGCGTAAGAATGAGTAAAATATATTTGTCTCCATAATTCACTACCACCTCATTCTTGGTAGGTATTTAAACACTGAGTTGAAGTGAAGATGGTGTCGAATTTTCTAGTTAATTGCCTCCAACAGTAGTGACCACAGAAATGCTGTCAATGCTGTGTAGCTTGAGCAGTAGTTTCTCCGTATATCTCAATAAAGTATTTTACAATATGGCTGGTCAGTACAGCTTGTTGATAACACAGGGCTCCAGAGAAAAGCAGTACTGATACCTGGTCTGTTGTTATTTTCAGTTTGTTTTTACCCAGATCAAGTTCATCAATAATGAGCAAATTAATTTCACGTACTCACTTTAGCCATACTGAGCTACTTGGCTGATCTGATTATAAAAGCTAGAGAGAAAACAAAGACAAATCTATGTAACTACCTTTTGCCCACTGCGATTTCAACTTATAACTGGCCAGGAAAAAGAAAATTCTTCTAGGTTTTAATTATATTTTTCTCTATAAAAAAAAATTGAAAGGACATGCAAAGAGAGAAATAGGGAGACATGGTGATATCTATTTAACAAACAACATCTCCATGGCCGTTTAACACAGCATAGGAGAAGGTTTAACGTAGCATATGTTGAAACCTAATCTGCCATTTAAGAGAGAAAAGAAAAATCACACAAGTATCTGAATTATGCCAATTATCTGGTATCATCAGATAAATATAGAGCAAGGGAACCCTGGGTGCTTTAGGATTAAAACGGCTACGGAGACCCTCAGAGGGTTGGTACATAAAAACAAAATATGTGAATCAGTATCACTAGGTGATCCTTACTTTCTTTTTTACTTTTAAAAATGCTAATTTATTTTTAACAATGGTTTATGGAGGTATAACTGATACACACACAGCTGTGTGTATAAATAATACAATTTGATGAATCTGGACATAGCACGGGTGATCTTTCACTGATGACTTTAGTAAGTTTTGCCTTCTTTGGGTAGAAGAGGGTTTTTTTTAATTATTTTTTTAATCTTGATTTTTTTTTGAGAGAGAGAGAGAGAGAGAGAACAAGAGGGGAAGAAGAGAGAGGGAAGAGACACAGAATCCAAAGCAGGCTCCAGGTTCTGAGCTGTTAGCACAGAGTACATTGCAGAGCTTGAACTCAGGAACCGCGAGTTCATGACCTGAGCTGAAGTTGGAAGCTTAACTGAGTGAGCCACCCAGGAGCCCCATGTGTAGAAGAGCTATTAAGAACAGAGGTTCCAAAGACGGATTGGACCTGCATGTGGTTCCCAGGCTGATTCCTGACTATCCAGCTGCTCTGTGCTTTGTATTCCCCATGGGGTTACTACAAGAATTAAATAAAATAAAACATGTAAGGCAATGAAAACAGTACCTGAGCCTGGAATTATTTAATAAATGTTATCAGTTATTTTTACTGTCATTAAATATCATGAATAGACAAAACCATAATAATAAAGAGTAAAAAATCTATTATCTTGAAAGGTGTACCTTAAAATAGATCAGGTTTAAATATTATAGAGCTCATTCTGTCCTTTATAGTGTGTACATTCCATTCGACACTTCTATGTCGGTTCTGTACATATTTCTTTGGGCCATATGTTGTTCACTGATCAAACTGTAACCAACTGGAGGTCAGATATTACCTCTTACTCAAATGCTCATGAACTACAGCATATTATACCAAGTAATATAGCATTGACCTTTTCATTGTGTTTAAGAGCTATGAAATCAGACAGCTCTATGTGTTTTTTTTTTAAGATTATTTATTTTGAGAGAGAGAGAAAGAAAAAGATTGCGTGCCCACAAGTAAGAGGGTGGGTAGAGGGAGGGGGAGAAAGAGAATCCCAAGAAGCCTCCATGATATCAGTGAGGAGCCCACCTCAGGGCTTGATCCCACGAATCATGAAATCATGACCTGAGCCAAAATCAAGAGTCGGACACGTAATGGATGGAGTCACCCAGGTGCCCCTAGACAGCTCTTTGTGACAAAAACTAGCATCTAATAGCTTTTACATGCATCAAATGCACTATGAAATTCATTGGTGACCAATTGCATACCATTGGACGCTGTTGATCTCTATTTCACAATGAAAAAGCAGATTTATTCAGGTTGAATTTCCCCAGCCTTTAACTTAAAAAAAAAAAAATCAGCCTCTGTGACTCAGAACACCTGTTCTTTGTTTCAAAAGAAACTGTTCTGTGGAGGTATATCATAATGTATGTGCTAAGCAACCAGATGTTCTATGAATAGGGGCTATGGAAACCAGGAAAACTAATAAATATTGCATATGAAATAAACTCTATTTTACTCTAGTCTTTCCAAATGAAGTAAGGGAAGATTTTCCTAAATTATTGAAAAGGAATGGAGATAGATAAATGATGCCTAAAATCGTTATTAACATATAGCAGTTAAAACTAAATCATATTAATGAGGCTTAAACCACTGATATTATACTGACCATTCATGGATTTTATAGGTGGTTTTTATACTGTTATTTAGCAATAGTTACCAACTTGGAAATAATCTTTCCCTGATAATTTTGACTGTTTTCACTTAATAATTGCAGTACTTAATTGAATACAAAATCCCATATGGCCTCTTCATATATAAATGTCACTTTGCCCATCAGCAATATTGACAACATCAGGAAAAACTGTCTAGAGCTCAAGGCATCACGTTTAGCTTGCAAAAGAGAAACTTGGATGCTGTTTTCTTTTGTCATGAAAAATGGAGACTGCATTCTTCAAAATGATTGATAGGATGTATAACCTAATCTTTATAAACTTTATTTAGCCGAGAAAATATTCTAGAATCCACTGAAATGCACTTAGATGAGATTTAAGAAGCTGGTGAGAAACATACTTCCTGTTTCATCTGCAGGATATGCCCAAACTGGCCTCTTTCTGGAACTCTTGACAAGCCTTGCGGAGGGTACTGCATGGCTTGGCTTTTGTTTGTGTGTGTGTTTTCTGTCATTCAACCCCATTTTATTTTTTTTTTCAACCCCATTTTAAAAACATCTACTAAACAGAGGCTTTCACTTCCTGAATGGTTCCAGGTATAGTTCAGGAGGACTTGAATAAACCAACCATGGTTACCATGGTGAGATCAATGTTATGTTCAAAGTACATAGGAAGAAAGGCAAGGTGAAGATTGCATGGAAGAGGAAGGCCGGTGTTCTGCATGTCTGCCATGGGTTTTGAACTTTTATTCAGTGCTACCAACAAACTCTTTCTTCCTGACTTAGAAATACTCCTACATTCTTCTCAGACTATCACTTTGCTTGTTCTTACCCCCTTCCAGAAACCACATCGCAATCCAGCCACATTACTCTGTCAATACTTTCTGCCCTCTCTTAGGCCGTGCCCTAGTCAGTTTGGGCTGCTTTAACAAAATACCACAGCCTGGGTGGCTTGTAAACAACAGAAATTTGTTTCTCACAGATCTGAGGCCGGGAAGTCCAGGATCAAGGTACCAATATGGTCACCTTCTGGTGAGAGTCAGAACACCTCTCTGTATCTGCACATGGTAGAAAGGCAGGAATCTCCATGGAGCCTCTTCTGTAAGGAGCTAACCCCATTCATGAAGGTTCCACTTTCATGACTTACCCCTCCCAAAGGCCCTCCTTCCTAATACCATTCCTCTTTGAAGGCTAAGATTTCAACATATGAATTGGATGGACATAAGTGCTACATGCAGACCATAGCATCCGGGATCACAAATGAGTAGAATGGAACTCACCTGGTAAACTGTGGAAAGGCTTACAGTGTTGAAGAAACCCTAAGGAAGAAGGAAGGAATAGAACCATTAGAAGTACTAAAATAATTTGTGAAATTAAATAAGAACGTTGTGTTCATATTTAGAAGGTAGCATAAGTCATTTTTGTATGAGTCTATTCTGTTTCTATTTCAGTGTGCTATTTCCCTTGGAAAAGCCATGGAATGTCTACTTCAGTTTCATCTATGAAATACATCTAAGTCATTTAAAAGGACTAATTGGAAAAGTTGATCAATAACTCCTTCAGATACTCAAAAGAGAGTTTATTTTAACCTATTAGACATTTCAAAGCTACATGTGATATTATGGCATATTACATGGATTAGATTGGGTTCATCAAATATTTATTTCCTTTTTTTCTTCACATGGGTTTTGATGTTCTATTTCTATTTGTATTTTTGGTCCTTATTTTAAAAGATTTCAAACAATTTTGGAAGGAGGAAGGGATCAACAAAAAAAAAATAAATAAAACTCTTAGATGAAGGCAAATTATCAGTGGAACAATACCCATGCAGTGTCACTGTTTTAATTATAGTTATATTATTGGATCTCTATGCCTGAAAGGGTTTGGGTTTTGCTATCTCCCTAGAAAAAAAAGGAAGTTGAGAAACTATTAACCTTTGATAACCTTTACAATATTTTTTCAAGTTTGCCATGTGCTGCCAAGGGAACATATCCAGACAGAGCAGAAAATTCATTAGAGTTGAGTGTTTCAAATATCTATATCAAGGACAAGGACAAAACTGCTGTCGTAGAGAAAGGACTGGTACACCAGGGCACAATAACTTCAATTTTTCTTCATCTGGGTCTGGTGACCCATTCCATGAAAATGCCAGCACTGCACTATTTCATCCAGATGAACTGGGGTTATGACATCAAGATAAACGCTATTTGCTCAGAAAGCCCTGATGCACAGCACTGCAAGGCTATATTCCTGATAATATTCACAATCTCCCTCAGTAGAGTCAAAAGTGACATCCGGTCTGGATGACATTTGCAGAATTTTTGGTCAAAGTTTCTCTGCCTTCCAAAGGCAAAAACTTTTTTAATCGACGTGACTACTAGGTTTAAATTAAGGTACACATTAGTGGTCAGATACTATTAGACTCTTAATGAGTTGACCAGCAACTATAATTCTGACACCATTAAGTATCGATTTCGCTTTGCAATATTTTCAAATATACTTGTGAAAACTGGTATTTATTATGTTGGTTTCCTCCCACCTTTTGTCTCCATTCATCATCTCCTTCTCTTTGGTCTCTCTCCTCCCTTGGTTTTGGGGACAAGATTTTATCTGATTTTTCTCCTGACTCTCTCCTGTCTCCTTCCTAGACCCCTGTAGGAGCCCCTCTTATTCTCATACCCTGCGCCCTCTTCTCTTTTCTCTGTCTCTATCCTGGGTCATTTCACCTTATCTCATGCTGATAATTTCTACATCTATACCACTATTCCAAGTCTTCTCCTGACTGTCAGTCCTGCATATCCTACTACTATTTAATAAATCCATCTGGATATTACACCAACAACTCAAAGCAAACATGCCCAAAACTGAACTCATCATCTAGCCTGTTTGCACGCCTGATTCCAGGTTTTAGGCAATTGTACCATCTGATTGAACCCACCCGATTTCCAAGGATACAAGGCTTGAAATTAAAACCAAATTTTCGTCCTACTTTTCAAATTTTATTGAATATTGAACCTCTTGGATCAATCCCCTTTTCTTTTTTTTTTTTAATTTTTTTTTCAACGTTTATTTATTTTTGAGACATCGAGAGACAGAGCATGAACGGGGGAGGGGCAGAGAGAGAGGGAGACACAGAATCGGAGACAGGCTCCAGGCTCTGAGCCATCAGCCCAGAGCCCGACGCGGGGCTCGAACTCACGGACCGCGAGATCGTGACCTGGCTGAAGTCGGACGCTTAACCGACTGCGCCACCCAGGCGCCCCTCAATCCCCTTTTCAATACCTCCACGGCTTCTGCCTTGGATCAGGTTCATATCCTTCCCACCTGGATTCCTGGACCAGCCTCCAAGCAGATTATTCCTGCTCTGGACATCTCACACCAAACTGGCATTCCCAAACCTCCACCAAGGGAGTCCTTCTAAAATAGAAATCTGATCATGTCATTTTCCAGCTGTAAGCCTCTCAATGGATCTTCACTGACTCTGGGATGTTGTGTGTGCATTTGTGTGCCTGAAGGAGATAAAGAGGAAGAGAAGGGGAAAAGAGAATGTGCTAGGCTTTGCTGTCAAGCCCTCTTGGTTCACATCTACACTCAACCATGTGACCTCAGTTAGATCATTTAATCCTCTCTAACCTGAGTCTTCTCATATGTTCAAAGAGAATAATAGCTGTACCTAACTTCTAGGGGAGCTGGGAGGACAAATTAAAATAAAGGATTCAAAGCACATAACCTAGTACCTGGCGTATAATTAGGTGTTTGATCAATAATGGTTATTTTTATTATTACTTGACAAAGTCCAAACTCCTTAGTGTTATGTACAGACCCTATCCAGCCTGTACTTACTACCTCCCAACCTCATCTTTAGCCAAACCCTTCATGCCCTAGCATTCTGACATATCAAGTGAAGTACTGTGGTTTCTTATTCCCCCTGCCACAAATATGCTGCCTTCTGTCCAAAAGCTCTGTCCTCTGTTCTTCCTCTCCTGGTGAACTCCTACTCATCCTTCAAGGACCTTTTTATTCTGGACCACTTTCCTTAACTCGCATTCCCATCTGGAGTATGGGCCCGTGTTATGAATTTAATTTCAATAAAAAATGTCAATAAAAAATTGAGCTTCTTTTATTTTTTTAATGTGTCAGGTCTATGCCAATCAAGAATAAATTGATATTTGGGAATGCAGACCTTGCCCTCAAGGAGCTTACAGGTCATTGTGGAACAGCAAATGTTGTGACAGGTGTGTTTCCAAGCTTCATGAAACCATGTGAAGAGGCCTCTAATCCTGCCTCTAAGAGTCTGAGATAGCTTCTGGAAGAAATGAATTTCCACAATCTTCTGAGTCTAAATTTGACATACATTGATCCACTGTCAGAATTGAGCTACTCTTAAGAATAAAAGAGCGTGCTATTAATCACCATCTTGAGCAATAGACATAAACCAGGACTGTCCAGGACAAGCAGGACATGATATCACCTTATTTACATCAATCTATGTTACAACAAATGTGTCCACCTCCCATGTCATAGATTCAAGTGACTACCTGTAGTGAAGAGTACAGTTCCTGACACAGCTTAGTAGATGTGAAGTAAATGTTTATTGAATGCCTAGAATTCATGAGTTTAAGAAGACAGAGGTGGCATATGTCTGAAGCCAATTAGAAAACCACAGAGAGTTAGGAGCTCTCCAGAGCAAGGAGAAGAGACTCTTTTACCCCATTAGGCTACAAAGAACACAGAAACATGGCAGCTGTGAGCTGAAGGAGGAAAGAGAAATGAACTTCCTAAAAATCAATCCATTAAACACTCCTGTGATTATGTTGATTTGTCCTTATCCTCAGACCACATCACCTGGAAAATGTCATGGGGAGCAAAGGATAGTAGGGTGCACAATGTCTTCTGAACACCTCATCCCTTTCCTGACTAAAGCCTGTCAACAAAGCTTTAAGCCTCCAGACTCTATCAGGCCGTGTCAATGGCCAAATTTCCCTATCTCTATAGCTCAGGCGTATAGAGCTGTGACCCGTGACATCCAGCAAAATATGATGAGCTTTCTCTTTTTCAGCACCAGAGAACAGAGAACATTATGATCACACAGGGAGGTAACTATACCCTCAGAGAATAGTTATCTGAGCCATACAATTGGTGTAATAACAGAGTTATAACAACTGACACATACAATTAAGGATAACTACTACTTAATAGGAATTGGCACATGTACGGAAGTAGGGGTAGAGTACCCCCTGCCACACACACTCTGTATATTTAATCCCCCAGAGGGGTGTCTGATAAATGTCATACAACAAAGACCAGGAAAGAACCCTTCGGGCTTTTTTTTTTTTTTTTTTTTTGTATTATCAGGACATAGCAGTGAATAGAATGAGCTACAGGCAGTCTTCTGTCTATTTATAGCCCAAACTGAATATTTAGATGCCAGTGCTGACCCAGTGACTGCAATTTACAGTTCCTAAAGCAATGTATAAATAGATAAATGATTGAAATCCAGGAAACTCCATAGCAACACTACACAATAATCACAGACTCTTAGAGCTAATACCACCCAGCTTAACTGGAGAACTTGCCTCCAAGCGGGTCAAAGCACTTGGAAGATCTTTTTTTACACTTCATCTTCTCAACATCTCCATGAGCTAGGAAAAGGAAAAGATTATAATATTTAGGAAGATGGAAAAAGGCTCTGAATACAAAAAATTCCTGAGAAGAGAAAATATGGGCAGTCAAGTGTTAATTATCTGCTTTTTTATCACAGAGAAAACATACTTTTAAGATACTACTTAAGAAAAATGCATCAGGGGCTCTTCAAATTCTAAGATTACTAGGGCAAATAGAAATGTAATTTTATATCACTATTTCGCTGATAGACTATAAAAGGAGCACCACACTGGGAATGAGGCTGCCTGCATTAGGGTCCGTCTCTGAAATTTCTAGCTGAAGCACCTAGTGCTGGGCATTTATGGGATCTACTTCCAACATGAGAACAATATTTCGTACTTCATCGCTGATCAAAGCTTTGGGTGAATTCATATATAGGAGAAGGCTTGGCCATCATGGAGCATTACACAAATGTAAAATACTGAGAACTGTTATTATTATTTTTTTTAATCCTGGAAACTGAAGGCACTGATCAAGTAAACTGAGAAACATAGCTCTTCTTCCAAAGTTTGTTTTGGCCATTACCTCAAGAACATCATCATACCTCAAGAATTTTCAAATTGATATGGTACATGACAACCTGTGAATTCATAGGAATACCATGTGCATTACACTGACTATGCAGATATTAATTACTGGATCCAATACCAAATAGAGTGCATTGATTTCTTTTGTGTATGTAATGAAAGTCTATGCTGGAAGTCATAGAATTGTCTTTAAAATTCAGAAGATACAGGGGCACTGGGTGGCTCAGTCGGTTGAGCATCTGACTTTGGCTCAGGTCATGATCTTGCAGTTCGTGGGTTTAAGCCCTGTGTCGGGCTCTGCACTGATAGCTCAGAGCCTGGATCCTGCTTCAGATTCTGTGTCTCCCTCTCTCTCTCTGCCCCTCCCCTGCTTGTGCTCTCTCTCTCACACTCTCTCTCTCTCTCAAAAGATAAATAAACATTTTTTAAAAATCAAAAGATGTGGATAAGAAAATTGTTTTAGTGAAGGGCAGAGAAGAATCGTCATGCAAATAATCTCTGGCCACAAGTAAGTTTAAAATACAAAACTCTCAAGACAAGTTTAAAATGATGAATATTAGTCAATGCCTCTTAATGTAAATCCCTAAAATAAGCAATAAACAGCAAAGAAAGGACTTGGGTGGAGTTTTCTGGAAGCAGAGCTTAAGACATGGATTTGAGTACATCTAATTTCTTTCAGGAATTGCTTTAGGAGAGACCCACAAAAGAGCGAGGTTAACAGGGAAGGAGAAAGAGCTGAGGAGGATGTCGCCTGATCCACAGGCGTCTGGAGCACAAATCACACACAGAACTGTACCTCCACGAAAAATGGGAACTGGGCTTTTTCACCACCACGTCGGCCTGTCAGTGGCCAGCTCTGAACGTGACACAGAGAAGGGGTGTAATCTCTCAGGCTTCTGTGCAAGGCAGCTGCCTTCAGCCAAAGACAATTTTACTGAGGAGAAGCAGCTGTGAGCTGTGAGCTCTGGGAACATCTACTGAATGGATGTTCCAGTAGAAAAAAAAAGGGATCCAGTGGGGCACAAGCAGCTTCTAGGACTAAAACTATGTGTACTATTTAATTATATTTGTAATGGCCACCAATGAGCTAACTTAGAAATATCAAATTTATGGGGGCACCTAGGTGGCTCAGTCGGTTAAGCATCTGACTCTTGATTTCGGTTCAAGTCGTGATCTCACGATTCGTGAGATTGAGCCCCAGGTTGGGCTCTGCCATGACAGCGCCAGGCCTGGTTGGATTCTCTCTCTCCCTCTCTCCCTGCCCCTACCCTGCTCGCACACATGTTCTCTCTCTCAAAATAAATTAACTTACAAAAAAATAAATATTGAATTTATGCACTTTCCAAAATTTCTATTATCTGCTATCCAAATTCCAAATTTGAAACTACATTATAAGTTTCTCTTGAGAACTCTGCCTTGATTGTCTTTTAATTTCAACCATGCCTTGCAGCATGCTGTGAATTTCATATTTCCTCAAAGAATGGAATGGAAAGGAGTGGGCTGGCATGGAGCAGAATAGAATCAAATCTCCTAAAATGAGTTGAGGCTCTTAGAAGGACATAAGACTCCTGTCATCACAGAAAACATGCTAAGTGCAATTACACCGAACTATACTGTAAATATAAAGAACTCTGCTATAGATGTATATATACCTGTTATTATAGGCATTTTTAATGCTTCCAATCATCTTGAATCGATTTATGAATTTCTGCCAAAACATAAAGAAGTATATGAACACTTCAGTGAAACATGAAAGAAACCGAAACACATTGTTAGAACTTAGGACAAAACCCCACTGGCTTAAGCCCATCATAGACGTGCTCTCAAGAGTGAGGCAGGACCCCAGGGTGTGTAGGAGGAAGGAAGCGCTGTCAGTCCAACCAGGCTGTCGGTGAGCATTAAGTACAGACCAGCCGTGACTAGTTCGATAAATCTGATGAGGGACATCACCTCAAAAGGCATAAAAGTTGTCTATGAAGACCACTTCCTTCGAAACAAATCTAAGGTTACAGAATTCTCCAAATTCAGCTTTTGAAGTAAAGTCAAAACAAACAAACAAACAAAAGTAATTTCCCATGAACTAGTTCTCTGAGCTCTGCTACAATCTGACCTATCCTCATACCCCTGCAAATCCTAAGTAGCCCGTAACAACAGTCAGTGATCACTGAGAGTTTGTTGAGCCACAGCACATTTCCGGTGCTTCCCATAAACTAACCCTCATTCTCACGACATAGATGTTATCTAGTACCATCAGCCCCAGTTTACAATGAGGAAACTGAATCAGAGGCAGTAAGTAACTTGCCAGAAGTAAGTTGTGGGAAGAGGACTTGCACCCATGCATTCTGGCTCCCAGGTCCTTGCTCTTAACCATTATTCTATGCTCTGTCCTTACCATCTAGTCTCAACAGGATGCGAGCTCATTCCCAATGTTCCGTAAGTTGCACTTATATGGGAGTAAGGCCCTGTAATGTGTGTGTGTGTGTGTGTGTGTGTGCACGCACATGTGCGTGTGTACGTGCCAGCCAGCGTCCAATTACCATCTTCTGGCAACCACACTCTGATTTCCCTCTAGAAACAACTCCCTCCTTCATCTCATGATGGTTCCATGAGTTGATTCTACTCTTTAGTTATGCAGCAGTCAATGCACACATAATCAGTACGTGTGTTAGTCATCTTCCTTAGCCTCTGGAAAGACTCATTCAAATAGAAAAGGAAAACAGATGGACCTCTCATGAAGCAGAGTGGATTCTCCCTATCTTTTTCTTTCATTTCCTAATTCTCTTCTTTTCTCCCCTCCCTCCACACATTCTCATATTTGCTCTGAAGTATGCGAATCCAGGTGATCTTTCCTGTATTCATCAGCAGATGCCTAGAAAACAGAAATTCCGATGTCCTCCTATTTCTTTTTTTTCAAGTTTTTCTTTTTAACATTCATTTATTTTTGAGAGACAGAGAGAGACAGAGCGTGAGTGGGGGAGGAGCAGAGACAGAGGGAGACACAGAATCCAAAGCAGGCTCCAGGCTCCCAGCTGTCAGCACAGAGCCCGACGTGGGGCTTGAACTCACAAACCTCGAGATCATGACCTGAGCCGAAGACGGATGCTTACCCCACTGAACCTCCCAGGTGCCCCTGTCCTCCTATTTCTTTCCCCTGGGAACCACGGGCAAATTTAAGGAGCATAAAAGCCTTAGCAATCAAAGAGGCCCCCTACTATTTGAACTAATTTCTATATTGTCCCATAACAGCTGTAATTGTACATTTTTTGTTGGAGGAAGATTTAAAACTTTGTAGCTTTTTTATTCTATCGGGATAAAGACTCCATTTCTTCTGTATTTTACGGCACAACACAATGTCAGGTAATATTCCTTCACTTTGGCCCTGGGCCTGTGTGCACTCAGTCTTTGGTCCCTTTTATGAGGAGTGGTTTTATAGGAAGTTATTTGATACAACATGAAAAGTTTGTTCCTTAAAAACTTTAGATGTGACAGAACAGGTCATGGGACAGTGCGAGCTGTAGCTCAAGACAGGTTCTGCTCTGGTTTTAGAGATAGGCTCAGACCAAGCCTATGACAAAAAATATCTGGTTTATCAATGACAAATCTCTAACCTGGTTAAAGGTGCGTGATAAATTCGTCTCAAGCTTCCTAGAGAAAAACGGCCAAGATGAAAACAAGAGAACACCCAGAAAAGATCATGGAATAAATTCCATGTAACCATGGATGGTATTCTCTGGGCCCATAGGACCAAATCACAAAAGACACAAGGACAAATGGGGTACATTTCTATTAATGGCATTCAACTTGAATATTCCTACAAATGATTTCCAAGCATTTTTTGTTTAGGCCCACAGTGTTTCATTTGCTGGTGCACAGAGTTAGAATGACTCAACTACAAACACCAAAACCCAAAGAAGGATGGAGAGGGGGAGCCTCTGCCTCTCTTCACATAGTTTCTCCTCCCCCCCCCCCCCCACATATCCTCATTCCTCTGGCACCAAACCATAACCGTGGCCAGGCCCTCTAAAGCGTCTCCTCCGTGTAGCTTTCTGACTCCCAGATTTTATCCCTCTTCTCGAGATGATAGCCTTTATCTGATTTCCCCAAGGTTCCCGAACATTCAAACTGGCCTCTCAGTAAGCTCAACATCTCCTTACGTGGTTCAAGAAACTCCCCTGTGAGTGTTGGACGTGCCCTGACAGGAGCAGGTCTGTGCACCCTCCTGGAGCTCATGCTTCTACGTCTCCATCTTCCCAAGCAGGAAATGGACCCAATACAGAGACCCTCTAGACGTGGTTACACTGATTCACTTTCATTTTTTTTTTTTTTTTTCATATTTTATCAGAGAGGGAAACATCACAGTCTTTGCAGGTGTATGTTTCTGCCTTCACATTCATGGCCTCTAGCCCAAACAGGGAACAATAGTATCTATTGTTTCAACTCTGCTGTCTCTCTATTTGTGTGCATGCCTGTGTCTATTACATTGTGCATGTAAAACTTGGGAAGTAATGCTCAACATTGCCCCTCAACGCAAGTGATAAAATTATTTCTCAGTGGCCAGTTAGGAGTGGCTGATAAGGTTCAATATCTTCTAAACAAAAGGATACAGAGGTCTTCATTTCTGCCATAGCAACACAGATTTTTGTCAATAGTGGTCATGGGAACTCACGTAGAGTTTTGATTGCATGTGTCCTCTGTGCTAATTTGCAGAGCAGAAATAGGAAGCAATTATGTGATAGTGATAAAAGCAACTCATTTTTTTTTCCTTCACATTATTTTTAGGCTAAGAATATGAATGAAAACAATATCTTACACTTTTGATTTTTAGTGAATTCTGATTGACCTTCCCCTCAATTAGTACAGATTTATAAGAGTCTATTATAATTGCCTTCTGTTTATCTCAATTATTTTAAGCATTTTTTATTTTAACGGTGATATCTAAATACATTCTTAAATCCCAATCTTTTCCCTCCAATGCAAGGATAGACTACAATGTTGTGACATCTTAAAGAAAGAAAAATGAAGAAATATTCACCTAAATAAGTGATCCTGAAAGAAAGAATAGCACACTGTTGGCCTCAGGAGATCATTTCGAAGAGTAACTCCAAGAAACACTTTCAGAACTCATTTCCCAGGTTGCTTTCAGAGTTTGTTTAAGAGTTAAGAAATGATGTCTTACTTCTCTGTAGTCAGATCTTACTTTTTGGTCCAAAACAGTAATGCTAGCTTGATCTTTTAATTTTTCTGCTAAATCTGCACTTCCTCTTTTATCTGGTAACTGGTTACTTACCCATCCCATCCTTTTCCAACATCATTCAGTCACCATTTCCTGCCAGTGTTACCTCTTAAATATTTATCCCATCCATCATTGTTTCCGCATCATTGGCACAATTACTTCCTCGGCAGTCACATGGCCAGCTGCCGTCCCCAACTGTCTGCCACCGGTACGTGCTCTGAAGTATCAGGTCTAGGTGATCTTTCCTTTTATCATCATCAGATGTCTAAAAAGACAGGAACCCCAATGTTCCCCTAATCCTCTTCTCTGGGAACCACAGGTAAATTTTAATGCCCCCGTCAAATCCACTGTCTACACTGCTATCAGAGTAGTCAAAAAAATCCTTTAAAAAATAAAATCTTAAAAAAAAAAAGGTGGAGGTGCGGGGCTGCCTGGCTGGCTCAGTTGGTGGAGCTTGCGACTGTTGACCTCAGGGTTCTGAGTTCCATCCCCACGTTCAGTGTAGAGATTACTTAAAAATATAAAATCTAAAAAAATTTAAATGAAATCTAAATGTGATATTCCCATGGTTAAGAGTCTTTGGTGGTATCCAATCACTTACACTCTAAGATTATAAACCTGGAATTCATAAACCTTGGTTTGGCCCTCCAACCATCTCTAATTCCCTTGAATGTCTATGCATAATTTTGGGTGGATGTGCATTTATTCAGAGGAAAATGGTAGCTTTTATCATTCTCTGTGACCTAGCAAAGAATAAGAACAGAAAGTTCCACATCAAATTCATGCTCCATAATATGGTTTGCAAGGCCCTCGACAAGCTGATCCCTACAAACTTCTCTAGCCTCACTGCCCCCCCCCATAACACTTTGCCTTGTACTTTATTGTTCAGCTTTAACCAGGTGCTAGTTTTTATGCACACCAATACACATCCCACGCACCACATTCTCAAAACCTCCCCAGAAGTGGGTGGCTCAGTGGGTTAAGTGTTCTACTCTTGATTATGGCTCAGATCATCATCTCAGGGTTGTGAGATCAAGCCCGGGTTAGGTTCTGCACTGAGCGTCTGAGCATGTAGCCTGTTTGAGATTCTCTCTCTCTCTCTCTCTCTCTCTCTTTCTTCCTCTCCCCTGCTTACAGTCTCTCTCTCTCTAAAACACACACACACACACACACACACACACACCCTAGAAACACATCATGCTATTCTTCCCTGTATGCATTTGTTCTTCCTTCTCCTGACTAACCCCACTCATCCCACTGCCACACCCAGGTAATGTGAGGAACCCTCTGAAAATACCATAAGGTGCTGCACATACCTCACCCATTTCTCACACCACATAGTGTTGATTCTGTGTTTGCCCCACTAACTCTGCACTCGACAGGGGCAGAAGGCTACTACTCATTTCTGCATCCTGTATTTAGTACCTTGAATTTAGGTTCTCAGTAGGTAGCTGATGAAAAAATCCCCTGGCAAGTCAATATCTGTTGTGGACTAACTGTGTCCCCCCCAATTTCATATGTTGAAATCCTAACTCCCCTGGTTTTAGGAGGTGGGGCCTCTGGGACACAATTAGATCATGAAGGCAGAACCCTGAGAAATGGGATTAGTGTTCTTATTTTTTTTTAAACCCAGAGAACTCTCCAGCCCTCTTTCTGCTGTGAGGATATGAGAGGTAGGAATTCTGCAATCAGGAAAAGAGTCGTCAGTAGAACCCTACCACACTGGCATCCTGATCTCAGACTCCTCTGCCTCCGGTACCATGAGAAATAATCTTCTGTTGTTTGTAAGCCACCTAGTTTATACTACTTTGTGATAGCAGCCTGAACTAAGAAAACATTCTATAAAATTGACGTTACAAGAGCCAGTGCCGATAATCATCTATGTCTCTGAAACTATAAAGGATTGGCCCCCCTCAGTGCAATAGTTATCTAAGCCCACAATTCTGTTATTTTTTCAGTGATTGAGGTGAAAGTGAAACACTAGTAAGTGTGTAGTAGATTGTGGAAACCCAAAAAAACTTCCCATATTCCCTTCATCTGATAATAAACCCTGCCATGTTGGCCACAGAGGTGAGCTATATCCCACTTTGTTCTATGCAAAGGGCAGGTGCTTGGTCTAAGCAAAGCAAATCAAATTCCTTTCCTGGTATTCACATAGGAACATTGTAAGAAAGAATCTTTCTATATCTTAAGATTGCTAGATAAAATACAGAATGCTTGGCTAAATTCAAAATTCAGAAAAACAACAAGTAAATTGTTAATGTAAATATGTCCCAACTATTACATGATTTATATCGCCAAGTTTTGAGGAGGTTTGTTACATAGCAATAGCTAATAAGGCATAGATTTGATGCTGAGAATTAATTTCTAGAGAGGTGAGTGGGGGATGGGCTAGATGGGTGATGGGTTAGATGGGTGATGGATACTAAGGAGGGCACTTGTGATGAGCACTGAGTGTTGTATGTAAGTGATGAATCACTGAATTTCTACTCTTGAAACCAATATTGCACTATATGTTAACTAACTAGAATTTAAATAAAAATTTGAAAAGAAAAAAAGGAATTAATCTCTTGCTATTTTGAAAAATTGTTAATTTGAGAAATGAGCATAATTTTTTAAAATATCTATTCCAAAAACACATCTTAGAAGTTAAGAGAGTATTTGTCAAAATCAAAGGATATTTCAAACTTGCTTAAGCAAGAAAGGGATCAAAATACCTCCACGTGGCTTCTCTATGTGACCTGTGCTTCCTTCTAGTCTGGTGACTTCAGCATAGGCTGAATTCCCATATGGTAACTGAGAGCTCCAAGATCAAATTATTCCAATGAACATGATAAAAGCAAGGTGGTCTCTCATAGACCACTTGGAAGTCACTGGGTATCAATTTTGCCATACAGCAGTCATAATCTTAACCAGATTCAAGGACAGAGACATATACCTCACTTCCCAATGGGAAGAAGGTCTAAGAACTTATGTACATGTTTGAAAACTGCCATAAAGTGTGAGAGGAAGAAATGGGAACAGATACAGAGCAGGCAAGGGTGTTCTTTTTCTCTCTTGCCATATGCAGTTGGATGAAACTTCTTTGTTGATAGCTTGACCTAGAGGGGAAAATAAGATGATATTTTTTATCCAGACTTTGTGTAAATTATAGTTATAACCTTTTTGCTTAACACCCATTCACCTCAGTCCCTGGGTTTTTGTTTGTTTGTTTGTTTGTTTGTTTTCTCTGTTTTTTTTTTTAAGGAATTAAGGTGGTCATTAATCAGAGGGTACATGTTAATTTATTAAAAGGTAAAGTTTTGAGATGAGGTATTAAAAATCCATGCCATTACAGCAAGTTTTAGTTTGATATAATGATAGGAAATGAAAGCAAAACTGACTTTAAGCTGCAGTCAGTGCCTAAGAGAAAAAGCATATTTTGCGTTCCTTACTAAGATAAAGGGGTAATGTTTTCATAAAAAAAAAACAAACCTGTCAAATGTTTATTAAATCAATGAAGCAAAAAACAAGCTTTCCTGCAGCTTCATCCATGCTTGGATTTTAATAACTAGCATTTATCCCTTGAATGAAAAGTTATATTTGTATACAAGAAGAAAGTCTCCCCACTCTGCACTTGGGATTTTTAGCTCTGAATAGTCTCCATTGCTGATGAAATAAGTCATTTGCTTTGCCGTTTCATATTATTATTGAGTTCCTTCTGATGTTGGTGTTGATGGGAGTGTAAAAGCCTGGACGAGGCAGGGAGAGCAATGAAGGGATCATTCCAATGGTGAATGGCAGAGTATAAGGTAATATGGACCCTGGTAGATTACAACAGAGATGAGATGAGGAACTTAAGTGATGTGCACTCATCAACATTGTGTGAGGATCTCAGAGCACATCTATGCCAAAATATGGATTTTAGGAAAGGGTGGAGGTCATGTTGGAAGACAAACAATGCAAAACACAGCGGGACTTTGGTGTTATAAATGTTATG
This sequence comes from Leopardus geoffroyi, assembly GCF_018350155.1. NCBI lineage: Eukaryota > Metazoa > Chordata > Mammalia > Carnivora > Felidae > Leopardus > Leopardus geoffroyi. The sequence continues at coordinate 55,389,546 of NC_059327.1, read as the reverse complement.
TTAATCTGATCATTTTATTAAGTGTTATGAAATCTGATCTGTGTTTTATATAAGAGAAGCAGAGCACCTTTGCTGAGCCCAAATGGGTTCAGAAACAGACTGTGCTCTTTGGCAGTCAATACAGTAGGTGTGCGGTTGGAGGGGCTATTTATTTATTTATTCATTTATTTTACAGACAGCACACTTGCATGAGCAAGGAAGAGACAGAGGGAGAGAGGAAGAGAGAGAATCTTAAGTAGTCTCTATGCTCAGCATGGAGCCTGACACGGGGCTCAATCCCATCAACCTGGGATCACGGCCTGAGCTGAAATCAAGAGTCTGACACGCAACCAACTGAGCCACCCAGGCGCCCCATGGTGAAGGTTTTTGAAGCTAAAGAAGGAGAAAAGATGTCTTAATCCATTTGGGCTGCTGTAACAAAAGACCACAGACTGAGTGGCTTACAAACAAAAGAAACTTGGGGCGCCTGGGTGGCGCAGTCGGTTAAGCGTCCGACTTCAGCCAGGTCACGATCTCGCGGTCCGTGAGTTCGAGCCCCGCGTCGGGCTCTGGGCTGATGGCTCAGAGCCTGGAGCCTGTTTTCGATTCTGTGTCTCCCTCTCTCTCTGCCCCTCCCCCGTTCATGCTCTCTCTCTATCCCAAAAATAAATAAACGTTAAAAAAAAAAAATTTAAAAAAAAACAAACAAAAGAAACTTAGTTCTCACAGCTCTGGAGGCTGGAAGTCCAAGATTAGGCTGCCAGCATGGTTGGGTTCTGGTGAAGGCTGTCTTCCAGGTTGTAGGCTGCCAATTGCTCACCGTGTCCTCACATGGCGGAAGGGTTGAGGGAGCTTTCTCTGACGTCTTTTATAAGAACACTACTAATCCCATTCATGAAGACTCTGCCTCCTTGACCTAAGCACCTTTCATAGGTCCCACCTCCTAACACCATCACCGTGGGGGTTTGGTTTCGGCACATGAATTTTGTGGGGGATACAAACATTCGAACCATAGCAGAAGAGTTTGAGAGCCAGAGAGGAGTGAAAAGGCAATCGAGAAAGTCTTGAGACGTTGGATTGGCATCTGCCCCCATCTAGCCTGAGAGACTGCTCAGCAAGACCTGTGGAGAGCAAGATTAATTTCAGAAGCAGAAAGAGTTGTGCTGTCCAGACACTTCGTGAAGCTCTGAGCATGAACTGGGTGGCTTTGGATCTCAAGGACAGGTTAGGATACATGGCACAAGGCCTAGGTTCCAGGGTAATCTTTCCCCAGGCAGCTTCATTTAAAGGAACCACTGGGTGGCTCAGTCAGTTAAGTGTTTGACTTAGGCTCAGGTCATGATCTCACAGCTTGTGGGTTCGAGCCCCACGTCAGCTCAGCTGACAGCTCAGAGCCTGAAACCTGCTTTAGATTCTGTGTCTCCCTCTCTCTCTGCCCCTCCCCCACTTGTGCTCTGTCTCTCAAAAATAAATAAACATTTAAAAAATTTAAAAAATAAAATAAAGGAGCCACCAGCAGAGCATGACCACACCAGTAGAGGATCTTCCTTATGGATGGGGCTGGCGACAAGCACAACAGCAAAGTGACCCAATGCACTGGAGTAGAAAAACCAAAGGCAGACTTGCTCCTAAGCACACAGTTGACATCCCAGAGACTCCTAGCAAACCAGGAAAACCTGGTAGGCAGGAGACTAAAACCCTCTGTCAGCCAGATGGACCCAAAGACTTTTTGAAGACCACTATAATCTGATTATTAGTGTTAATATGACCTCATTTGTCCCTTCAGGCAGGGAAGGCTTGAGCTGTTTAGATCACATAAGGAGACGATTAATAACTAAAACAATCACCATGGTCATTATACTGGTATGTAATATGAGACCATGATTAAACTTGTGACCATTTAGAAATTAGAAATGAATGAATCCAATAAGAATTGCAGGGTAAGTATACTGAGGACATAATTCTGGGATATAAAAATCCAAAATTGCACCTTGAGCCAAGTCTCCAATCCACCACATTGTTCAAAGAGAGAAGTGGGCAGGAAGTGACTTAAGAAAATAAGCCATAACATTTACACTTTATTTGTCCCCAGACAGCTTTGAAGAGATCTCCCCGGGTGTATTCTGTATTTTGAGGAGGAGGGTGCAGGTGGTCCCAGTATACCGTTTAGTGTGCACCTATTTCAAGGATAGGATGACTAGGAAATAGCAGCTGTACCCACACAGGTGAATCCATCCACCCGTTCACTGTAGGAGTGAAGAATGGTATTTTAGACCAATCACTCTGGTGCCCATTCTTGGAGGTTTTCCATTTGACCTACATAAACACACACACACACACACACACACGCACGCACGCACCACTTTGGGTCACAGAAGAGTAGCTGAGGGACACAGCACCTTGGTCACATAAAACTAAGACTATAAAAATATTTAGCCATTCTCCTGCTATACCCAGAGAGACAGTTGTTGATGTAGCCTTTTGACATCCAGAGTTTCCATTTCATCTTGTTAGATCAGTGACAACGCTGAAGATACAGAGGCAGCAGTATTTTGAACAACTTCAGAACTACCAACTTAATTGGAACACCAAAGCCAGGCCATCACACTCTTTTTAAGGCTATAGGCCAGTTTAATGGCCTATATAATTTGTACTGACATACACAAGGTTTCTTTTTTCATCAACTTTATATCCTTCCACAGGGGAGTCTACTATCCTAAATATAAAGAAAGCAGCCAAAGTATATTCAATTTTATAAAAACCTTTTAAACCATTATGTTGTATTATATGTGTTTATGTTTGTGATAAAAACAAAATTATAGATCGTGGCACAAAATAGTACAAAATTTGTACTATGATTTATAATTTTGTTTTCCTCATTTTATCCAAAAAGCTGAAAAAGTCATAATTCTGCCACCTGCTCTTGGGTAACTAGTTGGCCCTTATTCCTTTTCTACTAATGCTTTCCTAAACATTAACACTTGCATTTGTAAATCTAGAAATACAGAATTTTTTTGAGCAAAGGCTTCTGCTGTCATTATGAGCAACTCTGAAATCCCGTTATGTATTATAATATACCCTAGGGCGCTAGTGGAGTTAACTTGAAAAAAAAATCCAAAAAATAAGCCTATGTTAAACCTTAGAAATTAGAAAATTAACCAAAATCCTGTGTCTATCAAGGGTTATTATCATTACCAGCAGCTTAATAGAAATGCAAATATGTCCTCTTTCAGAGCTTGAAATTCAAGATGAGATCTGTTATCAGTTATTTAACAAACCATCCCAGAACTTAGTGACTTAAAACAGCAAACATTTTGTTTAGTCACAATGCTGAAGTTCAGAAATTGAGACTAAGCTCCACTAAATGGTTCTTCTGCTGGTCTCGCCTAAGAGGGATGAACAACTCATCTTGGTTTGCCTGGGACTCTCCCAGTTTTAGCATTGACAGTCCAGCATCCCACAAACCCATCAGTCTCAAGCAAAACAGAAGAGTTGGTCACCCTATGTCCGGGGTCACTCATGCGGCAGTAGTCTTCTGATGGCTCACCTAGAGCTAGGCAGTCTAAGATGGTCCCACTTATATATCTAGTAGTTGGTGCTGATTGTCAGTTGGACTATGTGTCTCCAACAGGTTAGTCAGGCTTCTTCGTGTGGTAACAGGCTTCTTGAAGATGTAGGAAAGAGGCCAAGCCCCAGCGGACAAGGCCTCTGCTTGCACCTCATTTGTTGATGTTAGCTAGACCAAGTCACATGGCCAAGTCAATGGCAATGTACCACACAAGGGCATGGGTACAAGAACCCATGATCCATACAGTTCAGCATAAGGCCATTTAGTATTCAAATTTAACAAATCCTCATTTTGCGTGTTGTGTTACTTTCGGAGTCTATCTTCTACTTGGTAAGAAAAAGAGCTCCTCGTTCCTAAGATACAGTCCAAATAACTACTGCCTCTCAGAAATAAAGCAGAAAATCTCTGTTGCTTTTTTTGCTGCTGCTGCCATTTGTTCCTGTTCAAAGAAAAAAAAAATTTTTTTTAAGTCCTGAAGTCTAGCTCAGCCTAATGGAAGCAGTAAGAAATGCAACGATGCTAAGGCATAGAGGCAGTCACAGAGGACTTCCTCAGACAGCAGAGTGCAGAGAGGAAACTTCAGCTTATGGCACTCTACTAGCACAGGCCTGGGCACCAAATGTTAAACTTCTTTACTTACACAATTCTTTCAGCTTGCACATATCAGAGCTATGTCTGCCATTATACATACATAGTCCCAAGGTGCATGAGTTAGGAGAAAACATAGCTTTCTATGACTGGAATCAAATATTCCTTCCATTTCTGCATCCAGCTCTTTCCAAGAGGACCTCTTTCTCCCAGCCCAGGACCTACTTCATTTTTTGTCCCTAGACTGACCACCTCCCTGTGTAACAGAAAGGTGACATTCCTCCCTCATCCTTATGGTCCCCATTACACAAATAAAGGCAAGGAAATTATACCAAAAAAGTAAGTTTTTAAAGATACGTTACACAGATGAATTTATCAGTAGTTATTTAACGACTCTTTTCAAAATCCTAATTAAGCGGTGATTTAATACTTAAAAGAAAAAATTGTTAGAAAAAAATTATGTTTTAATCTGCAATATTGTTTTACTCAACAACTGAATTCGAGCTGAAAATAATTATGTTTCAGCTGTAATTGTTCTGTAATTGTTGAGTCATGGGCCAGCTAAAAATTTTGAGTTACATAATTGAAAATTATGTGGTTCATCTCTGTGCTGATTGACTTGGCTTGATTGGGTCCAGAGGGAAATTGTGCCATTTCATTTCTGATCAAATTCAGACTGCAACCCACATGTCCAGAATTCTCACTGCAGCCATGGAAATGAATGGAAATTGAGAGCCAGTTTATTTTCTGAGGCCAAATGGAAGAACTCCTTTTGATTTCTGGACCTAAGTTTTAATTGTTAGTGAATTTTAAAAATAACTTTTTATGCATGTTTATCTTTCAATGTAATGGGTTTTTTTTTTATTAGTAGACCCCCAAAGGATACATGAGATGTATTAAAATTCAAGATAACCCTTTTTGTCTGAAAATAGGAGAAAGTAGGCAACAAATATGTAAAAAGTGTATTAAAACTCTGCCACATTTTTCACATATGGGGAAAGAGTCAATATGTGAAATGGAGAATAACAGGAACATCAACAACTCTTTAGAATGCAGTGAGAATCAGAGAGTGAGGCCACAAGCATTAAGAACTACATCCTGGCTTAGTGAAAACAACCAACTGCACACTTGGAAATATGCATTTGCAAGTGAAAACATGGAGATTTTTTTCATTTGTGCCACATAAAGAATGGTTCGAGTATACTTTTATATTATAGCCTCATAAATTTAAACTCAGCAAATTTTGGAATACAAAAATGGATGTAGAAAAGTAAACTAGTCTACCATAGGTAAAAAGGAAACATACCTATTATCTGGTTCAATAGCCTTAACATAAAATAGAAAATTGATTTCTATTAAGCATTCAAAAATTATATTTTCATAACCTGAAGAATAAAGAATGTGCAACAGGAACATGTTCCTTCATGATTATGTTAATTTCAAAAGATGTTTCTGTGTTTCTTGTTTTAAGTTTACTTATTTATTTTAAGAGAGAGAGAGAGCACTCACAGGCCCGGGGAAGGGGCAGAGAGAGAGAGAGAGAGAAAGAGAATCCCAAGCACGCTCTGCACTGCCAGGGCAGAGCCCAAGACAGGTCTTGAAGTCACAAACCGTGAGATCATGACCTGAGCCGAAATCAAAAGCCAAAAGCTTAATCAACTAAGCCACTCAAGCACCCGACAGGTGTGGTTTTTAATAGCAAAAGTTAAGACCTGATTTATGAGTAACACTCATAAAGTAAGTACATTAATATGTTAAAAGTTGCATGAGATAAAACCACATTAGAACAGGTCTACAGTATGTTAACATATGAGGGGAACAAAACCAGCATGAATATTTTTTAAGAAATCAAGGAACATGAGGGGCACCAGGGTGGCTCAGTTGGTTAAATGTCTGACTTCGGCTCAGGTCATGATCTCGTGGTTCGTGGTTTCGAGCCCCGCGTCGGGCCCTGTGCTGACAGCTCAGAGCCTGGAGCCTGCTTCGGATTCTGTGTCTCCCTCTCTATCTGCTCCTCCCCTGCTCGTGCGCTCTCTCTCAAAATTAAATAAACATTAAAAAAAAAAAATCAAGGAACGTGAAGATAAACAAATGAAAAATTCTGAGAAACAGGACCAGTGGGGAGAGTTTCAAGTAATTAGCACTATATTTAACATGGAAAACAGAAAGCATAAGAACATGCTGAAAATAATGAACTTCTCTTCTTCATTTCTTCAGAGGAGAAAATAATGTTGACACATGAAAATATTTTACCTTTAATCTGTGAGGAGCACAACTTCCTTGACCTCAGCGCAACATCTCTCATTAGTTAACTCATATTTGCATGGTGGCATATGAGTTCCCGTCCACAAACTCACTGGAACGTAATAGATGACAATACTACATTTTCCTCAGAGCCATGTAATTCCCACTCTGCGTCCCCTTCACAAAACTAGTAGAAAATTCATTCTTTCTTCTCATGCAAGTTCCCCTGTTTTCAGGGAGGGCGATGGTTCTAGAATCTTATTTAAGCCAAATTGTCAGAGTCATCCTTCTGATCATAACTGTCCGTTCACAGGTTTGCCATCAAGATCCATACGGCCCAAGCCACTTGGTTCCTTCAAATCAGCAGTTCTGCTAATTTCGTGCAAATCCCAGCTCATGGGATATAACTGCCGTATGTGTTCCACCCTGGAGGTCTTGTCATCTCCCAAGGCACCTTCACAGTGCAGGAGGTTGCCTCTATCACTGCAGGACTTGACAGATTCTGCCTCCCACTTCCCTCTCTGGGATCTCTTCAGGCTGCTTAGATTCTCTTAAAAATACAAGGGCTCTTATCTTTTAGCCCCCAGAGCACCAAGGCTGCTGTCCTGACTTGCTCTGGGCTTGAAATGAGAAGGGTTGTGGTGATCAAAGAGGAAGGACAAATACTCACTTATCAATAATTTCTTGTGTTTCACTACTATGTGGGAATTTTTAGCACCTACTCTGTGTAGGCACTGGGTACTCTGTGTGTATCCTCCCCCCATGCTCCAGCTTCAGCAGGACTGGCCTTCTTCCATTTCTTGTTATTATGCTCCCTCCTACCACAGGGCCTTTATATACCATCTTTCTTAGTGTCAAAACCATCCCTTACCTCCTTTCTTTCCATTTCTTTTTTAAAATCATTTATCCTGCGAAACTTTTCAACAGCTCCTCTCCAAATATTGTCCTAATAATGACATGTCCCTAGCAAGTGTTATCTGTAGCCTGGAATATGCTACTTTATGATGGATCTGTAATTTCTCAGTAGGATTGCTACTTTTCTCTACCTCTTATTTTATTAGGTCTTAAATTGGCCTTGGGCTGGTATGGAATGTGAGCTAGAGCTTCAGGTTAGGACACAACTTAATGTGAACTTTTAACTTCCAGGCATGAGAAAGTAAATAAATTTGTACACTTTTACTCTTTATAGCAAACCAGGATATATAATTCCAGAAATATATATATATACACACAATGGAATGATGGGCAGATGTTTAAAAAATAGAACAAGGGGCGCCTGGGTGGCGCAGTCGGTTAAGCGTCCGTCTTCAGCCAGGTCACGATCTCACGGTCGGTGAGTTCGAGCCCCGCGTCAGGCTCTGGGCTGATGGCTCAGAGCCTGGAGCCTGTTTCCGATTCTGTGTCTCCCTCTCTCTCTGCCCCTCCCCCGTTCATGCTCTGTCTCTCTCTGTCCCAAAAATAAAATAAACGTTGAAAAAAAAATTAAAAAAAAATAGAACAAGAAAGGTCTTTTCAATATAGCATGGTCATTAAACGTATTAGCTAACTTTTAAAAATTAGGTGAATTTTAAAAATTAAGTAAAAAGCACACTGTTTGTAGGGTGCAATCATTTGTATAGGAAAGGAAGGAAAAAAATGATATAGTTGTACCTCCTTAGATGAGCGTAAAATATCTCTGGAAGGACATCCAGGAAATAATAGTGGTTGTTTGTGATGAGAAAAATAGAGTGGCAGGAGATAGATGTAGGAGTAAGAATGTTTATAAATATGTGAATGTATTATCTATTAAAAATAATTAAATAAATATTTTTAAATGTTTTAAAATAAAAATTAATGGATAGATAATCAGATTTTCACAGTGGGACAAGATAGAGTAATATGGGTTAGATTGACCCGTCCACCTAAACAGACATAAAATACATGAAACAGTGATTTTTAAGATGCTCAATTACAGAACTGTAATTACAGAACTGAAATTACAGAATTTTCAATCTGGCAGTGAAGGACAGTGATCCCTGAGAGATGGAAAATAATAAAGGGAGGTCTATGATTGCCCCTGCTTCCCAACTGGAGTGTTTTTAGGTTATGGTATAAGGAAGGCAAACCCGGGTAGGGCTCAGCCTAAGTTGGTAGAGAGCTGGGAATTTGGGGAAAATGGGCCAACTAGAATGTCAAGGGCAGAACACCATGAGAAGAGAGCTACACAGAGAGCTCTAGAGATCTACAGATCTGTACCCTTTGAACATTCGGCAGAGTGATGATAGGAACATGTGTGTGAAGGAACTACCCAAGACTGGGCAAAAGAACATTCAAAAGAGTCAGAAATAACAGTGCCCAGAACAAACAGAAGTCTGAGAATAGTGTCTGTTTTCACCATCCAGACTGAAAAGTTTGGTAATTTGTAGGACATTCAGTAGAGCACACAGAAGGTCTTGTCTTAAAAGTAGTGAATAATTTGTCCTAGATTATGCACTGCTCCAGTCCTGCCTAATAAATTGTAAGAACAAAACCCAAGAGGGTTAAACTATTTCCAAATAATGTAACCGCATCCAAGAACAAAATGTTTAAAAGAATACCAAAATACCCAACACCCCAAAATGTAAAAGTTTTAGAACCCAAAGAAAAAATTACCAGCCATGCAAAGCAGTACCAGTATATGTCCCATAATGAGTAAATAATTCAGTCAATGGAAACTAACAACTGAGAGTCAACAGACAGGACATTAAGACCGTAATTATAACAGTATTCTACATGTTCAGAAAGTTAAGCAGAGACATGTAAGGTATAAAAAGACCAAAATAAAAATCCTAAAGGTGAGGAAAAAAGTGTAAGATTAAAAATGCTTTAGATGGGATTATAAACAAATTAGACATTACAAAAAAATTAATAAACTGGAAGATATAGCAATAGGAAATATCCAAAATTGAAACACAAAAAGAGAAGTTATGGAAATGAACAAAATATAAAATTCGAGTCTCTGGAAGATATGGACAAAAAGTAGGAACAGAAAGAATACTGGAGGAAATAATGCTCAAGAATTGTCCATATTTCATGAAAACTATACATGCAGATCCAAGAAACTCAAGTAATCCCAAGCACAAGTAACTTTACCAAGAAAACTCTATAGCTATAGCATGTGTCATGTCATAATAAAATAGCTCAAATCCTATGACATAAAGAAGCTCTTAGGCAAACAAACAAGCCCACACGCCCCCCAAAAACACCAACTTATTGTGTACAGAGAAACAAAGATAAAAATAACATATTTCTTACAGAAAACAATGCAAATGAAAAGAGAATGAGCAACGTCTTTAGAGGATTGAGAGAAAAAAAGCTGTTAACCTAGTGTTCTATAGCCAACAAAAGTATCTTTAAAAATGCAGATGAGGAGCACCTGGATGGTTCAGTCTTTTAAGAGTCAGACTTCAGCTCAGGTCATGATCCCGTGGTTCAGGAGTTTGAGCCCCGTGTAGGGTTCTGTGCTGACAGCTCAGATTCAGAGCCTGCTTCAGATTCTGTGCTGCCCTCTCTCTCTGCCCCTCCCCTCATGCTCTGTCTCTGTCTCTCTCCCTGTCTCTCTGCCCCTTCCCTGCTCTCGCTCTGTCTCTCTCTCTCAAAAATAAATTTAAAACATGCAGATGACAAGATGTTTTCATAAATGCAAAAGATCAAACTCCCACTACAAGAAATGTTAAAGGAAGTCTTTTAGGCAGAAAGATACAAGGCAAAAAGATACAAGGCAGAAAGATACAAGGCTGGAAATATGAGTCCATACAAAAGAATTAAGGAAACAAAAATGGTATTCATAAGATAAGTTCATATATGTGAAAGCTTATTTTTAAATCTTTTTAAAAGACAATACTTAAAATAATAATGATGTAATGTGGGATTTATAGCATATGGGAAAGTAAAATGTATGACAACAGAGTACAAAGGTTAAGGGAAGAGACATAAAAGCATTCTACCAAAAGATTTCTATCATATATGTGCACTGGTACAGTATCGCTGAAAGCTAAACCGTGATCAAAAATAAACACATATGATATAAACCCTACAGCAACCACAAAGTAAAAAAAAAAAAAAAAATCACACGGAGTTTTTGTTAAGTCAAAAAGGATAGTGAGTGGAATCATGAAAAATATTCAATGAATCAAAAGATGGAAAAGGAAATAATAAATGGGACAAATAGAAAACAAAGAAGCTGATAGATTTAAGCTTAACCACATGAATAATCATATTAAAAGTAAACAATCTAAAAAACAAAAAAACTAAGTGATCTAAATAGCCCAGTTAGAAGACAGAGATTGTAAAACAGCAAGGTGCAATTGTGTGCTGCCAACAACAACGACGACAACAAAATCTTAAATATAAAGACACAAATAGTTTTAAAAATAGAAAAGATATAAAAGTTATAAATAAATATTAGTGTTTAGATAGTATAAATCTAAAGGAAGCTGAAGTGTTAACATCAAGACAAAATAGATGTCAAAGCAAAGAATATTAGCAGAGATTATTAAAGTCATTTCATAACAAGATTAAAGTTAATTCATCAAGAGTACAGAAAAATCTTAGACACTTATGCCCTTATTAACAGAGCTACAAAATACATGAAGCGAAAAACTGATAGAACATCGTGAAGAAATAAACAAATTCAAAACTATAGTCATAGATTGCAATACCCCCCCTTCTCATAAAAGAATACAAATTTTATGATTACATGTATATTAGTATACATGTATATATTAATGGAACAAGGAAACAGAAAATCAGTAAAAATATACACGACTTGAACAACACTACCAACCAACTTTACCTAATAAATGGGTATAGACCCCTCTACTCAACAGCAACATAATATGCATCCTTATCAAATACACATGGAGCATTTACCAAGATAGGCCATATTCTGAGCCATTAAAAAGTCTGAATAAATTTGGAAGGATTCAAGTCATACAAAGTATCTTATCTGACCACAATGAAATTAAATTAGAATCAATAACAAAAAAAAAACTCCAAAAAATCCCGAAATATTTGGAAACTAAATTACACATGTGTATATAACAAATAGGTCAAAGAAAGAAAACAAAAGAGAAATTAGGAAGTATTTTTAACATAATGAAAATGAGAACACTGCATATTTTTGGGGGGAATTTTTTGTGGGATTCTGCTACACGAGTACTTAGGTGAGATTTATAGTACTAAATACCTATATTAGAAACAAGAAAAGCTCTCAGGTCAATGATCTTAACTTTTACCTTAAGGAATGAGAAAAAGAAGAGATAATTAAACACAAAGTAAGTAAAAGATTAAAACAATAAGAACTAAAAAGAAATCAATAAAATATAAGTGAAAACAACAGAGAAAAATCAATGAAACCAAAAGCTGGTTCTTTAAGCAGATCAATAAAATTGGTAAACCTCTAGGCAGACTGACAAGGCAGATGAGAGAAGGGACACAAATATGCTCAACAGCATTAATCACCATGGAAATGCAAAACAAAACCACACTGAGATACCATGATATCCCAATCATAATGACTGAACTTCAAAGACTGCCCATATGAAGTATTGGTAAGAAGGCATAGCAACTAGAACTCAAACACTACTGTTGGGAATATAAAAGGGTACAACCACTTCGGAAAAGTGTTGGACCGTTTCTTTGAAAGTTAAATATACACATCATATGATCTAGTTATTCCACTCCTAGGCATCTCCTCCAGAGAGAAATGAAAGCCTATATCCTATACACAAAGATTAGTAAACAAAATTCATAGCAGCTTTGTTTATAACAGCTCAAAACTGGACACAGCCCAAATGTCCATCAGTAAGTGAATGAATAATCAAACGGTGGTATATTTGTGCAAATGGAATAATACTCAGCAATAAAAAAAAAGTGGTGAACTATTAATACATGCTAAACATAGGTGAATCTAAAAATAATGACACCGAATAAAAGAAGCCAGGCCCAGAAAAAGAATACAAATTTTATGATTACATGTATATTAGATTCTAGCAACTGCAAACTAAACTATAGTAACAGTAGATCAGTGATGGCCTAGACGAAGAGAATGACAAGGTCAGAAGGGAGGAATTACAAGAAAATTTGGAAGGAAGGCTAATATGTTCATAATCTTGAATGTAGTAATAGCTGCACAGGTGTCTAAGTCAAAACTTATCAAACTGTAGACTTAAAATACATGGCAATATTCTGTATCTCAACTATACTTCAATTAAGCTGTTAAAAATTCAAAGCTAATTAAAAGATTAATGGACAACTGTGAGTAAATACATACATAAATGAAAAGTTGGTTTCTTACCAGTCATTCACACTAATGAAAATAGGAGACATTAATTTATTTGGAGCTTGGTAAAAACATCAATGAAGGCAAAAAGGATCCATTTGAATCTACTTTATTATATCTAAAATTAATAGAATTTTAGAATTTAGATATTCTAAATAAAATGTACCTAGAATACACTACATGTGTTTTTTTTTTTTTAAGAAAACAAGATGTAAGAAAACAAGATGCTGTGTTTCCAATGAATTACAATACATGCATACAAACAAAAAAGCAACATAGGACTTTCCCTTGCTAGTATCTATAATTCCAGATCTAGGAGAATTCTAGTTTTGAGGTTCATTCTGCCCAGTGTAAATTTTGATGCCCTTTGGTCTCCTATTTTACACAATCAAATGAGAATATATTTGTTTGGCTTGAGGTCTTTTCTATTTGTGGTTCAGTTTGAATAGGATTGAGAATTTCTGGTCACTTATGCCCAAGCTCTGCAGAAGTGGAGTTACTCTGTTGGCATGTTCACGGGGGAACTGCACTCGATACATGTTACAGTCCTCATTTTATCCAGCTACAGTTGTAATTCCGCTCTGAAATTCGGTGCATGGAAAATGGAAAAAGATTAGGCTGCTGGAGAGAGGGATAAAGTAGGTTACATCTGGTTCTAGGATTTTTCTTTCAAACAAAATAAAAAATTGCATGAGATGCCTTGTGTTATTTTTCTTAATCCTGCTCACTTTCCTGGGTAGAATAATAAATCCCCTTTCCTGCCTTGCCATCCTTCTAGCCACATAGAGGCTACACATTAAAAAATACTCTTAAACTGAAGTAATCAGGCCAAATACCATTTTCACATACAAAGCCTTTGAAATATAGAACACGCAAATTCAAGTTGATGTTGTTGGAGTGCCTAAAAAAAACATTACCAAGAGCAGGCCTTCAGTTGCTGTGTCTCATATGTTTATACATATTTTAAAATGTGTACCTTCAACATTTAATGCCTTGTACTCTTATGTATAAATATCCTTTGTGTCAAAAATTTTTCAAAACTATCACAAAAACTACATTGGAAATGTGGTTTTTTTTAATTTTTTTAAATGTTTTTATTTATTTTTGAGACAGAGAGAGACAGAGCATGAGCAGGGGAGGGGCAGAGAGAGAGGGAGACGCAGAATCCGAAGCTGGCTCCAGGCTCTGAGCTGTCAGCACAGAGCCCGATGCGCAGCTCAAACTCACGGACTGTGAGATCATGACCTGAGCTGAGGTCGGTTGCTTAACTGACTGAGCCACCCAGGCGCCCCTGGAAATGTGGTTTTTTACAGATTTGCTTTGTCTGTCTGCATAGGGACATTCTCTGAGTGTTTCCTATCCACGTTTATGTACTTGTCTCTCTTTGCCCCCAAACACTGAAACAGAAACAGAGTTGCAGTAAAGAACTCAAAGGCTTTGAAATCAAAGGACCTGGCCCGGCCCCAGAACCACCACTAACTTCAGCCTTGCGCTGCTGCTCCTTACCTCTCTCTGCCTGTTTCTTTAAAACAATACATGAGAATGATATTCACAGGATTGTAGCGAGGATTAGTCAAAGGAATTGGGTAAAACTTTTAGCCAAGAGCCCAGCAGGTATTGAGGACTCAAAACAAAACAAAACAAAACAAAAAAAAAACTAGCTCTACCTTTAAACTGCAAAAAGTTTAGGACAGGACCCATAACTATGAATGATCTCATCACATAGCAACGGGACTACTGTGTGCCCTAACAAGAATAGAATACTTGAAAATTATTACTTGAGCAAAAGGAATATTTCTTTGAAAGGCAGAGAAAGCCTAAAAAGAATAATATAATTAAAATGAAAAGACCTAGGGGCGCCTGGGTGGCGCAGTCGGTTAAGCGTCCGACTTCAGCTCAGGTCACGATCTCGCGGTCCGTGAGTTCGAGCCCCGCCTCGGGCTCTGGGCTGATGGCTCAGAGCCTGGAGCCTGCTTCCCATTCTGTGTCTCCCTCTCTCTCTGCCCCTCCCCTGCTCATGCTCTGTCTCTCTCTGTCTCAAAAATAAATAAAAACGTTTAAAAAAAAAAAAAAAGACCTAGTTTATTTTTTAAAGTTTGCTTGCTTCTTTGTTTGTTTGTTTAAGTAAATTATTTATTTATTGAGGCAGGGCTCAATCTCATGAGCCGCAAGATCATGACCTGAGCCAAAATCAAGAGTCAGATGCTTAACCCAAGCATCCCAAAAAAAACCTAGTTTAAATTCCACCTTTGGCATCTTAATTAAATAACTAATTCTGGTTGATTTGTTTATTCTACTAATCATCTCATAGTCTGTAAAAGGGACATGACCTGTTAATGGTAAATTCTTGGTGAATACATACTGAGAGATTGAATCTAAGGTATTGTCTATGACAGTGTTTTCTATACGTTTATCTGTCTGACAGTACAAGATTCCTTTCATTTAAGAAAAAGACATAAAATTAAGTGATATTTCTCTATATATCATTCACTAGCAGTCGTGTATTTCCCTCTAATGATAAATATATGGAGCAAATGTGGCTCTACAGGACATTAATTGCATTAGAGCCTGAAGTGCAAAATTTAAAGCTCATGAGGATTCCAAGAGCAATTAGAGACCCAATGAGAACCCTAGATCCATTGACAGAAAACCAGGGCTGAAAAGCACCATGCATTTGACTTCTGAAACATTATCTTGAAGTTTGTTTTTATTTTTTTCCAAGCAAATATTCCTAGTCCTTTAAAGATTTTTTTTTTCATTTCATAGGTCTCCCGTTATGGCTGGAGGTCTCTTTGCTGTGGATCGAAAGTGGTTTTGGGAGTTGGGTGGCTATGACCCAGGTTTAGAAATCTGGGGAGGAGAACAATATGAAATCTCTTTCAAGGTAAGTTACCAAGACCCTCTTTGCACTATGTCTACATAATTTCAATGATTCCCATAAAGAGTCATCATTCTGTTTCGTGACCTATATTGTGAGATAACAACGAAAGTAGATATGTCACCTTTCCAAGTCAGCTTTGGGATGAGAGAGCTGCTTCCCTCTGATGTTTCAGTGAAATGTAACCATGCCATGAAAGAAATCATTCAAAATCCCATTTGCAGGCAGGAGACTTGGTGTGCCAATAGACCTGCTGCTCCACCAACAAAGCATCCCTTCCACAGAACACACAGAGTGAAGAATTGAAACGAAAGAAATTGGATTATTGGAATTCTCTCCCTTTGTATTTATTTTAGAAATAATGGTTCATATTTTGATCATAACCAGTTATTCCAAAATTCCAGTTAACAGAAGAGTAACTTAAAAATATGAATAACAAATTAAGGCTCTTCTTCATAGAATTCCATAATAGGTGAATGTTTTTATTTATTTCTCTCTGAAACTGCCGAGGTCTCTACTTGCTTTGGCCATAAACGCTCAGCAAAATTATATACTTTATAACATACATACATGTTACATACATCATGTGTACATACATATGACAGAATGCAAGTTTTAGGGTTTGTGAATGAAAAAAATCTGCCACAACACGTGAAGACCAGAAGAGCAAAGCAAAATAAACTGTGTGAAAGGTTGTACTCCAAACCTCCAAGATGCATTTTTTTTTCCCAAAAACAGTCTCATTAAGGAAAAAAAAAACTTCATTTTCTTTTTTTCTTTATGATTGTCGTTATTTATACAGAAGATG
Organism: Leopardus geoffroyi; assembly: GCF_018350155.1. Lineage (NCBI taxonomy): Eukaryota > Metazoa > Chordata > Mammalia > Carnivora > Felidae > Leopardus > Leopardus geoffroyi. The sequence goes on along the minus strand of NC_059327.1, from coordinate 55,373,180 downwards.
GATTTATTTTGTAAGGTTTATCATACAGAAGTTTCTTAGTAAATAAATCATTTTTCCTAATTACTCCCATCATAAAATCAAACCAATTCTTGCTGAGAAAAAAAATGTATATTGAATATAGTAAAAGTCAGGCTTAAGAATCCAGCCAAACTCTCTAAATTTATACATAGAAAGAAAATGATAAAACTGATCTTCATAAAACTGTAATGGCTATCTTCAATATGTTAACAAAAATGTTACATTGTCCTCAAAGTGTCAGAAAATAAATATCCCTAAAGAGAAACTCAGGAGGCTTCAGGACATCTAGAAGTTTCCAATTCACTCTGCTGGCAGTAATCCTTGTAACACCGCTTAGTAAATTCGTGTTTTTCTTCACCGTCTTTCAAAGCCATCTAATTTCATATCTGAGGTACTTTTTAAAGACCTTTTTGTAGATATGTGGTATTAAGTCCTTCAAGTTGCCAATTTTGTTTGTTTGTTTCTCTGCTATAGTAATAGCTGCACACTTATCACTGTGTATATGGCATAAGGTAGTATAATAGTTAATGATGATAGAAGCGGTACCTTCTTCCATTTACTTAATGGTATGTGACAGATGCTGAGCTAAATGCTTTATATACATTATCCAATTTAAAGTCACATCTCTAAGAGGCTGGTGTTATTCCATTTTACAAAAAAAAAAACAAAAAACAACTGGGGTTCCTGGGTGGCTCAGTCGGTTAAATGACCGACTCTTGATTTCGGCTCAGGTCTTGATCTCACGGGTTTGTGAGTCCGAGCCCCCCGTCAGCCTCCACGCTCACAGTACAGAGCCTGCTTGGGATTCTTTCTCTCTCCCCTCCCTGCTCATGTGCGTGCATGCATGTGTGCGTACACTCTCTCCCTCTCAAAATGAATAAACTTAAAACACAACTGAGACTTAATGTTTTAAAGACTTTTTTTAAATACTTATTTTGAGAGAGAGAGAGACAAGCTGGGGAAAGGGTCAGAAAGAGAAAGAGGGAGAGAGAATCTTAGGCAGGTTCCATGCTCAGTGCAGAGCCTGATGTGGGGCTTGATCATGGTCTAAGGCAAAATAGTCTGATGCTTAACTGACCGAGCCACCCAGGTGCCCCTAACATGTTAAAAACTTTAGGCTACAAATTGTTTTAAGCTTTAAAGATTATGTACATTACCTAGTGCTGCTTTGGAATTGAAATGCTCCATCTCTGCTTAACTGCAAGGAATACAGAACCGGTCCTACCATAGTCCTCACTGTGAACCTTTTGATTTCTATCTAGTTTCCTCTCACTGAAAAAGCGAGTATCTTCATTATGGTCAATAGCATGACAGTAAACTTACCGCTGACCCTGGCAAAATAATATTGATTATCATATATGGCTCAAAGCTAGGTGCAACGTTTGCAATAATACCTTCAACTGGAAAAACCGAATATTACATTTGACCCCAAGATTAAGGGGAAAAAATGGCATTGCTGTAGCTGCAACATCTTCAGAATTCAAGAGATGCGTTTTACTTTTCACTGATCAAGATTTATTTTGCTTAAATACTGTTAGTTCATGGATTCTTCAAGTTTAAAATGTTATTATGAACATTTCTATTAAGTGGGAGGTATCTGGCTCTGAATAACGAGCTGGATGATGGATAAAATTCCTATGGAAAGTCTGGAGGATTTGCGTAATATACATTTGCATTCTAAATCAAAAGGCATTTTTTTAACAAACGTAGACTTGCATCTTTCGTTTCTGTATCACTTGTATCTATCACACCTCTTCTGGGTGACCTGAGATTTTATTACCCCATTTCCTATTTTTCAGTTATCTGTCATTCTGAAGGATATAATTGGAATGCAGCCCTGTCGTCTTTGTCTAGAAACCATGGCAACAGCACTGGAAGTTCAGGACTAAATTGCCCCAGGTTGCTTGGTTGGAATGACAGATTCTTTGGCAACAGCTATTTCTTACAGGGTCCCATTTCATACGTATCCCTTCATTCTTCTTGCTATTGTGTGCTGACCTTGGGGTTCCTGTCCCTCCCTATTAGTATTTGTAACATGAGGGGGACAAACTTAAACAGGCTTTGGTAGAATTTGCATTGAAGCAAAAAGAATTTTCTCCATGGGAAAGGAATCAAAAGAATTATACACACATAGCTCTGAGAAATGGTATTAAAAAGAAAAGAAAATCAAACATTTGCATTATGTTTAATTTTGCAGGGTAAAGCACTGTAAGATTTACACTGGGCAGCACTTGAAATTCAGGAAGTATGTATGGATCACTAAGAGTTTACTTGTCTATCTCACATTGTAATAAAGAAATTGTTTTAAGTGTAGATTCAAATGCTCTGATTCAAAGGATTTCTATCTATGGTCGTCATCAGGCATCATTGCTTGCTGTTTGCTCCTTAACCAAAGAATCGTTTCACCACAGTTTATGACAAGGCTCTATCACTAAATAAACTATTTCTAGAAAATCCTGCTTCATATTAAGGGCTTGGTTTCTGGTCAAACAGCCTCTGGTTAAGAGTGCTCCTCAATTTTCTTTCTCTGTAAATCTCCTTCCTTTTTCTAACATCTGAGTAGATCAGTGGATTTCATCCCATAACAGAAAAGCCAACACAAGTGTAATTTTCAGGAGGCAGTTGAGGAAAAGAGCTTTCTGGGGAAATGATCTGTCTGCCTAGTCTTCAGTCTCTTTCAGAATGAATCTGAACTCCTGCATGGCCCAGAATTATCCAGCCGTCTTTCAAACATTGCTAGGTTAGCCAGCTGCTAGGGAGGGGAAAGCGGCATTTAGTCAGTCATTCAACAAGCTTTTATTGAGCATCTAATTTATTCCAGGACTAGCTCCAGGTACTCAACTTGGAATCGCACCTGGAAACAAAGAGGAAACCACAACAGACAGCGCGGTGTGGCATAAAAGAGATAACCCACACCTTTAAATGCCGTCTACCATTTAAGTTATTGAAATAATAGTAAGCCATTATGACTCTCTGATTTTTCAGAGTGCATTTTTACATCCATTCCCCAAAGATCAAAGTCCAAATGTTAGCATTTCCAAAAGATATGCCCTTCGATTCCGGAAAACTCTTTTCAGAAAATAAAACTGAGCAGCACACACCAAGTAGGCACCCACAAGAAATTTAGGCTCCATTTCACCCATTCTCTGACATGAGATATAATGCTTAGAACCAGGTAGGAGAGCATTAAATTTGGGTTGGGCTGCCCTTTTCCACCCCCAGGGGCTTATCAACATGGTCCCACATGGACCCAGTATTTCTTGGGCATCTAGAGTATGGCATGAGCCCTTGGTCACGAGCCTCAGCTATGCAGAAACATGCAAGCCTCCAGGTGAGATGACTATGGCTACCCTACGTCCGAGAATGAATCTGACAAACCTGGGAACCCCTACAACCTTTTTAAAACCTCTCTTAAGGGACAACATGCCACAGAATCACCTTTGTTATGTACTGTCATCCTTCCTATGTGTTGAGTGTAAGATTCAGGCATTTAGGGATATCATTCGTCTCATAACCTTTCAGCTCTTTTCAGTCCTGAATTCATTCAACAGACATTTATTTATTAATTATAATGTGCCACCTCTGGGCTAAACTCTTCAGATGCAAAGGTAAATGCGAGAAGATTCTCATTCCAGTGGAGCTTACTTTCCAGTAGCAGCCTAGAGAATTAACTCAACACAATTACTCATCATCAGTATTATTTGGAATATATTTTATTTCCATATCACAGTAATAATTCGGGACATATGCAATAGCCTGTTTGCTAGCCTCCTGTGCTATATTCTTTCTCCTCTTTCAACCTATATCCACATTCTTTTATTCCCCAAGTTGCTTTATTTGCCTCTCCTAAAAATTCAGTTCTCCTAATTACCACACAAATCAAATGAATGTTCTGAATCATAAACCATGAGAGTTTTCATCAATTATCTGCCTCACCTGTCTGAATCTACACAGTAAACCAACTTAACTAGTGATTTTCTTTCCTTTTCAGAAGATAGAAACTCATACTTCCATTTCTACCCCTATTTATTACAGAGATTTTAACTAACCAGTCAGACTTTAGTCTGTTCCTGAGATATTAGCTTGTTCTCTCTACAAATATTAATCAGCAACCTCCACCATGAGTCTATGTACCATTCAAGCTAGACTTTGCAGAAAAAGGCAAAGGTGGCCCAGTAGAAGTCCTTGGATCAGGTACAACTTAGATGAGTATTTCTTCCATGAAAAATAAATATCAAAGCAGGAAAGCACAAACAACTACATTTAAAATTCCCTCTAGGGGCACCTGGGTGGCTCAGATGGTTAAGGGTCCAACTTTGGCTTAGGCCATGAGTTCGTAGGTTCAAGCCCCACATCAGGCTCCATGCTGGCATTGCAGAGCCTCCTTGGAATTCTTGCCCTCTCCTCTCTCTCTGTCCCTCCCCTGTTGGTGCTTTCTCTCTCTCTCAAAATAAATAAATAAACTTAAAAAAAACTCATAAGAATTCTCTCTAAAGTAAAACATATAAATGTATATTTATTTGCCAGGCTTCTAATGCAAGAGAGACCAAAGCTTTTCCTTCTGCATTTGGGTGCATAGATTGGAGTAAAAGTAGAGGTCCAAGAACGATACCCATACTGCATTTGCTGTGAGTTCCAGTTTGGTTTCTTTCCAATGGAATGAGAACTTAAAGACACTTGGAAGCTATCTTAATATGGTAACAGAATCCTTTTAAATTTTTCATGATTTTGCCCAATCTTTTATTGTTACTTTGTCCATACCTAATAGGACAGCAACTTTTTTAAATAACAACTCAATCCTTTCAAACTCCTCAAATTAGTTTTGGCATGAACAACAATTCTTTCTGTTTTCATAGCCGTATTTCATCAGTCTAAGTGGTATTTAATGAAATTACGCAATTACATTTTTTTTTTCAACTAGCATAATCACATTTCGGAAGAAAAGCACTGCCTTGTAGGTAAGCATGTAAGCTCACTATTGGGAGCAAGGGATTCCAGGTGTATTCAGCGTAACCCCTATTCCATGCAGTTTTGCCATAATAGGAATACCATTTAACACGTTTGCAGAAGGAATGGAGATTTAAGGTTAATACGTTGAATTGATTGAACAGAGATTCAGTCCTTGCTGTCAAAAACTTTCAGTCTAATAAGAGAAAAGCTCATGCAACAGAGGTAGGTGTGTTTCTACCTTTGTCCAGAGGTAACTTGCTCACTTATTCAGTTCAGGTCTAAGGTGAGGCTCTTTCTTCTTGTTTTCACCTGTGCCCAGGTGCCTCCAGTTCCCTGATGTAAGGATGCCTGTCCAAGGATATTGAATGGCCAATATTGCAGTGATGAGTTCTTGCACTCTGTGCCCTGTTCCTACAGACCAGTGTCCTCTCCTGTTTTTTTTTTAGTTGTCACTTCTTTTCCCTCCCCCAGACCCAATCTTGTGGAGTCTCTGTAAAGTGGGGGGAAAAAAATCAGTCCTAAAATAAGCCTCTGGGGTTTCTTTGAATCTTTGTTTCTACTTTGATGTGACTAGCAAAGAAAATCCCCCTGGAGTAAAAATAGAAAATGGAAAACACATTGAGCATAACGAAATGAATACTTCAGGTTACAATCCTGCCACACACAAATAAATATATACAGTTTAGAGTAACTACAATATGTCTTTGATTTTAATAGACAGCATCCTGGGGGGGGGGGGATGTGGGGTTTTTTAATCCCTTTTTGATTTGTAAAACCTTTACATGGAGCTACCTGTGCTCCAAAGTTCTGGGCATTCTGTGTTCTTCCTATGATGATAGTAACTATTACTTGGTCCCTTAACAAGAAAAAGTAATGAGTTAGCACTTATAGGTCACTGAATTTAATTTCTTATCCTACCCAATACTAATGTAAGGTAAAAATTAACTTCCATTTCATAATTACAAAAACAGACCATTGCCTAGTTAATATCAAAGCAAGAATTAGAATTCCGGTTTGCTCTAAAAACCATTAGCCTAATTTCTCTTAGCTAGAAAAATAGAAGATTTTATATCATTGGTGAAAAAAAAAGTGGCTACTGTCATTCTCTGAAACCACTTAAAAAAGGAAATGCAGGTTCTTCCTATCTGATTTTTATTAAATATGAGGGCTGACAATTCTTGTTAAGATTTAATGTAAAATTTAATTTTTTTCTATCTTCAAAATGCAATCATTATTCAATAAGAATTGAATATACACAATAGGGACTAATCATTGAGTATAAAACATTCAGTTCTCTACTCACACAACATGACAGCCATTAATTTAGAATTGTTATAGCTCAGTAAACCTTATATCCTAGAGCTTAACATCATTATAGAGCTTCTCAAACAAACATGAATTTTATTTATTTGTTAGACAATCAAAATTAATAGCCCTACAAAACTAGCTAAATTTAAAGTTTCCCCACATGGTATATAGCCATCCAAAAGAAAATTAAGTAAACTTACAGTTCAACAATTGAATGTTGTGTAATTACAATAGATTTACAGTTTTAAAATAAAAAAAGGAAGATCTTCTCTTTGAGATTACTCAAAAAAAGGAGAACAAGAAACAGAAACAAAATACTAAGTTTATCCTTGACAAATAATCAGATATCTGACCCCCAACCACAATGCATGAGGAAGGTTATCATACGCAGCAAAAGTGAATTAAATGGTGGGGGAAAAAAAGAGCATGGGAAGACAGAATGACCACAGCTACAAGTCTCCCTTGAAGCCAGCAAATCTCAATGTCACAAAGTAATGGGCACCTCCTAAGAGGGGTAAGATGGGGAACTGACAACATTTGTTTGAAACAAGGCAACAGGTGTGATTGCTGGTGGCCAGAGCTCCCTCGGATTGAGTTTGGCACAGAAGGGAAGCACAAATGGGAAGTTGGGGACTGTTCTAAAAAGAGGTATTAGATAGACAAGCCATATTTGCGGGAAGCAGGGTGTTATTAAGGCAGAATGGAGGAAAGATACTTGATATGATGAACAGCCTTGCGGCAGCCAGTTCCTAATGGATGCTGACAAATACAGGCTAAACTAATTCAGTCACACACAGTCATAAAGTGAATACCTACTCTAATTGGTAAGAATTCTCCCTATTCAAAGATAGGTAATGATAATTTTTAAAGAAAACAGCACATAGAAATACTACAAGAAAATGTGAAGAAGAAAGGACCAGGAACAATGAACACAGGTCACCAAAGTAATGTTGATATACATTGTTATAAAAGTGTTTTAAATATTAATGAAGCTATTGACTCTGCAAAGCAATATGAGATGCTGAACTTTATGAGATTAGGCGAAACAACAAAAGGTAAGAGAAAGAGATGGAAAAAAAATAGCAGCAGTCAGGATTAAATGAAAAAGAAAGAGAAAATCATCACCAAAATGAAGGTCCTATTGAAAGCAACACGAAGGAGAAGGGGTATGCTGAAAATACACAGAGGCAAGGAAGGTAGAGTTGAGAAAAAGGAGCAAAATGGAATTAAAATCAGCAAAGTTAAAATGTAATAGAGTGAAATGATATGGAAGGTATAGGTGCTCATATTAGGAAAAATGTTGAAATTATAATACCATGTATTATACATAGTAGACACAACCAAAGCAGTGATAAGAAGAAAAATTAGATCCTTGGGGAGCCTGGGTGGCTCAGTAAATTGAGCTTCTGACTTCGGTTTAGGTCAGGATCTCACAGTTTGTGGGTTTGAGACCCAAGTTGGGCTCTATACTGACACTGTGGGGCCTGCTTAGGATTCTCTCTCTCTCTCTCTCTCTCTCTCTCTCTGCCCCTCATCTCTTTCAAAGTAATTAAATAAAAAGAAATTTTAAAGAAAAATTAGATCCTTAAGTTCTTATATCAACATAAAAAGAAAGAATAAACATAAGCCAGTTAAATATTCAAATACAGTTTGCAAATGAAAAATGAAATAAACCTAAGGAAATAAAGATAAAAGATTAATAAACTTAAAAAAGAAATTAATGGCTTAGAAAACCAAAAACTGATGGTGCAAGAGCTAGTTCTTCATAGCCAAAAATAAATAATTAAGGGAGTCGCAGATGGAGAGACAGATCAATTAGAAAAGGTCATTAAAAAAACTGGCCATGAAAAAAGAAAGAAAACACAAATACACAAACTAAGAAACAATAATAAGTATTTAGAAAATATTTCAATAGTTCTAAGAGATTAGTCTGTTCAATTCTATACAAAGAGGCATCAGATTGTGAATGAAATGATTGACTTTTAATAAAATCATTATAAGCCACTAACTGGCTTAAAACAACAGAAGACTTTCTCACAGTCTCTGGGTTGGTAGCTCAGTGTCTTTTAGCAGAGCCTCTGCTAAGAATTGCGCAAGTCTGAAATCAAATTTTGAGCCAGCTCTATCCTTATTCACAGGCTCAGCTGGGAAAAGATCTGTGTTCAAGCTCCCTCGGGTTGCTGGCAGAATCCATTTCTTTGTGGTTGTGGGACTGAACTCCTCACTGTATTGGTTTTCATCTGGATACCACTTTCCGGTCCTTGCCTTTTGGCTCCTTCTTTGACCCTCTCACAACATGGTAGCCTACTTCCTCAAAACCACCAGTAGAATTTCTCTCCTATTTCAAATCTTCCTATCCGTTTCTTCAGGAAAAGCTGAGTCCCTTTTTTAGGACTCACCTGTTAGGTTTGACCCTCCCAAGATAATCTCCTTTTGATTAACTCAAGGTCAACTAAAGTGCGACAATAATCATATCTGCAAAATCCCTTCACCTTTGTCACATAACGTCACCTAATTGCAGATGTGAAATCCATCATATTCACAGTTTGTAGCACACACAAAGCAAGGAGATTATAAAAGGACATGTATACGATGGTGTGAGATTTGGGAGGGGAAGTGGGGAGGGGGGGTTGGCGAAGAACATCTCAGAATTCTGCCTATCATGCTGCCCAATGACCACAGAATAAATAGAGAAAACTTTCAAAAGGCAATCTCCTCCAAAACATAAAGAACCAAATGCTATCAGTTTCTTACAAATCTTTAAAGAATGCATACTGCAGTGTTTTCCAAAAACCATTCTTCAATATTAGAAAAGAAAGAAATCTTTACAATTCATTATTAAATTAATATATAATATTGACAGCATAATATTGATAGGAAATTCTGACCAAGATAGCACAAAATGATAGAGAAATACACATATTTTACTTGTAAATATTAACATTAAGAACTAATAATAAATAAAGAAGGTGTGGTATACATATACAATGGAGTATAACTCGGCAATCAAAATGAGTGAAATCTTGCCGTTTGCAGCTACGTGGATAGAACTGGAGGGTATTATGCTAAGTGAAATTAGTGAGTCAGAGAAAGACAAAAGTCATATCACTTCACTCATAGGAGGACTTTAAGAGACAAAACAGATGAACATAAGGGAAGGGAAATAAAAATAATATAAAAACAGGGAGGGGGGAAAACAAAAGAGATTCATAAATATGGAAAACAAACTGAGGGTTACTGGAGGGGTTGTGGGAGAAGGGTTGGGTAAATGGGTAAGGGGCACTAAGGAATCGACTCCTGAAATCATTGTTACACGATATGCTAATTAATTTGGATGTAAACTTTAAAAAATCAAAAATTAAATTAAAATAAATAAATAAATAAATAAAAGACTCACACAATGGGATAGCTATTCAAAGATTAATACACCAAAATAAGTGTATCTTCGATGGATGTGTTTCAATATTGGGATATGTATTAACATAATTCAACTTGAGTGCATTTTATTTTATTTTGTTCTATTTTATTTTATTTTATGTTATTTTATTTTATTTTGTTTTGTTTTGTTTTATTTATTCTTATTTTATTTTATTTTATTTTTGTGGTCTTTGTAGAAAAACGAAATTTATTTTGAAGTTGTGCTGGTCACAATTATTTGGTATAAACTATTCATTGTTTTTTTCACATTTGTTTAAATATAATCTATTGTCAAATTGCTTTCATAGGGTGATGGTCATCTCCATAGGTAATATAGAGGAATTTAATAAACTTTTGCACTCCACGTTTCAACAAAATACTTAATACTTAGCAAGATTAAATGTAAATACATATTTGTAAAATGGATGTATCTCAACTTAAAAACCATCAGCTAGCTTAAAGAGAAACCTCTAGGAATTAAATTACTATTTAATATCATTTCATATTATTCTAGAGATAGCAGGCAATTCCATTAGGTAAGAAATGATATAAGAAATATAAAAATTGGAAAGGAAGAGTGAAATTTTTCATTAACTGCAGGTAATATTACCCTATATCTACCTGAACAATGCAAGGGAAATCGACTGGGAAAATACTATAAACAATAAGAAATTTAGTAAGTTGCCTGGGTAAAATATTTATGTGGGATGTGTGTGTATGTGTGTGTGTGTGTGTGTGTGTGTGTGTGTGTGTGTAAATACATAAAAAACAGTAACCTTTACATATACAAACAACCCCAAAAGAAGATACCATTTATAATAGTAGGGAAAAAGACAGCTAGAAATAAACAAGAAATGTCCTAGTCCTGATGAAGAAAGATTATCATGCTGCTGAGAGACATATAAAGACTCAAATACATGAAATTCATAAAGAAGACAATTCTCCCCAAGCATGCTCATAAATTTAATCTCAGCAAAAGTGGTAACATGAATTTTATTGGGGGGTGGCTAGACAGAGTGCTTCTACTTTATAAGTCAAAACAGATAAACAGAATAATGAGAAAAGTTCTGGAGAAACAATGATAGAGGGTTAAATCACAGCTGATAATAAAATACATAATAAAATTTGCATGAATATACAGAGATATCTTTGGCACAGAATTTAAATAAATTCAGATAAATATGGGAATTTAGTATAAGATAGGCTTAACATTTCAAATCAAGAGGAAGATGGTTGTTTCTGAGTAAACAGTATAGGACAACTACTCTTCTGGAGAAAAAAAAATTAAATTGGACCCCTATATGACACTTCATACAAAAATAGATCCCAAGGAGATAAATCTTTTTTTTTTAATGTTTATTTATTTTTAAGAGAGAGAGAGAGACAGGGCACAAGCGGGGGAGGTGCAGAGAGAGAGACAGGCAAAATCTAAAGTAGGCTCCAGGCTCTGAGCTCTCAACACAGATCCCGACCAGGGCCTCAAACTCACGAACTGAGAGATCATGACCTGAGCCGAAGTTGGATGTTCAGCCACCCAGGAGCCCCTAGAAGATAAATTATTTTAAGCATTAAAAATGAAAATGCAGGGGCGCCTGGGTGGCACAGTCGGTTGAGCGTCCGACTTCAGCCAGGTCGTGATCTCGCGGTCCGTGAGTTCGAGCCCCGCGTCGGGCTCTGGGCTGATGGCTCAGAGCCTGGAGCCTGTTTCCGATTCTGTGTCTCCCTCTCTCTCTGCCCCTCCCCCGTTCATGCTCTGTCTCTCTCTGTCCCAAAAATAAATAAACGTTGAAAAAAAAATTTTTTTTAAATAATAAAAATAAAAATGAAAATGCATAAGAACTACAAAAATCCTGGAAGAACTGGAATGGGGAAGGCCTCCTAAATGTGACTTTAAAAAACAGAAAATCCACTAGAAGCAATGCAAGGAAAGATTAATTCATCCACATAAAAATTCTGCACCTGGGTGGTTCAATTAAGCATCAGATTCTGGATCCCAGCTCAGGTCATGATCTCACAGTCTTTGTGGGTTCAAGCCCCGCATCCAGCTCTGTGCTAACAGTGTGGAGCCTTCTTGGGATTATCTCTCTCCCTCTCTCTCTCTCTCTCTGCCCCGCCCCCACTCACACTCTTTCTCTCTCTCAAAATAAATAAACTTTTTAAAAATTCTGCAAGGAAGAAACACACGAAAGACAAATGGCAATCTGAGCAAAATTATTTGCAACTAATACCCTTAATACTGAAAGATCAACTACAAATCAATATGATTAAAGTTTTGAAAAGCCAAATAATGAAAATATTGAGACCGCTCACAGAAAGGACATACAAATGACTCTTAAATATCAAAAGTTATTCATTTTCAATTATGACAAGAAAAATGTAAATTAAAACTATAATGATATCTTTTTCACCTATTAGATTGGCAACAATCTAAACTTTGATAACACAACACGTTGCCAGAGTGAAGGAAGAGACACTCAAACGCGGCCAATTACAGTAATGAAACGTTATATGCCCTCTATAGGAGCAATTAGAAACAATCTTACAAAATGTTTAATGTGCCTCCGTGTTGACCCAATTTCATTTCTATTCTCATGACCCACAGCGAGATTCACACATGTATTCAACAACACACATACAAAGATGTTTATCTCAACTTGTTTTTGTTGATGAAAAGAGGAAAACTTAAGTGTCCATAAGAGACTGGTTAATTATTATCTAGTTACAATGTGGACTTTAAATAAAACGCAACAGCTTTATTTTTACTATTAGGTGGGGGGATGGGTTGGATGAGTTACACTGTTTAAAGGCCCCCCATTTCTACCACGTTAAGCTTGATGCCTGACTGGGTACCCATATACGGTCTCTTTGGGTTTTCATAGGCCCTTCACGTTGTTACTCTCTGAGTGAAGAAGGTTTAGATTGGGTGGTCAGAGCTTTAACGGTACGGTGGTGAGCATAGATTGGGTGGTCAGAAAGATCTTTAAAATACATCCAAATCTGCCTTAATATGTGAATATATATTGGGGTGCCTGGGTGGCTCAGTGGGTTGGGCGTCCGACTTCAGCTCAGGTCATGATCTCACGGTTTGTGGGTTCGAGCCCTGAGTCGGGCTCTGTGCTGACAGCTCGGAGCCTGGAGCCTGCTTCAGATTCTGTCTCTCTCTCTCTCTCTCTCTCAAAAATAAATAGACATTAAAAAAATTTTTTTAAATATGTGAATATATATTTACATGGATGTTAGAACTGCTTACATACAAACTCTAGAGACAAATCCAGGTACAGATAGACCAAAATTTCTGAGCTAAAGCAAAGACAGTGGTTCACTTGAAAACCCTTGAACAAAGAGAATCTGCAATTTGTGCAGTGGTGTTCTCAGTCTTGGCCTCCCTTCCATATGTAGGTCTGGACTGCAGGGAGGTTCATTTCCCTCTTCCTCTCACTCCTTCAGCCTTGAGTGTCTCCTATCCAGCCGCCACCATGCCACTGCTCGCAGCAAATGCCCCGTGTATACATGACTCACTGATTAGATTCTTAGGAGAAATTACAGAATAATGACACAACAGCATCCCAGAGAAGGTTTTTCTCCCCAGGTGACTGTCCCCAAGCCAGTCCTTCTGTACCCCAGTGCCCATGCTTGTTAATCTCCATACCCTTGGTTCCCAGGACTTAGCATCTAGTCCAGCAGCAAAAAAAAAAAAAAAAAAAAAAAAAAACACCTATAGTTTTAATTAATAAGCATTTCTCACTTTCTCCATAGTTGTCTAAAAATACAAAAAAGTCCAAGGGTGTTTAATTTATACTCCTGAAATTGTTTATTTGCCTCCCTAGAAGGCACAACTCAATCTCATTTTAGAAATGCACTCCTTTTCCCTTAAGCCACCTCTATATAAACTATCATGACAACGCTTTGTACAAATGGCTTTGTTAGAAATAAATTCAGGCTTATAAAGTGTGCTCATTAGAAATCCTTTTTATGCCAAGGATGATTCTAAAATATTTTATATACCTTCTCATTGCTTTTATGAGACAGTATATTAGAGGTCTCTTCTTACTTTCAAGCCTGCAAAGTACCTCAAAGTATAGTTGCGGTTTATATCTAAAGTGTGACAGAAGCCTTTTTATGGCACACTATACCTTCAGATACACAAGAAAATATCTAGAGTTGTTCCTATGGGGTTTTTTCCTACAATATTTAGCCTAGGTGACATAAAAATAACCATTTTAATTCAACATGCCCAGAATTGATCTTCCAAAGAAAATATTAAAATGACTCTAAACTCATTCAGAAACTCAAAGATAAACAGAAACAGCTGTTAAATGTCTCACACGCTAGTCTGAGATTCATTTCAATTACCCGACAAAAGGTACCTCAGGTGTAACAGAGCATTTTCAAGTTAAATTTTATGTCCATTAGATACAAACCTAGCGGCAAGTCTGAATTCCTTCCAGTTGTTACTTCCTTTATGTCTGATGGCATTTTCCTAATTCCCTGTTTAATTTTATTTTAGCTTTTATAGATGGTTGTAAAGTGGGCAAAATATAACAATCTACACAGCATTCGGTACCTGTGTTAAGGTCAATTTGACTTCCTGCTGAAATTGTTTTCTAATACAGACATTTTGTTCAAGTTTTTGTATTTTTCTGGCCACCATTCTTCCCTAAGAAGAAAAATGAAATACAGTGTAATCACTGCAATTCTTCTGGTGTGGAAATCTATATAAAGCAAGTCACCTTGCCCCCCAGCTCAAAAGGCATATGTATAGAAAGTAGGCAAAAAAAATCTCTCCTTACGATTCTCAAGCCCTTCACCCCAAATCTCAATAACAATACCATAGACAGCCTCAAAGTATATATACACATTGACCGTACAGATATAAGAATTTGTTTTCTATATTCAATATTTTCTATATTCTACATGAGGGTCCACAACCTACGACATGCAACATCAATTGACCCACAACTTCCCTCCTCTTCTCTAAACTGTGAGAGTGACAACTGAGAATACAATCTCTACCTCTCTCGCACACACACATTGCATATTGTCATATGCCCTGACCCCTCTCAGAGTGATCAGCATGTGTATAGACAACAACCACCCCATAGAGACCCAAAATACCAGAAGAATAAAGGTGGGCCATATCATGTATGGTATGTATATCTTGTGACCACCATTCTTGAGCACTATTATGGGCCGCATAAGGGTACTATGTGAATTACTTGGTCCTTACAACCACCTCGTGAAGTAAACACATGACCCCAGCTTGATAGAAGATGACAAGAAGACTCAGAAAAGGGGAGAAAACCTGCTCAATTCAAAGCCCTGTGTGTGTGTGTTGTTTCCACTGTTCCAGATCATAAAAGTGTATCAATTTCTCTCCCAAGATAAAAATAGCATGCAAATGCCACTATGAACCTTTAAGAGTGCTCACATTTTTTTGATGACATTTCTTCATATTGAATATTACTTTAAAAAAATGAATTGCCTATCCGCTGAAGCTTAGAAGAACTTTTGCTTTGCAAAAGTTTTTGTTTCAATGACAGTTCCTCTGAGTAGCTTTTGACTAATGTGCTAGTTTCAAAGTACACCCTTGACACTCTTAGACTTTCAAACTGTCACTATTCAAAAAGAGAGGGTGTTTTTTTGCTTTGTTTTGGTTTGGTTTGGGTTTTTTGATACTTCACCTTACTAGAAGACAGAAACCCAACTCAGCCTAACTTAGAGGTAAGGGGAAATTGGAGAGAACACTCATGAAAACAAACCAAAAAAGTCAAGGAAATGGGTGAGCCCCTGGGAGGCCTGGAAATAAGGCCTCAAATACTGCTAGAAACCTTTCTTTGAAGATCTCCTCTTTGTCTCTCTCAGCTTTACTCCCTCCAACAGACTCTGCTTCCACCGCTCAGACTTGGCCTCTGGAAGCTCTCTCTGCCTTTTATTTTCTGCTTCACTACCAGAGAGGTAGTTCCAGTCTAATGAAACCTCAAGGAAGAAGTTCAGTTCAGTCATGTTCCTGCCCTTGCCATGAGGAAGGTATTATGATTGACAAGCCAACTACATGGCCAAGGAAAAGCACATGTTTGGACAGTTCCCCAAAAGAAAAAAGTTGCTGTTCTAATATAGAAAGCCAATTTTTAAAAGTTTTTAAAGAACTTGCATTTGTTTTTAGCAGATGGTGAATCCAGAAAATTTAAGCAGTAGACAAAATCAGGAGACATATGGAAATAATGATAAAAAGCAAACAGTTTGCCTCTAGTGCACCTTCTAAGCTGTAGAATAATGAATTAAGGGAAATGAGGGATTTTGTCCTTAGCCATAATATTTTACCTACAAAAGCACTTTTAAGATGTTCAATTGTTTTTCTTTCTTCTCCAAGACTTAATGTTTTAATAAACCAATAAGTGATGTATCTTGGGGGTTTTGCTCCAGTCCCTACCCTAATCACTGTTTTCAAGACTGCTACGTGCGACCGCAAAATATGAACACTGCATCTTCAAAGCAATGATCTGAACAACGTACCCTCTGACGTCCTGCTATCCCTACCCAGGCCTTTTAAAAGCTCATTAAGTGCAAAATAGTTTGGGTACAATCTTTTTTATACGGACATGACAGAGCTTTTCTTACTTTGAAGAAATCCTAAGCAGATGGTTCAAGAAATGAGAGCTTCTCCCCTGAGACTAGAAACTACCATGTCCTCATTAAAGCCTGTAGATACATTTACCAATTTCTGCTTTTATTATATTCTGATCAACAAATAGAAAAGGGGGGGTGAGAAAGGTCAAAATAAGCTGCTCTTTTTTTTCCTCCTGATCTCACAGAATAACCTCAAAGCCCAAGTTTTCTAAGAATACAGCAAAGCAATGGTGCGTATGGGTGTATCTCCCCTAAATCAAGTCAAACCAAAGATGCAGTTTTATTACATCTAGCCCGGAAGAGTAGTTTAATGACAGACATGGTGTTTTTCAATATCTGCACACCAAAGCTTTTTAGGTTGACAATTAATATTTTAATTCCTAGATAAATGGTAGTGAGCGACTATTTACTCTTAAGAAGGTTTTCAAACTTAGCCCATCCAAGACCTACCGTACAATTAGAGAGTGATTTTCCAGTCCCAGAAATAGAATTACTTATTTGTAAATAATATGTTGTATTTTTAACATTAGCCATTTCTTTATTTTATAATAATCTAGATATGAATGAAAATAAGCTCAAGAGAGCTTATTACCTTGAAATTCGTATTTGAGTATGCTAGAGATCACAGCTGTTGTTTTTTAATGGCAACTAAAGGGTGGAGTATCGTTAAACAACTCAATTGTCTGGAATTAACCTCACTTTATACCAATAGACCAGTAATTTGTTTATTCAATAAATACAGAGCACCAACTATGTGTCAGGCACTGTCCGAGGTGCTTAGACTATATCACACAATAAAAGACACAAAGACCCTTGCCTTTTTGGGACAGAGGCAGACAAGTAACAACATAATAAGTAAGTGAGTTATCTCCTGAGTTAGAAAGTGGTAAGTGCTGGTAGGACAGAGAAGGAGTGATGAAGACTCAGGGTGCAGGATAAGAGGATGTTTGGGGCAAGAGGATTAAAGCTAAGACTTGAAAGAGAGGAGGGATTTAGCCATGTGGAGTTCTGAAAGACAATTTCAGACCGAGGGAATAGCCAGTACAAATGCCCTAAGGTAGAAGGGTATCTGGCGTGTTGGAGGAATAGAAAAGAAGCCAAATGGCTTGAGCAGAGAGAGGCATGGGAAGAAGAGTAGGAAATAAGGTTAGAGAGATAGCAGGTTTTGGATTGAATGGACAAATAAATATCTTTGAGAATTTAGATCACCGCTTCCGTGTATATATTATGTTTCGTATTATACCCGATAATAATATTCCCTTACTATCCTCCTGACAATCAATTTCTTACTGAGTCTGATTTCATATTTCACGTGACTGGTATAATTGTATGATTCCATTTAATTTAACATCCTCTATGTCTAAATTCCAGTTTGTGACTGATAGTGAAAAGTGATTTTAAAAAATAAGGCAAGCATTCGATGATTCAGTCAATTTGAAATACATTATGGAAAAAAATGCTCCGTGCTCATTCATGAGTAAAATAACATTGCTTTACAGTATTTATGTTGTCAAAGGAAGACACAGTATTTATACATTTAAAACACTTCTCCAAGAATTAAATGCTTTAAGCATGACAATGCCATAGTTTTGGTTTGTGTTTTAAGAAGTCATCACATGATACTACCAGGAAGTGTCTTTTAAAAATTTAAACCACATCTTTCAGAACAGATAAAGAATTTGATAAATGCCAACACGGCTGTGCTCTCTTAAAGAACTATGTTGTCACACGGTCACCTAAACACATCTCTCTAGCATGTCAGGATGTGCGTGCTTCTGCTTCTACTGAAACAGGCACTGTTATTGGAAGATGGAACAAAATAAAGAAGTGTTTGGTGATGTCCATAGTACAGAACCAAAAAAAGTCTAAGATTAGAGACAACTGACTTGGTGTGTTTATGATGAACAGCAAGTTGGCCCTGAGCTCGTAAGAAGCAACACTAAATTGGAAAAGCTTTAGGGCTCCTGCATAAGTAAAAATGTAAGTGTAGTGGAAATAGAGGTGATCACACTCAATTATTCAATAAATATTTATTATTTACTATGTGCTAACCCTTCACTAGTAGCTGGCGATATAATAAAATAGTAATATAGTAAAACAGTCATGGATCTATTAGTCTAGTGAGGGGAGACCGACACTAAGCAAACCATTATGCAAACACACAAATCCTTTAACTACGGTTACTGTCTCTACTTGAAAGAAACTGTTGAGAATTTTGAATTGGTCACATCTCATGGCTCCAACATAGTCAACAAGACTGGCATATGGTAAATGCTCACTATGTATTTGTTTACTCACTCAGTTAATGAATTATGTGAAAGGGAAGTACAGGATGGAAATGGGAGGAGCATAAAACGGGAGTCCTAACCAAATCTGGGGACTCAGCGGTGACAGTGAAGCTGAAAACTGGAAAATAAATAGGAAATAGACAAAGGATAGGAAAGGAGGGAAAGGGCAAGAGGGAGGGGAGAATTCCTTTAGAGACAACAATTTATGGCAGCAAGCCCTGAGGAAGGAAACTCAGTGCTTCTTAAGGAATTAAAAATAGCCCAAGAGAGTCATGATCTCAGGGTTCCTGAGTTCCACATTGGGCTCGCAGAAGTCAGCAAAGAGCCCGCCTCTGATGCTCTGTCCCCCTCCTCCCTGCCCCTTTCCCACAGGTTCTCACTCTCTCGCTTTCTCTCTCACTCTGTCAAAATAAATAAATAAATTTAAAACAATTTCCTTTAAGCCCACAGAGAGTATGTGTAAGGAATCCCCCAGCCCACACATACTCTCTCTGGGCTATTTTCAATTCCTTATTTGTGTTGGGAGTGGGGAGGGGGGAAGTAGGGACAGGAGAGAGTGACTGACAGACACATAAGCAAGGGGTCGATAATGCAAGGCCTTGGAGACTTTATGGAGAAGTAGTGACTTGACCTTAACAGCAGTAAGAAACACTGAAGGATTTTAAATGGAGGTGTGACAGATTCATATTTGTAAGTGGTCACAGTAGCAATATGGAGAAATACATTTTAGAATTCTATAGTTGCCTTAACACGGAATTTAGCATAAAAGAAAATCTGGGGGCACCTGGGTGGCTCAGTCAGTTAAGCATCTAACTCTTGATCTCAGCTCAGATCTTGATCCAGAAAAAAAAAAAAAAAAAATCTGAGAAGTTTCCTGAATTTGACTTAACTGTAAAGAAAAATTTCTGATGGGAAGAATCTTAAAAATAAGAGTAAGCGATCAATGGAAAACATGAATTTTGATTCATTGGAGACTGTGGCAGGCGGAATTCTGAGATGACCCTCTTCCTTGCTTTACTCCCACAATTATGTTACATTACAGAGCAAAGAAATTTGGCAAACGTATTTCAGTTTACTAATCAGTTCACACAGTTTTTAGAACTATGGTCCTGGTGGCTTAACCTTATCACGTGAGCCTTTCAAAAGCCCAGAGTTTTCTCCAGCTGGTAGCACAAGAAGTCAGAAAGATTTAAAGTGTAAAGACTAGTCTATGTGACGGAGGTTAACCATCGCTGGCATGGAGAGTTCATGGGGCAAAAAACAGCAGTGTCTAGTCATCCGCCAGGAAGAAAATGGGGGTCCCAGTCCTACAACTGCAAGGAACTGAATTCTGCCAACAATCTAAATGAACCTGGAAGCAGAGACTTCCCCAGAGGTTCCAGTTAAGAGCTTAGCCCAGCAGCCACTTAGATTTCAGCCCTGGGAGACTCCAGGCAGAGAACCCAGCTCAGCCCACATGGACTTCTGACCCACAGAACTGGGAGACCATAACAAATGAGTGTTGTTTTCAGCCATTACGTTTGTGGTAATTTGTTACACACCGCTAGAAAACTTTTGCAGATATCTTTAAAAACCGGATTACAGTGACCCTCTGAACAGAATTAGTTAGAATTTCCTTTCTGTGTGTCCGATAGGTTATTTTGACATAGCTTAGAAAGGAAGGTAATCATGATTTATTTCACTTTTTATTGTGGCAATTCTTACTCTGGCAAAATCTCTCCTAAGGGATTTGGTCTACTTCTACCTACTTTCTACATATTCTAGAAGACCATATGAACCAAAAAAAAAAAAAAAAAAGTAGATTAACGTCAGAGGATGTAACGTCACCATGTCCTAGTCCTACAGGAGAGATTGGCCACCTCCACCAACTGATGAGAGTAATAAAGCCACCTTTTTTTCATGATAAATAAATACCCATGCCAACAAATCAGTATTTCCCAGCTAAGATGATAATATGACAAAAAGACTTCTTTGCCTTGACACTTGTTTACCTTTGACCAAGAAAGACTGACATTTGATTACACACAGGACTAACATTCTCTGCCCTCCAATTGCCCACCCATTCATCTTTTGTATATTGCTTCCAAATATTACCTCTTTAAAATGCAGAAATAATAAAAGGAAATAATCTCTCAGGTAACTACATCCACTATATTTGATCTAAGATGTCAGAATAGACAGGGGGAAAAAAGTTCATTAGAGCAGACCAACTCCTATAAAAAATCCCAAAATCTTGGTAACGACCTCAGCTGTCTTTGCCAACAATTTGTTTAACACAGGTTCACTGCAGGAACTTCACAAGCCAAATAGAATACAGGATAATATCTCTTAATGAGTCAATGAAGAAATAGCATACTCCAAATCAATGACAGATTAATCACACTATTGTTCTAGGCAAGGGGACATGAGAGGAATAAAGTCCAAATTTAGTTGAAGTATACCTTTATAGGAGAGATGGCTTAGCCACCCTTGGACTGACATCAGCAGCCAGGTCCCCTGTTACTAGAGCACATTGCTGGGGGACAAGGGTGCCAGTCTTGATGGGCAAGAAGATTTTCAAGGGCTGCTGAAAGGCTTTAGCCACTGCTGGTAAAAGAGTCACCTTTACCGTGGCAGGAGCTACTTGCCCCAAGGTCTTAGGAGAGCTTTTTTCAATGAGCCAAGAGTTGCCTTGCCCAAACAGAACACTCTCAGTCCACACAAACTCTCGATATTTATAGTCAAAGTGCCGCCTATCATTGTTGCTTCTTCATATGCTATTGTTCATAAGCCCCTAGTGAGGCCCCTCAGCAGCTGAACTACTGAGCTCTTTTCAGTGAGAACAGATGAGATGATGACGTTCTGATGCCATTTACTCCATCTTGTATCAAAACAAATTTACCTCTAAAACAACCTCTTTTTTTCTCCTTATCATAAACAAGTGGATTAAAACAACTTTCTTAAGTTATAAACAGTGAATTTGAAATCACACATGACAGGTACCAAGGTTACATTGTAGAGGAGTATGTGCAGTGGGAGATAGTATGGTGTCCAGTTTTGGAAAATACAATCTCCCACAAAATCTATCTTAGAATCACTGAATTTCAGTGTTTCAAAGGACTTTGTAACTTAAAAAATGGCAGCCAGCAAACCATGGTCCTTTGCCTGTTTTATTGAAATATAGCTAGCCATACTAGGGTTGCTTTTCCAAGAGAAACCATATGACCTGAAAAGCCCAAAGTATTTACTTTGACTTTTACAGATGAAGTTTGCTGACTATAGATAGAATATTGATCAAATATATGGACACTGGAGTTAGACTGCTAGCATTCAAATCTCCATTCTGCAGGATGGCCAGTTACATGGCTTTGGGCAAGTTACTCAGCCTCCAAACTACCACTCTCACAGCTATCTGATTGGGGGAAATAGTAAAATCTGTCATTGAGTTTTGAAGATTAAAAAAGGGCACAATACACACTCATAAATGCTAACTCTTATTATTAGGATTATCTTAAAATATCAGCTAAGTCAACTGTCCACCCAAAGTTACATATTTGTCTCCAAAGTGTCTTCTACTACAGATTTCAACACATCTAGTGAGGCAGGAAGCTCATTTAATCATTCTGTTAGAAACTTCTTCCTTCCACTGCATTGAAATCTGCCTTTTTATAGCTCGATGCTATTAATCCGATCTCCTTGGTGCTACAGCACATCTCCTCCAAATACTAGGATCTTCAAATATTTGAGAAGGGTTTCCCTGAATTTTATCTTATCAAGAATACATATCCTCCAGTTCTTTTCATTATTTCTTCTAAAACACAGTTTGTATCTCTTTCTCACTTTGGTAATTCTTTTCAGAAAGAAATACAAAGTATTTACCTAGAAATTAGCATAAGACTTCAGACAGATAGATTCACACCCTTACTCCCCAAACTCTCCATATTATACTGGTGATGTATGTTTTATGCTACTTAGTCTTTTTCCATTCCATCCAGTTCTGGAAGTGTTGATATTTTTAGATACAAAGACCTTACGTTTGCCTTTTTTATGTGTAATCTAATATAGCTTCAGTCTCTCCACATCTTTCCAGATGTTGGTACTATTGTTTAGAACGTTCACTACCCCTACCAGCTTCATATCATCTTTGCATACTTCTGATGTCTTGATTTAAAAGATGAGTAAATATCCCATTACATTAAAATTCATACTATGGAGGGGCGCCTGGGTGGCGCAGTCGGTTGAGCGGCCGACTTCAGCCAGGTCACGATCTCGCGGTCCGTGAGTTCGAGCCCCGCGTCAGGCTCTGGGCTGATGGCTCAGAGCCTGGAGCCTGTTTCTGATTCTGTGTCTCCCTCTCTCTCTCTGCCCCTCCCCCGTTCATGCTCTGTCTCTCTCTGTCCCAAAGATAAATAAACGTTGAAAAAAAAAAATTAAAAAAAAAAATTCATACTATGGATAGTCCTGAACTCATTTAGAGCAACTGAGTATTGTTTTAGTAATTGAATTGCCTTTGCCCTTGGACTTCTATCACCCTAATCACTGTATATTTACTAGTCTTGCTTGGGGTGTCATTCCTTTTAGTGAAAGAAGTTGGAAGCAAATGTAAGCTAAGACATAAACAGCTTTCTTTCTCTCTTTCAATATTACACTTTAAGACAGGCTGTGTATCTGTATTAGTCAGGGTGCTCCAGAGAAACTTAACCAACAGCATATGGATATATTAAGAGAAAGAGATTTATTTTACAGAACTGGTTCATGTGATTGAGGAGGCATGGTAAGTCTAAAACCTGCAAGGTAGACTGGCAGACTGAAGATCCAAGGAAGAGCTGCAGTTCAAGTCCACAAGCAGTCAGCTAGCAGAATTCCTTCTTGCTAGGGGGAGGTCAGTCTTGGTTCTATGAGGGTCTTCAATTCCTTGGATAAGCTACATTACAGAAGATATAATGCTTTACTCAAAGTCCAATTTAAATGTTAATCTCATCCCCCCCCCCAAAAAAAAAACAAAAAAACAACAAGAACAACAACAAAAAAAACACCTCCATAGAAACATCCAGAATAATGTTTGACCAAATATCTGGGCACTGTGGTGCAACCAAGTGACATATTAAATTAACCATTATAGTATCTAAGTCTTTTTAATCTTTTTCTTGAAATGAAAATAGCTAAAAGTCTAGCATATATTAAGCCTGGATTTTTATTGTCATAATTTGTCCTTTAATAGTTAAGTACACTGTTACATGAAACTGTGATTAAGTGTGTGACTAAGTGAATATTCATGATAAAAAATAACCCATTAAATTTTGTTACCATATATAAGTACAATATTTTAACATATACCTTGAGTTTAATACTTCCTGAGGCCACATCAATAACCAATTGTTTTTTGTACCTAAGAAAAGATTCAGGGTAGGAGAAAATAGAATGCAACAATGATTTTTAAGATGAGCTTTCCTGGAAGTTTCAAAATGTGGATGTCACTTAAAGTATGGATATGTCTGCATTCTTTAATTCATTCACCTATTTTTAAAATTCCATTTTTTTATGTTTTAAAATTTTGAAATGGCATTTAAATTCCAATGCTATTTCTTCAAATGATTTCACAAGATTGTCAAAACAAATAGCTATATAAATGAGAAGATGTCTAAGCATTAAATGTCAGCGCACACAATGTTTGTGAACAAATTCTACTAGAATAGAAAAATGCCAAAATGCTATCTATGGAAATTAGACTTTACTAAACTCATATTTTGGTTCTAAACTTTTATGAATCTAGGTTTTGAAAAAGGTGAGGTCTTTTTCTTGGTTGAGATTTTGAGCAATTATAAGATTGTTTATGAATTCTACTAAGAATTCCTTTTTTTAAATATGAATTGTACTGTTCTCTTTTGTTATACTTTTAAATTTCCTCTCTTTAGGTTTGGATGTGTGGAGGAGAAATGTTTGATGTCCCATGTTCTAGAGTTGGTCATATCTACAGAAAGTATGTCCCTTATAAAGTTCCATCTGGGACCAGCCTGGCAAGAGTGAGTAACTGGGGATCAAAATAAGTTGGGCTTTACATGGCTTCCTGTAGGCAGCAGACCAAGCAGCCTCCTACGTCGTATAATTTGTGACACAGACTGACAGGCACAGTCTGTTAGAAACAACTGACCGAAATAAAAACTGCACCACTTACCATTCCATTTGGCAGGCTTTAGTATGTATAGAGCTTCTGTGTTCCTCAGAGTTTGATTTCCATTCCTTAAGGAGGGATTAACTATTATATTAATTCTTGTTTTTAATTGCTTCTAAGCGCTTTCACATACATTATATTTAACCTTCACCTATACCTTCTTCGATTGGTATTCATATCCTTATTTTGTAGATGAGAAAACTGAGGCTTAGCAAGGTGGCTTGTTCACGCTCAAATGAATGATGGAGGAGGGGGTTTAAGCCTGAGTCGTCAGAATGGATGTCCAGTACTCCCCCTGTCCCCCTTCATGGAGTATAACAGGATACATAAGTCAGATGGAGAAAGGGGAAATACGAGATGGGGAGAGGTGGTTGCCCAACTTCTGCTTTCTCATTTGCAACTAGAGCCAAGACTGCCTGAAATTTTACCCCATCCTCAAAATTCCACATTTGGCCAGTTGCAAGATGCTTTTTCAAATACTGTTTTGAATAAAACCTTTTTCATAGGCTAAATGGAAGGATGCCTTTTAGAATGTTTTCATACATATTCGGGAGAAAGTCACAATGCCTTCTTGGATAATCCTGACAATTTCTCTGTTTTCCATGTTACTTTCTTCATAGCTGGGTTAGTTTTATTCACCACAGTATGTATCTACCACTGCAGAGATGCAAAATCTAGAAAAAAAAATGTTTTTGCTACATCCCTTTACACAGTATTCTCCTAGGAATCGAACCCTGAATTATTCATTTGGTTTTTTTTTACTACTAAGGCGTCAACTATTTGGATCTTTTATATAAAGCTCAATAAACTCACAAGCTTCTTTAAAATATAAACCAGTTCATCAGGTTTCACTAGAATATCAATCCCACCATGGCAGAGTTTCTTCTGTGCTATTTGCTACTACACTCCCAGCACCTAGAACAAGACTTGGCAGGCACTCAACAAATATTTGTTGAAAGGACTAATTAATAAGAAAAAACAATCTAGAAAATGCTACAGGCATGTCTTACTAGAACTTAACAATGAAGTACAAAAATTTTTCTTTAAAAAAATTTTGTTAACGTTTATTCATTTTTGAGAGACAGAGTGCGAGTTGAGGAGGGGCAGATAGAGGGAGACACAGAATCTGAAGCAGGCTCCATGCTCTGAGCTGTCAGCACAGAGCCCAACACGGGGCTTGAACTCATGAACTGTGAGATCATGACCTGACCTGAAGTCAGAAGCCTAGCCAACTGAGCCACCCAGGCGCCCCAAATTTTCATTTGTAGTGAATCTTCTTGACGAAAGAGAATTGATTCTTATTCCATTTCTGAGATTGTCAACTGTATGCATTTTCTTAAGCCACATCCACAATCTTTTTTTATAACAGTTTGAGTTCATAGTAATGAGGTTACATCACATACACCTTTTTTTAAATGTTTTATTTATTTTTGAGAGAGCGCAAGCAGGGGAGGCTGCAGAGAGAGGAAGACAGAGGATCTGAAGCAGACTCTGCACTGACAGCAGTGAGCCTGATGTGGGGCTTGAACTCACAAACTGTGAGATCATGACCTGAGCCAAAGTTGGACGGTCAACTGACTGAGCCACCCAGGTGCCCCAGCATCACATACACCTTGAAGGGAAATAGTCATATTATTACTCCCTCCTCAAAAGTTTAATAAAGTACTCCATTAAGTAGCTATAAAAATATGCTATTTGAAAAAAAATCACAAACTCACAAAGCAATTACAGAGCTGTATCTTAGATAAGGACATATGATTTAATTTTGTCATAAGACTTAACACATATGAATCTCCAAATTCATTCAGGAAAACAACAAGAATTCACTAAAAGGTATAGTTTTGGGCACATATCACAAATCAGCCATGTGAGTATCATAAATCATAGCAGGTGAAACTACCCCAAAGATAATGATGTTGTCACTTGTCCCTCTCACTCACTCATATGCTCCCAGCTTGTGCCCCAATCTGCATCATTCATTTGCAGGATGGATGGAGTATGTGCTTGGTTTGTAGTCAAAATTAGAGTGTTCAAACTGGGAGGGAAAGTTGTGCTGATCCAGAGGGTGTGTTTTCAAAAAAATAAAACTGCTCGTATATTTTCAAGAAAGAAATGAAGTACTTTTTCAAGGACTGTCAAATATAGGAAAGCTAGGGCTGGCACATAAAATTTCCAGCAAAAAGTGAGTGTGCCTTCAAATGAAAAAAAAAAGTCCATACTTCTGAATTTTAATCTTTTCCACTTAAATTTTACTTGAGGGCTCATTTTCAGTTTTTTTCTAAACTGCTAGGGCAATCAGAAAGTCATAAATATTGAAGTTCAACCGTCAGTCTAAGGTACGTTTCATGATATTTTAAATAAAAAAAATATATTAAAATGAAAAACAATTCTGATTTTTGTGGGAGAACCTCAACTACCTGCTCCCCCTGCCGTCGTTACTAAATCATCAAAAATGATGAGAGACATTAAAGGTGTTTCAGATGCAGAGTCATGTCTATTCAATAGGTAGTTAATCTCTCCAAGCTCATTAGGAAATGAAGATGGAGATTTTAACTCTAAAGGCCTGTTTTCTTATTTTACAAAGCTCCTTTAATCCTTCAAAAACATGCACCTTTTATTTACGTACCTATGTAAACTGAAGATTCCAGCCAACCTCCAAACACACACACACACACGCAAACACACACGTGTGAATAGCCTGCCGTCCTCTAAATAGTTCACCAGTGTGTATTATTGAAATAAATTCAAATAATCAGTACCTTCTATTTACCTAGCATTACAGTCTGGTTGGAAGAGACAAGATAGCCATGTATGGAACCACTAGAGGACAATACAGGACAACAAGTAGTTGTTCAAACATATTGTGAAGATACGCATTAGCAGAGGGGGCACGAGGGGAATGCGGTACCAAAGCTTTTGAACTGAAAGAGGACCTTCGAGGATACTTTAATTAAATGGACGAATTTCATAGATTAGTGGTTCCCAAACACAGGACCAGTGACCAGAAGCAGTTCCTGGGCCAGTTTTCATCCAGCCTCAGTGACCTGAGAAAAATAAGAATCACAAAGCTACATATATTCAATTTAGTAATATCCTTTTATGCAGCAATCAGAGGCTTTGGGTTTTTTTTTTTTTTTAATGACAGAATACAAGATCGATTTTTATTAGTGCCCTTATTTGGCAAAAATAAAAATTAGCATCCCTATGGCAGTTCCCATAAAATGCAAAACTCCAGGATATGGTGACTTACAATTCAGCTTCATCTGGGAATCAGAGTTTTAACTCATCATGAATAAAACTAGACATCTTACTGAGTTGGCTCCAGTGTTTGCACACTGGGCATTGTTGTGGCATCTTTTCACCAGGAACAAACAGCCAGTTCCTGAAAGAGGAAATGATTGTCCCTCTTGTTGTAGAAAGACTAGAACGTCCGAGAGCTGTAGTGATAGCTGTCCCTTCCTCGGGATGACACTGTCCTCGTCACAGAAGAGTGAGCAGCTCCTCAGTGAAAGGCCTAGTGAGCCTCCGCACAGGAGGAAGCGGCTGAGTGGCAGATGGGTGTTAGACCCTCCAAGAAGACCCTTCCTTCTGACAAGGTGTGACGTGAACCACTCGCTCTGTTGAAGGAGCAGCCATTACCGGCGCCTTGCAGACTTCTCTGTGAATGCAACTGTGTTTGGGGACAATCAAAGCCACTGGACCTGAGACCAGTGGCTTTATGAGCAGGGACAAGACAGAGGTGCAGAGACATCACCTCATGGATAAACATACTAGCTGATTGCAGCACAAGGGTAGTCCCGCGGATGCAAGTTGGCCCAAGGGAGTTTCCCCACGAGGATCCTAAGCCACCAGAGGGCAGTGTTGCAGGCTGGGAGTGGGGCAGTCCTGGAAGCTCACAGGCTGTCCTCCCCAGCTCCAAAGTTTGCAAGGGATGCAACAGAATGCAAAATGAGGGAACTGCATACTTCTGTGGTTTGCCACTGACATAGTATTAATACTTTTTTTCTTTTCTAAAATGCCATCTTGGATTTTATGGCAACCGTCATCCAAATTTCGAGATACAGCTATAAAAGGAGAGAAGTCAAACCCCATAAAAGTCCTGTTGCACGGGATGGCCCATAGAACTTGAAAATGTAACTCTCATTAGAAAGGATAAGGTTAAATGTCAAGTGAACAGAGTGGGATTGTGAAGTGAGACACCTCTGTCCTAGGCTTAACCCTCCTACCAAACTGACCCTTATGGGAAGGCTTGGAATAAACAGGAACAGTTGGAGTGGAAGGGCACAGGTTCCAGCATGAGCAACAATACCGGTAGGAAGGAGCAGGTGCAGAGAGTGAGAAAGGACAGTTTGGGACCTGTGGAGCTAAACTGGGAATGTACATTGGAGGCAGACTCTCTGCAGGGCCCTGTGTGCAGACCACAGTGTGTTTTTTTTATAGATTGCACTCACAGTTTTGAGACAGGAAATGCCAGGATAAAAATAAAAGGGGTAATTGGGCACCTGGGTGGCTGAGTCAGTTAAGAGGCCAACTCTTAGATTTGGCACAGGTCCTGATCTCACAGTTTGTGAGTTTGAGCCCTACGTCAAGCTCTGCACTGACAGGGTGGAACCTGCTTGGGACTCTCTGCCTCTTCCCTGCTCATTCTCTCCCTCTCTCTCTCTCACCCTCACACACACACACACACACACACACACACACACGCACACACACAAAATAAGCTTTAAAAAAAATAAAAAATAAAGTAAAAATAACAAAAAATAAAAGCGTTAAACAGATCAACCAACAAGTAAACATTAAGTGGGAGAAGACTAAGGGAAGTAACATTTTGAACACAGGAAGCATTTGTAAAGAAAATTTCCTGGAAGGTTTTTATTGATTTGCCATGCTGTGCAAGGAAAGAGAGGTCAAATGTGGTTAGGAGGTTTTCATCATAGCTTCTAAGAAAAAAATCATATCCATACAAAAAATGAAGACATGCAAAAGGGGAAGGGGGAAGATGCTGAGATTAGTTTTAGATAAGAAGGGTGATAAGCGAAACCCTTACATGAGTTCAGGGACGGCCAGATCCCAGAGACTTGCACAGACTTCCCATGTAGAATTCTGAGAGCCCACAAAAATCAGATTTTCTATACCGATAAATGTTCATTTCTGAAAAAAAAAAAAAAAAAGGAATTTATCATGCCAGGCACTGTGCTAGGCCCTGGAAGTATAAGTGAAGAACACGATAAACAAAAACTTTAACTTCTGATAACTAACGACCCTGATTAGGACAGTCAGATGGTATCGACACAATCCAGCAATTTACACATAACAATCTAAACACCACGAGGGTGAGCGAAGGGTTAAATAAACATAACTAAATTCACTATGAATGAGATCTGTACCTTATATACTTATTTGTAAACGGTTTTGTTTAGAAACAAAGTATTGCAATTACAATTTTACGTAAGAGGAAGTATATCTCATATAACACATCCAGTGTTATTTAATACAATAACAATATATGTCCCATAGTAATAGATTATATTTAATGATCCTATAGGCCACACTGTGATCTATATCCAAGTTACAAATGTTTTTCACCTTATGTGTTTACTTAGGGTTTCTTGGCAGAATGCAATGATCTTTGATGTTCTGTGGTTATTATACTTCATGGGCATGAAGGTTAAACCTGACGTCTGAGGGAGAATGGTGATTTTGCCTCTATCAGCTATGAAATGACTTCTTAACCTATTTTTCAAGTTGTTTTTCTCCTGGTGTCATAACTCTGGTGACATCCAGTTCTTCTGACTCCATAGATCATCTCAGACTGTTGAAACTGGTTGGGGCGGAGAGAGGTAGAGGTGAGGAGGAGTAGAGGGGAGGGTTTCAGTGTGGAAGCCCAATCACCCCAAATCAATTAGGGAGTGCTTCCTCATCGTTCACCCTGGCACCAGCTCTCCTGGTCTAAAGTAGCTGAAATGGAAGAACACAAGATCTGACATATGCAGCCCTCCCTTGTTTGTGTCAGAAAAATATATCATTTGAGGAAAAGCTTTAGCAAGACCAAAATGACTACTTTGATATCAGAAAACAAAATCAGCAACAAGGCTATAGAGTATGGTGATGAATGGGAAATCTGCTCCTACAAATTGACCTTTCTCCCCTGATGATTATAAATCAGTTCACTCTCGTAAAACTGCCCAACAAATAAGAGCTGTAACATGACAACCTTAGCCATCAACAGCAGCCAGCACCTCTTTCTATTTCTCTGAAAACTATAGAGTTCAGGTGCTTTATTTGAAACTATCATCGAGTTCAGGGACACAGTGGCCTTTCATGGGCTTTCTCTCAAAAAACAGAAAATGATGAATTCTTCCCCAAAGACTCAACCTGTGTTAATGGCTAGGACTTCCATGCAGAAGCAGTTCCTCTGAAAACAATAACTATATCTAATTCTTCCTTATAATATAACAAAAAAGATAATAAGGCCATCTAATACTTAGGGCCAGAACTAAAGTTGATTCACATACTGCGATCATGTGTTAGTTTCTCTCCCTTCTTGGCCACATTTTAGAATATAATATCTTCTATTTATATGGAGCTTTTTATTTAAGAAGTCCAAGCATCTTCCATGAATAATATTTCATTATTCTTCATGACAGTCTCCCTAAAAAACAATCATAAGTTTATTATGTGACAGTCTCCCTAAAAAACAATCATAAGTTTATTATGTGACAATAATGATTCAGTAAATCATTAAGATATGGTGAGTCCATTGCATGCTATAAAGATGAGGGTCTATCCTCAACAAAGGCTCAGGCTAGAGAAATTTCTCAGTAAATATTTATTAATTGCCTACTAGGGAGATGCACTGAGCATGCTACGTATCTTAAGCCAGTAGCATTGAGCCCTTCCTGTTAGATCAAGCCATCCTTTTGTAATAGAATGTCACATCACCCAAGGACATTGCCCCACACTGGAGATAAGTTTCTGGTACACAACACCAATAGAGCACTCATACTCATCCTTTAATGATGTCCCATTTTTAACACTTGACATTTTATGCTTGCATTGCATAAGAGGAAAACAAGGCAAAGTAAAACTACTCTGTCTGCCAAGGCCCTAGAGAGAGGAGATGGGAAAACATGGAACACAAACTTATGTCTCGCTGCTTGGCCCTTATTTGTTCCCTTAATTCCTAAACCACTGGTATCAGAATTTTTTTTAAGTATCCACTTTTTTTCACCTGTTTGCTTAACAAATAACAGCAGAATCACACATTGTCTTTAAAAATTTTTAAACAATATGGAGGTAAAACATGGAGTGTTCATACCAAACCTAGAGACTCTAAATTTCTTTTTCGTGTGAAAAATATCATGAAAAGAACATGTGAGCGGAAGACAACAATATTATTTTGAAACTCAGCAATTTTCCACAAAGCTTCTCAAAACTAACTTTTAGTTTCGTTTTCTTCCTATTTATTTGCTCTACATATCGCCCCCCAAACTCCCACAGATGCTATCATCTTCCCAACATTAAAGCATTCTGCTCCGTTTAACTGTTCCAAATATCCCTCAGTGCTTTCCCAAGTTTAGCTCAGCTATGACTTCTGAATCAAGTATCTAACACCTTCTGAGGTGCAAAACAGAGCTTGGAATTGAGACAAGTAATCTCTAACCCATAAGGACAAAAGTCAGCATTTCCTGATCTATCTAGTGAGGACTAGCATTTTTCATGAGTTTTCTGTTGAGCCTGTTGGCAGATTTTATAAAGTAAATATGATTTATTTAAATGGGGATCCTAGGCGTTTACATGACAATTAGCTGTCATGAGTAATCATACTCTTACTTTGTCATTCTTAACAAAATTAAAATGGGAATTATTTTCTCTTTCCAATGGTACCTTTTCCGGTCTGCTTTTGGCTACTCCTTCCCCTACCTAAAGTACCTTGGCACTTTATGTTGTTAGTTAGCATTTATACAGCTTTCTTTTTTCAAAGCACTTGAGAAACTACATGGTGAGCCCATTTGTGGGCTAGGGGGGAATTATAATTGCATTTTTATCATTATCCCCATTAGAACTGAACATTTTCACAACTCCACTGGAGCCTCAGAAAGGAGAAAGCTTGCTTAGATAAAGTAGGCCCCTGCTGCTATAAAATTAAGCTACTGAAATTTAAGCAAATTTAAATATTTAGCATGCCATAATCTCAATAACCAAAAATGCAACTCTTGCAAGAGGGAGCTGGGCTGGCTGCTTTATAAATCCACCTTTCAGGACCCCAATGGAATGAGGAAGCCACAGGAGTACCTGAATAGGAGGGTCTCATTTTGTGGAATTAGATTCTTACCGTAAGATGGGTAAATGCACAGTGGCACTGTGCTTGAGGCCTCTGCCATTTCATTTCCATTCTAATTACCTTTGTTTCTAATAGTTTCTTAGTTCATAGCAAGAATTCCATTTCCAGGGAAATTAATGTACAACATGGCAGCCATAGTCAGTAATATTATAATACACATTTGAAAGTTGCCAACATGGTAAATCTTAAAAGTTCTCATCAAAAGGAAAGAAAATTGTAACTTTGTATGGTGAATTGATGACAACTAGATTTATTTTAGTTATACACTTTCCAATGTATGCAAATATTGAATTATTATGTTGTGTACCTGAAACATAATGTTATATGTCAATTTTACCTTAATAAGAAAAATCTATTTCCAACTTCAGTTCCAGCCCAAGTATATCTCCTTTTGACGTTACATTTGAGATCAAAAAAAAAGTTCCATTTGATATTCTATGAAGTGAGAAATGGTCAAAGCCAACTGCCAGCTTTGTGGTTTCTGGATGCTTTTAGTGTTCTAATTCTGCAAACAGTTTATAAAAATAAAATTTCACAGATGACCTAAACTTTTAACATATAATTTCCAACCTAAGTACCCTACATGAGCTATTAAAAACATATAGGTTTTTTCTGCCTGTTTTGACAGTATGAAAAATAAAACAGGGTCTACTAATAACAAATGGAATAAATACTACAGCAGCATTTAGTTTAACCACAGTTGGCTTGTGGTGAATGTTGGTGTGATGTAACAAAACGTTTGATATTCTCTTTGGTTGATGGTTGGAAGTGCTGGTTGCGATTTATTTTTTTAAAAAATAGCAATTGTGGGGTGCTTGGGTGGCTCAGTAGATTGAGCATCCAACTTCTGCCCAGGTCATGATCTCGCGGTCTGTGAGTTCAAGCCCCGTGTCAGGCTCTGTACTGACAGCTCAGAACCTGGAGCCTACTTCTGCTTCTGTGTCTCCCTCTCTCTCTGCCCCTCCCCCGCTCATTCTCTGTCTCTGTCTCTGTCAAAAATAAACATTAAAAAAACTATATTTAAAAAATAGCAATTGTATTAATAATAATTATTTACCAATAAGACCACACTGCCTTTTTTTTTTTTAATTTTTTTTTCAATGTTTATTTATTTTTGGGACAGAGAGAGACAGAGCATGAACGGGGGAGGGGCAGAGAGAGAGAGGGAGACACAGAATCAGAAACAGGCTCCAGGCTCTGAGCCATCAGCCCAGAGCCTGACGCGGGGCTCGAACTCACGGACCGCGAGATCGTGACCTGGCCGAAGTCGGACGCTTAACCGACTGCGCCACCCAGGAGCCCCGACCACACTGCCTTTTATACTCAAATTAATTGTGATAGCATGAGACTCCGTGGGCTTGATTGCCAAAAATAAGCGCCCTTCAGATTATCCCCCTGATGTCTCTAGACCTCCCCAAAAGGCTTCCTCCCACGTGCTTACATACCTGCTTGTCAGATGCAGCATCCACTCTGCCTCACCCATGACTTGTTTCTTCTTTGTGCTCCCACTTGCCCCTTTCTTGCCTGTGAAGCTACTGGAGAAGCCATACGTCTTCCGCCATTCACAAGAAGAGCATCAACAGCTCATGGTGCTGTCTCTAGAAAAACCAACACTTCAGTTCTCAAAGTAGGAGAACTTACCTGGGTCCTGGATAAACTCAGGATGGTTGTCTTTTAGCTATGGGCCATTCACCCTCACTTGAACACTAAAGACTTCTGTTTATATTAAGGTTCCTTCAATAATTCCAATAGCTATTAGTTATCTCCACTTCCTCCAAATTTCAGAAAACTAATGATGAAAAATAATTCCGTCATATTCGAATCCTCAATCTCAGCCAAATACAGTTTTAGGGGATAAAGACAAATTAAAAAGACAAAACAAAATAGAAACCATACTTTCACTTTTGTGCCATCATACCATGTTTTGTTTCTGAGGCTAGGTCACAAAGGCACTGCTGCTTCCACCTTGTTCTCTTGTGTGACTTGATTTGGGGGAAACAGTCATCACACGATGGACACTCAACAGCCCTGTAGAGGCCCATAAAGAGGAAAACTGAGTTCCCCTACCAATAACAAATACCAGTTTGTCAAACGTGTAGCCACCTTGGAAGAAGATCTTCCAGCCCCATTCAAGGCTTAAGATAACTGTTGCCTGGCAAAATCTGGCTGAAACTCCTGAAAAATCCAAGCCAGATTGCCCAAACCACTCTCAAGTTCCTGACCCACAGAAACTGTGAAAGATTTTTTAAAAAAGCTTTATTATTGTTTTAAACTATTCCATTTGAGAGTGATTTGTTATATATTGATAGATAAGTATAATACATCTATTTCTGTTTAACAGTTCTTCATCAGCAACAATCAGCCCAACTTTATCTTAAGGGCCCTGATTACCTAAGGTGACCCAACTTAAGCTTAAACATTAGGCAAGGTTATGCCTCAAAGACACTATCAATAGGTAAAACAGAGTGAAAAGGCAACTCACTAAATAGCAGAAAATATTTGCAAATCATATATCTGATAAGGGGTTAATATCCAGAATATTTAAAGAACTTCTACAACTCAACAACAAAAAAGCAAAAAACCTGATTTAAGAAATGGGAAAGGGACTTGAAAAGACGTGTGTCCAACGAAGATTATACAAATGGCCAATAAGCATATGAAACAAGATGTGCAACATCACTCATCACTGGAGAAGTACAAAACAAACCCACAATGAGATACCACTTCACACTCATTAAGATGACTATTATTTAAAAAACAAACAAAAAACCTAGAAAACAGAAAACAGTGAATGTTGGAAAGAATGTAGAGAAATTAGAACCCCTGTACATAACAGAAATGTTACATGTTGCAGCCACCATGGAAAGCAGTATGGGGTTTCCTCAAAAAATTAAAACTAAAATTACCATATGATCCAATGATTCCATTTCTGAGTAATACACAAAAGAATTGAAAGCAAGTACTCAAGCAGATATTTGTACACACATGTTCATAGTAATAGTCAAAACATGGAAGCAACCCAATGTCCATTGATGATAAATGGATAAGCAAAATGTGGTATATACATACAATGGGTTATTATTCAGCCATGAAAAAAAGGAAAATTCTGACAGATACTACAAAATGGATGAATATTGAAGACATTATACCAAGTGAAATATGCCAGTCACAAAAGAATGAATGCTGCATGATTCCTCTTATATGAAATAGCTTACATATTCAAGTAATAGTAAACAGAAAATAGAATAGTGATTGCTAGGGATTGAAGAATGAGGAAATGGGGAGTTATTGTTTAATGGATTTAGAGTTTCAGCTCAGGAAGATGACAAGAGTTATGGAAATGGATGCTGGTGACGGTTGCATAACCATGTGAATTTTTTTTTAAGGAAAAATTAAGGTGTTTCATTTCATTGTAAAAATAGTCATCAGAAGTAGCTATCCATTCAAACTGTATTTCACATAATTTATGCTGAAGAGTGAGCATTTTTTCCATGCGTTGGCAAATTATAATATTCCTTTTCTAACTTTTGGATCACCTTCCAATATTTTATCCCTTATACTTTCAATGCTGTAAAATATCTACAATAGTTCCTATGAGGTGAAGTTTTTGCTGGTGTCACTTTCTCTGGGAATACCTTATCCTTTTCATCGTAAGCATTTTCCTCATTTATGAAAATAAATATACTCTGGCTAAATTCCCTGGCTACATATCTAGAGTCTCTCAAATGGCAGCAATGTTAACATTTCAATGAACAGTCATTTCTCCTAAAAATTCTATTTGAATTTCACTTTCAGCATTATCACTTTTTGCTTCTTTTTACTGCTCTTTCGTCTTTGTTAGTCAATTGTCTCATTTTGATTATCCATTATTGTAAAATGTCATGCCGTGTTTATCTATAGAAAATAAGGATGCAGCACAACTATGTGCTTTACTGGCTATGTGTGAACTAAATAGCAGATGTGCAATGATCAATCACCAATAGACTTTGAAAGAAGTGATGTAATTGGTCATTGATCATTGTATGCATTTATTAATTACATAGTGGTTTGTGGTTTGAAAAGCTAACAGTAACACGTTTGTTATGCAATTACAGTTAACATACCATAGCAACTGAAATCTGAACTGTGTTGTTGGAAGCATGAGAATGTTTTTAATGCCAACTGAACTGCACATTTAAAAATGGTCAAAAGGAAAATTTTATGTTATGTATATTTTACCGCAATAAAAAAAAGTAGGCAAGCTGATTCGAAAATTTATCAAGTAATGCGAAGGACCCAAGACAGCCAAAATAACATTGATAAAAAACAAAGTGGGAGGACTTATATCACCCAATTTTAAGACATTAAAAAACTACAGTAATCATGGTAGCAGTATTGACAACAAAAGGATTAATGAAAGAAAATAGGGTTGAAATAGATTTTTGCATACAGTCAAATATTTCTAGAAAAAAAAAAACAAGAAAAATTGTGAGGTTGGACAGCTATGACACCATAGGCACTTATACCTAGAAGAATTGGATTTCATTGAAATTAGAGTCTCTTACTCTTCAAAAGGCACTGTTAAGAGAATAAAAACATAAGGTACAGACTGGGAGAAAATATTTACAAATCGTATTTCTTTATAATGTAGTTTAAAATCAGGGAGCATGACGCCTTCAGCATTATTCTTCTCCCTCAAGATCGCTTTCACTATTCAGGGTCTTTTGTGGTTTCACAGAAACTTTAGAACTGTTTGTTCTATTTCTACGAAAAATACCATTGGAATTTTGATAGAGATTGCATTGAATCTGTATATTGCTTTGGATAGTATGGATATTTTAACAATATTAATTCTTTCAATCCATGACTATATCTTTCCACTTATTTGTGTCTTCTTCAATTACTTTAATTAATGTCTTGAGGTTGTCCATATACAGATTTTCACCTCATCAGTTGAACTTATTCATAGATATTTTATTGTTTTCAATTCAATATTAAATTATACTGTTTTCTTAATTTCTCTTCTCATAGATTGTTATTAATTATAGAAATTCAACAGATACTGATTTTGTATTCTGCAGTTTTACTGAATCCATTTATTGGTTCTAATGGTTTTTAATGAAATTTTTATAGTTTTCTATATATAATATCATGTCATCTGCAAATGGCGACAGTTTTACTTCTTCCTTTCCAATTTGAGTGTCTTTATTTATTTTTTTGCCTAATTGCTCTAGCTAGTATTTCCAATACTGTGTTGCATAAAAGTAGTGAGAGTGAGCATCCTTGTCTTGTTCCTGATCTTAGAGGAAAAGCTTTTCAGCTGTT
This sequence comes from Leopardus geoffroyi, assembly GCF_018350155.1. Classification (NCBI taxonomy): domain Eukaryota; kingdom Metazoa; phylum Chordata; class Mammalia; order Carnivora; family Felidae; genus Leopardus; species Leopardus geoffroyi. Next base: position 55,334,773 of record NC_059327.1, on the reverse strand, counting down.
TACCATTGACTATGATGTTAGCTGTGGGTTTGTTATATATAGATTCATTATGTTGAGGTAAGTTCCCTCTATACCCACTTTGTTGAGAGTTTTTATCATAAATGAATGTTAAATTTTGTGAAATGTGTTTTCTGCATCTATTTAGATTATGATATAATTTTTAGTTTTTATTTTGTTAATGTGGTATATATCACATTAACTGATTTATAGATATTGAAACATCCTTGCATCCCTAGAATAAATTGCACTTAATCACAGTGTGTGATTGTTTTAATGTATTGTTGAATTCAGTTTGCTAATATTTTATTCAGGATTTTTGTATCTATGATCATTGGGAATATTGGCATCCTTGTGGCATCCTTGTCTGATGTTGGTATCAGGCTTATACTGGCCTCATAAAATGAGTTTGGAAGAGTTCTCTCCTCTTCTATTTTTTTGGAAGAGATTGAGGATTGCTATTAATTCTTCTTTGAATAGAATTTACCAGTGAAGCTGTCTGGTCCTGCACATTTTGGGGTGAAGGGGTTGACTAATGTTTCAATCTCCTTACTAGTAATCGATCTGTTCAGATTTTCTACTTCATCAGGGTTTGGTCTTGGTAGATTGTATCCATCTGTCCATTTCTTCCAAGTTTCCCAATTTATTTTTATTGGGCATATTATTGCTCATAGTAGTCTCTTATGATCCTTTTATTTATGTGATACCAGTTGTAACTTCTCTTTAATTTCTGATTTTATTCCTTTGACTCCTCTTCTTCAGTCTTGGTGAGTCTAGCTAAAGGTTTGTCAATTTTTATTATCTTTACAAAGACACAGCTCTTAGTTTCATTGGTCTTTCTACTATGTTTTTAGATTCTATTTCATTTAGTTTGCTCTGATTCTTACTATTTCCATCTTTTTACTAACTTTATGTATATATTTTTTTCTTTTTCTAGTTCCTTGGGGTGTAAAGTTAGGCTATTTGAGGCTTTTCCTGTTTCTTCAAGAAGGCATTTATTGCTATGAACTTACCTCTCAGAACTGTTTTTACTGAATCCCATAAATTTTAGTGTGTTACATTTCAATTTTATTTGATACGATATTTTTTATTTCTCTGTTGACTTCTTTGACCCATTGGTTGTTCAGTAATACATTGTTTAATCTCCAAATATTTGCAAATTTTCCAATTTTCTTTACATACAATTATTTTTTAGTTTATACCACTGTGGTTAGAGAATATGCTTGATATGACATCAATCCTCTTAAATTTATTAAGACTTGTTTTGTGGTTTAACATATGATCTACCTTAAAAAATGTTCCATGTGCACGAGAGATGTCTGTCTTGCTACTTTCAAATGGAATATTCTGTAAATGTCTATTAAGTCTATCTAGTCTAAAATGTCATTTGAGGCATATACTTCCTTATTAATTTTCTATCTGAATTATCTGTTGAAGTAAGTGGAAATTAAAGTTCCCTACTATTATTATATTGCTGTCTATTTCTCTCTTCAGGTCTGTTAATATTTATTTTATATATTTAGGTGCTCTTATATTGGGTGCATAAATATTTATAAATGTTATATTCTATTGGTGGACTGGTCCCTTTATTATTATGTAACACCCTTCTTTCTCTTTTATTATAGTTATTGTAATAGGACAGAATCTATTTTTTCTGATGTAAGTACAGCTATTCCTGCTTTCTTTTGCTTTTCATTTCCATGGAATATCTTTTTCATCTCTTCACTTTTGGTCTGTATATGTCCTATATCTAAAGTCAGTTTCTTATAGGCAACATATAGATGGGTCTTATTTTTCTATCCATTCAGTCACTCTATGTTTTCTGATTGAAGAATTTAGTCCATTTGCATTTAAAGTAGTTATTGGTAGGTATGTCCTTATGACCATTTTGTTAATTGTTTTCTGGCTGTTTTTGTGGTTCCTCTCTGTTCCTTTCTTCTTCTCTTTCTCTCTTCTTTTGCATTTGATGACTTTATTTAATGGTATGCTTATATTCCTTTCTCTTTTCCTTTTGTGTATTTACTATAGGTTTTGTTTTGTGGTTACCATGAGTCTTACATATAACAACTTATATCTATAACAGTCTATTTTAACTTGGTAACACTTAAGTTTGATTCCATTCTAAAGCTCAATATTTTTACTCTCCCCTACAATGATTTATGTGTTTGGTGTCACATTTTACATCTTTTTTTTTTTTCATTTTATTTATTTATTTTGAGAGGGAAGGGGCAGAGAGAGGGAGAGAGAATCCCAAGCAGGCTCCAGAGCAGAGCCCTGGTTGGGACTCGATGTCATGACTGTGAAATCATGACCTGAGCAAAAATCAAGTTTATGCTTACCCAACTGCCCCTCATTTTATATCTTTTTATCTTGTGTATCCCTTAACTATTTACATCATAGTTATTTTTACTACTTTTGTTTTTAACCTTAATACTAGCTTTATAAGTGACTACCTTTACCATATATTTACCTTTCTAGTGACATTTATCCTTTAATATGTGTTCTTATCACTGAAGAATGGCCTTCCTTTTAGCATAAAGAATTTCCTTTAAGATTTCTGTAAGGCCAGGTTAGTGGTGATAAAAATTCTTTAGCTTTTGCTTGTCTATAAAACTCCTTATCTCACCTTCAATTCTGAATGATAATTTTGTCAGGTATCCTTGGTTGAAAGTCTTCTTCTTTCAGCACTTTGAGTATATCATACCTCTCTCTTTCTTCCAGCCTGCAAATTTCTGCTGAAAAAAGAAATGAAAGCATATAACTCAAAAAGATACATACCTCCCCATGTTAAATTTTCAGAATTATTTATAATAGCCAAAATATGCAAGCAACCTATGTGTCCATTGATGGATGGATGAGTATAGAAATTGTGGAATATATATATATATATATATATATATATATCCATATATAGATGGACCCCGAGGGAATTATGCTAGGTTAAATAAGTCAGATAGAAAAAAGCAAATACCATAGGATCTCTTTTATACGTGGAATTAAAAAAAAAATACAAGCTCACAGAAACAGAGAACAGATAGATAATTGCCAGAGGCAAGGGATAAGGGGTGGGAGGAATGGGAAAACTTTATACTGTAGTTTTAATAAATCTTTTCATCACATTTCTGACAATAGACTTGTATCCAGAATATATAAAGAATTCTCAGAACTCAAAAATAAGAAAGAAAACAAACAACCTAATTTTTTAAATGGTCAAAAGATTTAAACAGTTCACCAAAAAATGGTGTACAGATGGGAAATAAGTGCATGATAAGATGCTTCCAATTATTAATCATTAAGGAAATATAAATTAAAACCACACTTTTATAATGGCAAAAAATAAAAAGACTTGACTACATTGAGTGTGGAAGTTACGGTTTCACTGGAATGCTCATATGATGCTAATGGGAATGTAAAATGGTACAACCACTTTGGGAAATAGTTTAGCAGTTTCATTAAAGGTTAGACTACTTAGTGTATGACTCAGACATTCCTCTTCAATATATTTACCCAATAGAAATTAAAGCAAATGTCCATACAAATACTGTTCATAGAAGTTTTATTTATAATAACCCCAAGCTAGAAAAACCCAAATGTCCATCAATAGGTAAATGGATAAGCAAACTGTAGTATGTATATCAAGGAATCGCAGAAGCAGAGAGGGGAAAAAGGACAGAAGGCTTATATGAGCAAATTACAGCTGAAAATTTCCCTAACTTGGGGAAGGAAACAGTCATCCAAATCCAGGCAACACAGAGAACTCCCATCAAATTCAACTAATGCCAGCCAACACCAAAACGTATTGTACTAAAATTTACAAAATATAAGGATAAGGAAAGAAATCAACAAGGGGAAAGAAATCCCTAACCTAAAAGGGAAGACAAATCAGGTTAGCAGCAGACTTATTAACAGAAACTTGGTAGACCAGAAGGGAGTGACATGATATATTCAATGTGCTGATGGGAAAAACCTGCAGCCAAGAATACGTTATCCAGTAAGGCTATCATTCAGAATAGAAAGAGAGATAAAAAGTTTCCCAGAGAAACAAAACTAAAGGAGTTCAGGACCACTAAACCACCCCTGCAAGAAACTTTAAAGGGGACTCTTTGAGTGGGAAAGAAATACCAAAAAAAAAAAAAAGACTAAAAAGGAACAGAAAATCTTCAGAATCAGTGACTTTACAAATAACACAATGACACTAAATTTTTATCTATCAATAATTACTCTGAAAGTAAATGGACTAAGTGCTCCAGTCAAAAGACACAGGGTACCAGAATGGATTGAGAAAAATAATAATAATAAGATCCATCTATATGCTGTTTACAAGAACTTATTTTAGACCTAAAGGCACCTCCAGATTGAAAGTAAGGGAATAGAGAACATCTATCATGCTAATGGATGCCCAAGGAAAGCCAGAGTAGCCATACTTATATCAGAAAAACTAGATTTAAAAATTTTTTTAATGTTTATTTATATTTGAGAGAAACAGAGACAGAATGCAAGTGGGTTAGGGGCAGAGAAAGAGGGAGACACAGAATACAAAGCAGGCTTCAGGCTCTGAGCTGTCAGCACAGAGCCCGACGCATGGCTTGAACTCATGAGCTGTGAGATCATGACCTGAGCCGAAGTCAGTCACACAACCAACTGAGCCATCCAGGCATCGCCAGAAAAAACTAGATTTTAAAGCAAAGAGATGAAGAAGGGCACTATATCATAATTAAAGGTCGATCCAACAAGAAGATCTAACAACTGTAAATATTGATTCTCCCAACTAGGAAGCACTCAAATATATAAATCAATTAATAACAAACATAAAGAAACTCATTGGTAGGAATAAAGTAATAATAGGGGACTTTAACACCCCACTTACAACAATGAGCAGATCATCTGGGCAGAAAATCAACAAGGAAACAATGGCTTTGAATGACACACTGAACCAGATGGACTTGACAGATATATTCAGAACATTTCATCCTATAGCAGCAGAATACACATTATGGTTGATTGCACATGGAACATTCTCCAGAATAGATCACATACTGGTCACAAACCAGCCCTCAACAAGTACAAAAGAGACTGAGATCATACCATGCATATTTTCAGACCACAACAATATGAAACTTGAAGTTAACCACAAGAAATAACTTGGAAAGACCACAAATACATGGAGGTTAAAGAACATCTTACTAAAGAATGAATGGGTTAACAAGGAAATTAAAGAAGAAATTTTAAATATACATGGAAGTAAATAAAAATGATAACATAACAGTCCAAAACCTTGCAGATACAGCAAAGGCAGTCATAAGTGGGAAGTATATAGCAATACAGGCCTACCTCAAAAAACAAGGAAGGTCTCAAATACACAACCTAACATTACACCTAAAGGAGCTAGAAAAGGAACAGCAAATGAAGCCTAAATCCAGCAGAATAAAGGAAATAATAAAGATTAAGCAGAAATAAGTGATATAGAAACAAAACAAAACAAAAAAATCAGACTAGATAAATGAAAGTAAGAGCTGGTTCTCTGAAAGAATAAATAAAAATGATAAACCCCTACAAAGACTTGTCAAAAAGAAAAGAGAAAGGACCCAAATAAATAAAATCATGAATGAAAGAGGAGAGATCACAATCAACACCACAGAAATACAATTATAAGAGAATATTATGAAAAATTATATGTCAACCAACTAGGTAATCTGAAAGAAATGGAAAAATTCCCAGAAAATTCTCACAAACTATCAAAACTGAAACACAAAGAAATAGAAAATTTGAACAGATCCAAAACCAGCAAAATAATTGAATCACTAATCAAAAATCTCCCAACAAACAAAACTCCAGGGCTAGATGGCTTCTGGGGGAATTCTACAAGACATTTAAAGACGAGTTAATACCAGGGCACCTGGGTGGCTCAGTCAGTTAACATCCAACTTTGGCTTAGGTCATGATCTCATGGTTTGTGAATTCCAGCCCCACGTTGGGCTCTGCTAACAGCTCAGAGTCTGGAGCCTGCTATGAATTCTGTGTCTCCCGTTCTCTCTATCCCTCCCTGCTCATGCTCTGTCTCTCTCTCTCTGAAAAATAAACATCAAAAAAATTTAAAATATATATATATATAAAGAAGAGTTAATACCTATTCTTCTCAATCTGTTCCAAAAAATAGAAATAGAAGGAAATTTCCAAACTCATTCTATGAGGCCAGCATTACCTTGATTCTAAAACCAGACTAATACCCCACTAAAAAGGAGAATTATAGGCCAATATCCCTGATGAACATGGATGCAAAAATTCTCAACAAGATAATAGCAAATTGAATCCAACAGTACATTAGAAGAATTATTCACCACCATATAGTGAGATTTATTCCTGGGCTGCAGGGGTGGTTCAATATTCACAAATCAATCAACATAATACACCACATTAATAAAAGAAAGGATAAGAACCATATGATCCTCTCAGTAGATGCAGAAAAAGCATTTGACAAATTACAATATCCACTTTTGATAAAACCCCTCAAGAAAGTAGGGATAGAGGGAACATACCTCAAGATCACAAAGGTCACATATGAAAGACCCACGGCTAATATCATCCCCAATGCGGAAAAACTAAGAGATTTTCTTCTATGGTCAGGAGCAGACATCAGGGATGTCTACTTTCACCATTGTTATTTAACTTAGTACTGGAAGCCCTAGCCTCAGCAATCAGACAACAAAAAGAAATAAAAAGCATCCAAATAGACAAGGAATTCAAACTTTGACTCCTCACAGATGACATGGTACTCTATGTAAAAAACCCAAAAGAATCCACCAAAAAATTATAGAATCGATACACGAATTAAGCAAAGTCTTAGAATACAAAGTCGATGTACAGAAATTTGTTGTGTTTCCATACACACGCACAAAAAACAAAGCAGCAGAAAGAGAAATCAAGGAATTGATCCCATTTGCAATTGCACCATAAACCATAAGATACCTAGGGATAAAACTAACTAAAGAGGTAAAAGATCTGTACTCTGAAAACAATAGAACACTTATGAAAGAAATTGAAGAAATCACAAAGAAATGGGAAAAGATTCCACACTTATGGACTGGAAGAACAAATACTGTTAAAAATTTCTATACTACAATCTACACATTTAATTCAATCCCTGTCAAAATAATACCAGCATTTTTCACAGAGCTAGAACAAAAAATCTACACATTTAATGCAATCCCTCTCAAAATAATACCAGCATTTTTCACAGAGCTAGAACAAAAAATACTAAAATTTGTATCGAACTGTGAAAGACTTCAATTAGCCAAAGCAATCTTGAAAAATAAAACCAAAGCTGGAGGCATCATAATTCTAGAATTAAAGCTATATTACAAAGTTGTAGTCATCAAGATAGTATGGTACTGGCACAAAAACAGACACACAGGTCAGTAGAATAAAATAGAAAACCGAGAAATGGACCGACAGCTATATTGTCAACTAATCTTTGACAAAGAAGGAAAGAATATCCAATGGAACAAAAACAGTCTTTTCAAAAAAAGTGTTGAGAAAACTGGACAGCAATATGCAGAGGAATGAAACTGGACCACTTTCTTACGCCAGACACAAAAATAAATTCAAAATGGATGAAAGTCATATTTGGACTTTAAGAAACAAACAGATGAACATAAGGGAAGGGAAGGAAAATTAAAATAAGACAAAAACAGAGAGGAAGGCAAACCTTAAGAGACTTTTAAATGTAGGGAACAATCTGAGGATTACTGGAAGGGAGGTGGGTAAGAGGATGGGCTAAATGGGTGATAGACATTAGAAGGGCACTTGGGATGAGCACTAGGTGTTATATGGAAGTGATGAATCAACAAATTCTACTCCTGAAACAAATACTAAACCATATGTTAACTAACTTGAATTTAAATTAAAAAAAAAAAAAAAAAAGCAAAATGGATGAAAAACCTAAATGTAAGACAAGAAACCATCAGAATCCTAGAGGGGAACACAGGCAACAACCTCTTTGACCTCAGCCACAGCAACTTCTTACTAGACACGTCTCCAGAGACAAAGGAAACAAAAGCAAAAATGAACTATTGGGATTCCATCAAGATAGAAAGCTTCTGCAGAGAGGAAAAAAAATCTACAAAACTAAAAGACAACTTACAGAGTGGGAGAAGATATTTGCAAATGACATATCTGAAAAAGGTAACCAAAATCTATAAAGAACTTCTGAAACTCAACATCTAAAAAATAAATAATCCATAAAGAAATGGGCAGAAGACATGAACAGACATTTTTCCAAAGAGGACATACAGACGACTAATAGAAACATGAAAAGATGCTCAATATCACTCATCATCACGAAATACAAATCAAAACCACAATGAGATACCATCTCACACCTCTCAGAATTGCTAAAATTAACAACACAGGAAACAACAGATGTGGGTAAGGATGTAGAGATGCGGAAACCCTTCTACACTGTTCGTGGGAATGCAAACTGGTGTAGCCACTCTAGAGAACAGTATGGAGGTTCCTCAAAAAGTTAAAAATAGAACTACCCTTTGACCCAGCAATTGCACTACTAGGTATTTACCCAAATGTTACAAAAATGCAGATTTAAAGTGGCACATGAACCTCCATTTTTATAGCAGCATGATCAACAATAGCCAAATTATGGAAAAAGCCTAAAATGTCCATTGGCTGATGAATAAATGAGTACGTGATATATATTTATATGTATTCATATATATATGAATATTACCCAGCCATCAAAAAGAATGAAAGCTTACCATTTGCAACAACATGGATGGAACTAGAGTATATTATGCTAAGTGAAATAAGTCAGTCCGAGAAAGACAAATACCATATCCTTTCACTCATATGTGGAATTTAAGAAACAAAACAGTTGAGCATAGGAGAAGGGAAAGAGACAGGAGGTGAGAGAGAGAGAAACAAACCATAAGAGACTCTTAACTATAGAGAACAAACTGAGGATTGATGGAGGGAGGTGGGCAGGGAATGGGTTAAATGGGTGATGTGTATCAAGGAGGGCACTTGTTATGATGAGCACTGGGTGTTATATGTAAATGATGAATCACTGAATTCTACACCTGAAACTAATTTTATCATATATGTTAACTAATTAAAATTTAAATAAACACTTAAAATTAAAAAAAAAATTGTAGTGTATCCACATACTGCACTCTAATAAAAAGAAATGCATGCAACTACATGGATAAACTTAAAAATAATGATGCTTAGTAAAAGAAATCAGACCAAAAATCACATATTTTATGATTCTATTTATTTAAAATTCTAGAAAATACAAAAAAAAAAGAAAAAAGAAAAGATGAATAAAAATAAAATTTTAGAAAATACAAACTAAATTATGGTCACAAAAAGTAGATCAGTGTACGACATCAAGAGTGAACCCTAGTGTAAACGATGGACCCGGGTGATGGTGTGTTAATGTGGGCTCATCACTTATGACAAATAAACCACTTGTGTGGAGGATTTTGGTAGTGGGAGAGACTATGCATTTGTGGGGGCAGGGAGTAAATGCCAATTCTTTGATCCGCCCCTCAATTTTGCTGTGATCCTAGAACTGCCCTAAAAAAAATTAAATCTTAATAAGTTAAAAGAAAATAGATCAGTAGTTGCCTGGGGATGATGGTAGAGGTGCCTAAGAAAGGAAACAGAGGGAGGGATTTCAAAGAGGCATATGAAAGCATTTGGAGGTGATGGATATATTCATTATCTTGATTGTGATGATGGTTTTATACGTGTGTGTGTGTATATGTGTGTGTGTGTGTGTGTCTGTGTGGGTATTTCACCAATATATATCAAAATGTGCCAAGTTGTACACTTTAAATTTTTTTTTCAACGTTTATTTATTTTTGGGACAGAGAGAGACAGAGCATGAACGGGGGAGGGGCAGAGAGAGAGGGAGACACAGAATCGGAAACAGGCTCCAGGCTCTGAGCCATCAGCGCAGAGCCCGACGACGCGGGGCTCGAACTCCCGGACCGCGAGATCGTGACCTGGCCGAAGTCGGACGCTTAACCGACTGCGCCACCCAGGCGCCCCCCAAATTGTACACTTTAAACATCAGCAGTTTATTGTATATCAATTATTCCTCACTAAGGCTGTTTTTTAACTTAGGCTTACATGCATTTTTTTAATAAGCTATTTGTTAAATAATTTGGGGAGTTGTTTTTTTGTTTGTCCTATATCTAAAGGCTACATTAAATGTAATCAGAAACACTACCATAGATATCTAAAATATCCAGCCAAAAAATAGACTAGAGATACAATTAAATTATATCAAAACAGCTAAGAGCAGGTAACCACTCACAAACAGCTCACACAGCCTTGGGGAAGAGAGAGGAAACAGCCTGTCAGAGAAGACTCCCTTTTTAGTACTGGATTAGCCTTCCTCTCCTTATGCTGAAGGCTTCCCACTGACTTCAAAGAAGTCTTTAGATCAGAAAGAAAGTAGAGCTTGGCTGAATAATTGTAGTGAGGTTGAGGCTCTCTTAAATAGATTCTCTTTTGAGCTGTATCCATGATGACATTATCACTTTATCAATGATAAAAGGGCTTTGGGGTGGGACTCCAGAGCTACTAAAGGACTCTTATGCATCAAAGTGGAGAAAAGAAATGCATTTGAATCACGGCAGTATTTTTCAAGTCATGGGCTAGTGATGCAATTCCTTGCCAGGAGGAATGACTGCGACAAATAAACTGTTTCTGTGTGAGATTGGCTTTGCTAGCTACCAGCAGTTTCTGAGGGGTACACACACACAGACACACACACACACACACACACACACACACACACACACACAAGCTAAAGAAAGAAATCTAGTATAAACTCATCATAATACAATAGCTTAATATTGACACAAGCGTAGCGTGTGGATTGGGGTCAGGCCAGTGCATTTGTACTGATTGCACTCTGCACAAAGAATAGAAACACACTACTGAGGTGAGGTGGCCCAGATAATACACATGCATGGGACAGCCTCATGACCAGACAATCAACTCCCCAATAATACGCTGAGAAACTGAATAGGGATTGTGTTTTTAGGACAATTAAACAGCAGGTTCTAACATGGTGCTGGCAAAAAAATAATTAGTGGATAGATTTATGCAGTTTCATGAATCAGCAGGTATAATGGAACTATCTATTTTGTTCATGTTACACAATACAGATGATCAGTCAGAGATGGAAATCTGTTCTTATAAACTGAGATAGAATGTGATTTAATGGTCCTGGTAAAATATCAATTCAAAGACCTGATGAGTATTAGAATTAAGGAAAGATTTAGTGTTGGGTAGTGCAAAGAAAACAAGACTTGAATTCTAAAGACCCGTAATATAAGGCTGAATGTGTCAAGTGTGTTAATAAATATTTGGGCAATACAGAGAAGGGAGAGATTAATACCAGTTTGGTTTGGATAGAGGAGCATGTTGTAACACACAAGAAACCACTGCGGTGACATAAAAATAGATGAGGCTATCAATGTCCTGTATGTAGAAGGTGCTCAGAATAACAGCTTTTATTTCATTTATCATTCAAGAATTATGAAGCCTGCGGCTCTTAGAAATAGAGAAATAGAAAAATCTTCATTTGCTTTCTACATGGAAAAATAAATGTATTGTTCAGCTCCAGTGGCTGTCCTTCTCCAACTGTTACGTGTCTTCCAGGATGAGTGAAACACCAGCAGGTGAAAACCTCCCGGATTCACCTTGAGTGGGATTGTGCCTTCTCCTCCAGTCTCTCTTGTCCACACTCAGAGCCTGGCTGGAACTCAGCCCAGATGTGCAGAGACAGAAGGCCTTCACCTACTTATTTTCAGATTAAGGTTAACAGTAAACCCTAAATTGTCCATTCTAGCCATGCTGAGCCCTCCCCTCTAGCTTCCGATTAGCACTGCTGTTACCTTAAACTATGTGGCTATTTCCCTGCTTGCTTCACAGATAGAAAGCCAGCAGGATCCCACCTGTTAGAAACAGAAAAGCAGTGGGAATGGGAAGCATATTTAGATCAACGGTGTGTGATAGCAGGCTTCTCTGCAGAGAGCCTGAAACTTCCCTGCAATAATTTCCACAGAAGCAAAACATTCACTATGTATTGGCAATAGCATCAAGATATACCAGATTCTGAGAATACAGTCACTAAATGAATTAAGAAAAAAAGAAACATTCATGGAGCACATATCACATGCATATTATATATGTCAGCAGTAAGGTTGCCAGATTGGGCAAATAAAAATAAAGGGCGCCCAGTTACATTTGAATTTCAGATAAATAACTTTTTAGTATAATTATGTCCCATGCGTTAAAAGATAAACTGAAGCATATTAACATTTTAAGGGTTTATTTGAGTGAAAGCCAATTTGAATTGGGCAATGCCAAACTGGAAGTGGTTAAGGGGAAAGACTTGGAGAAATACAGAAGCAAAGAAAGGAAATTAAATGATTGGCTATAGCTTCAAGCCTAGCAGTCTATTTGTGATGGGTTGCACCTAGTGTTTTGATTTCATAACCTTGAGACGTTTACAGGCTTGGATTTTGGTTTGCGTAGGTAGGCCACCTCAGTCTAGTGGCCTCCTGGTTTAATTTAATTTGATTTATTTTAATTTCATTTGTTGTTATAGAATATTAATACAAGCACTCTACAATTGTGAATTGTACTTATGTTTTTAAATGATTTGTTCTTTACCTGAAATTCAAATTTAACTATATGCCCCACACATAGTTATCTGGCATCTCCAACTGGGAGGAATAAAAAGTGAGTTTCTGAATGGGTGAGATCAGACAAATAAGAGGGAGAAGGGCATTGAAGCAAGGGAAATCTTATGGACAAAGCCAGAGACAGGCTGAATTTTTTTTTAAGTGTCTATGAACAGAGCAGATCTCTTAGGCAGAGGCTTCATGTAGAAGAATAAAATTAAACAGGACTCTTAGGGACCTCATGGAGAATGTCTTCAACAGTGAGCAACCCTTTTGTAACAAAATGTTCAGTGGGGCGTACCTCAAGAACCAGCTGATGAATTTCTTTCAGGTGAGTTATCTTTGCTTAGTAAAACACCTGGAAAAAAACATTGTGGCTATAGAAGGGTAGGCCTCAGAGTTTGGCCAGGATAAGCTGGGACAGACAACGAGAAAGCTGAATTACTCTGCATGAAATAGAGAAGAAATTATGATATTCTGGTACAGTCCTACTAAGGATACCATAAGGGGAAATTTTGAGGACAGCACCATGGCAGGGGGTCAAAAGACAGAGAGAAGAAACTTTGGCCAAGGAGAAATTTTCTATACCGCCAAAGAAGCTGAAAAAGTCAAATATTCCATCTTACATCATCTGCTATGCTTTGTCATCTAAGGCTCTGCCACTGCCCTGAAATGTCAAAGTCTATGCCTTAGTGATCTACTTGCAAAGTGTTTGAGAGGTGAGGAGAAGCACCCTCCCACCCAATGCTCTGCATGACACAATAGTGAACAAGCCTGGGGCAAGACACCAGTAGGAAGGGAATGTCCCCCAACAGGAAATCAAAGTGAAGGATGAATGTGTGAACACAATCTCCTGGGAATCTACATAAATCTTCAGGAAAAAAAGGACTGTGAAAATTGTGATTGAAGTAATTTTATTTAAATCTCAAATAACAGGAATCCCAGCTAATAATACCTGGCTCCATGTGTATAAGACAACCTTTATAGATACAACTTCAGATACTTTGGGAGTAAATGATTGCATGTATAGATCTTCCAGTGTCCATTCTTTCATCTTGATAACTTTTTTTTTGGACATTTAAAAACAATTTTTTTTATGTTTATTTATTTATTTTTTTTTAATTTTTTTTATTTATTTTTTTCAACGTTTATTTATTTTTGGGACAGAGAGAGACAGAGCATGAACGGGGGAGGGGCAGAGAGAGAGGGAGACACAGAATCAGAAACAGGCTCCAGGCTCTGAGCCATCAGCCCAGAGCCTGACGCGGGGCTCGAACTCACGGACCGCGAGATCATGACCTGGCTGAAGTCGGACGCTTAACCGACTGCGCCACCCAGGCGCCCCTATGTTTATTTATTTTTGAGAGCAAGAGGGACGAGCACGAGCAGGGGGGGAGCAGAGAGAGAGGGAAACAGAATCCAAAGCAAGCTCCCGGCTCTGAGCTGTCAGCACAGAGCCCAATGCCGTGCTAGAACTCATGGACCGTGAGATCATGACCTGAGTCAAAGTTGGAAGCTTAACCGACGGAGCCACTCAGGCGCCCCTATTTTTTGGACATTTTAACATCTTTGCCGATGTCCACTCAATCTTAGAAAGAGATGAGCCAACTCATATTGATTTATTTTTATCTTTGTTACCATCTCTGGCAAGAGATGTTATTGGATGTCTCAATTACATGATCCTGTACATGCGTAAACAGCTATGAATGTGTAAGTGGGCAATATTGTTTTGCTCCTATCCCATTACCTTCATGTATCTGAATATGCGTATATGTGCTCCTATGTAAATAGTTCAATGTGTATACGATTATTTTATTTTCTGGAATGGGTGAGTTTATTCTACAATCTATAAAAGACCAATGAAACTCTTCCTGCAACTGCTTGTAATATTTCTCAGCTGTGGCTCTAATGTTTTCCCCAAGATTAAGTACTGAGTCATGATTACAGTTGCAAATTAACACAGTGTATTGTTGTTTCCAGAATAATGATTTCAGAATGATATTATTTGGTCAGTCACCTGCACTGTTTGGGAGTGAGGACTATTCCTTGACTATAATAATTGACTCTTCAGAAAGTTTCCTCCTGGTAGGAAATTCAATTCAGAGAACAGAGCATCTATAATCGAGGATGTCTAATGAGTCATTGGGAACATTAGAGAATGGGCAAGATGTTGTATTTATGTTTAAATGTTTATGTAACACTCATTGCTGGAGGGAAACTAGCTATTATAGTTTTTGCAATTATCATGCTGTTTCTCTTCCTGTCTCCTGGAAAGCTACAAAAAAAGGAATAGATGATTTGACATTATCCCTGGAATACATTCATGATCCTGCTGCTTCCTTTAGAGTGTTTGGGAAATCAGCAAACCTAACCTTGCAACCAAGTTTATTTCAATTTGAAAAGGACACGATAATGCAAAAGCTACCTGGCTGATTCCCTGGTTAACTATACTGCTTAGTTTCCCTAAAGTTGTTGACAATTTACTAGCAAGCTATCTCCTGCCCTGTTTACTTATTGATGATGCTTATCCAGGCTAACATTTATCATGGCACTTTGAGCCATTTCTAAAGAAAGCATCTGAACTAATCAGCTCCTTTTTGAGTTTTATAATAATTCCTATTTTTATTTCAAAAATCCAAAGCAACAAATATCTACCATTTAGCATGAGCACTTTTTAAAAAATTGTTCTTAGGGCGCCTGGGTGGCGCAGTCGGTTAAGCGTCCGACTTCAGCCAGGTCGCGATCTCGCGGTCCGTGAGTTCGAGCCCCGCGTCGGGCTCTGGGCTGATGGCTCAGAGCCTGGAGCCTGTTTCCAATTCTGTGTCTCCCTCTCTCTCTGCCCCTCCCCCGTTCATGCTCTGTCTCTCTCTGTCCCAAAAATAAATAAACGTTGAAAAAAAATTTTTTTTAAATTGTTCTTATTTCAGTGCCTTTGCCATTGGATATATGCACAAACTGAATTTGTTCACTTTCATTCTATAATATATTTTTTAATATTTTTAACATTTATTTTTGAGAGAAAGAGAGACAGAGAGAGAGAGAGACAAAGTATGAACGGGCAAGGGGCAGGGAAAGAGGGAGACACAGAATCCGAAGCAGGCTCCAGGTTCCAAGCTGTCAGCACAGAGCCCGACGTAGGGTTCGAACTCATGAACTGTGAGATCATCACCTGAACGAAGTCAGACGCTTAACCAACTGAGCCACCCAGGCACCCCTATATATTTTTTTAATTCAACAATTAGCATGCCCAGACGAGTACCCATATGTGCTTGGAATCATTCAAAGTGTTGAGTTTTTTAATTAAAAAACAGATCTATATCTAACGTCATATAAAATACAGTCTCAAAGTGTTTATTTACACAAATCAAAATAGATTGCTTAATGACAAAGCTATCAGAATTTTTAAGGCATGTCTCTACTTAACAAAGTCATTTTCTCATTATTCCTGGGGAATTTACCTCTTTGCCTCTGCTTTTTTATATACCCCTGCCTTTATTCACTTTCATTTATCAGAGAAGCATAAAGTAGTGGAAGTTAAATATTTCTACTTTATATAATAATTGGATTTTAGGTGGGGCACCTGGGTGGCTCAGTCGGTTGAGCCTCTGACTTCGGCTCAGGTCAAGATCTCACGGTCTGTGAGTTCGAGCCCCGCCTCTGGCTCTGTGCTGACCGCTCAGAGCCTGGAGCCTGTTTCAGATTCTGTGTCTCCCTCTCTCTCTGACCCTCCCCCACTCATGCTCTGTCTCTCTCTGTCTCAAAAACAAATAAACATTAAAAAAAAATTTTTAATAAAAAAAATAAAAATAAAAAAAAATAATTGGATTTTAGGAGAAAGGTTGTAACTGCAGCCTAAAAATTAATTTGAATATAAATAAAGTTTTCATATTAGTGACTAATTTTTTTCTATTCTATCTTTGAATCTTTTTGCTAATCATAAAAATTGTCTGTCCAAAGACAGATGAAAATACAAAGTGTTTCATCCAGAACACTTATCAGAATGAAAGGTAAATAGCGAGATAATGCGGAAGAATCCTACTTAAATATTACAGATAAGTGTAGTACCTGAGGCCATCACAGAGCAGGATCCTCAAACATCACCTGTTTCCTTGTCTTTCCCCAAACAAATCAGGCAGTTCAGAATCTGTGAAAAGGTCTAGAAGATTGCAAAACAGTGTTGACTCTGATCATCTGTTGAGGTAAACAGGAATCAGGGTGGAAAGTGTCATGAGTGAAGCAATGCCAATGAGATGTCAGACAGCACAATGATGGCCAAAAATAATGTCAGAAAAAATTCTTACATTCTCTTTTTTTTTTTTTAATTTTCTTTGAAGTTTATTTATTTATTTTGAGAGAGAGAGAAAGAGAGAGCACATGAGCAAGCATGAGTGGGGGAGGGGCAGAGAGTATCCCAACCCCGAGGCAGGGCTCAGTCCCACAAACGGTGAGATCACGACCGGAGCCAAAATCAAGAGTTAGATGCTTAACCAACTGGACCAACCCAGGTGACCCCAAAATTCTTGTTCTCTCAATGTCAGGAATCTTAGAAAGGAAGGAACACAGAGGCAACCAAGAAATCACAGTAGACTTTGTGGCACTGTCTCTTTTCTGCATCTTGCTATATTAACTGAGCCCTCCCTCATGCCCACCAGGGACCAAAAGTAATAAAGGAGACTGTGGAAGCAAGCGGAGGGGTGGGGGGTACATAGGGGACAAGATCAGATGGAAGAAATGTCCATCGGGAACAGTGGAGGTAGAGGTTGTGGGACAGAACAAGAAAAGGGTGCAATCTTACTAGGACTAAGATATTTGGAGATTCTGACTCCCAGCAGACCTCTGGGCATAGTTCCAGGCCTTAATTACAATTCTGTAGCAATTTTTAATATAAAATAATTTTCAGCGGCATCTTGGTGGCTCAGTTGGTTAAGCATCTGACTCTTGATTTTGGCTCAGGTCATGATCTCATGGTTTGTGGGTTCGAGCCCCACATCAGGCTCTGTGCTGACAGCTTGGAGCTTGCTTGGAATTCCATCTCCCTCTCTCTCTGCCCCTCCCCTGCTCAATCAGTTGAATGTTCCCTCCCTCTCTCTCTCTCTCTCTCAAAAATAAACTTTTCTTAAAAAAAAAAAAAAAAGATTTTCTCTCTCTCTCTCTCCCTCCGCCCCTCTCCCCCACTCACTCTATCTCTAAAATTAAATTACTAAATAAAATCTTTAGAAAAAAAGATAAAATGATTTTCCTAGATATCGCTAGTTTTTACTTCAGTCACTTATGCCTGAATCTTATTAAAGTTTCCAGCCATTCTGCCCACTTTATCTTCTAAGCGCAAATGAGAAACTGGAAAGGGTTCTTTCCAGCCCCTGGGCACTTGAAATAAGAAATTGGAACTCCAAACGAGAACCAGAGCTTAAAGGACACAGCTATGAAACGATGCTACAAGCTGGGGGTAGCAGAACTCAGACCTTCTAGACAATGCACTCTCACTAGCGTTTAGCATTAAAGCTTGAAGAGATGTCAGAGAACATCTCATCGCAGCTAAAGACCACAGGAACAAGAGTGCCTGGACAGCTCAGTTGGTTAAAGCATCTGACTTCAGCTCAGGGCATGATCTCACGGTTCATGATTTCAAGCCCAGCATCGGGCCCTGTGCTGTCAGCATAGAGCTAGTTTCAGATCCTCTGTCCCCCTCTCTCTCTGCCTCTCTCCCATTCACATGCGCTCTCCCTCTCTCTCTCTCTCTTTCAAAAAATAAACATGAAAAAAGACCACATGAACAATTCAGTTCATCTGTAGCCAAGCCCAACATTAGGCTCTCCAATTATTAATAATAATATCCATAGTACCTAGCTCATGCCAGGTACTATTCAGAGCCCTTTACGGGTGTTACTTTGCTTAATCCTACAACCTACAATTTACTACAATCCTAGTAAATATACACCATGATGTAGGTGTATATTTACTAGTTGTGTATTCTCAGGTGAGGACTCTGAGGCCTAGAGGGGATGAGTTGCTTCCTTGACCTCAAAACTGAATAGCTTCCTCCCCTGAACCCACATGGTCTCCCGCCCCTAAGGAGCATGCTTTTTTCCCTACCAACAGCCTCCTGCTTCCTTCACCCATGGAAACATCTGCAGAGAAGACTGGCTACTTGATGCTTCCCTTAGCTTCATTATGCTTCATTGTGCAGTAAATTACTGAATTCCGCTTAGCATCTGTATTATACATAGAAAATATCATCAGAACACAAGGTCTTGAATTTAGTAATGCTGGGTTGCCTCTTTAATTGGGAGAAAAGAATAACAGCTTGTTTGTGCTCATTCTTTCCAGGATCCTAACTGTTCCTTGAAATGGTTGAAGCAATTTGATGCCTAAGAACTTCATTATCTCCAGTTTCAAATCCTTTAGTTCTGTGTGAAAAATAAAAATTTATAATCATGAAATAACAGGAGAGATGAGAAAGTTGATATAACTGTAAGCTGAATTTTTACTGACTCTGACAAATTATCTAATTGGCAGTTGAACCCCACGCCAGAAACAGAAATGCGTGCAAGGCCTCAGACTAATCATATCACACCCTTGTAGTTACAAAAAAACTCCCCTTATTAATAAGCCTCCAACCAGCGCTGTCTGAGGTTGTCTATTTTTTTTTCCTTTTTTCAATTTCCAGTGTGACTAAAATCACCCTCTGAGGGCACAAGTCAATAAATGACATTCTTTTCTGCTGCACAGAACCTGAAGCGTGTGGCTGAGACCTGGATGGATGAATTTGCTGAGTACATTTACCAGCGGCGCCCAGAATACAGGCACCTGTCCACCGGGGACATCTCCGCCCAGAAGGAGCTGCGCAAACAGCTCAAGTGCAAGGACTTCAAGTGGTTCATGGCTGCAGTGGCCTGGGATGTGCCTAAGTACTACCCTCCGGTGGAGCCCCCACCAGCCGCCTGGGGGGAGGTGAGGAGGCTGCATGAACCCTGCTCTTACTTCCTTGTGTCCGTCACTCCTGCGCTCAGGTGACAGGACAGAATGCCAACACCTCCCACTCCTTTGTTCTACAGCCAAGTAAGATTAGCTTACATCATCTCCACTAAATGAATGTCCAACATTTTTTCATACGTTGCCAAAGATGAGTATTCTGCCCTCAGCCTTGATAGTCCCACCCAGAACCGTTGGCGGCTGTTGACTCCCCAGTTGGATTTTTTTTTAATACACCTGGAAAATATTTTTATTTCAGGTTAGTGAAATTTCCATAAGAGCTTGCAGAGAGTGAAAATATCTATCGTGCTATTGTGTAAATAAATGTGACCTGATCTCCACGATTGAATCCCTCACCATCCACCGTGCGTAGCCTTGTTGCTATTTGTATATGCAAGGATGAGGTGATGGAGGGGCTTGACTATTTTCCTACCCAGAGGTGCCGTACAGAATTGTGAAGAAATGCATTTCCATAACACCCAGAACTGTGGCACACGCGGGAGCCACATGGGTTCCTTAAATAAGCACTAACCTTTCCACCTCGGAACGTTTCTTTTTTATTTCTCTTCATGATTTTAAAGTGGAAAGAACTGAATAGTCCCGGTTCCCAAATTTAGAAGATCTATCTTTTGGCATAGAAAGGACTATTGTGCTGGGTTCCGTTCCATTCAATCCTGTTACTATAGCCTTTTCCTCATAGAAAAGCATATGCTAAAGCAAGGACTAAAATTGGATAGGGTGGATTTATCCTAGCAATTTAATCTGCTTTTAGCAGGAGGCTGTGAGGGGGAAATTGCAGGCTGGGCTGGATGCGAGCGCCGTCCTACTTCTCAAGGCTTTCAGAAGCCAGGAGTTGACTATGGTGCATTGTGGAGGAGCCTCTTCATCACTGTCCTTGGTTTTGCGTTGTGGGCGTGGACATGCCTTAGCCTGGTTGGTGTCTGTGGCTTTGCAGACGTCTGAACACAGAACGTGGCAGGAGAGGCCAGGATACTGAGGCAGCGTTCTTGGGTTTCCAGCTCCCCTTGGAAAAGGTTTCACGTGCACCTGCTTGTTTCGCTGAGAGGGTCCAAAAAGATGTTCTCTACCTGTGCCTGGGATGCCCCAGGCGTGAAGGAAAGAGTCAAGGTCAAGGACATCGATGCATGTTCCATTTCCAAATGTTTTTGAATGTGCACCTGGTCCTAATAGTAGCTGCTTGGGCCAGTTAGTAATCTGATCTAATACTTTGCATCTTAACTATTTCTTTAAACCTTCCCTAGAATATTAGTAATAATGGTCTGCTCCTATTAGTTTTAGTTATCTACCATGGGCTTAGTTTATAGCAGTGGAAATGTAAAGTAGACCCCCCCAAAAAGAGCTTTCATAGTCTAACGCATTGTATGATACAGGAATTTGTTACTCGATAAGCAGGAGAGTGTCTTTGTAAGGTGTTTTTGGTTAAGGTTATATCTACTACCTATAATAATTTTTAAAATTTATTTATTTTAATTCAAAATAGTTAATATGCAGTGGAGTATTGGTTTCAGGAGCAGAACCCAGTGATTCACCTCTCACATATAACACCCAGTGCTCATCCCAACAATTTGCATCCTTAATGCCCATCACCCATTTAGCCCATCTCCCCACCCACCTCCTTCCAGCAACCCTTAGTGTGTTCTCTGTATTTAAAAGCCTTTTATGGTTTGCCTCCCTCTACTACCTATGACAATTTTTTAAGTTTATTTATTCATTTTGAGAGAGACAGAGAGGGAGTGCAGGAGCGGCAGGGAGAGAGAGGGAGACAGAAATCCTAAGCAGGTTCCACATTGTCAGTGCAGGGCGTAATGGGGAGCTTGAACCCACAAACCTTGAGATCATGAGCTGAGCCTAAATCAAGATTGGGTGCTTAACTGACTGAGTCACCCAGCACCCCTACTCATGATAATTTAAATGCAATTTTGCCTTAGTGACTCAGAAATACTCTTAAAGATCTCAAAGCATCATTGTGTGGTTTGCAGCCAGTTAAAATCTTATCAAGCTTTTTTCTATCTTATGTGGAAACATATATTTTTATTCCTACATGGTTACTGCTTCAAACTGCAACAGATCACATTTTCCCATAGTACCTGACTAAATCATAATCTGTATCTATAAAATACCTTGCGTGGAAACAGACTTAAAGCTTCCATTGATGTTCTTTTTTTTTTTTTTTTACATCTATCAGCTGTGTATTTTATTTTATTTTACTTCTTTTTTACTGAAATCTATTGTCAAATTGGTTTCCATACAATACCCAGTGCTCATCCCAATAGGTGCCCTCCTCAATGCCCATCACCCACTTTCCCCTCCCCTCCATCACCCATCAACCCTCACTGTGTTCTCAGTATTTAAGAGTCTCTTATGGTTTGCCTCCTTCCCTCTCTGTAACTTTTTTTCCCCTCATCCCCTCCCCGCTGGTCTTCTGTTGAGTTTCTCAGAATCCACATAGGAGTGAAAACATATGGTATCTGTCTTTCTCTGCCTAACTTATTTCACTTAGCTTAACACTCTCCAGTTCCATCCACGTTGCTACAAATGGCCAGATTTCATTCTTTCTCATTGCCAAGTAGTATTCCATTGTGTATATAAACCACAATTTCTTTATCCATTCATCAGTTGACAGACATTTAGGCTCTTTCCATAATTTGGCTATTGTTGAAAGTGCTGCTATAAACATTGGTGTACAAGTGCCCCTGTGCATCATTACTCTTGTATCCCTTGGGTAAATTCCTACCAGTGCTATTGCTGGGTCACAGGGTAGGTCAATTTTTAATTTTTTGAGGAACCTCCACACTGTTTTCCAGAGCGGCCGCACCAGTTTGCATTCCCACCAATAGTGCAAGAGGGTTCCTGTTTCTCCACATCCTCGCCAGCATCTATAGTCTCCTGATTTGTTCATTTTGGCCACTCTGACTGGCGTGAAGTGATATCTGAGTGTGGTTTTGATTTGTATTTCCCTGATGAGGAGCGACGTTGAGCATCTTTTCACGTGCCTGTTGGCTATCTGGATGTCTTCTTTAGAGAAGTGTCTATTCATGTCTTCTGCCCATTTCTTCACTGGATTATTTGTTTTTCGGGTGTGGAGTTTGGTGAGCTCTTTATAGATTTTGGATACTATCCCTTTATCTGATATGTCATTTGCAAATATCTTTTCCCATTCCATCGGTTGCCTTTGCAGTGCAGAAGCTTTTTATCTTGATGAGGTCCCAATAGTTCACTTTTGCTTTTAATTCCCTTGCCTTTGGAGATGCGTCAAGTAAGAAATTGCTGCGGCTGAGGTCAGAGAGGTTTTCTCCTGCTTTCTCCTCTAGGGTTTTGATGGTTTCCTGTCTCACATTCAGGTCCTTAATCCATTTTGAGTTTATTTTTGTGAATGGTGTAAGGAAGTGGTCTAGTCTCATCCTTCTGCATATTGTTGTCCATTTCTCCCAGCACCATTTGTTAAAGAGACTGTCCTTTTTGCATCGGATATTCTTTCCTGCTTTGTCAAAGATTAGTTGGCCATACATTTGTGGGTCCAATTCTGGAGTCTTTATTCTATTCCATTGGTCTATGTGCCTGTGTTTGTGCCAATATCATGCTGTCTTGATGATTACCGCTTTCGGGTAGAGGCTAAAGTCTGGGATTGTGATGCCTCTTGCTTTGGTCTTCTTCAAAATTACTTTGGCTATTCGGGGCCTTTTGTGGTTCCATATGAATTTTAGGATTGCTTGTTCTAGCTTCGAGAAGAATGCTGGTGCAATTTTGATTGGGATTGCATTGAATGTGTAGATAGCTTTGGGTAGTATTGACATTTTAACAATATTTATTCTTCCAATCCATGAGCATGGAATATTTTTCCCATTTCTTTGTATCTTCTTCAATTTCCTTCATAAGCCTTCTATAGTTTTCAGTGTACAGATCTTTTACATCTTTGGTTGGGTTTATTCCTAGGTATTTTATGTTTCTTGGTGCAATTGTGAATGGGATCAGTTTCTTTATTTGTCTTTCCGTTGCTTCATTATTAGTGTATAAGAATGCAACTGATCTCTGTACATTGATTTTTTATCCTGTGACTTTACTGAATTCACGTATCAGTTCTAGCAGACTTTTGGTGCAGTCTATCGGGTTTTCCATGTATAGTATCATGTCATCTGCAAAAAGTGAAAGCTTAACTTCATCTTTGCCAATTTTGATGCCTTTGATTTCCTTTTGTTGTCTGATTGCTGATGCTAGAATTCCAATACTATGTTAAACAACAGCAGTGAGAGTGGACATCCCTGTCATGTTCCTGATCTCAGGGAGAAAGCTCTCAGTTTTTCCCCATTGAGGATGATATTAGCTGTGGGCTTTTCATAAGTGGCTTTTATGATGTTTAAGTATGTTTCTTCAATCCCAACTTTCTTAAGGTTTTTATTAAAAAAGAATGCTAAATTTTGTCAAATGTTTTTTCTGCATCGATTGACAGGATCATATGGTTCTTTTCTTTCCTTTTATTAATGTGATGTATCACACTGATTGATTTGTGAATATTAAACCAGCCCTGCATCCCAGGAATGAATCCCACTTGCTCATGGTGAATAATTCTTTTTATGTGCTGTTGAATTCGATTTGCTAGTATCTTGTTGAGAATTCTTGCATCCATATTCATCAGGGATATTGGCCTGTAGTTCTCTTTTTTTACTGGGTCTCTGTCTGGTTTGGGAATCAAAGTAATGCTGGCTTCATAGAATGAGTCTGGAAGTTTTTCTTCCCTTTCTATTTTTTGGAATAGCTTGAGAAGGATAGGTATTATCTCTGCTTTAAATGTCTGGTAGAATTCCCCAGGGAAGCCATCTGGTCCTGGCTTATTTGTTGGGAGATTTTTGATAACTGATTTAATTTCTTCACTGGTTATGGGTCTGTTCAAATTTTCTATTTCTTCCTGCTTGAGTTTTGGAAGTGTGTGGGTGCTTAGGAATTTGTCCATTTCTTCCAGGTTGTCCAGTTTGTTGGCATATAATTTTTCATAGTATTCCCTGATAATTGCTTATATTTCTGAGGGATTGGTTGCAATAATTCCATTTTCATTCATGATTTTATCTATTTGGGTTATCTCCCTTTTCTTTTTGAGAAACGTGGCTAGAGGTTTATCAGTTTTGTTTGTTTTTTCAAAAAAACAACTCTTCATTTCATTGATTTCTCTACTGTTTTTTTTAGATTCTATATTGTTTATTTCTGCTCTGATCTTTATTATTTCTCTTCTTCTGCTGGGTTTAGGCTGTCTTTGCTATTCTGCTTCTATTTCCTTTAGATGTGCTGTTAGATTTTGTATTTGGGATTTTTCTTGTTTCTTGAGATAGGCCTGGATTACAATGTATTTTCCTCTCAGGACTGCCTTTGCTGCATCCCAAAGTGTTTGGATTGTTGTATTTTCATTTTCATTTGTTTCTGTATATTTTTTAATTTCTTCTCTAATTCCCTGGTTGATCCATTCATTCTTTAGTAGGATGTTCTTTAACCTCCATGCTTTTGGAGATTTTCCAGACTTTTTCCTGTGCTTGATTTCAAGCTTCATAGCATTGTGGTCTGAAAGTGTGCATGGTATGATCTCAATTCTTTTATACTTATTAAGAGCTGTTTTGTGACCCAGTATGTGATCCATCTTGTAGAATGTTCCATGTACACTTGAGAAGAAAATATATTCTGTTGCTTTGGGATGCAGAGTTCTAAATATATCTGTCAAATCCATCTGATCTAATATATCATTCAGGGCCCCTGTTTATTTATTCTCTGTCTAGATGTTCTATCCATTGCTGTAGAGGAGTATTAAAGTCCCCTGCAATTACCACATTCTTATCAATAAGGTTGCTTATGTTTGTGATTAAATATTTTATATATTTGGGGGCTCCCAAATTCAGTGTGTAAACATTTATAATTGTTAGCTCTTCCTGATGGATAGACCCTGTAATTATTATATAATGCCCTTCTTCATCTCTTGTTACAGCCTTTAATTGAAAGTCTAGTTTGTCTGATATAAGTATAGCTACTCCAGCTTTCTTTTTACTTCCATTAGCATGATAGATAGTTCTC
The DNA here is from genome assembly GCF_018350155.1 of Leopardus geoffroyi. Lineage (NCBI taxonomy): Eukaryota > Metazoa > Chordata > Mammalia > Carnivora > Felidae > Leopardus > Leopardus geoffroyi. Next base: position 55,309,016 of record NC_059327.1, on the reverse strand, counting down.
CATCCCCTCACTTTCAATCTGAAGGGGTCCTCAGGTGTAAAATGAGTCTCTTGTAGACAGCAAATAGATGGGTCTTGTTTTTTTATCCATTCTGATACCCTATGTCTTTTGGTTGGAGCATTTAGTCCATCTACATTCAGTATTATTACTGAAAGATATGGGTTTAGCATCATTGTGATATCTGTAGGTTTCATGCTCGTAGTGGTGTCTATGGTACTTTGTGGTCCTTGCAACATTTTACTCACAAAGTCCCCCTTTGGATCTCTTGTAGGGTTCATTTAGTAGTGAAGAATTCCTTCAGGTTTTGTTTGGGAAGACCTTTATCTCTCCTTCTATTCTAAATGACAGACTTGCTGGATAGAGGATTCTCAGCTGCATATTTTTTCTGTTCATCACATTGAAGATTTCCTGCCATTCCTTTCTGGACTGCCAAGTCTCAGTAAATAGGTCTACTACCCTTATGTGTCTACCTTTGTAAGTTAGAGCCTGTTTATCCCTAGCTGCTTTCAGAATTCTCTCTTTATACTTGTATTTTGCCAGTTTCACTATGATATGTCGTGCAGAAGATCGATTCAAGTTACATCTGAAAGGAGTTCTCTGTGTCTCTTGGATTTCCATGCCTGTTTCCTTCCCCAGATCAGGGAAGTTCTCAGCTATGATTTGTTCAGGTACACCTTCAGCCCCTTTCTCTCTCTTCTTCTGGAATTCCTATGATATGGATATTGTTCCGTTTGATTGCATCACTTAGTTCTCTAATTCTCCCCTCGTAGTCTTGGATTTTTTAATCTTTTTTTCTCAGCTTCCCCTTTTTCCATAATTTTATCTTCTAATTCACATATTCTGTCTTCTGCCTCTTCAATCCGCACTGTAGCTGCCTCCATTTTATTTTGCACCTCATTTATAGCATTTTTCAATTCATCATGACTATTTTTTAGTCCCTTGATTTCTGTAGCAATAGATTCTCTGCTTCCTCTATGCTTTTTCAAGCCCAATGATTAATTTTATCACTATTATTCTAAATTCTTGTTCTGTTATATTGCTTATATCGGGTTTGGATCAATTCGTTAGCTGTCGCTACCTCCTGGAATTTCTTTTGAGGAGAATTCCGCCATTTCATCATTTTGGCTAGTTTTCTGTCCCTTATGTGTTTTTTTTTTGTTTTTTTTTTTAATTTTTTTTTCAACGTTTATTTATTTTTGGGACAGAGAGAGACAGAGCATGAACAGGGGAGGGGCAGAGAGAGAGGGAGACACAGAATCGGAAACAGGCTCCAGGCTCTGAGCCATCAGCCCAGAGCCCGACACGGGGCTCGAACTCCCAGACCGCAAGATCGTGACCTGGCTGAAGTCGGATGCTTAACCGACTGCGCCACCCAGGCGCCCCTGTCCCTTATGTGTTTTAAAAGCTTGTTCTTTGCTCTGCACCTGTGAGCACTGCTACATTAAGGAGGGTTATATACTGTCCAGGGTCTGGCCCTCCAGGAGGTATTTTTTCAGGGATTGTTACTTGCTCTCTGTTGTTGTGACTTTGGTTATTTTATTACTGTACTTGTAGTAATATTTTGGACCCTCCACCAGATGTGTTTTGATTTGTTCCTTGGAGTAGCCCTGTAAAGGAAAACAGATAGACAAACAGGAGACAAAAACACACAAACACACAAACAAATAACACAAACAAACAAATAACCAAAAACAAAAACCTAAAGACTAAAAACAAAAAACCCCAAAACACTGACTGCAAGTAAAGAGGGTGGAGGCAGTGCTAATGGAAGAGCACGTACAAAGAAAGAAATGACAGGAGCAGGGCTGGGTAGGGGGGAGAAAAAATAAACATTGACTAGACAGAACGACCAAAAGGCTTAATCCAGAGAGAGAGAAAGGAGTGTAAAGAAGGAGGTGTACAACATGTATCAAGATAATGGATTAAATATGTCTGTTTAGACAGACCAATAACCAGAGTAACGAGCCCAAGGGAAGGAAGAGATAAGGAGGAGAAATGGGGAGGGAGGTGTGAATATATCTATATACCCAGAATTGACCTAGTGTTAATCCAGGCAATGCTGCATCGTCAAGAGGAGCTCTCCACAGGGTCTGTGCCGCTCCACTCGTGGATATGCAGTTACCCAGTGCATGGGGGCATGGTTTGGTGTAATTTGAACCCACCTGGAGTGATTCCTGAGGCCCCGCCTGGTGGGGAGAGGAATGGTGATTCCCCAGTCTCTTCCCCATGGAGCCAGACCAGTGGACTCAGTTTAAGTCGTCCTCACTGTGCCACGGGCACAGACGGGGCAGTCCTTCTCTCTCCACCAACTCCCCTGACCCTGCGCTTGGCTAAGATTCAAAGTCCCACTCCATGCGCTCTCGCCCTGGGGAAGCTCCTCTCAGTGCGGCTATATGTGGTCCTGGCTGGCTTTGTCTGTGCTGCCACACTTCAGGGAGGACCACCTTCTACTACTGCGGACTGAGTAGCCACCCTCACTGGGAGCCCCCCAAGGTGGCAGACACAGGCTGCCTTTGTCTTTTCCCACAGCACTCCAAGGAAACGGCGGCCTTTTCCTCCTGCAGGCTGCACCCTCAGCCCAGCCACTGTGCCTAGGGCATGGTGAACACAGGCAGGTTCTGTACTATTGTGCAGCCCTCCAGGGAGGGAACCACTTTCTCCACCTGCAAACTGAGCCCCTGACCTACACCCGTACCCAGGCCTGGCTCCCTGCCTCCCCAGGTGCGCAAACAGGGAGCCGGCTCCAGTCCAAAGAAAGCCCCACAGTTAGAGATAGGATCCCTCTCAGTCTCAGTCTGAGGTCTTTCTCCTGTCCAGATACGGTCCTGCACTTCCCTAGCCGCTCTTTCTCTTCCCTTTGTCTCTCCGCAGAGGGGGGTCCCTCCACTCTGTGCCCACTTGTCCTTTCTTTATCTCCCCCAGTTCGCAGTTACCCACCTATCTTTTTTCCAGCTTTCCCATTTTCTTCCTAGTAGATTCAGCCTCTTTTCCTCCCAGGCTCTCGTGTTCAAAGTCCTTTGGCTTCTACACTTCTTTGTTTGAGAGATGCGGGAAGTATGGATCCCCTTACTTCTCTGCCATGTTGGCTTCTCAGCTCTCCATTGATGATCTAAAGAAGGAGAAGAAGAAATAGAAGAAGAAGAAGAAGAAGAAGAAGAAGAAGAAGAAGGAGGAGAAGGAGAAGGAGAAGGAGAAGAAGAAAGACACAACTTCCCAGAAAGACACAAACTTCCCACAACCACCTAAAGGCCAGGTAGGCTACAGTAGAAGGTTGTCATTACCGTTGACTGCCTTACACCTTTATGTGATTTGCCCTGCCCATGGGGCATTTACATTCGTCATTTCTGGTCTAAACAATTAGACATTGAGAAGATAAGATTTTTTTGAACACGATGGCAAATTTCTTTCCCCAAAGTTTCAACACAGCATACAAAACAAGGTCAGATTCAAGTTTCGGGAAAGAAGACAACGGGGCTATAGTTCAAGGGCCAGTTGCCTTCAGTTGCAATTGTTCAGTGAGGGTGTGGTACAAGAATGAAGACCTGGAAGATTGGAGGAAGGCAGAAAGAAAGGCAACCAAGGGACAAGCGTGTGGATTGGTCAACAGTTTTGAAAAACATCTGTTTCCCAAGCAGAGTAGATCCCTGAGAGTAGAAGTCATGCATCTACGCTTCACGCAGGAGGCAAGAGAAGTGTTGAAATGCAGCGTGATCTAAATGAAATGATGAAAAAGAGAACTCGTGTCTAACTATATATGGGGTAAAAGCAACCTCCTTCTTAACAGTGGATAAAAATTACTAAATGTGCAGAATCTATCTGGGGATCATTTAATCTCCTAGAACAGCTCTTTTGAAGTTATCGCTCTTATGTTTTTTCTTTTCCCTTTGAGAGGGATTTTGTTAATGTCTTTTTTTATTTTGCAAATTTTAAATATGCAGAAAAGTTGCAAAGGGAGTACACAAAGTTCATATATCGTCTTCACCACGGTTGTTCCAATGCTAACACCTTATGTTTGCCACTTTAACCACAGCACACTCAAACTAAGTGATTAGCATTGGTACTATTAACTAAACTACAGATTTTATCCAGATTTCACCCGTTTTTTCACTAATGTCCCTTTTCTGTTCCAGGGTCCAATCCAGCATATGAAAGGGCTCTTTAATTTCCTATAAAGGTAAAATTAATTGTTAGAATGGGCAAAGCTCCTAAATAAATGTAATAGGTCAATTGCTGTTTTTGTAAGAAAGTGAAAAGGGAAATGCAGACTGTGAGGCTCTTTTAAAGCGGTTACAGAAAGGAACCACCGACCTCCAACAATGTAAACACAAGAATCCTTTATGGGAGATCTGTGCCAAAGGCAGGGTAACTGGTTATTTTATGCGCTTGTACTTGGAACGGTTTCCACCTGATTTTCTGTGCCAACCCGATTCTGGGTAAACAATGAAGTGCTTAGACAATTTTTGGCCCTGGTTGTAAGAATCCACCTTGTAAAGGAGACGTTACAGACCATAACTAGCCTATAAACTGCTACTCATTTCCTTGACAAATTCAGCTGAATTATTGCATTTGTCTCCTAACTCATCTCTCTGCTGCTGCTGCCCTTTTTCCCTTTAGCTTATTCTCAACATAGTCCACTAAAAATGGGAGATCAGGCTGCTCCTCCATTCAAAACCTTTTAATGAGGGGTGCCTGGGTGACTCAGTCGTTGAGCATCTGACTTTGGCTCAGGTCATGATCTCGTCGTTTGTGGGTTCAAGCCCCCAATGGGCTCGGGTCATGATCTCCCAGTTTGTAGGTTCTAGCCCTGCACCAGACTCACTGCTGTCAACACAAAGCCCACTTCAGATCCTCTGCTCCCCTCTCTTTCTCTGCCCCTCCCCTGCTCTCTCTCTCTCTCTCTGAAAATAAATAAATTAAAAGAAAACATAAAAAAAAATCACCTTTCAATGGCTGCCATCTCTCTTGGGGTAAAAATCAAAGTCCTTACCTGTATCCTGAATGGTCTGACCTTTGTTGCTTCCACCCCTCCAGCCTCATCTCTTATTACTTCACCCCCCCCCTCCGCTTACGCTTCTCTAGGTGCTCTGGCCTCATCACTGCTCCCCAGATGGGCCAAGCACAATCCTACCTCAGGGATTTTGCCCTTGTTCCTTCTACTTAGAATCCTCCAGCCCCAGGAATCCTATGGCTCCTTCTCTCACTTCTGTCTGGTCCTTACTCAAAAAAATTGTCTTCTCAGTAAGGCCTTCACTGACGGTCCCGTTGTGTGCAAGAACTCTCACACACATGCACCTTTATATTTATATGCTCCCCATCTCCCTTCCCTGCTTTATTTTACTCCTCAACATCCGTCACTATATTGCAAGTTATATATGCGTTTATTTATCATGTTTCTCATCTACTTCCCACACAAGAAAGCCAGCTCCATGACACAGGGATTTTGTTTGATTTATGGAGTTGCTACTGCTCTTCAGCAGCTAAAAAAAAGTGCATGGCATATAGTAGGTGCTCAGTAAATATTCCCTGAATGAATGATGAATGAATGGAGGATTCTGGTTCCCTGTTGTTCCCCCTTGCCTCTCACTGATCTGCCTAGACACCTCCACAGAGCACACTGAGCTGGCACTCCCCTCCACCACACAGGGGAAGAGCCTCTGTACCCTCCCTTCTTGGCCATACAGCATCCGCCACTTTGAAAAGGTTGGCCAGGGAGAGAGTCTGAGGTTGGAATCTCAGGTAGCAGATCGTGAAGGACCATCAGGTCTGTGGTCCATATGACAGTCAAGCATGATATTGAGTATTCTCTTCTGATACCTTAACGAGAAGAAGGGAAAACTCCAAAAATGAAGGTCCTCTGTTCCTGCAGTCTCCAAACCCTCCCTGCCAGCTTCCTACTTAAAGACATGAAGAGATTAAAAGTCACATCTGATGGAAAAGTGCTCTCCAAAGAAGAAATCGCTCCATCCTCTGGGTGGAGGGAACTGGGTAGATCCTCTGGGAGCCAGTAGAATGGGTGGAGTAGTGGATGGCAATGGGGCCCAAAGGGAATAAATAGGATTTTGAGCCATGTACTAAGGCGAACATCCCTTCGTGCTATTCAAATAGAAGCAATGTGCTTTTCTACGATGCTCTGTTGGATAGGGTAAGAGCAAGTTTAAAGTGGGAAATTATTCTTAAACCATGCACATATGGAACGCCTTTTTTGTGTGTGTCAAGATACTAAATGAAAGAAGCAGAATTTCCTATTATTTTCCTCCTCCTTACCCCTTCCCCTCCTTAGAATTCATGAATTTGCTAAAAGTCATTTATAGTATTCCTTTATGGTCCAAAAAGAAGAGTTCTGCAGAATCCCAAGTATCATGTGTAAGAGAGAATAAAAGATGTGAAATAGACAAACCGGTGCCTTCCCCAACCGGTGCCATAGATTCTTTTAAGCTGTGTCTGCTTACTGTCCTCAATGTGCCAATCCTGGCACATCCGTCTGTCTTCTTGCAATTGTGCAAAACTTTTTTTAAATCTTTATTTTAAAAATTCATCTCAATGCCGGGCTCCTTCGGCTGCTATTTAAATTCCTTCCTCAAGATTAATGTCACCCGGAATTGTGGAACATTCACACAGACAGGCACCCTAAATAATTCCAGTTCTCCTCCTCTGCCTCAGCTGCACTTGACTTCTTTTGACTTGCTTTCTTCCTCTTTCTTCTAAGGTTCTCACGGGTATATGGGCTTTTCAAATTCCTCCCTATCAGCTTACGGGAAAGGAAGTCTGGCCCTAGGTGGTGCGTTATCTGAAAGACCATCTGAGGATGTGATGTTGTCTCTTTCAAACAAATTCCGTGTAAATGTTGCTGCTGTATAATGCAGAGGTCAAAGCCAGCACTTTCTGCACAATGAGTGAGGCTCTCTTGCATTCCCTTGGGAGAACTGTGGCCAGGTTTCCCGCCTCCCTCGCAACCCAGTCTTGCAACTGGGAGAGCTGCAATATGAGATTGTCTTGCCAGTCCCTTGGCCACTGTGCAGAAACTGGCCCTGCCATTCAGCTGCTATCTATCTAAACCAGATCATTAAATGAAGCAGTCATTCAGAGATGATTTGTCATTCTCTGAGTGTATTAGAGTTGATTGAGCTGTCATTTATTTTCCCAGGCAGAGGCAATGCTGGTACATTATGCTAACTCATGTCTCTGGAGCTCAACCACCGAGGTTGGGAAAAATGGAAGGACACCGAAAGAATCGCATTATCCTTTCAGATTTTACTATGTGCTTTCTGAGTTCTCGACAGTTGAAGGCAAACTTAAAGTGTTTTATGATAAACTTGATTTTAGTTCCATATTCCCAGCTGAGTACATTGAACATCTTAGTGTCTCAACAGTGGCAATTTGGCCCAATTCATAATAGAGTCAGAGGTGTTTCAGAGCTAACAGATTTTTTTTCTTCTCTTATATTAAGTATTCCAAGCAAAATTTCTGTCTTTTCTCTATTTATTTTATTCTTCCTTCAAATACATGTAATCACACTGACATATGTTTACACACATAAATATAAACCTTTTCGGGTTCACGTGACAGGAGTAAATGAAACTTTAAGTGTATGTTAGCCTAATCATTAATTTATCTTGGTGTTTAATTTTCATTGACAATCGGTACCTTTCTAATTCCAAGAATGACATACAATTAATAGAATTTGAGGATCACTCAATTAATCATAGCAAGATTTCCAATCCAGGCCTCGGGAATTGTCATAAATAGGAAAAAAATCAATGTCATTTTTCCAGTCATGAACCTAGGAATACCTCCCCTCCTACTCATTCTTTAACAAAGTGCACAGCCGGCTTCTGTGAGAGCTCAGAGTGGTCTCTGCAGTAGCAAAGGCCCTCAACTTGCCCTTAAAAATCTGGTGATCCCCCCACCCCCCACAGGTTGGAGGGCAACAAGAATAAGTACAGCAGAAAATGGGAAAGATTCTTGGGGTCTTAGAATAAAGGTGAGAAAATACTGGAGGTCAATTCTGAGTGATCCAGACTGATGCCAGAATTCATTATAGAGCTTAAAACTTGGTTTTATTCATTTGCAGACAGGCGATAGTTAAGAGCAAGAGCCAATATTCCTCCAAGTGTCCTTAAAATGTATTGTTAGCAGTAGGTCTTGGCTGGCCCTGTTCCAAACTCTGGGAAGCACCGTGAGTGCACTGCTTAGAGGTAAGTAGTCCCTTGCATTCACAATAGGGATATTTTAGCAACCTAAATGTCATCAGTTGGTCTTAGATTCTGTGACCAACCTTAGTTTGGGAGGTAGGAAGATAAGGGCTCCTGGACCCTCCGGCTGCCTCCATAGCCAAGTACGTTCTCCATGTTTTACTTTCTCACAATTACCTCTCAGTGTTTTTTCACCTACTTGATTATATCTCTTCCCACTAATTTCGAGATTCAGGCATTGACTTTGAGCAGCTTGGATTTCCAACATCTGTTTTTGTCCAATCCACAACCCAGTAATATTTGGCTAAACTAGCTCTCGCCTTCGATCTTTCCCTTTTTGTAGTGATGTGCATAACTTTTTCTGTTGAGCCCCTATTGCTCAATATGATATTGGTTGGCCAATTTCTGGAGAAGATGACCTATTTTTCAGTCCCATTAGGAAGAGAAACTAACATAAAAAAAAAAAATCTTAGAAGGAGCTTAACTTTCTAGCTCAATCCTCAAAACAGGAAGGACAAATTACTTTTTCCAGTCTTATTTTAGACCCAAATTATCCAGAACAAATTACACATTTCCAGGTTCTTCGCCTATGCTTTTTTGACAGAATTGCTTACAAGTTTGCAGCAGTTTTGTTCCAGATCCTAACATTCAAATACTGCCATTCTATCGGAAATAATGGAAAACCACAAGGTTTTTCAAAATAAAAAGAAATAAAAAGTTAAATTTTCTACAATAGTTTTGCTTTCAAATATACTGCCATTTCCAATGCTAAAAACACAGCAGCAGCACGGTTTTGTTTCATCATAAAAACCAGACAGAGCATTTAGGATAGCAAAGAAGAAATACACACAACATGGCTATCATCTCACATAAAACTAGTAACAAGGAATCCCCAAGAACTCCAGAATGTAAGTTAGTGTAACCGAAGCAACAGACAGCAGCAGTTCTTGTGTGGGATTGTCAGAGATGTGGAATAGGTAATAAAGAAAAAAGGCAGTACTGACAGTTCTAGAAGCTGCCAGTTAGAAATCAACAAATATTCACTCCCAGAAAAAGATCTTTTACAGAACAGGAACTAAAGCAATAAAGTCTACAAATTACCAGTAAAATTCCAAGACATCCTCACAGGCTCCAAGTTGAGGACAAGCACAAAAATATCATATGAAATCAGTATGGGGCCACTGGAATTTAAACTATGTTGAAGCCCACGCGTATTTCAGAAACATTCCAAAATGTTCTTTTGGAAAGACGGACACTCATTCTTTTCCTTCCCGTTTCCCACACCTGCCCTCATGGGAAAAAAAAGAAAAGAAGAGAAAAGGAAAAACCTGCTGTTGGTTGGATCCACCGTGAAACACCGCAGATGCCTGGGAAACAAAAGCTTCTAACACCAGAGAAGGAGATAGACCTCAGAAAGCACTGAACAGCAAACATGTTTAAAGGTAACCATACTGTTTTGCAGGGAAAACCCTTAGAACTCTAGATGACACAGAGTCAGAGGCAGGAAGTTTTTGTAAATCAGACTTAGCTCTGAGAGAAAGAGAAGTAACTATACAAAGAGGCTATGTTTTTTAATACATCACAGTAACAACAGACAAAAAAGCCCTACAGAGAAACCTTCCTCTACTAGCCAAGAAAACGAGTTTATTTATAGATGGAAAATAAAAACAGATTACAATAAAACCCCCTACTGAGATACAACAAGGATAAAGATAAAAATAAACCAAATAAAGTTCCAATAGATAATGAAACCATTCTACAAATGTGGCCACAAAGAAGATGAGAAATGTAACATAAGATTTCAAAATGAGCTAAAAGAATCTTAAAAACAATCCACGCTTAAAAGAACCATGCACATCAAAAATAGAACAGCTCAGGAAGGTGATGGCTAGGATATGAAGCATGATGATGTGACAAGAGAGGTGGAAACTCAGGAATGAAAAGCAAAGAGAAGAAAAGAGAGAACCAAGATTTCAGAAATAAGGCTAAATCGGAAGGAACAAAGCAACAAGTCGAGTCCCTGGAAACACAGTAAGAGAAACTGAGGCTAGAAGATAGAAGAATGAAGTCAACAACGTGGAAGGAGAGAAGAGGACTCTATGAAAGATCTGGAACAACAAAGATGGGAAGGAGATTCAACACGAATTCCCAAAAAAGAAAGCTCCCCATAAAAGTGAAAGACAAAAAATACATAAAACTATAACTCAAGAGGGGCAACTGGGTGGCTCAGTTGGTTAAGCATCCGATTTCAGCTCAGGTCATAATGTCACGGTTCTGTTGGTAAGTTTGAGCCCCACCCCCATCGGGCTCTGTGCTGACAGCTTAGAGTCTGGAGCCTGCTTCTGATTCTGTGTCTCAATCTCTTGCTCCTCCGCCTCTCTCTCTCTCTCTCTCAGTAATAAATAAACATTTAAAAAACATTTTTAAAAAACTATAACTCAAGAGAATCTTCATAAAACAAAATATTTGAATCTACAAATTAGAAGAGATATGTATGAGAACTTCATGAATCATCAACACTGAAACATTTCTAGTAAAGTCATTGTATTTTTTAATAGAAGAAAAACAATTTTATGCATCCAAGCAAAAACAAACAAATGAACAAACAAAACCCCCAAAAAACTAAGTAAAATTGTGAAGCACATTTTGTACCAGAAAACAATGGAACAACATTGTGAAAATGATGCAGAATGTAAAATATGAGCCAAAGATTTTATATCCAACCAAACTATGCTTCAAGTATGGATACCGTCAAAAAGCAGTTCTAAACATTAAAGAACTCAGGGATTATTTTTCCCAAGAACCTTTCTGAGAAACATGCTGGAGAATGAGCATCAGAAAACCAAGGATGTTGAGGGAAGACTGACCTCAGGTCTGATAGAGACTGGCTATAAGGATAAAAGAATATGCAAATTGTATGTGCTCTACCAATGCAGAAATAAATACAACTAACAAATAGAGAAAGTAAATGGAAAAGCAGAGTAAGTTCGATGATTGTGCCAAAGGCATTAACTAGAAAGAATATCATCCATGTTTATACATTGAAAAGGAGGGAAGAAAAAGGGAAAAGATTATAACTAACTGGTATTGCTTAGAAAAAATTTAGGTATTATCTAAAAAAAAAGAATCAGCAGATATTATATATAATATTAGGGTAAAGGTAAATAGTAGGACAAAAATACAAACCATATTAAATACCAAAGATTACAAAGAGAAAAGAGAATGGATCACATAGTGACTTTGTAGAGACAATAAATACATAATAAATCGCTATGCCAGAACTGAGATCAAATATATAAAGTATACTGAATGAAAAAAAACCAGAAAATAAAGCAAATTGAAGTCTCTGCTGAGACATACCTAAACCAAAATGATCAGAACGATTAAAGATTAAAGAATACAATAGAAATACCAGATAAACACAAGTAATAAGTAAGCAGAAGCTGAGATTTTAATATGAAACAAAGTAGAGCAGGGGGGTGGAAAGCTGAAAAGTTAAAAGCCAAAAAGATATTATAATACTAAAGACTACAATCTATAGAAAAACCAATTTTATAAGGTAGAAGTTGCTGGAAATTCAAGGAGAAACAGATAGAAACACACCAATCATAGGACAGCTTAACTCTGTAATAGGTGAGCCAAAATTAATAAGGATCTATATAATCTAAACCATGTAATTAACGATATCAATCCGTATACCTGTTTAACTCTAATGTATTTTAATTTACCTTCCTTTCAACTATACAAATTAAGAAGTCTGTTAATGTTATAAAAATAAATACAACGTTTGCATCAGAGATCCAAATATAAAAATCAACAAGATAAAACTATATAATCTCAAATTTGAATTGAAATTGTCAATGTGAACTCATGACTTTTCCTCCCTCACTTTCTAAAAATACAAATTCTCTAGCTCTATGCACTGAAAAGGCCTAGAAACAATCTCAATCCAATCTCAATGAACATGTCTAGCTCTCATTGTGGTCTCTGTAGAAGATTCTCCACTAAATGCAACTAAGGATAGTCTTGGGGAGGAAGATGGCGGCGTAGGAGGACGCTGGGCTCACCGCGTCCTGCGCATCACTTAGATTCCACCTACACCTGCCTAAATAACCCAGAAAACTGCCAGAAGACTAGCAGAACGGGGTCTCCGGAGCCAAGCGCAGACGAGAGGCCCACGGAAGAGGGTAGGAAGGGCGGCGAGGCGGTGCACGCTCCACGGACTGGCGGGAGGGAGCCAGGGAGGAGGGGCATCCACCGGCCCGAGTCTGGCTTGCACAAGCGGAGGTGCCGGAAGGAGTGTGTTCAGACAGCAAGCAGGACTTGACATCTGGAAGGTTATAAGCTAACAGCTCTGCTCGGAGAGTGGGAGGGCTGGAGGACAACGGGAGGGAGAGTTGTTGAGCCCCGGATGACAGAGCGCAGCTTGGCGGGGAACAAAGGCGCTCGCCAGCGCCATCTCCCTCCCCCATCCCCCAGTGAAAATCCCAAAGGGAACCAGTTCCTGTCAGGGAACTTGCTTGAACTGCCCAAACACCCAACGCCGTGCTTCTGCGGATCCAGTGCTTCTGTGGATCCATCCCTCCAGCAGGTCTGACTCCCTCCCGGTGCCACAGGGCCCCTCCCAAAGCGGATCTCTGAAGGAAAAGCGAGTTGAGCCTGCCCCTCCCGCCCCCCGTGCACCTCGCCGATCCACCCCAGCCAATACGCCAGATCCCCAGCACCACAAGCCTGGCAGTGTGCAAGTAGCCCAGACGGGCCATGCCACCCCACAGTGAATCCCGCCCCTAAGAGAGGGAAAGAGAAGGCACACACCAGTCTGACTGTGGCCCCGCCCACCAACGCAAGTTATTCAAGACAGCACAGGGGAAGTGCCCCGCAGTCCCCCACCACTCCAGGGACTATCCAAAATGACGAAATGGAAGAATTCCCCTCAAAAGAATCTCCAGAAAACAACAACAGCTAACGAACTGATCAAAATGGATTTAAACAATATAACAGAAAGTGAATTTAGAATAATAGTCATAAAATTAATCGCTGGGCTTGAAAACAGTATAGAGGACAGCAGAGAATCTCTTGCTACAGAGATCAAGGGACTAAGGAACAGTCAGGAGGAGCTAAAAAATGCTATAAATGAACTGCAAAATAAAATGGAGACGATCACAGCTCGGATTGAAGAGGCAGAGGAGAGAATAGGTGAACTAGAAGATAAAATTATGGAAGAAGAGGAAGCTGAGAAAAACAGAGATAGTATAATTGGTATTCCAGAGGAGGAAGAGAGAGGGAAAGATGCTGAAGGTGTACTTGAAGAAGTCATAACTGAGAACTTCCCTGATCTGGGGAAGGAAAAAGGCATTGAAATCCAAGAGGCACAGAGAACTCCCTTCAGACGTAACTTGAATCGATCTTCTGCACAACATATCATAGTGAAACTGGCAAAAAACAAGGATAAAGAGAAAATTCTGAAATCAGCTAGAGATAAACGTGCTCTACCATATAAAGGGAGACCTATAAGACTCGTGACCGATCTCTCTACTGAAACTTGGCAGGCCAGAAAGGAATGGCAGGAAATCTTCAATGTGATGAACAGAAAAAATATGCAGCAAAGAATCCTCTATCCAGCAAGTCTGCCATTTAGAATAGAAGGAGAGATAAAGGTCTTCCCAAACAAAAACTGAAGGAATTCATCACCACTAAACCAGCCCTACAAGAGATCCTAAGGGACATCCTGTGAGACAAAGTACCAGAGACATCGCTACAAGCATGAAACCTATGGACATCACAATGACTCTAAACCCATATCTTTCTATAATAACACTGAACGTAAATGGACTAAATGCGCCAACCAAAAGACATAGAGTATCAGAATGGATAAAAAAACAAGACCCATCTATGTGCTGTCTACAAGAGACTCATTTTAGACCTGAGGACCCCTTCAGATTGAAAGTGAGGGGATGGAGAACTATTTAACATGTTACTGGAAGTCAAAAGAAAGCTGGAGTAGCCATACTTATATCAGACAAACTAGACTTTAAATTAAAGGCTGTAACAAGAGATGAAGAAGGGCATTATATAATAATTACAGGGTCTATCCATCAAGAAGAACTAACAATTATAAATGTCTATGTGCCGAACAGGAGCCCCCAAATATATAAAACAATTACTCACAAACATAAGCAACCTTATTGATAAGAATGTGGTAATTGCAGGGGACTTTAACACTCCACTTACAGAAATGGATAGATCATCTAGACACACGGTCAATAAAGAAACAAGGGCCCTGAATGATACATTGGATCATATGGACTTGACAGATATATTTAGAACTCTGCAACCCAAAGCAACAGAATATACTACCTTCTCGAGTGCACATGGAACATTCTCCAAGATAGATCACACACTGGGTCACAAAACAGCCCTTCATATGTATACAAGAATTGAGATCATACCATGCATACTTTCAGACCACAATGCTATGAAGCTTGAAATCAACCACAGGAAAAAGTCTGGAAAACCTCCAAAAGCATGGAGGTTAAAGAACACCCTACTAAAGAATGAATGGGTCAACCAGGCAATTAGAGAAGAAATCAAAAAATATATGGAAACAAACGAAAATGAAAATAGAACAATCCAAACGCTTTGGGATGCAGTGAAGGCAGTCCTGAGAGGAAAATACATTGCAATCCAGGCCTATCTCAAGAAACAAGAAAAATCCCAAATACAAAATCTAACAGCACACCTAAAGGAAATAGAAGCAGAACAGCAAAGACAGCCTAAACCCAGCAGAAGAAGAGAAATAATAAAGATCAGAGCAGAAATAAACAATATAGAATCTAAAAAAAACTGTAGAGCAGATCAATGAAACCAAGAGTTGGTGTTTTGAAAAAATAAACAAAATTGACAAACCTCTAGCCAGGCTTCTCAAAAAGAAAAGGGAGATGACCCAAATAGATAAAATCATGAATGAAAAATGGAATCATTACAACCAATCCCTCAGAGATACAAGAAATTATCAGGGAATACTATGAAAACTTATATGCCAACAAACTGGACAACCTGGAAGAAATGGACAAATTCCTAAACACCCACAGGCTTCCAAAACTCAATCAAGAGGAAATAGGAAGCTTGAACAGACCCATAACCAGCAAAGAAATTGAATCGGTTATCAAAAATCTCCCAACAAATAAGAGTCCAGGACCAGATGGCTTCCCAGCGGAGTTCTACCAGACGTCTAAAGCAGAGATAATACCTATCCTTCTCAAGCTATTCCAAAAAATAGAAAGGGAAGGAAAACTTCCAGACTCATTCTATGAAGCCAGTATTACTTTGATTCCTAAACCAGACAGAGATCCAGTAAAAAAAGAGAACTACAGGCCAATATCCCTGATGAATATGGATGCAAAAATTCTCAATAACATACTAGCAAATCGAATTCAACGGCATATAAAAAGAATTATTCACCATGATCAAGTGGGATTCATTCCTGGGATGCAGGGCTGGTTCAACATTCGCAAATCAATCAATGTGATACATCACATTAATAAAAGAAAAGATAAGAACCACATGATCCTGTCAATCGATGCAGAAAAGGCCTTTGACAAAATTCAGCAACTTTTCTTAATAAAAACCCTCAAGAAAGTCAGGATAGAAGGAATATACTTAAACATCATAAAAGCCATTTATGAAAAGCCCACAGCTAACATCATCCTCAATGGGGAAAAACTGAGAGCTTTTTCCCTGAGATCAGGAACACAACAGGGATGTCCACTCTCACCGCTGTTGTTTAACATAGGGCTGGAAGTTCCAGCATCAGCAATCAGACAACAAAAGGAAATCAAAGGCATCAAAATTGGCAAAGATGAAGTCAAGCTTTCGCTTTTTGCAGATGACATGATATTATACATGGAAAATCTGATAGACTCCACCAAAAGTCTGCTAGAACTGATACATGAATTTAGTAAAGCTGCAGGATACAAAATCAATGTACAGAAATCAGTTGCATTTTTATACACTAATAATGAAGCAACAGAAAGACAAAAAAAGAAACTGATCCCATTCACAATTGCACCAAGAAGCATAAAATACCTAGGGATAAATCTAACCAAAGATGTACAAGATCTGTATGCTGAAAACTATAGAAAGTTTATGAAGGAAATTGAAGAAGGTATAAAGAAATAGAAAAACATTCCGTGCTCATGGATTGGAAGAATAAATATTGTCAAAATGTCAATACTACCCAAAGCTATCTACACATTCAATGCAATCCCAATCAAAATTGCACCAGCATTCTTCTCAAAGCTAGAACAAGCAATCCTAAAATTCATATGGAACCACAAAAGGCCCCGAATAGCCAAAGTAATTTTGAAGAAGACCAAAGCAAGAGGCATCACAATCCCAGACTTTAGCCTCTACCCGAAAGCGGTAATCATCAAGACAGCATGATATTAGCACAAAAACAGACACATAGACCAAAGGAATAGAATAGAAACCCCAGAACTAGACCCACAAACATATGGCCAACTAATCTTTGACAAAGCAGGAAAGAACATCCAATGGAAAAAAGACAGTCTCTTTAACAAATGGTGCTGGGAGAACTGGACAGCAACATGCAGAAGGTTGAAACTAGACCACTTTCTCACACCATTTCACAAAAATAAACTCAAAATGGATAAAGGACCTGAATGTGAGACAGGAAACCATCAAAACCCTAGAGGAGAAAGCAGGAAAAGACCTCTCTGATCTCAGCCGTAGCAATTTCTTACTCGACACATCCCCAAAGGCAAGGGAATTAAAAGCAAAAATGAACTACTGGCACCTCATGAAGATAAAAAGCTTCTGCACAGCAAAGGAAACAATCAACAAAACTAAAAGGCAACCAACGGAATGGGAAAAGATATTTGCAAATGACACATCAGACAAAGGGCTAGTATCCAAAATCTATAAAGAGCTCACCAAACTCCACACCCAAAAAGCAAGTAAGCCAGTGAAGAAATGGGCAGAAAACATGAATAGACACTTCTCTAAAGAAGACATCCGGATGGCCAACAGGCACATGAAATGATGCTCAACGTCGCTCCTCATCAGGGAAATACAAATCAAAACCACACTCAGATATCACCTCACACCAGTCAGAGTGGCCAAAATGAACAAATCAGGAGACTATAGATGCTGGAGAGGATGTGGAGAAACGGGAACCCTCTTGCGCTGTTGGTGGGAATGCAAATTGGTGCAGCCGCTCTGGAAAGCAGCGTGGAGGTTCTTCAGAAAATTAAAAATAGACCTACCCTATGACCCAGCAGTAGCACTGCTAGGAATTTACCCAAGGGATGCAGGAGTACTGATGCATAGGGGCACTTGTACACCAATGTTTATAGCAGCACTCTCAACAATAGCCAAATTATGGAAAGAGCCTGAATGTCCATCAACTGATGAATGGATAAAGAAATTGTAGTTTATATACACAATGGAGTACTACGTGGCAATGAGAAAGAACGAAATGTGGCCCTTTGTAGCAACGTGGATGGTACTGGAGAGTGTGATGCTAAGTGAAATAAGCCATACAGAGAAAGATACCATATGTTTTCACTCTTATGTGGATCCTGAGAAACTTAACAGAAACCCATGGGGGAGGGGAAGGAAAAAACAAATGAGGTTAGAGTGGGAGAGAGCCAAAGCATAAGAGACTCTTAAAAACTGAGAACAAACTGAGGGTTGATGGGGGGTGGGAGGGAGGGGAGGGTGGGTGATGGGTATTGAGGAGGGCACCTTTTGGGATGAGCACTGGGGGTTGTATGGAAACCAATTTGAGAATAAATTTCAAAAAAAAATGCAACTAAGGATAATTGAAGAAATGGCTGATTCCAGTTTTCAGGTAGAAAATGTAGGAAAAGGCACTGGTACATCTTGTTGCTCTAGAAAGCAAGGAGAGTAAGGAAGCTGTCAAAAGCTGATATGGTCACGTCAATGACACAGAAAAAAGTTCCACTTACCATAGATGCAACAATATGAATATAAAAACAAATGACCTGATTAATTAAAATGTACTAAATATTTTAAAAGGTATAAAATCATAATAATGTTTTAAAAGATGGAGAGAAGAGAGAAAGGGAAACAAAATGAAAACCACTAGTCACCATTTGACAATTGCCAGGACACCAAATCATTTCCTGGAAAATTGACATTTTAAAGGGAAATAATTAAGTATATTTCATGTGTTTCTGGTATTTTATATATTTCAGGGTATCCAAAGAGTCCTAGTGGCTGACAATTCTTTTCCTACAGATTTTCAGATAATAAACTTAAACAGAAAGATAGAACTAGAAAAATCAACATTTTGCAATCCCTAATGCACTAACTGATTCACACAACAGTCATCATTGCATGGCAAAACCATCAGAGGAAAAAAGGGATGAAGGAGAGTAAAATCATCAAGTTACTGCCAGCTGAACCCACCAATCAATCTTAACATCATTGAAAGTGAGTCATACACGCGTTCTGATATGATGCAATGTGGAGACATTTTACACAAGCTAGAAAATCAAGAACCATCTCTGAAATGATCTTTAAAAAGAAAAAAATAAAATAAAATAAAACTGAATCTGAATTTAACCAAGCCTTCAAAACTTCAGACAGGATATTTAAGGAGTGGAGGAAACAGCTAAACAAATCTCAAGCCAAATCTAGAATTTGAGAACCTAATTTCTTCAATCAGTACATGGCAGGGACAGAACAGGAGGAGGTGAACTATTCTAGATTACAAGATATTCACAAGGCTCTATGAATTTAACAACCACACAATGAAATGAAGCTGATTTGGATCCTGAGTAGAATAAACTATATGAAAAGAGACATTTTTAGACAATCAGAAGAATTTGAATATGGGCTAGGTATTAGATCCTAAGTAATTATTGTTAATTTGTGGCTATATGAGAAAATTCACTCTCCCCTGTTCGCGCTCTCTCTCTCTCTCTCCCTTCCTCCAGCTCTCTGCCTTCCTATTTTCTCTCTGTTTTTCTCTCCCTCTCTCCTGGAGAAGCTTACTAACATCCTTAGGGGTGAAATGACAGGACATGTAGAATTTCCTTTAAAATTCCCCAGCAAAAAAAGAAATCGATTGAGAAGTGAATAGATGAACAAGCATGCCAAAATGCTGATGGTTTTCAAAGATCAGGTGTATAGAGATCTTCATAATAAAGAGTATTTTCAAATGTGTTTCTTTGGAAGGTATGTGGGAACATAATAACAATAGGGGAAGAGAAAGCAAAAGCATATATTTTGGTGATGTTGCAGGCATAGCTGGACACCAGCATTTTTATTTTATGTGTACCCTAGAGCTAAAATCATTATATTGAAACACATCATCATGCCCTATTATGTTTGAATGGCATAATGCCTCAATAATATGATATTTTACTCAAATTTTATACTTAGAATATTTATTAGCTCTATCTTACAGCCAGTATGGAATAACATGAGACAAAATGCTGTGTAAAATATGAGCAGATGGTACCTTTTTGTCTGCCAGAACACCTCCCTCTCTCTGTCTTTCCTCTCCTTCTTTCTCGTTTCTCTCATAGAGCACTGGTTATTGCCTAGAGGACTTTCTTCCTTCTCACTAGTAAAATTAACCGTTGAACTCATACCATGATTAGTGAAATTTATAGAAATAGTTTGTGTTTTCGAAATGCTTACTGGAATTGGTTTAATCCTCCAGATGCACATGAAACATATAGTCCAATCTTATCCGTCATTTAACTGGATCACAATAGACACCACACTGGTATTTTTTCAAAAAGAGAATGGAAAAGACTGACTGTCAAACCATGTTCACAGGATATGCTAGTCACCACGACCAAAATTGCCATGTAGCAATCTGGGGCAAAAAAAAAATCAGTTCATTTTCTGACATAAAGAAATAATTCTACTTGGAGGAACTAAAATAGCCACAGAGTATAGAACTAGAAAGTCCTGAGACACAGATATCTTGAACTGGAAATGGTACACAGGTGTCTAAAGCAGGACTTCTCCAACGTACATAAGCACACCCTGAGAGAGCACTCAACCATGAGCCCAGGAGCACCTGGAGCCATAAAAAACTACTGTGTATCTTCCCAGGAGCATTCATTTTACTTAAAAGTTAACAGGAGGGGCGCCTGGGTGGCTCAGTCGGTTGAGCGGCCGACTTCGGCTCAGGTCACGATCTCGCAGTCCGTGAGTTCGAGCCCCGCGTCGGGCTCTGTGCTGACAGCTCGGAGCCTGGAGCCTGTTTCAGATTCCGTGTCTCCCTCTCTCTGACCCTCCCCCGTTCATGCTCTGTCTCTCTCTGTCTCAAAAATAAATAAACGTTAAAAAAAAAAAAAAAAAAGTTAACAGGAAAATGACAATGAAATGAAATGAGTATGTTACAGAATAGAATGCACCATATACAACATTTTTAAACAATGAAAGAGTTCTTCAAGAAAATGTACTTCAATCCAAGATTGCTGACCTCCCAGACACATGGTCCCCTGTTTGTCAGCCTGATCCATGTGGAAAGGTTTAAGAGGCACCAGGCTGAGGAAAAAGCTGGATGAATGAAATTGACACTCCTCTTTGAAGCTCCAGAAACTTACTCTCTTCCTGTGCTTTCAATGATCAAATCCCCAGAGGCTGATTCTCCCCCAGCTAAAATGCACAGGGGCTGAGAACAATACCAAAATGTCCACTATTCATTGTCAATGAAAAAAACTACAACTGTCACAAAGCTCAGAAATCCACATGTGAATAAAACCAGTACTTGGACCTCAGAATGCTACGTATGCACCAGATGTTCATTGGGAATCTCTCTATTGATTTTGCATGATAAATCGCTGTCAAGGGAGATAGAAAAATGTGAAGTCCATATTGTCAGCACATTGTCTCCGTGTAAGCAGACTACACAGGAGTCAAACAGTTGTTTGACGAACATGCAATCGGAACAAAGACAAAGAGAATATTTCATGGCCAGTGGGTTGGTTTGCTAATAAGAACACTTGAAGTCTGTTGGTTACAACCTCCCACCTCCAGTTCCATCCTAAGGACACCACTTCCATTGAGACAGGGAATCTTTACCATATATAGGTGGTTACCCTGGGTAGCATACGAATGGCCACTGACTGCATTCATTTCCTGGTCACTTGTTTTCTGTCCTTCCATTACTGACCACCCCTTCTAATCAACACATCTTTCTCTTTTTTATGCTGTTCCATTGAGTAGGTCATTGTAGTTCTGCTCCTTATCCTGTCTCCTTCAGGTGACCCTACATAGCTGTTATCTGACCTGTCAAGTGTTCGTTCTTCTTCACCTTTTTTCCCTTGGCAAATATTAATGGGCCAGGCACTGTACTCATCACAATGGATGACTGGTGAATGCATGAGACATAGTTTTTGCTTTTATATGGCTTAAGACTAGTGAGCTATGGGGCGCCTGGGTGGCGCAGTCGGTTAAGCGTCCAACTTCAGCCAGGTCACGATCTCGCGGTCCGTGAGTTCGAGCCCCGCGTCAGGCTCTGGGCTGATGGCTCAGAGCCTGGAGCCTGTTTCGGATTCTGTGTCTCCCTCTCTCTCTGCCCCTCCCCCGTTCATGCTCTGTCTCTCTCTGTCCCCAAAATAAATAAACGTTGAAAAACGAAAAAAAAAATTAAAAAAAAAAAAAGACTAGTGAGCTATAATGAGAACAAGGATCCTTCATGATTTTGAAGGAAAGACACTTCACACACACCATGACTTCTGATGATGAGACAACATCTCCACAACCACAACATGGCAGGGCATGACAGAATTGGAACACGGTGTTCTTCTGTACTCCCAGGGACTAGCCTGTGTATCCCCCAAAAAGAGCAAATCCATAATTCATCCCCTTATATTAAGAGGCTACCAGGTATAAGTGCATAAAATAAGCATACAAAATGCCACATTGCAGCAATGTCCAAATTAAAATTTGAGATTATCAATAAAGTATTAAATTCCACGAACTCAAGCTGAGCCCACTCTGCTGCAGGTAAGGCACAATGCACAATGTGGAGGCAAACAGGAGATGATTGCTGTTCTCAGTTCCTTATAGGTTAGTACACATCCTAAGTTCTTCTGAATTCCCAGACACCTCTGTTCCAATTTCAACTCCAACATGTACCAAATAGGTTAGAATCAGGGAAGTTTTATAATCTCTGTTTCCTCAGTAGTAAAATGAGAGTAACAGTCCCTACATTATAGAGTTTGTTAAGGATTAACTGTAATGATTCCTGTAAAGTTCTTACCTCAATGTCTGGCACATGGCAAGCAACCAACAGAAGTCACCTGTCCGTCCTGCAGTGACAGTCCTCCTAAGCATGGTGGCGGGAGTCCCAGAGCAGTAACTTGCACATTTAAATCAATGGCTAACAGTACCCGGAGTTGTTGTTATTGCTGGAACAGTCTCTGGACATCCCAAAGCCAAAGGAAGGCAGAATTACCCAAAGATCATAATTCTGTGTCTGCTACAGCTATTGGTAATTAAAATGTAAAGTACTCCATATCAAAAATTACAATTAAAAGTATTCCGTATCCACATCACTTTCACGACAAAGTGAAAGTGAGCAAATCTTCTTTCCTGAAGAAAATTGTTTTTGCCTTGTCTGAGAATTCATATGTCCAGAAATTTTTCTTGATAGAAGATAAAAATTAAATAAAACAAGAACATTGACTATGGAAAAGAAATTTTTTCAGTAGTGTCAGGCTCAATCGTGACATTCTGAGTGAGCAATTTGGTCAGGGCAGAAGGTGAAGAGTTCAAGTTCATATGTATGTTGCCTCTACCGGGGTTACACTGAGCAGAGAAAGGCAAAAGGATCCTATTTTTCAAATCCTCCTTATTGCTTCTCTCTCTCTTTCAATCTCTCCCTCTCCAAATGAATTATAAAATTGCTTATGAATTTAAAAGCAGACTTTGCCTCTTCTAGCTTATTAGAATATTCTCTCTCATTGTAAAAACCCTTTGAGGGACGCCTGGGTGGCTCAGTTGGTTAAGCCTCCAACTCTTGATTTTGGCTCAGGTCATGATCTCACCATTCATGATTTCGAGCCCTGTGTGGGCTCTGTGCTGACGATTCAGAGCCTGCTTGAGATTCTCTCTCCCTCTCTCTCTGCCCCTCCCCACTCACAATCTCTCTCTCTCTCTCTCTCTCTCTCTCTCTCTCAAAAATAAATAAATGAAGATTTAAAAAAACAAAAATAAAAACAAAACTTTTGAGCTGCCCTGCTTGGTTACAAAACGCTGGTGTTACGGCTAGAAAGCTTGATTGTGACTACTTGAGTTGTAGGTTAAGAAAGCAATCTTGGTTAGTTTCTAAAGAAGTTAGTATGGATTGGAAGAGAGTTCATCTCAAATAAAACAGGATTAGAGAGAGAAAAATAAAAATAAAAATGCTTACCACTTGCAACTATCTACAGCTGGTCTTAATATCTTCCCTGTCACCAGAAATAATTCCAGTCCTTTGGGGGAATTTCCAGACAGTTCTCTCTCCTAAGATAATTATGCACCATCACAGAGGAACAGATAATTATATAAATTTAAATATACAAATATATATATATATATATATATATATATAGTTGTAACTTTTTCCTTATGTGTAAAATGGGTGCCAAATGCCTCCTTGGTGTGAGATATAGTGATTCCTAAATACTCTGAGAAAACTGTATTCACTCGGAAACCTATGGAATACAAGTTTCTTCTAACATCCACTGCTAAGCAAAGAAATTAGGTCCTGCCTGTATGACCTGCCACTCTCCCACAGCTTGGCTTCCTCTCATCATCATCAAATAGGCACTGCATTTTTTTTACTATAGTAAAATACACATTTACCTTTTTTAACCACTTTTAAGTGTACAGTTTAGTGGCATTAAGTACATTCACGTTATTGCGTAATCATCACCACCATCCGTTTTCAGAAGTTGTTCTTTTTCCCAACTGAAACTCAGTACCTATTAAGCAACTGCCCATTCCCCCTCCCCACAGCCCCTAGTAACCTCTATTCTATTTTCTATTTCAATGGATTTGACCATTTAGGTACCCCCTGTAAGTAGAATCATACAAGGTTTGTCCTTTAGGGGCTGGCTTATTTCACTTAGCACAATGTCTTCAAGGTTAATCTATGTTGCAGCATGTATCAGAATTACATCCCTTTTTAAGGCCGAATAATATCCCACTGTATGTATATGCCACATTTTGTTTATCCATTTATCTGTTAATGGACACTTGGGTTGTTTCCGCAGTTTGGCTACTGTGAATACTGTTGCTATGATATGAGTGTGCAAATATCTATTCAAGCCTTTGTTATCAATTATTTTATGTATATACCCAAAAGTGGAATTGCTAGAGCATATGATAATTACATGTTTAATTTTTTTGAGAAACCACCATACTGTTTTCTATAGCAACTGCACCATTTTATATTCCCACCAGCGATGCATAAGTGTTCTAATTTATCCACATCTTTACCAAGATTTGTTGTTTTCTAGTTTGTTTATAATTTTAATGGATGTGAAGGAGTATCTCGATGTGGTTTGGATTTGCATTTCCCTAATAATTAGTGATGGTAAACATCATTTCATATGCTCTTGAGTCATTTTCGAATTGGATTATTCAGCTTTTGTTGTTGGCGTTTAGGAATTCTTTATGTATTCTGCATATTAACATCTTGTGAGATACATGATTTGCAACTATTTTCTCCCATTATGTACTTTATACTCTGATAATAGTGTCTTCTGATACCCAAAGGTTTTGTAACTCTGATTAGGTCTAAATTATCTATTTCTTTTTCTTTTTTTTTTTTTTTACCCATGTTTTTGGTGTCACATCCAAAAATCATTGAAAAATCCAAAGCTGAAAATTTTTCTACTATGTTTTTTTCCGAAAGTTGTATAATTTTAGCTTTTACATTGAGGTCTCTAATCCATTTTGAGTTAATTTTTGTACATGGTGTAAGGGAAGGGTCTAACTTCATCTTTTTGCATGTGGATATGCAGTTTTCTCAAAACCATTTGTTGAAAAGATTCTTTTCCCCCGCTGAATGAACTTTCATTTTCGTGGAGAATCATTTAACCATATATGGTGGGGTTTTTTTTCTGGGCTCTTCATTCTATTCCACTGATCTATATGTTCACCTTTATGCCAACACCAACTGTTTTGGTTACTGAAGCATTAAATAGTAAGTTTTGAAATTAGGACGTGTAGGTCTTGCAACTTTGTTCTTCTTTATCAAGATTGTGTTGACTATTTGAACCTCTTAAGATTTCATATTAATTTAAGGATTGATTTTTTTTCACTTTTGCAAAAAATATCATTGAGATTTTGATAGGAACTGCACTGAGTCTGTAGGTCACATTAGTATTGATATCTTAGCAATATTGTTTGCTAATCTATGAACATGGGATATCTTTCCATTTATTTATGTTTTCTTTGATTTCTTTCAGCATGCATAATATTTTAGTCAAATATTTCCACCAGAGCACTGCCTCTTGCCTGGGGTGGGAGGGAGGTCCCAACTACAGTTTATCAGGCTTCCTAGGCTCCTCTGAGCCCTCTATCTTCTGTTCCCATGGCACGGCCTCCATGGGGTATCCCACCCCAGAATGCAAGGAAGGCAACTTGAGGTCAACACTCTGCTCCTTAAATGATAGTTGGCTCTATTGTCCTGGCTTCATTTCTTTTCTTTATGTAAGTCAGCTTCATAGTTCTTCTAGAACTGAGACTGCTATCAAACAGCCCTGACCAGCCAAACAGTGGCCAGTCAGCACATGGTATAACTGCACCTCTGACTGATAATTAGCCAAGAGGAGACATTGAAGTCTACAATTAGTAAGTGTGGGGCTTTCTTGAGGCCCTAATATAAGAGTTGGAATCCTAGGTCTGCCACTGACTTATTGCAACCTATCAATTAAAGCAGGTTGAATGATGGCCCATAATAAGGTATGTCCACATTTTAATTCCCAGGGCCTATGAATGTGATTTTATTTGGAAAAAAAGTCTGCAGTGAACTTAAGTTAAGATTCTTAAGATGAGATCATACTGATCTCATCCTATCTAGGTGGACTCTAAATCCAATGACAAGTGTCCTTATAATGGACACACAGAGAAGGGACTCAAAGAGAAGAGGAGAAGGCCATGTGAACACAGGCAGACAATGGGGTGAGTAGCCACAAGCCAAAGAATGCCAGCATCTACCAGAAGCTGGAAGAAACAAGGAACAAAATCTTTCCTAGAGCCTCTGGAAAGAGCACAGGCAGCCAACACCTTGATGGTGGACTTCTGGCCTCCAAAACTGTGAGAATAAATTTCTATTGTTTTAGGTTACCATATTTGGGGTAATTTGTTACAGCAGCTACAGGAAACAGACATATTTTGGTTTCCTTACTGCAAAATAGAAGTAATAGCAGTGCCCAACTCATCAAGTTGTTGTGATGATTAAATGAAATAATCCATAGAAAGCACCTGGCCTAGTTTCTAACACAGCAAGCTCTCAATAAAAGGTGAACTATTATTATTTACAGTCATTGAAACCCTGATTTGCATTACATATGGATGAAGGGGGCAATACATAACTCAATCATACAAGACAATAATTGAGAATGTTTTTGCATAAGGCATCTGTCGGTTGTTGTTTATTTTTTTAAGCAAAAACTACAGCCATTTTCTAATCCACCAATGCCATAGGTACAGGGAAAGTATCCCACAGGTGTCCCGAAAGGCAAGTTCCAAGCTCTCGTGTGTCTGTGTTGGTGTTGCAAAGAAATTTGTATACACAATAAACATGTGAAGCAGGCTTTGAGGGCCACCGGATGTATAAAGCAAGGATGCGTTGTGCCTGTATATATGTTCATTTTTCTGGAGAGCCCATTGCTTTCTCTTTTTTTTTTTTTAACTTTTTTTTAATGTTTGTTCATTTTTGAGAGACAGAAAGAGACAGAGCATGAGCAGGGAAGGGGCAGAGAGAGGGAGACACAGAACCTGAAGCAGGCTCCAGGCTCTGAGCTGTCAGCACAGAGCCCGAGGTGGGGCTTGAACTCACGAACTGTGAGATCATGACCTGAGCCGAAGTCGGCCGCTCAACCGACTGTGCCACTCAGGCGCCCGAGGCCATTGCTTTTGCAAGATTCTCAAAGAGAGACTGTGACCCCCCAAAAAAGTTTAAAATCCCTTACATAAAATGACACTGAGAGCCTTGAATCAAAAGAGTTAAACTAGGCTCAAAATACAAACGAGACAAGTATCACATCCAGCTGGAGGGCCACCTGTGGCTCAAAAAGTCATTGCTGGAGCTTTGCCCATAACCTAATTCCAGCAATAAAAACAGATGAGTCAGGATTTTGGTAAGGATTTGAGAGATGAATGCAAAAAGCAAGTGGCTTTGAGACTCTAGAAATCTAGGTCTGATATATGTGTAGTATGGAAAGTGGATATGAAACATATCCAACAAAAACTTCTAGCAATAAATTTCCTTTAAATCATGTGAAACATGCAATCTTTGGGGGAGCCTCTTTGTGAAACTCTAAGATCATTTGCAACAATAATAATAAATAGCTGTCGTGACGCTTCTTATTCATCAGCAGAGAAACTATCAAGAAAAGTAGGGGCGCCTGGGTGGCGCAGTCGGTTAAGCATCCGACTTCAGCCAGGTCACGATCTCGCGGTCCGTGAGTTCGAGTCCCGCGTCGGGCTCTGGGCTGATGGCTCAGAGCCTGGAGCCTGTTTCCGATTCTGTGTCTCCCTCTCTCTCTGCCCCTCCCCCGTTCATGCTCTGTCTCTCTCTGTCTCAAAAATAAATAAACGTTAAAAAAAAAAAAAAAGAAAGAAAAGTAGTTAACCATCTTCTTTATTCAAAAGGCAGTTATCAACTTAAGCACTGTATGTTATGGACCCTCCCCATATGATTATGTTGAAATTATATTCACATTATATTGTGCCCCACCCTCCAAATTAATATTCTGAAACCCTAACCCTTCAACAATATATTAGGACATAGAGCCTTTAAGGACGTAATTAAGGGTAAAGGAGGTCATAAGCATGGGGTCCTAACCCAATAGGACTGGTGTTCTTATAAGAAGAGACCCCAGGAGTTCCTGCACATACACAAAAGACCATGTGAGGACACAGGAAGAAGGCAGCTATCTGCAAGCCAAGGAGAGAGGCTTCAGAGGAAGCCAACTCTGCCTCCACCTTGACCTTGGACTTCCAGCGTCCAGAACCGAGAAACAAATTTGTTGTTGACGCCCCCAGCATATGGTGTTTTGCTAGAGCAGCCCTAGCTGACTAATACATTACACACTAAAAACTGCCAGGTGCTGGGGTTATAGCAACAACGGAAGTGTAACTTCTCCCCGAGAGAGCCTCACAGGCTTGAGATAACACTGCAAGCCCCTCCAGAGACGAAGAGTCAGCCCTCGCTGGCCTCCCAAAGTCCCCTGGCCCTGAGATGGGGCTTACCCGACTTTCACTTGAAATTGTCCGGACTGGCTGTTTGGGTTGTGCATGTACCCAGACTCGCTAGACGAGAGCTAGACTCACGTGGAGTTTCTCTGAGAACTGTGCGCTTGGTTCTGCCTTGTTTTGTTGTGGTTCTTGTTCTGCTCTATCTTCAGGGAGTAATACAGTCTCACTCTCTCCCAAAGAAGGGGTAACTCTTGGCTCTGGACACCCACCATTCATATCACGATCTTATCGAACCTCAGCCTGCTCATTCTCAGAATTCTCCACCCACTGAATCTGATTAACTGCACTGACAGTTAAGAAATTCCAGAGGAGGGACATTTTTATAAAATGCTTAGATTAAAAGTAGATGTAAGGTTATTGTTCAGAAAGCTGGCTAGGGGATCCAAGCATTTTGAGATCATTACACTAACTGTTACATAAGATGGTGCCCCAGGGAGGAATATCTGATGTCACTGGTTTGAAGGGAGTACATTTGCTTTTGGATAGGAAATATTAATCAGTAGTCTTCATGCGTTTTGCATGAATTTCTCTTACTGCGGGACACAGTGATGGAATGATGGTCAGTGTAACTCAGAATTTCAAGGCTGGGCCTTCAATTCTTGCTATTTTTGCTCCCCACTTGTTTGATTGCAGCAGGAGGTAAGAAGGAGAGTGGAAATATTGTTACCACTCAGTTGCGTCGACTACAAAATGGAAATGATACGGCTTCATAATGTAGGGCTCACAGAGAAACATTGTAAGGAAGTAATTATACCATGAAATATTTTATAAATATTACATTCCAGTTTAGTATCCCAAATGCAATTTGACATTTCCACCTTTTTTTCCCCCTAAAGACTCAAGTCACCTCTTTTAATATGCTGGCTGTGTTTAACAGTGGAGAAATTTATAAGAGAAAACTCAGACCCCGAATTATCTTACTTGAAAATAAGGACAATTTGCTGACCTTCTTTAGAGGGATGACTATAAAACTCAAGAATGAGTTCAAGAGAATCTACTTCTCCAGAGAACTTTAAAAGCCCATAGATTATCATGTGTCTCAGGGATCTTGGCTGCAATCCTGTCCAGGGCCAAAGGGTCACATCCTTCTCAGAATCAACCCACAATTTTGATTGCAGACCTTCATTAACTAACGGTTCTAAATTTTACACAAGAGCTTGGCATCTCTGTATTAGACAAGCTTTTACACCTGTCCGCATTTCAACAATCTGACCTGAATTGGAAGGAAGAATTATTTTATCTAGACGCTGTGTTGTGTGAATAGTTTCTCAAGTACTAAGAAGTTGCTTTATTTTTAATGCCCTTGGCGTTAGGGATAATACTAAAAGTGGCTTTTCATGATTATACTGGAACTGGAGCAAATCTTAGATTTATTGGCAATTCATAGATAAATCTAACCATTGGGGAAAGTGTTTGTATTCATAAAATAGCACTCCAGGAAAGAAATGAAAGACATTAGTTAAAAGATGAGGTGCTCGACTAGCCCCCTGTGGCTCTGTCTGAGGAAATGGCTCCATGTCATTTTCTGAGTGACAATACAGGAGCAATGAGGTCTAACCATTTCTGGCTCCAGTCCATTCTGGGGTTTCTTCCCACAATCCGGGGCTGAAATCGAGCCACGGCGCCTTCCCAGCACCCAAGCCAGCTCCTCCCGTGGTTTGCATTTGCCTTCAGAACGGTATTTCCTGCTTTTAAATCTCTTCACTCAGGTGCAATGTAATGTTATTATTAGCATTATGGGGACATGTCTTCCTGTAGATTCCTTCCCTCCAAAGAACGCAGGAAAATTCATATTGACTCCTGCCTTACAATGCCTTTTTTTGATTTTCAGATATCCTTTTGGCAAGTTTTCCTATAGTCTGAACTCTCACTATAAAATTTTCCTTTGGATCTTATTTTCTCTCCTATGGTCCACCTTTAATTTATGCAAGGAGAAAGGGAGGACAGAAGTAAATCTGTTCTTCTCTTAAATTATTCCTTACAACTTAAAAAAAAATTTTTTAATGTTTATTCATTTTTGAAGGAGAGAAAGACAGAGCATGAGCAGGGGAGGGGCAGAGAGAGAGGGAGACACAGAATCTGAAGCAGGCTCCAGGCTCTGAGCTGTCAGCACAGATCCCGACGTGGGGCTTGAACCCACAAACCACGAGATCATGACCTAAGCAGATGTCAGACAATTAACCGACTGAGCCAGCCAGGCACCCCCCCCCTACCTTTTACAACTTTTAAAATATGTGTTTTTTCATGTTCCTGACATGCAGAACATGCATGTAATTTTCATCTCATTACACATGTGTGTGATTCATACCAAAACATGAATTATCACCTGAGCTTTCAAAAATCTTTGTTCTACCAAACATTATTGGGCTTTCCCTCATCAGACAGTGTCTCAATTCCTGCAGTGTACCCACAAGAGGATATATACTAAAATACTTTTTTCCTTGACTTTATGAAATTCCAACAACAGAACTTAAGGAAAGAAATCCAACCTAAAAATCAATTCATTGTTTCTAAGCATTCAAGTTTACATGTTCTGGGTTCAAAAGATCAAAATTGTTCCATACTGTCTGCTTAACAAAGGGTATAACTGGCTGTTGGACACAAAAGTAGGTATTTTCTAGTCAACTCTATAGGTCAGAGTAAAGTTGTCACTATTCTGCCACTTTCTGACTTTTCAGAAAATGGAAGTTTTAAGAAATTCAGATTCAAAGTCTAGAATCTCATTCAAAGATGAGGAAATGATTTCTTCTCTTAACCCCCCAGGGTTCCTTCTCTAACACCACCACAGCCTTCCTAGAATCCAGTCACCATAGGCAACCACCTACGTATGCCCCTTCAGTAGTGGACCTCAATGACTTGATTATCACTTCTTCATCCCTTGGCTCGGCCAAGGGCTTTACCAAAGCTCCTGAGTGTTAAAGTGGTTTTCTTTCTTTTTCTTTTAAGTTTATTTATTTATTTTGACCGAGAGAGAGAGAGAGAGAGAGAAAGCACGAGCAGGGGAGGAGCAGAGAGAGAGAGAACAAAACCCTAAGCAGACCCCTCGCTGTCACCACTGTGAGATCGTGACCTATGTTGAAATTAAGAGTCAGCCGCTCAACCGACTGAGCCACCCAGGTGCCCCAAGTGATTTTATTTCTAACCCCGTTTTGGCCTCTCTATCTGGATCAGACTCCAACCCAATTTGGGACTAGGATCACTTCTTTTCTAAACCCAAGGATTCAGAGCCTTCTTTAATCTCCATACATTCCTTTGAGCTCAGTAAAGCATTTGCCACAGGTTTAACACATAAAATTGCACTGTTCTGGTGAATTAATTATAACTATTACCACAATTTCATATGAAGATCATGGGTCTAGGAATCAGAGACATGGGTACAGACCCTGCCCGCCATCTACTGCTTTTATAATCTTGGACAAACCGCTTACTGTCCCAGAGCCTCAGTTGCAAATGGGAATGAATGCACAGCGTGGTCATAGTGCAGATTAAGAAGGGAAATAATGGGGGCGCCTGGGTGGCGCAGTCGGTTAAGCGTCCGACTTCAACCAGGTCACGATCTCGCGGTCCGGGAGTTCGAGCCCCGCGTCAGGCTCTGGGCTGATGGCTCAGAGCCTGGAGCCTGTTTCCGATTCTGTGTCTCCCTCTCTCTCTGCCCCTCCCCCGTTCATGCTCTGTCTCTCTCTGTCCCAAAAATAAATAAACGTTGAAAAAAAAAAAAGGGGGAAATAATGGTTGTAAAAGCACTCAGTTGAGTTTGAAGTAAGTACTGTAATTTTTTGTCCTTCTATTAGAGAGGAGTTGCTTATCTTAAGCCCAATAAAAAGTGGCTTATTTATACAAATCTTCCTCTGCATCTGTTTGTGGAAATCAGATTGTT
Source organism: Leopardus geoffroyi (assembly GCF_018350155.1). Lineage (NCBI taxonomy): Eukaryota > Metazoa > Chordata > Mammalia > Carnivora > Felidae > Leopardus > Leopardus geoffroyi. The sequence goes on along the minus strand of NC_059327.1, from coordinate 55,276,463 downwards.
TCTGGCAAATAACACTTAACTCAAAAGTTCTGTTCTGATGCCGGATGTGTTTCACAAACAATACTGACAATACTTCAAGTGGCAGGACATAGTTTTAGAAACCGACGATTTAGAGCAGAACACATACAAATCTGAAGGCCCTGTGGTGATATTTCTGCCACAGGCTCAGCTTTTTCTTGCATAATGTAAGCCAGGCTTCTGAAATGAGTAGTTCTAGTAAGTCCCAGAGCAAGAGAAAGATGCCAAAGCAATTACATTTATGGTAAATTCAGCAGAGGAAAATGTGCATAAGATAGGAAGAAATTCTCTGTGGGCATAATTTCAAGGAAAGGCAGTAGTTGGTCCCTGCCAGCAGTCATTGTATGCCCCTGGCGTGGAGTAACTAGAAGATGGAGGGGATCCATTCAAGCCAAACTGCTGTGATGGCCATGAGACAGACGTTAGAAAGCAAAAGGTCTTGCAAGGATAATGCAAGCGTTTTTAGCGTTTTCTATTTGTATATTTGTTTTTCATTTCTAAAAACACTTCAAAAAATTTTTTGAGTTTCCAATGAATTAGGGGAAGGTGTATATACAGTTTTATGTAATTCTCAGGACACCTGGGTGGCTCAGTCGTTTAAGCGTGGGACTCTTGATTTCAGCTCTGGTCATGATCTCGAGGTTCATGAGTTCAAGCCCCTCATCAGGCTCTGAGCTGATTGTGTAGAGCCTGCTAGTGATTCTCTCTCTCTCTCTCTCTCTCTCTCTCTCTCTCTCTCTCCTGTGTCCCTTCCCCACTCTCTCTCCCTCCAAATAAATAAATAAGCTTAAAAATAAAATTAAACAAATTGTTTGGAGCGCCTGGATGGCTCAGTAGGTTGGGCATCCGACTTCAGCTCAGGTCATGATCTCGTGGTCCATGGGTTCAAGCCCCTGTCAGGCTCCGAGCCAGGAGCCTGCTTTGGATTCTGTGCTTCCCTCTGTCTCTCTCTCTGCTCTCTCTGCCCCTCCCCGACTTGCACTCTGTCACTCTCTCAAAAATAAACATTAAAAAAATATTTGAAAGAAAGAAAGAAAGCTTAACTTATAGAAATAGAAAATAGAATTGTGGTTGCCAGGGGATGGGGTATAGGAGAAATAGGGAATATTGATCAAAAGACACAGACTTCCAGCTGTAAAATGAATACGTTCTAGGGATCTAACATATAGCATAGTGGCTATAATTAACAATACTGTATTATACACTTGAAAGTTGTTAGGAGAGTAAATCTTAAATGTTTTCACCCCCCCCACACACACACACACAAAAGGTAATTACATGAGAAAATGGAGGTGTTAACTAACCTTAATGTGGCAATCATTCTGCATATATACGTGCATCAAATCATGTTATATACCATAAATTTATACATGTTATGATACCAAAAATGTCTCGGGGCTCCTGGGTGGCTCAGTTAAGTGACTGACTCTTGGTTTCAGCTCAAGTCATGATCACACTCCATGAGAGCGAGCCAGCCCCCATTAGACTCCACACTGAGAGCACAGAGTCTGCTTGGGATTCTCTCTCTGGCCCTCTTTTTGCCTCTCCCCCACCCATGCTCTTTCTATCTCAAAATAAATAAGTAAACTTTAAAAATATGTATCAATAATATCTCAAGGAAGCTAAGGGGAGATGAGCATGGCTAAGGACAGACACATAGACCAATGGAATCAAACACAGAACCCAAAAATAAAACCTCACTTATGTGGTCAATGATTTTTTGACAAGAGCACCCATATCACTCAATGGAAAAAGGACAGATCATGCTGGGAAGGCTGAATACCCACTGTTAATAGGTCACGTCTCCCCAAATTCATACATTGAAATCCTAATCTCAGTATCTCAGAATATAACCTTATTTGGAAAGAGGGTTGTTGCAGTTGTAATCAGTTAAGATGAGGTCACATGGGAGTAGAGTTGGCCTCTAATCCAGTTTGACTGGCGTCCTCATAAAAATAGAAAATTTGGACACAGACATGTACAGGAGGAGAATGCCATGTAAACGTAAAGGCAGAAATCAGGGTGATGCATCTACAAGCCAAACAGTGTCAAAGATTGCCATAAACTAGAAGCTAGGAGAGATGCATAGAGCATATTCTCCCCCACAGCCCTCAGAAAGAATCAACTTTGCCAACACCTTGATCTCAGGATTGTAGCCTCTAGAACTGTGATGAAATAAATTTATGTTGTTTAAGCCACCAGGTTGATAGTACTTTGTTATGGTAACCCTACCAAATAATACATCCACATGCAAAAGAATGAGGTTGGAACTTTATTTTATATAGTATACAAATTTTAACTCAAAGTGGATCAGACCTAAACACAAGGTAACAAAACTCTTAGAATAAAATAGGGGGAAATCTTCATGGCATTGGATTTGGCAATGGTTTCTTAAATATGACACCAAAAAAAAGGCAACAAAGATTAAAATAGATAAATCGAACTTGATTAAAAATAAAAACATTTGTGCGTCAAAAGACACTACCAATAGAATGAAAAGGCAACCTTACAAAATAGGAGAAAATATTTGCAAACCATGGATCTGATAAGATATTAATATCCAGAACGTTTTTAAAACCTCCTACAATTCAAAAAAGGCAAAGGACTTGAATAGACATTTCTCCATAGAACACATGGACATGCCCAATAAACACATGGAAAGGTATGCGATATCATTATTCATTAGGGAAATGCAATCAAAACTATAATGAGATCCCACTTTGCACCCACTAGCATGGCTATTATCAAAAACAGAAAACAGCAAGCATTGGCAAGCATATGAAGAAGTTGGAACCATCGTACATTCTTGTAGGAATGTCAAACGGTACAGCCGCTACAGAAAACAGCATGGCGGCTTCTCAGAAAGGTAAACATAGAATTACCATATGACCTGGGCAATTCCACTCCTAGACATATACCCAAAAGAACTGAAAACAAGTATGCAAACAGACCTTTGTATGCCAATAGTCACAACATCAGTTTTTACAATAGCCAAAAGGTAGAAGCAACCCCAGTCTTCATCAGTGGATGAAAGGATAAGCAAAATGGGATATATATGTGTATTAATAGGTATATTACATACAATATCAGTCTTAAAAAGAAACAAAGTTCTAATCTATGCTATCATATGGATAAGCCATGAAAACATTATGCAAAGTGAAATAAGCATGACACAAAAGGACAAACATGGTATGGTTCCACTTAACCGAGGTGTCTAAATTAGGCAAATTTATAGTCAGTAACATAGATGCTACCAGAGGCGGGGGAAGTGGGGAAGTAATTGCTTAATGGTTAAGCAATTAAGTTGCTATTTTGAGGGATAAAGACATCTTGGACATCGATAGTAGTGATAGTTATGCAAAAAAAAATTTTTTTTTTAACGTTTATTTTTGAGACAGAGAGAGACAGAGCATGAACGGGGTAGGGTCAGAGAGAGGGAGACACAGAATCTGAAACAGGCTCCGGGCTCTGAGCTGTCAGCACAGAGCCCAACGCGGGGCTCGAACTCACAGACCGCGAGATCGTGACCTGAGCCGAAGTCGGCCACCCAACCGACTGAGCCACCCAGACGCCCCAGCAGAATTTTGAATGTACCTAGTACCATTGAGTTTTACATTTAAAAATGGTAAAAATGGCAAATTTACGGGCGCCTGGGTGGCTCAGTCGGTTGAGTGTCCGACTTTAGCTCAACTCATGATCTCGCAGTCTGTGAGTTCGAGCCCCCCGTTGGGCTCTGTGCTGACAGCTCAGAGCCTGGAGCCTGTTTCAGATTCTGTGTCTCCCTCTCTCTCTGACCCTCCCCCGCTCATGCTCTGTCTCTCTCTCTCTGTCAAAAATAAATAAGCATAAAAAAATTTTTTTAAGAAAATGGCAAACTTCATTTTATGTATGTTTCACTGCAATTAAAAAAAAAAAAAAAACCATGAGGAGATGTTGAAAGCCTGGAAGACTGGAAAGGAGAGAAAAGGAGTGGGGTGCTCAGTATTAAAGGCTGGGATCCATAGAGAGCTAACTAGGGGCGGGGGGGGAGAGATATGGGGGTGTATAAGGTGCCACCCAAGTTGCCAGGCTGAGACCTTGAATGTCTGCTTCTAACATCAAGGTTAACCGCTGATCTAAAGGACTAAAGCAGGGGTCTGGAGTGATGGGCCACAGCTTGTTCAGCTGTAGTCTTTCTGTATTTGAGGTGCCTGTGGGACATCTCACAGTATAATAGAAATGTGATTTGATTGTGGCGTCACCACATTCACCGTAGTAGTTGATATAGCCGAGAAAATAAACAAGTAAGTGAATAAATAGTATCCAACATTTACTGACCACTTGCAGTATACTAACACTGTGCTAAGCGCTTTGCGTGTATCAGTTCAATCTTTACAAACACCCTCTGAGACGTGATTGTCCTCATTTTACAAACCTCATGCTGAACCATGATTATGTGCCGTTTCCTTGCTCTGCCAAACCTCCATATATGTTCATTTCTGACCCCTACGGCTCCGGGCTCCTTCTGTCTTTCTCTCTCAAGATTCAATTCTACTGGTCTTCTTAGAGCCCCTTCCAATAGCACCAACCAGTTCTGCTAAGTACCCCAAGCGGTCTTTTCATTTTCTCTTCAGTCCTCACTTAGCATTTACCAATCTAACAACACACGTCCCAAGTGACGTCTCCCCTCTGAGGTTGTGGGCCCCTTGGGAGCAGAAGCTGTTTTTTTTGTTTGTTTGTTTGTTTGTTTCTTTGCCTTGGAATCTCTATCGGTGCTTCTCAAAGCACCTTTCATTCAGAAGCACTCCTTAAAAGTTAACTTTTTATACGTGGATGACGTATACAAGGAATGCATGGCCATGGGTGGGGTGGGGGAAACTCCTTTTGTGCCTGCACAGCAGAAGCCGAATCTGCTCTGTCTCCGCTCAGTTCTCTCTCCATACTAACCTACCATCTTCTTTTTCTCTAGCTGGGCACACAGATTTGCATTCTACAACCAACCGCCGTCCATGAAGAAGTGTCTTGATTCCTTTTGCCATATTAAAAATTCACAGCCAGAAATATTGGGACACTCATGTGCACTCTGATGTCCTCACTAGACCTCAAACTGCACAAAGAGGAGACCAATTTTGTCGTTGTTGTTGTTAAATTCAGAATTATTTTATTTTTTTTAAACATTTTTTTTAAAGTTTTATTTTTGAGACAAAGACAGAGCGTGAACGGGGGAGGGGCAGAGAGAGAGGGAGACACAGAACCGGAAGCAGGCTCCAGGCTCTGAGCCATCAGCCCAGAGCCCGACGCGGGGCTTGAACTCAGGGACCGCGAGATCGTGACCTGAGCTGAAGTCGGACGCTTAACCGACTGAGCCACTCAGGCGCCCCTAATTCAGAATTATTTTAATCAAATGTTTTTTATTGAGCGATAATTGACATATAACGTTATATTAATTTCAGGTGTGCAACAATGATTTGGATATTTACATGTATGATGAGATGATCACTATAGTAAGGCTAGTTAACATCCATCACAATACATTGTTACAAATTTCTTCTCATGAGAACTTTTAAGATCTACTCTTAGCAACTTTCAAGTATACAACACAGTATTCTTAACTGTGCGTTACATCCCCAGAACTTCTGTTATAACCTGAAGTTCGTACCTTTTGACCCTGTTTGCCCATTTCACCTACCTTCTGGAACTGATTCTTTTTTTATTTTTCACTCTATACCCAGTATGTGGTGTAGTGAGTGGGAGAGCAGGTACTTTATAAAATGTATTGAATGAATCATGAACCCAGTACTTCTTCCTTGAAAGACCCTGATATGGGGGGAATTAGCAACCCGTGCGCTCATTTGTTAAACTGAGGCTAGTCTCTGTCTCTGTCTGTCTGTCTCTCTCTCTCTCTCTGTCAAAAAAAAAGAGAGAATGCACAAGCAGGAGAGGGGCAGAGAGAGAGGGGGAGACAGAGAATCTGAAGCAGGCTCTGCACTATCATCACAGAGACGGATGTGGGGCTCAAACCCACAAACCGTGAGATCATGACCTGGGCCAAATCGGACACTCAACCGACTGAGCCACCCAGGCATCCAGGCTAGTCTCTCTTTAACAACCAACAGAATTACCAATCCCACACCTGCTAGCCACGTTGACATTCACATCACACTCCCCCTCTCTTCCACCTCTTTTTAAAAACTTCCCATGTTGGGGAGGGGGGAGAAATGTTCGAGATGACACTGACTTCTCTTGCATATCTAAGACATTCTTCACTCTCTGCCAGACCTTTTCCTAAACCTTGCCCAAAAGGAGATTATCTCTGTAATCCTGTCATACATAATGATTCTCTTTTCCCACATTTTCCTCCAGCTCCCCACCCGGTCCTAGTCAAGCATTACCTAACTTTCTAATCCTGTTCCGTGTCTCTCAGGATTTCTTGACACAGTTTTAATGATGCCAAGCCCTGAAGCTGGACATCAAAGGAATAAAGCATGAAAAGTATCTATTCTGTCATAAGATTTATTCAGCGCTCTGTGTCCTAGTTTGGGGGTGTGCAATGTGTGAAAACCGCCTCATTTTCAGCCAGATACAGAGCCCGCATTGAAAAAGCACAAGCCTTGTATAAAGTTTCTTATCTTTATTTTTTAACTTCACTCGAATAAGGAAAACAGAATTAGTTCCATTGGAATTTTATTCACCTGTTTAGTCTTATTCTTTTTTTGAGGATAGTTGCCGGACAATGTTACATTAGTTTCAGGCGTACAGCTTATGGATCGGACAAGTTCACAAATTCTGCTATGTTCCTATACTCACCACAAGCATAGGTCTGTCCTGTTTCATTGCTCTTACAGTATCGTTGACGATATCTCCTGTGCTGTGCCTCTCATTCCCATGATTTCTTCATTCCCAAACAGGAAGCCAGTATCTCCTACTCCCCTTCACCCATTTTGCCCCTCCCCCCAGGCCTCCCCGCTCTGGCGACCATCCGTTTGCCCTCCGTATGGTTTTGACGGCGTTGTGTTTGTGAGCAACAGGAGAGGGCATGGCCACGGGCTGAAGGGGTGAAGATAAAAAGAAAAGGAAAAGAGAAGCCGGTGAGGATGGCCTGATGCCAGTCTTGCACCCTGGTGCCTACCTCACCCTGTATTCCCTACCATTTCTTCTCTGGCACAACTGTGTGTTGGAATTTACACAGATGTAGACAATGAAGCCCTTGCAACTTGCAACTTGGCTCCCAAAACAGTTTATCCCATTGTCTACACAGATGCCATTTGAGGGAGAATTTAGAAAATTCAAGAGTTTAGAAAATGATCTCCTCCATCCCTGCCAGAGTCCTTGGAGCTCACAGCGCTTAGAAATAAAGCGAGGCTCTCTGATGGGCCTTGGTGTGTACCCACGGGCAGATCTGGCAGATTCGCCACTCGGTGTCCCTGGCTTGTGTATATTCTTTTCTGCCCTATGTCCTCCTTCTCCAAGAGCAGGGCCCCTTCAGTGAATGAGTGCCATGCCAGCTGACAGAGAAGGGCACACTCTCTCTGTGGCCAAATGGCCATAAACCATAAGCAGCTGTTGTTTTCCTAAATGTGGTTCAGAGCTTCTGTTCTCCAGCAGAGGGAACAATAGTGCCCCGAAGGTGTCTTTGGCACAAACCGATGCTGGATCTCTAAGAGTGTGTCTGTGAGTTAAATGGTCCAACAATGGAAAAAGCGTCTTGCCCAGAGTCCTGTCAGGCAGCCCTCAGGTTAGAGAGAGCTTTAGACAATGGACACGCTGGGCTCAGATCAGCTCCAGTAAGCGATAGCAAAAGCAAACTCTTGACCTTCAGGTGTTTCTATTTCACCAAAGAAATTCTATCACACACCAAGGAATTGATTTTACACAAGGCTGATTTTAAGCTTGGCTTAGTAAAATTCCTCCCTGGAACTTGTCTCCGGAAGGTGGAGAAAAGTTAGCCCAAGTGAGAGTGATTCAGGTGCACTTTGACAGCAGCCAAGCTCATTCCCTGTCTTTAAGGATTTCCTTACAAAGAGGAAGGATACACGTAGTTTTCAAGGAGGGGGTGGAAAGCATTTCCCCTAACTCAGGGTTCCACTGTGGGGTCTGTAGGTTCCAGGAAAATGAACACAGAAGTGCTGGCATGTCTCCACTTACAGATTTGTTAGTTTGTTTTGGTAAAATTGTCCATACGTTTCTTTGGATTCTCGGACAAGTCTGCAGACCGGACCAGGTTAAGAACCGGTGCCCTGTGTCCTACATTATTTCACATTCCTCTATCATTAGGGACAGTGACCCTGAAAGCAGAGAGGTCCAATAGCGGAAGATGAACCCGGGCTGTTGCCAAATTCCCTGAATAAGGAAATTGATATCTACCACATTGATTCCCTCCCGAATGACACTATACCAACCTCTACTCCTACAGGAAGTGAAATAAGAAATTGTTCTGTCCGCAACAATGCCACCCAGGCATCATCTGTTCCTTTCGTGACACTCAGTATATTTCATAACAGCCTCTCTCTGCCTCTTGCCCCTGTCCCAGTAGGAATAGGCCTGGTTCAGCCATCCTTTTGTCCCGGAGAGACTCCCTACCTTACGTACTCCTTCTTGGCAAAGAGTCTTGACTAAAATTATCGCTTGAGTACATCCTGTTCTTGTTTCCATTCTGAACAGTACCTAAAGGGATTATTATAATCCAGGGCTATATAAAGGCATCAAAAGGATTGAGATAATTGAGCTTATCTAAACGTTGATGCCTAAGTAACTACCCACGAACAACATCCAACTGTACTACAGGGTGTGGTTCTGATGTCAACAGGATAATTGGTGAAACCGTCAGCCAGCCAGACTTGACAAAGGGACGTGTTTCCGTGGCCAGACTCCCTCTGTGGCTATTTCTGTTGATACTTTTCATAGTCCACTCTCGGCCCATCCTGAACTACGTGGTCCTTTTACGGGTATTAATCCAATAATTGTAAGGAATTATCAGTGTCCTTTGTCACTCATTCTGCAACTTTCCAAAGTTCAGACTTTACGCAGAGAATCTTCGTCCAGGATAGTGTTCTACCAATAGCACCATCTTTCTTGTTTCACTAACACTCCAGGGTGACACATAGCTTATCATCCAGGAGAAATGCTACACCGTGACAACAGCACCCTCCAGGCGAACTGGAACATGGTTACCATACCCTGCACAAAACCACGCGATGCTCAGGGATTCATTCATCTCGGTCACACGCTGTACTCGCATCACCTTCCTCACATTTGATCTCTTCTCCCAGTTAAGGTGAAAATGGTAGAAGACGCTTTGGGGCAACAAGACAATGAATTCCAAGTTAGGAACTGTCTGAAGAGGGGCACCTGGGTGGTTCAGTCGGTTGAGCCTCCAACTCTTGATTTCAGCTCAGGTCATGATGCCAGGGTCGTGGGATCAAGCCCTGCCTAGGGCTCCACGCTGAGCTTAGAGCTGCTTAAGATTCTCTCTCTCTCTCTCTCTCTCTCTCTCTCTGCCCCTCCCCCACACTTGCATTCTCTCTATGTATAAAGTAATTTTTTTTCTAATTTTTAACTCACTGAAGAAAAAATGGCCATTTTATAAAAGTCGTGAACTTAGCTGCTCCCTGTGCTGCATTATTACATAGCCCTTTGCGGCAGCCAGCTGCCATTTTGCCCTTGAACCATCTCATGTTTTTGTTTTTAATGTTCATTTTTGAGAGAGACAGAGCATGAGCAGGGAAGAGGCAGAGAGAGGGGGAGACACAGAATCTGAAGCAGGCTCCCGGCTCCCAGCTGTCAGCACAGAGCCCGACACGGGGCTCGAACTCACAAACCGCGAGCTGTGAGATCATGACCTGAGCTGAAGTCGGATGCTTGACTGAGTGAGCCACCCAGGCATCCCCCATTTCATGCTCTTTTACATGCCCATTAGGCCATGGTGTATTTAAAACCTGATTTTTCTCCCCACATTCCATATAAACTTAAAGCATCATTTGGTAATCAAGTAATCAAAAAAACAGCTACAGAATCGATACCAGAATTGCCAGGAGCTAGGGATACAATAAAAACCAACCCGTGCTCATTCTTTCTTCTTTCCGCAGATTCGAAACGTGGCAGCAAATCTCTGCGTGGACAGCAAGCACGGAGCCACAGGCACCGAGCTGAGGTTGGATATCTGTGTCAAGGACGGTTCTGAAAGGACGTGGTCTCATGAACAGGTATGTGACAGGTGTAAGCGGGGCTGAGGCAGGCGTGGAAGGATGCAGTGAGAACAGACCTCTGGGCGGGACACGCGGACCTGCCCAGTTCTGTCACTAACCAGCGAGGCAGTTATGTGAACGCCTCCACTTCTTTGTTTCCCTTGCTGCTCAGAGAAGCTGCGATAATCAATTGAGATCATGTATACAAAAGCGCTTTCAACAATAGAAAGGATGCTAGAAATGTTGACTGTGACCCCAGGCTTATATTTCCTTTCCCAGAAGGAGAGTCTTCAAACCACAAAAAGCCTGTATGGTGTCATGTAACTCTTCCAACTAAGTTTCATGGTTTTATTGAAAGACTCTGTGTTATTTTGTCAGCTTTCGTGGCTTTGCCTAATCTTCTTTTCCCCTCTGGCTGTATTTTGAAAAGAATACTTTACATACCCTTCTTGTAGCAGGTTGTAATCTTATACATGAAGGTAACTTTGAAGCAGTAACATCTCCACACACGGGCTTCGTGGGCTGGTGCAAGACTAGGTATTGCCTTTGATTGAAAAGCCTTTCAGTGGCTTCTGTTCATTGAGTGAGTTGTGAGTCCCGTCCACTTGGAGAACCGATGGTCTTTAGGAGGGAGTTTCCTCACACTGTGTCACTTGAAAAGAAGAAAGGAGAGTGGGTAGAATTGTGTCTGCCCCTTTTTATTGTTTTAATTTTTAATTATGAAAAGTCAAATAGGAAACTATATATAAATATATATACACTAATATAAAAACTAATAGAAACTATTATAGCACATCTGGGCGCACTCATTACACAGATTTAACAAGTATCTACAGCTATCGCCATCTTTTTTTAAGTTTATTTATTTATTTTGAAAGAGAGAGAGAGAGAGTGTGTGTGTGTGTGTGTCTGTGTGTGTGCGTGGGAGGGGGAGAGAGAGAGAGAAAGGGAGAGGGAGAATCCCAAGTACGTTCCAACTGTCAGTGTGGAGCTCAACACAAGGCTCAAATTCATGGAACTGTGAGATCATGACCTAAGCCAAACCCAGGAGTCTTAACTCTTACCCGACTGAGCCACCCAGGCATTCCTGCCAAATTTTTTCAAAGAATAGAATTTGTAGATACAGCTAAAGCCCCTTCCCCATCTTACTCCTCTCTCTCCCTCTACTAAAGGATACATCCCCAATTCAGGAGAGTATAACCCGCCTGTGCTTTGGTTGTCAGAAGGGTCCCTAATTTCTCTCTTAGAAAACCGAAAACAGTAGACCAACAGTTTCCAGTAAGGCTCTCGCCCTCTCCTTTAGCATATTCCTCAAGTGTCCATCTTGTATATTCAACCAGTGAAGACACGCTGTGCCCAGCCTAGGATCTCAAAGAATTCCTCCGGTGTGGCAGGTTGGCACCTCCCTGTCCCCACCCCACTGTCCCTTCCTACCGCACCCGTAGCCTGCGTTACAGGGGAGAGCAGCATGACTCAGGGAAGCGGTCGCACAGCATGTACACAACACAGCCCGGAACCAGTGCGGTCAGCCCCCGAACCACCTCCGCCGCCCCTCTCGCCGCTGCTCTGGGCCTTTCCCTCTGACCCACAGCCTTGCGGGTGTTCCGGAAGGATCGTGGGCCTCGCACGATCTAGGTCAGGCCAACCTAGATTTCAGCCACTCTCACCTGTGTGACCTTGTGAAATGGTTAAGTCTTTCGAAGCTGGTGTTCCTCCTCTGTAAATAGGGACAATAATGTTCACCTCGCAAACGGGGTTCCAATGAGAAGAAAGCTCGTCTGGGATATAACAGCATCTTGCATGTGTGGTAGGGGCAGAATACATACGCTTTCCCTTCTACCTTCTGACATCTCCTCCCCCAGCTCACCTCCTACTAACTCCAAATTAGAAATTTCTCTCAGGCCTAAGGCAGCTGCCAACACCAAATACTGTTTGTCATTCACTCAAGTATATCCTCCAGGATATGGACGTTTATCAGATGGGTTTTAAAGAAGGCTCTGCAGCTCCGGGATTTACGAATAGGAACGTAACGTCAGTAACCGCTGACTTGCCTCCTCCTTCCTCCACCTCTTTCTACGAGCACCACAGGGATGCTACCAGGGATGTGAGGAATAGTGCTGGCTTGTCACCTCTACAAAGCAATTCCTGCCTCAGCCTGGGAGTCAGAGAGAAGGCTTCACAGACCTATCAGTCAGACCCACGTGTAGAGTGCGAAAGGATATTTTAAGAAGAAACAGAAGCATGTTATGGGGAAAATCTAGGTCTGTGAGGCTAACTTCCTCTCTGCCACAGCTGTTCAGCCCAACCAGGGAACATACCTCACCAGCTGGTTGATAAGAAGTATGTGCGCCTGCCTGAATGCCTGAATCAGGTTTAATATTTCTGTCCCCTGGCATGTTCTAGAGGGAAATAGGCTCTGGACCACAGATTTTATGTGACGGCTAAAAAATAAATATAAATAAAGTCAACTACATGGCATACGCTTTAAAAATGGTTGGTTTAGGGGCGCCTGGGTGGCGCAGTCGGTTAAGCGTCCGACTTCAGCCAGGTCACGATCTCACGGTCCGTGAGTTCGAGCCCCGCGTCAGGCTCTGGGCTGATGGCTCAGAGCCTGGAGCCTGTTTCCGATTCTGTGTCTCCCTCTCTCTCTCTGCCCCTCCCCCGTTCATACTCTGTCTCTCTCTGTCCCAAAAATAAATAAACGTTGAAAAAAAAAAATTAAAAAAAAAAAATGGTTGGTTTATTATCCCCCCCCCCCCCCCCGCGCTGAACTGGAAAAATCTATGACACGTAATACAAGAAATAGCCACCAGAGGGCAGCACTAGACTAGACAAGCAGACAACTATGTAAGAGGCCCAAAAAGACCAGTTTGATACAGTTCTTTAAAAAGATTTCTTCCCTACAGATTTCTGAAAAGAGAGCTACAAGGAGATTAAACAAAGTTGACAGGAGGTTTAAAAAAAAAAGGAATGATATTTGAAATATGTATCACCATATATTGACTTGGTGATTAAAGCATTACAAGCTGCTTTGTTTTTCCGATAATTAACTGTGAGCCTTATTCACTGTATTACTCAACGACTTATATGAATTAAGACTCGTTCTCCTACATTTAGATTAAAATTCTTGGGTGAAAAAAGAAGTATATCAGAGCAGGAAAATTGTAGGTATCCTTTTAATCCAAAAGCATTCAAAGAACACAAAAGGGGCATTTATTAGAGTTGAAATGATTGTTTTTAACAAGTGGCAAAAATAAAATACAAATGAATAAACAAAATAATTACGTGGGAGATAGTGGACAGTCTATTGAAGCACCTGTATAAGAAAATGCCTTTTGTTGCAGAACACCGGTGATGACTAATTTGGCTTCTATGAAGGAAGCAATTTGTGCGATTCATTTTTCCAGGGCCATCTATTTAGCTGTTTGAGATCACTGCAGCATTGTGTACTGGCTTTCAGTTTCCTTTAGGGACCAAGACAGAAAGAGAAAAATAGAACCTAATAAGGCTGGAAAGAATATCCTCCAAATGCCATTAATGAGGCCAAGGGAGAGGAGGGGAGAGGAGCCAGAACCCTCTGTGGCCTACAGTTTGGACAGGCAGCAGGCTCTGATCTCATGCTGGGGAGGAGGCACGGCGGCACAGCAGGCCTTCCTCCTGCTGTAGAGGCAGATTCCTTCTGCAAGACCTGGAGAGGAGATGTGCGGACGGACGGAGATGGGAGCAAGTCAGTGCATGTGGTAAAGGACAGATTCTGGGACACAGAGCCTCACTCTCAGCACGGGGCATAGGTGGGCTCCAACTGCAAGGAGGAATGTGCAATATCTCGGATTTCTGTCAACCATATAACAAGGAAATAAAACATAACTACCCACGGAGAGAAAAATGTTTTCAATCTTCTTAAATCAGGTAGCAAGATCAAGTAATAAATGTATTTGCAGGACTAAGTCTAGCGAAGCTTATTCATATGATACAGCACAAACCCAGGCAACATTACATACACCGCATTGATATTAAAGCAAAGAAGTATTCGTTATGTATCATTCTGGATCTATATTTAAAAGTATCACCTAAAAGAAACAAGTGGAGAGGTGAACATCAACTGACTCTAAAATTGAGGGATTTGGGGTTGAAAACAATCAAGAGTATGTGAATCCTGGGGAACTTAACAGAAACCCATGGGGGAGGGGAAGGGGAAAAAAAAAAGAGGTTAGAGAGGGAGGGAGCCAAACCCTAAGAGACTCTTAAAAACTGAGAACAAACTGAGGGTTGATGGGGGGTGGGAGGGAGGGGAGGGCGGGTGAGGGGTACTGAGGAGGGCACCTTTTGGGATGAGCACTGGGTGTTGTATGGAAACCCATGTGACAATAAATTTCATATTTAAAAAAAAAGATTTAAATCAAATATCAAATAAATAATACAGAGAAGAGTTCTTAGAAAAAAGAAAAGAAAACAATCAAGAGTTATTGTACAGGAAACCTGAATGAAATCTAAGTATTTCCATCAGTAAGAAACAGCCCAAAGGTAAGAGACAAACTATAAATGCCACAATAACATCATAAAATGCAAACAATGAAAATAACTTTCATAATGTCTGCTTGCTCGTGGTTTGACAAAATCGCACACAAGGAAGTGTGCCTAATGAATGAAAGGCTCAATGCCTGATTGGTTTGACATGGCCATTAGGATAAGATAAATGACAAGAGAAAGCATTTCCAAGACACAAGAGAGAAAAATTTTTAGCTAATGAGAGTTGCAGAAGAATAAAGCAGTTGATATAATCTGGAAATATGTCACTTGGGACGCAGGAAAGCAATCACCACGTACTCACGATGATGATGATGGTGGTGGTGATGATACAGCATAAAACACTCTGAAAACTACCAGCCAACAATCAATCTACAAATCTGGGAATGATTATCGCACTATAATGACAAACTTAGAAACAAGAAAAAAAGTCACCTAAGGAGCCCTGGGATATAATTCGGACAATAGATGAATAAGATCCAGCTAATAAAAACAATAAGGAAAATAAAAAGAAAGCAAGAAGTAATATATATATATATATATATATATATATATATATATATATATATTTCCCCTCAACTGTGTAATGAGGAACTGTGCTAGGTAATAATAACAGCCCCTTTCAACTCTGGCCTTCTATGTATATGGAAACCAAAAAGAGAAGGAAAGGCACAGAGGGAAATGGAAAAAAGCATGGGTTTGACTGTTTATAGTACCAAGAAAGTGTGATATTTAAATGAAATTAAGACCTAATCAGTGCCAATGACAGGCTTATAGGACAGGAAATTTCTGTTTCAGGAATAGGTAACTAAGCCAAGAATCATCGAAGATGAAAGTTCAAAAAAATAATATTATTATTGCTATTATTCTAATTAGACACAAACAGCCCAAATTTATTTAAAGAACTAACAAGACCAACTGCTTTATCTTGTCAGTTATCCCAGTGTAGTTTCTGTTAGTAGAATGGACGCAAGTTTTCATTCATTCAATAGAAATTTTATTGGACATTTATTGTATGTTCTGAATTGTTCTGCATGCTAGAAATGCAAAGATAAAAAAGATCAATCCTACCATTAAGGATCTCACTGTCTAGTGAGGGTACAGACACATAAATGGGCAATCATGACGAAGTAAGGTAAAGGATGAGAAGGAGTCAGGGGGTTCAAAGAGGAAGGCTTCTTGGTTGGGTGGGCACCTGAACTAATCTTAAAGAACTGATGACTATGAACTAGGTTGGCTGGTGAATGTTGGCCTTCCAACCGGAGGGACTCTCATGAACAAAGTCACAGAAGGGAGTAAAGAGCCTGATTAGTGCCAAGAATTACTAATGTTTTTGAATTGAGATATAATTGTCATACAACTTTATATTAGCTTCAGTTGTATAACGTAAAGATTTAATATTCGTGTGTATTGTGAGATGATCACTACAGTAAGTCTCGTTAACACATACCGCCATACATAGTTACAGAATTTGTTTTTCTGGTGGTGAGAACCATTCAGATCTACTCTCTTAGCAATCTTCCAAATGAGTTGTTGTAGCTGGAACATGAACTAAAGGGAAAGGAATGCAGCTGGGAAAAAAAAAATGGCAAAGGCAGGATGGTGGAAATTTCTTTATATGTTAAAGAGTTTGAACTATATTCTCTAAGGGTTATGGGAAAACGTGGTTAGATTTCAGGTTGAGAGGTAATATGGTCAAAGAGTTACGAAGGAACCAAAAAAGGAAGGTGGGACAGAAACCAATTGGGAAGTCATTTCAGTAGTCCAGACAAGAAATATTGAGAGCAAAGATAGTGGAGATATAGAGAAGAAGGGACTGCTTCCAGCAATATTCAGGAGACAAGAATGGTAACACTTGCTAATGGATTAAGCAGTGAAGGTAATGGAGACAAAGGACCTAAAAATGAAAGACTCCCAGCTTGGCAAGCGAGTGCTATGACTACCAGTTAAAACAAAATAAAGGAGTAGGAACAGGTTTAGAACGACAGAAAATCAACTTGAATTTAAGATATTTTGAATGTGAGATGTCCATGGGATGTACAGATGGGAAATTGTACACAGAGTGGGACATATTACAGATGATAAGTTATCAACGTATTGGCGAGTCATCAATGTATTGAGCTGAGCAATGAGAGAAGGCACAGTTTCTCTTCATGAACCTATTTCAAATGCCTAACCTAAGACCCTTGTCCTTCTATTTAAAGCACTCTCTTTTGTCCCGTCTTCCAGGAAAACAGAACACCGTCACTCACCGTTACGCAGGCAATCAACTTTCAGATGTTCGATTTAGAGCATTTCTTTCTGATTTTCTTAACCCATTTTTTCTTCAAGTTTTCTGCAGTTTCCCTATCACTTCACTGTTTTTGTTAGCCGTCCCTGGTATTTTGCCAGATTCTCTACATTTTCTTACCCGGGTAGGACCTAAAAACTGGACTATTCCAAGGGCCTGATCAGTGCCAAGTGTATTATCTACACACAATTCAGCATTGCACTCACTGTTGTATCAGCAGGGCCCCTCTGACAGTTCTTTATCTTGCCATTCACAGCTTGGCTTCACAAAGGCCACCTTAAGTCTTGTTGTAAGAATTACATAAACTCATTGAAATCTTAGAATTGGAAGAAAGCGTAGGTCTCATCCAGTCCAATTCCCCGCTTACTTGAGGATTTCTCCTCCTGAACTCCTTAAGTGGTTGACCATTTCCCTTATAGAAGTGTTGTTTCTTAATTAAATATATTGTAAAATTCACTTAGTGCTTAGTGCCTCCTAAGTAGCATTTTTTTTTAATGTTTATTTACTTTTGAGAGAAAGAGAGAGACAGAGCATGAGCTGGGAGGGGCAGAGAGAGAGGGAGACACAGAATCTGAAACAGGCTCCAGACTCTGAGCTGTCAGCACAGAGCCCAACGCGGGGCTCGAACTCACAAACCGTGAGATCATGACCTGACCCAAAGTGGGACGCTCAACCAACAGACCCACCCAGGCACCCCAAGTAGCATTCTTTTAAATAATACAATGGGAAGGACAGGATAGAATAGACTAAAATAGGAAAAGATTGGTTGGAATTATCAGGGTCCATTAAATGCAGTAAGGACAACAATCCTTTCGTGAAGCTTCTGTTTTCACTTGGGGAGGAGGAATCCGTGTGTGTGTAAACTTGATCCCTTACTGTGCGTTACAGTCCAAAACTTTCTATGTTGCCCTCCTGAATTACTCTTACCAACTCCAGAAAATTAATCTGCCTATTCTTTGCTTCATTAAGCTTAGCTTCCATTTAAATCAAATTTTTCAAACTGCTGGCATCAGTCCAGCTCAGCTCGGCTTCCCGTCTTTTTGCAGTCAATCTGCTTATTTGGGCTAACTGCGCAGCATTTGATCCAGTAGCATTTTATCTAAATGAATGTAAAGAGCGTCTTCCCCTCCCACCCCTCCCCTTCCATCTTCCCCCTGCCGCTCCCCTCCCTCTTCTTCTGTCCCTCCCTCCCTCTCTCCTGCTCTCACTCTCTCTTTCTTCCCATGCCATGCCTCTGTCATTTTTCCTGGTTCCTCGTTGGGAAATCCTCATTTGTACTTTTTGGCAGCCCAGGCCAGAGGCGCCACCGTTGCTGCTACAGAGCTTTATGACACATGCCTTTTTCAGCACCTCTAGTAAGGCTAGATGGAGTTCTTTGCTGGTAACTCACAAAGCAGAAGTGCCGGGTTGCAAAAAGACCTCCCTTGCTCTCCAGACTCTCCGAACTAAACTCACTGTCGTTCTTCTGCTGTGGTTGTTTTGTTAGCTCTTTACTTTGGGATGGAGAGAAGATATCCGACCCGGGGAGCCACTTCACACCCGAAAATTCTGCTTCGATGCAATCTCGCACAACAGCCCGGTCACTCTCTATGACTGTCACGGCATGAAGGGGAACCAGCTCTGGGGATACAGAAAGGTAAGAATCAGTTCCCCGCAGCCATCCTCAAACTGCTGGGCTTAAGGTTTCTCACTCAAAGTCTGTTGGCTGGTTAACACACTGTTTTTATTTAAATTGTTACCTAGACACAAGCGTGCACGTTTGGCGGGGCGCCTGGGTGGCTCAGTCGATTGAGCCCCAGACTTCCGCTCAGGTCATGATCTCACGGTTCATGAGTTCGAACTCCACAGGGAGTTCACTGCTCTCAGCACAGAGCCCGCTTTGGGTCTTCTGCCCCCTCTCTCTGTGCCCCTCCCCTGCTCTCATGCTCTCTCTCAAAAATAAATAAAACATTTTTTTAAAAGTATACACATTTGGCTCCAGCATTTGGAGATCACCAGCAAAGATTAAAGATAAAGCATGCTGGAAGGGGCATTGTTTTTGGCTTTGCTTGCTATGTGTGCACCCATCACAACCAGTTATGTCTGAAAAATGGTTTGGGGCCACAACACGCTCAAGTGAAGGTACTTGTCTTAACCCAGACAACTCCCGGGTGGAGGGACCACGTACCCAATAAACAAATGGACACGTGTGTAATTTTTAAGAACCTCAAGTCACTCGCTCGCACACATGCACACATTAACATCCATTTATTATATATCTTAATCCCATTTGCTTAGGAGCTGTCTGGGTTAAGACGAAGTTATAACAATCCACACTCATGGGGAGGCAATTGTTGCAACCTTTCTACAGAAACTGACCCATTTGTAATTTGGCCAAAATCCTCTCCAAGTATGACAAAGGAGAATTTATTTGGGAGACTTTAAGGTTTAAAGAACTGGGCCACTTGGGCAGCTCAGGTCAAGCACCTGAATCTTGATTTCATCTCAGCTCATGATCTCACTGTTTGTGCGATCGAGCCCCACATTGGCTCTGCACTGACATGTGGAGCCTGCTTGGGATTCTCTCTCTCCCTCTCTTTCTCCCTTCCCCTGCTCTCTCTCGTGCACACAAAATAAATAAATAAGCTTAAAAGAAAGTTTAAAGAATTATAAAGTTAACATTTAATGACAGAAAAAATAGTTCAAAAGCAAATATAAAAATCACATTTTATTGAGTTGATAAAGAGCAATTAAATTTGTATTTTAAAATATTTTCATTAAGTTGTCTCCTGATAACTTTTTAGGGTACTATACAAATTTTTTTTTCCAACTCCTTTGTCTTTTAAGGCAGGACTTGGCTGTCAATTAGCAAATACTCCATAAGCTCCATTGTACCCTTCAAGTTCGTAGAACTGCCGGGGACCTTCCCAGCCAGAAAGATGACACCCTGTGTTTGCCTTTTCACACCCTAGCATAATTCGGGCTTACTCTAAACTATACAGAAAATGCCACCCCCCACCACTTTAATCATGAGCTTTGGCTCTCCTGTGGGGAGGTAAATAGTATCCTAAGGGATACAAGAAAGCTAAAGGGAAGAATCTGCCGAGAATCAATATGGGGGATCACTGGTTTTGATATCTGTTCCCTCACTTCATAGATTTCTGGTTTCCCCCTCTTAGCGGTGGACACCTAAAATTCTACTCAAAGGCAGACCTATTGGTACAAGCATATTCTGCACAGCACCACTCGCCATAGCATCTGGCAGGCTGCGGCTATGTGTCCAGAAAAGTACAACACATCGGTTGTATCCTTCTGTTTTCCTTACAAAATGCATCACAGATGATTAATCTTGCCAACCCCTCTTTGTTATTCAATATGGTACAAGCTACGGGTGGTGCAATAATCAAGTTGTTTTGTTTTTATGGTTATATTCTGGCCTTTAAGAAATTACTTTCTGGGCACATCGATAATCTACCTGATTCACCATTTCCCTAGTTTGCTGGCTTTCCCTAATGAACAGACCATTTCTCGTTATTGTACATTTATAGCATGAGAGACAGAACATTCAATAATGTGCAATTAAGCCAAGGAAATATAGTTGTTTTCATTAGGGAGCTTACAAAAGCTTACAGATGGATAAAACAAACTAATACACATGCACACAGAGCTCCTGGAGAGGAAAAAAAATGGCTGTGGTGATTTCCAGAGGTAACTCTTATAGTTTTAACATTGTAAACCTTCCAGGACCCTAAGGGACTTGTGAAAAGGAGCGGCTACAGGATGCACTTGTGCTGTGGCACCTTTTCTCAGTTGCTTTTGTAGCTGTTGGCCTTGCATTACTTAGCAAAAGGTTACATTCGCTGTGTATTTATATAACAAGCAAGGTATTTATACATAATCAGGAACAAGCCAAAGGCTCAAAATGGAAAGTTTCTGAAATATCTCATCTTGGTCGATGACTCAGGCTTATTCAGATGCACCTGTTTTTGAAAATGCTTCTTGTTTATCCCATGGATTATTCCCAAGGCATAAAGAGAGAAAGCACCAAGAGAGAAGTGTCTCCGGGGTGTTACCTTGTTTATTTGGATGCGCTACCTGGCCCTGGGAGCTTCCAGATAGTTTAGCATCTTTTGAGTCAGCTTTGGAGCTCCCTCCTTTTATTAGCATATTCATGAATAAACAAGATCCCTAAGACTCTACTAATTGCCTAAAGGACCACAGTGGGCCATCTCCTAAGCTCCTAAGGTAATCATCATCATCGTCTCCAACTGTTAAGGAGGCACTGAGCTAGTGCTTTACCCACATTCCCTCAAACCTCGCAACGACCTAGATTCTATTATGTATAATTCACGGAGAAAGAAACCAATACCAGCATATTTGTGCTGGAGCCAACATTCAGATTCAGGTGCATCTGGCTTTCAAGTCATTAGCTTTGGGGCCCCTGGTGGCTCAGTCGATTGAGCCTCCGACTTCGACTCAGGTCACGACCTCTCGGGTCCATGAGTTTGATCCCCGCGTCGGGCTCTGTGCTGACAGCCCAGAGCCTGGAGCCTGCTTCTGATTCTTTGTCTCCCTCTCTCTCTGCCCCTCTGCCACTCATGTTCTCTCTCTCTCTCTCTCTCTCTGTCTCTCAAAAAGTAAATAAATATTTAAAAAATTTTAATAATAAATAAAGTCTTTACTTTTTCCCCTGCCATACTCTTAAATCGGATCAGTGTTCCCTGGGAGAGTTCCAATGCCTACTGGATTCAGCACCACTGATAGCAGCCAACCTTTCCTCCAGCTACGTGACAATTTCTTAGAAAAGGAAGGTGACCAGATGCTACTTTGCTTGAGTGCGTGAAGGTTGTTGTCAGGTCCCACTTTCTGACCCATCGGCAGCCGTTGGCTCCCAGTTGTTGTAATTTTTTTTCAGGAAGACTTTTGGGTTGTTTCCCAGCTTTATTGAGATACAGTTGTCATATAACATTGTGTGCATTTAAGGTGTAGAATGCAATAATTTGACATATGCATATATTGCAAGGAGACCACCACTATCAGTTTAGTTAACACACCCATCACCTTACAGGGTTACGATTTTTTCTGTGATGAAAACTTTTAAGCTCTACTCTCTTAACAACTTTCAATATACAACACTGTATTGTTAACTATAGTCACCATGCTATGCATTACGTCCCTAGAACTTACTCATCTTATAACTGGAAGTTTGTACTTTTGACCACCTATATCCATTGCCCCACCCCCCCCCCAGCTTTCAGTTATTCTTATATGTGAGTCATTGCTACCACAAAAAAGGGGGTAAGGATCCCTATTTTATTGTCTCGTAACTAGGTTCCCTTATACAAGCGTGTCCCACAATAACAAGTACCACGGGGAAAGACTCTCATTCTTGGTTTTTCTTTTACCACCAGGGGGACCCCTCTTACAAAAACAATGACTTGTTGAAATGACCTCAGTAAAAATATTTAAATGATCAGCAAATATCCAAAATAAAAAACTCTCTTCCCTCTTCTTCAACCCCTAAATCTAATTAGTCACTAAGACTTGTCAACCCCCTCCTTGGCCAATATCTCTAAAGTCTATCCTCTCGGCCATGCCTATACCCCCTGACCTAATTGCAGCCCTTCTTATCTGACCCCTGGATTATTGTTAAGAGCTACCTCAAAGGTCATCCTGCCTCCTATCCCTACCCTCTCTAACCCAGCTTCCATCGTGAAGTCAGAGAGAGTTTATACAAAATCTGGCCATTGTACTTGGTTTCACACGAAGTAAAAGATAAAGTGCCTTTTTGCAGTTCTTATCCTGACCCTTCACGATCTGGTCAACATAATGACTGCCTTCGATGCCTAACACATCCCAAACTGTAATGTGATCTTGAATAAGTTATTTTGCATCTATGATTTTCAACTTCCTTATCAACATCATAGGGATAATAATTAAGTGAGTTAAACTTAACATGCAAAAATTAGCAGTTTCTGGCCACATCATCAAAGTTACACCCATGTGGGTGACAAATGCACTTTTTACATTGAAAAAATACCACATTGATATACCACATCACTACAGTAACCTATCTTAAGCACTATTAACTGTTGCTTCCGCCCCTCAAAAAATTAAGAGCTATTTCCCTTGTTCCTTTATAAATACACATTTTTATTGGCATATAATATGTACTTAATTTGGGTTTCCCTAGATGTATACCTGATGTGAGAATTTGAGAGTGTTTTATTTGGGAGATGGTCCCTCCAAATCTTGGTAGGAAGGAGGTAAGTGGACAGGGAGGGGGTGGAAGTCAATAAAGGGTGAATTATCAAGCAGGTACCACTGTGAGCAATTAGAACTCAATCCTACCAAAAATCTCTGGAGACGGTATAGGGCATGTATCAGAGAGCAAATAAACTCACTTAATCTTTGGTTAATATTATTCCTAAGGGGAGGGGAGTTTATTCTCAGACATCTCTCAGCGGTTCCTCTTATGGACAGAACTGTTCCTGTGGCCGGAAACAGCCTTTAGGGAGTGAGATACGGTGGCCCAGCATTGGCAGTTGGGTGGACCTATACTGAGTTGGTGAGACCGGAAGAGCTATGGGCAGGGTGCAGACACTACATGAGAATCCAGTTCCTCCACATTTTG